>NW_020291010.1:0-711249 GCF_003184525.1 Aspergillus sclerotioniger CBS 115572 | reverse complement strand
ACGGAGTTTAGGTGGGGGGATGGATGGTTTAAGTTGGTGTGTTTGGAGCCGCAGAGGTATTTGACTAGTGATGTGTGGTATTGTTTGGGGGGAAGAATGTGGGGGAGATTGGGGAGTGGAGGAAGAGGAGGGATGAGAGGAGGAGGATGGACAGGAGGAAGGTGGAGGAGTATAGGAGGAGTTTGTTGTGGGATGATGAGGATGATGATGAGGATGATGATGAGGACGATGATGATGAGTATAGAGCTCCCGTTCGCGACCTGGATAACAGCGATGATGAGTGGGATTGGGATGCTGCTATCGCCTGCTCAACAGACCCAAAGCTACATTGGAGGATTTGAACCCGGTATCGGTGGTCTGATGTGGCAACGCAATGTCAACTTTGGTTTTAGAGGGTCATAGACATTGGAGTATCGTTGCAGTGTAATTTCGTGATAGCTAGATTATTTTATTGAGTATCAATCATCCCTGGTGTATAATTTCTGGAACGGATATCTGAAGAGTGGATACACATCCAGTGTAAGCACAGAAGTTGGATGACAACCAGAATTGCCCCCGGACAGCCTCTTAGTATGTCACACTGACACTGCGTATGCTTTGTAGATGATAAATGGTTACACTGCAGAAATATAGACATACCATGGACAATGTGCCTGAGATGTAGATACGATGGCCAAGGGAACATGGCACAGCCATTGCAAAT
This sequence comes from Aspergillus sclerotioniger CBS 115572, assembly GCF_003184525.1. Lineage (NCBI taxonomy): Eukaryota > Fungi > Ascomycota > Eurotiomycetes > Eurotiales > Aspergillaceae > Aspergillus > Aspergillus sclerotioniger. Next base: position 710,546 of record NW_020291010.1, on the reverse strand, counting down.
GAAGACGTCTAACTAGAACAATATGCGATGGCTTCACAGGTACGGATAGTAATATCCAATGGAGTGTTCCTCCGAAGAAAAGTCTCAAAAGTCAGTCTTTAACATGTTGATCATAAAGATTCCCCAACAGTGAATACGAGATCCGGTGGATCCTGACCGTTTAGCTTGCTGGTTACGATCGGTACAGCATTAAAATAGGCACATCCCTTTTTTTGAAGCCTGATACCGCCCAACCTGTCATTGTTAGGTGGGTAGTAACGAACAAAGGACATCTTCTTGTCATACGTACTGAGAATATCCCAAACATCCGACATCACGTGCAACCATCTAACCCTCACTGCAACTACATAACCGGAACATCCCAAAAGCCACAAGGTCCCAATGAACAAGTGAAAGAAAGACTCCTACAGATCGTATCAATCAAAGAACAAACCCGTGCCCAAAAACTAACTCTTCATGGTCTGGGTATATACCCCGCAAAATCCCATGGAAGAACTAAACATAAAGCACCCCGAACAAAGCCCACGTCCATTCATAATCTTCAACCTCCACATGATTCTTTAGATTGCACCCTCATTGTTAATGCCCACTACACCATGGAACCCTCAACCAAGATCTCCCCTTCCCCATCACCATCCTTCCACATCAACACCATCCTCGAATGCGACCTGCATTCCATCCCCCAAACCTCCACTGACGTCCGTATCCTCTGGAGCACCATCTGCACCCAATACTTCCCCTCTCCCAGATTCATCCAAAGCATAGAAAAGCAAGTCACAGTGGACACCGTGCTGTCCCACGAGGGAAGCTTCTTCGAATGCCTCGTGGTTCGCTCATGCAATGCTGAAGTCCCCGATGATTCCAAGGACATTCCAATTTTTGTCATTGTGTATAAAGATGCCAGCCAAGATACCCAGGTCGGATGGACGCAGGCGACGACCCAGATGCTCGAGTACTGTCGAGAGAGTCTATCGGGGGATAAGAGGGTCTATGGCGCGGTGGCGATTGGTACGAAAGTGAGGCTTTTTTGTTGTTCTTATCCTGTAATCAACCCGTCTATCGAGGATGATTTTGAGTTGAAGTTGGAAGATGATGCTGATAGAAGGGGCCTGGAGGAGGTTTTGAAGGTTATTAGGAGGCGTGGGAGGAAGTGGGCGGTTAGTATGCATAGGTGATGGGAAATTGGGTTTTTTTTTGAGGTAGTTTGTGTGGAAGAGGTTGATATTCTGTGCATCTTGGCTGTGGATTGACTATAACTAAAGTTTGGTCAATATTTCGTTGTATTTTCGAGCCCGTTCAGTTCGAAACCTGTATATCACACCACTGATAAACTGTTCTAAGCAGAGCTCCCAGAATTTGTCGTGCAAGGATTATGATCTTAGAGAACCTCGTAACAGAGGCTTGTGTATAAATCACCAATCGTCGAATCAACTTTCCCGTTCCAAAGCTTTCACAGGGAGTAATATAGAATGCATCTCTGTACCCTGAAACAGTACCATGTACGTCGACATGGGAGAGACTCGGAAAACAGTGCTGTTCAAATACATAAATGATAACGATAGTAGTAGCATTCTAATATACGGGACAGTCCTAGTGAAGCGATCCAGAATTTATAGCAACACAGCTCTGTAAAATACCTATATCTCCATGTGGGCCACATGCTTTGCTCTCGAACTATTCTGACATCTCTGAAACGGAGACTTTCTTTACTCCCCGATTTGCTTCGCCATAATCACGTGACCAAATTAGGTTGATGTTCACTAATCCTCTGGCTCCCTTCGTCATCTAAACCCAACTCCCCTCGTCACCCCATCCAGAATCAAGCTCATCACAATATCCCGACCATCGCATTCTCATAACTCTTCTTAAAATGGCACCAAACCCCGCTTCGGCCTTCTCCCGGCTCATCGCCTTACTCAGTGCACTACGCGCGGTGACCCCGCATTCCACGGAGTCGCCTGTCAGCATTCTCTGGACTAACATTTGCATCGTCTTCTTCCCTCTGGCGTCGGGATTCAAATTCTACAACAAGCAAACAGTTCGGCACCCGAATCAAGAGGTTGACTGCGTCATACTCCAGGTTTCTGCAGTGACCTCGTCTTTTACGGACCCGCAAGAGAAGGTGATTCGGATTATGCAATGCAAGCGGCCGAGCAAAGATACTCCGGAATGGGAGTCTGCAAGGGCTCAACTGGCGCAGTATTGTGAGGGGAATGCGAATCGAACAAGTCGCATCTTCGGAGCTACGGCAATCGGCACCAAGGTTAGGTTCTGGAGATATGATCATCTGATACTCGCGCCTTTGATTCCGGAGGTTGATACTTGTGATTTTGTTGATGGGAACTCTGGATATCAAGCGGAGCGGTGTTTGGAGTATATTCGCGGTACTGGCTGGGATTGGGCGCAGTCAGGTGTGAGGCTACCTTCTGGAGGTGAGGGGGGTTCGGACTAAGTCTGCTTGGCGGGGTATTTCTTCTTTTTTATCATGACTTCTTGAAGGTATAAAGCAAGTCACTCGACTTCGCGCAATCAGCCATACTGTCAGCTTTTGCGAGTATTTTGATGTCGGGGTGGACTGTTGTTTCACCTCCAAGACTTTTGGAGTAGGAAGGTATAAATCACAGATGTCAGGCTTTATCCCAGACCGAGTTTAGGATTAACCGATTAACCGATCGAAGATTATGTCAATAGTAGTGATCTGATGACGCCTCTTAATGTGGTTCTGTTATTCGGTTGAAGACAATGGACGGCATTTATCTCACACGCCTTAAAAGGATCCACTCATTGTAGGATTACATGCAAGCTACGGTAATATTCCCAGCCATGATTAAAAGAAGATAAAACCTAAACCATCAGGGCCACCTCTCAAAAATGTCCATCATCGTTAAACACAACATTGAAATCAACCAATAACTCAACCATGGCACCTTCCATCAATCCCCTCTATACCAAACCCCCAACCGGCACTTCCCAAGTTACCATCGCAAAATCCCTTTTACACCCATCCAGTCCGCTTTATACTCCCCCGTATAAAAAATTCCTCCTTCCATCCTATTCATTATAGACAACAGAGTATCACATAGCCCAAAACATCCTATCCCATGCCCCCCAAGGCCAAACCCTACCTCCCTCCCCTCCTCACCACCACCTGCTGGGACCTCCACTGGGACGTCAAACTCCTGAACATGCTAGACCTCATGCGCGAAGATCCCACGAAAGACGACGTCGTCGATCTCTGGCGAGTGATATGTACATCCATACTTTCCCACGACAAAAACAGTCCACTATCACTCCTCAACACAGAGAATTTTCCATACCCTGAGGGAGAGCCTCCCTATAGTATAGTCCAAGTCGTACTCAACGAATGTGCGGCAGGGAAGAAGAAAATCCATCTACAAACTCCCATCTTTCTGGTTCTGTGTATGGGAATGAATGACCCTGAGAAGCCGGCGTGGGAGTACGCGAAGGGGAAGTTGAGGGCATATTGCAAAACGAGAATCGTGAAGAGTGAGAGGGGTGGTGTCTCGCGTGTCTATGCGGTTACGGGGATTGGAATGGTTGCTAAACTTTGGGAGTGGGATGTTGATAAGGGGCTTCTTGTATCTTTGTATAGGATTGTCACGTTTCCTGCGAGCTTGCAGAGGAATGAGGAACGGAGGACGTTCTTTTTAGGGAATGGTTACGATCTAGGTTCGGCGAAGTTGTTCTTGATTATTGTGAAGGGCTTGGTGTTGGATCCTGGGAATTTTAAGGGTGAGGAGGAGGAGAAGAAGAAGAGGAAGTGAAGGTGCTGGGTTTGGTTATGTGGAATCAGCCACTGGGGTGTTTTCATTTTGATGTTGTTAGCTATGTTTTGTGTGTTGACATATATGGACAAAATCGTAGCCGTTGCATAGCCTCCCTTAGGGAAAATCCACCACACATCGAGGAAGACCATGTTCGAATGGGGTGCTAGTAGCTCATTCTGAGGCTCGCGAATCTTTTCCCATACCCTGCTCGTAGGTCCTATCATTCAGAGCCTTTTTGGTATAATAGCAGTCCAATGTATAACCCTTGTTCGAACACAGAGACGACATAAAGGCCAATGACTTCACCCTGGAGAAGATCATTTTGATAGCTTGGGCCCACAGGGTCGAATTTTTCGGTGGGAACGAAGGCCCACCAGCACTTTCGCTGGGCAAAATTGATTGTATAATGAACATTACGTCCAATGGTTCCCAGCGGGAAACCGGAGGGGTCATCGAATCTCTTTGTAGTGCATCGTTTACTTCTCGTATTCATGGCTGAAAACTACACAATCCAGTCATTAGTATTCGGCAGGGGGTGGAACGAAAGCAGAAATGTAAGTCTCGGGACTTACCGAGACATCGTTCAATCCAAGGTTATCTCTGAAAAGTTCAATTTGCGTGATGCAGTCGTCAGGATCGAAGGATAGCTCCGGGAACATGGTAGTACCGCTCACTGTGCCCAGATCAAAAGAATGACCGGACTCATAGGTGACCCTGATTCCCACAATTCTTCGTCGGTCCTCTAAGCCTGAGAAACATGATTTGCCAGAGCTTGTGAAACATGCAATTGATAAAAGACTGTTGGTGTCTTCATTTGATTTCCAGAACACCCTTTCGGGACACATCAATGGACGACCTGCGCAGAGATCCAACGGGTCCCAAAGGGACAAATGGTCACTAGCCACCTTTGTGGTCAAGGTGACATAGGGAAGGTCCCAGCAGTCATTAAATGACCATATAAGTTGAGACTAGATATAAATTGTCAGACGGGCTAAAGAGCCAGGCGGAAGAGGTATCGAGATCTCCTTACTAGTTCCTCCAGACGATTATCCTTAAATTTCAGGATCATGTGTTGGCTTCCCTTCGGAGTCCCTCCCAGCGAGCATACTTTGCAGCGCGTGGGAGTCGAAATGGCGATGCGGACCACGCGACCAAGGGGGTACTTTTTACTGAAATACACTCTGCACTTAGACAACCACACCGTTATCCCGGTTATCGTTTCGCCCGGCTCTAGAGTGAAGGTCTCGGTCTCGGAAATCCACTGCCCAACAATACAGGGGCGTGAATCATTATTGTACTCTAGCCATAAGCCTGAGATCTCGTCGGATCGGCGTGGACGGCCGTGGCACCCCCGCGAGAAACACACTAGCTTGACCCCCTTTAAAGAAGCAGTCGTATACCATTGGCAGCCTCTGGAGGAATTTGTTATCAATTGCGATACCTTGAATGAGGGGAGGTCCGCAGGAGATGTCCGACTATCCAGCGGGAGCATTGGCAGATCGCCTCTGGGCAACAGGTTGCCATCCTCCTTTCCACACTGCAAACCAAATGTCTGAAAGGAACCACTGGTGGCCTGAGAGGAGTCAGACCTATAGACATAAACCATTTCTGACGGCATTGAGCTGCTCACCTCGAGGACTGACGTGAAGCCTGAAATACTGTACCCATTCGGCGCTCGGAGAGTCTTTTTCGTATATTGGATATTCTCGGGCTCGGCGAATGGACGTGTGAACGCTGAGATATCGGCCAGCTGGTTGGCCTTGAAAGTAACCTCGTTTTCGAAATTTGTCAGTAGCTAAATGCAAAATGTCAGATTTGAGAGTGCTTCTTATGGGTGGCAGCGATACCGGCGACGTACATGGAGTGAAACAATCCCGTGGCAGTCGGATGCTTGTTCGTATGTCACACTTTGTATCCTCTCTCCGCCAGGCCCGTCAATAAAGAAAGAAGCCTCAGTCATGCCTTATCCACCAAAGTGCAACGGGTCGTTTTGATCATAATAGAATGATAAGCCAACCAGCGGAGCCTCAGGGGTGAACATGTGGGCTACAATCCGTGTTAGATGCGCGATCCTTCGGACGTGGACCCCACCAAAGTCAATATTCAAGAATCGATTGAATTTCTGGTATTCCAAGGGTTGGGGCTCGGGACAGAGCCTCGATGTCTCCGTCGGGAAGGAGGGCGTCCAGATGGGCAGGGGCCTTCCTGACTGGGAATGTCCAGTGCCTGGCAATTTGCCATCATTGATGCCGAACGCAACCATTTTGAATGCCTTTTCACTGTCAGCCAATGGGGTTGGTCAAGTATATGAGCTAAGTGGTGCATACGTCAAAGCTGGCCACGATGCCAATCTGGTCCACAGCCTTCCCCCAAAACATCTCCCCGAATACAACATCTGCTCCATTAGGGTCCGCGCCACCTACCCATCCGGTCCTATTGGTACCAGAGCCACTCTGCAAGACAAGCCGGACCCCAACAAGTCCGCCGGCGCATATGGCCAAGTCAAATGCTACAACACGTTCCAATGCCGAGGGGCTGGCTACAGGTTGCATTGTGTAAGAGGTATAGCCCAGGCAACGGGTTTTCTGGTTCCCAGCAACCGCGTCATCTAGCGTGAACCGGAAGCCAGAGATGAATACACGCGAATTGAAACTGACGGTTGCAAATTCGACCAGGGTAATTGCACCCTTCATCACCGGCACGAGCATGGTCCGGCCAAACATATTTCTGCTTCCCGATTGAAGAAGCCCAAGGGTGTTTGTCGTAAGCTGGGTTGTGACGAACCGGGTTGACAATCGTTGAACAGCATCGCTATCAGATTGAGACGCCAAGGAGTCATCACGGGAGCAAGAATGGCCGCATAAGACAACATCGCTCATGTGTTGCTCGATTAAAATCGCATTAACGCTGACGATCTTCCAAATACGACGCCTGCTTTTCAGTCCGTCATAGGCATGGTCATGACTCAATGCAGCCTTAATAGTGAAGTAAGTATCACGCCAATCCTGCCGGCCATTGGTGTCGGTCGGCAACGCAAAGCCCATTTCGAAGCTTGGGAGGAATCGACTCTTCCAGAAATGCTGTGGGAGCGACGTCGGGTTAGTCGCACAGGCAACAGACCTGGATGCCAGCCGTAGGCATGCCACAGATGAAGAAGGGAGGTAAGTAAGGACTGTAACTAAGACCTCGACAGGAAGGCGGGCGAAGATATCGTCTATCATGGCAAACCTTCGAATAACAAGTGACGGGGCACTGCGATCCTCGGCTGGTCGGACGATACCTTCAAGGCTAGATAGTCGAGAAGGGCTTGCCAAAAGATTGGCGTATCCCCGACTTTTCATCGTTGAGACCGGGTTCCATCTAGGGTCTTGAAACCGAGCCGCTCCCTCAAAGTCATGCCCCGGCTGAAGGAAACCGTCTGGGCTCCATGGTGTACAGTAGAACACATTGTACAAAATTGTCGCAACCCGGGAAATATTAGAAGCGGCCTCGGGGATTCGCTGCAGCAAGATATCCCAGCAGGCCGCATGAAAAGGGAATGTCCAGCAGCCAGTATCCGGATCGAAGAATCGGCCATATGGCGGAAGCCCTCGACAAGGGCTGAGAAGGTCATCGCCCTCGAGGGGGACAAAGATCTCGTCCTGGTAGTTGGTGTAACCGACACCGCGAAGCCAGGCAGGGGCCTCAGTTCCCTCGCGGCGGACTGAACGATATATGTCACCCGTCAGGAATCATGCAGAAGCGCCAGGGTTGATGAGGGAACGAACCTATGCACAGGGCTTTGTGCCACTCCCCACCGTATACCTGCTCAGGTGCCCAATGAGCCGGAGAGATAACGACACCGCAGATAGTGCAGTGCAGCATTGCAGATACGGTGGCCGGATACTCGTGGAGCTCGTTTGCAGGTGAAATGGGGACTGTTGCGGCACCGCAACAAATCGACGCGGTCGACGCGGGTCAGTAAAGAATGAATCAGACAGACAGACAGGTAGACAGAGAGACAAAGAGACAGACAGACACACAAGGATGCAGGTATACAAGACACGTCAGGGAAGCTCGTCCTGTCATGTGGGCTGGTGGGGTCGTAAGGGGTCCGAGCGCCCCGGGCTCGTGACTCTTCTTTCCTGAGGACAACTTTGACACAGCAGGATCTTCTATATCTGGGGACAGTGAGGACAATTGTGGTGGTGACAGAAATAAGACGTTCACATAACTAATTTATTTCATCACCATTGATACCAGACTCAATACTGGCCCGAGCTTCCCCTGGATGAATTGTATGACCGGGGGCAATATACTCCACTGTCTGGAAGTTATACGGGGCGATTCGAGAGGGGTTTTTCGAGATATACTTGACCATATGTCGAACCTCCCATTGCTAGGGATGAACAGTTAAAGCTGCAATCAACTCCATGGAGTGTACTGCTTGGTTCCCCCAGGATAGGGTGATTGATCTCCGCGATCGCCGCGATCTCCGCAATCCCACCCCGCCCTATAAATAGTACCTGCCCAATTGACCAATCATCGCCAAGGCACGCGTACGACGTCTGCTGACCCAATAACCTTAATTTCTCTCTTTCCCTCGTGACTCACTCTCACCATCCAACCTCCCAGTTACAACCACAACCAGACAATCAACCTCAAAATGACAGTCTCTCTCCCAACAGTCCTCATAACCGGCTGCAGCCCAGGCGGTATTGGCTCCGCCCTCGCCGAGACCTTCCACGCGCGAAACCACCATGTCATCGCAACCGCCCGCTCCATCTCCAAACTCTCCCACCTGTCTCACCACCCCAACATGACTCTCCTTCAGTTGGACGTCACCAGCCCCGCTGATATCTCTGCAGCCGTTGAAGCAGTGACATCCCTCACAGGCAGAATGTTAAACTACCTAATCAATAACTCGGGTGTACCCCTCACCCTCCCCGCACTGGACACCCCACTCCAGAAAGCAAAGGATCTTTTCGATGTGAATTTCTGGGGCGTGGTGGCTATGACGCAATCCTTTTCTCCGTTACTTATCAAGGCCAAGGGAACGATCGTGAATATTTGTTCGTTGGGTGGGGTTATGGCTGTGCCGTGGAATGGTATGCCTCCTTTCCCTTCCCCACACATTCCTTCTGGTCTTTGATGGCGATAATGCACATACGCTAATTCAGAACACTTGGGAACATATATGCAGCATTCTACGCCTCTTCGAAAGCAGCAATAAAATCCTACAGCGAGTCCCTCCGCCAAGAACTCGCCCCATTCGGCGTCAAGGTCGTGACCGTAATGAGCGGCGTCGTGAGTTCGAATCTATGGACTAGAGCACCGGAGCTGGATATGTCGGGCTCGATGTATGAGGGCGCCAAGAAGGAGATTACGGATATGGCCACCGGACAGGTGGTTAAGGATGCCATGCCGCCGTCGGAGTATGCGAGACGAGTCGTGGATGATTTGTTGGGTGGGGCGACTGGGGTGATTTGGAGGGGGAAGATGGCCACTATTACGTGGTTTATGACTTCGTTTGTGCCGGGGTGGATTATGGTGAGTTGTCCGATCAGAACTAGTGATGGGATTGGGTGAGTTTGCTAATTTGACTGCAGGATCGGATGTTGGTTGCTGGGAGCGGGTTGGAGAAGTTGGGTTGAGGGTTGAGATGTGGATTGTGGGTCCTTTGGTGTGATTCTCCACTCTTCGGTTGTGATTTGTGATATTGGGATTCAAGGGACCTGGGTTGAGGAACACAATGTATGATATGGTTTGGATGTGATTATATTTGCGTGAGTCCAAGAAGGTCCGGACAAGTTATCATTAACTCTATCTATGGCTAAAGTTTATCTAACTATAGGCGACGTTTTTTCTCGTGCGGATACCCAGGAATAGCGATTGCAATGGAAGTTTGGAGCATGAAGTCAAAACCAAGTGCTCAAAGAACGAAGGGCTGAGAGACTATATCTAACAGAAAATACCGAAGCACAGAGTAATGGGAAAAAATATGAGTAAGTACATGAACCACCAGCAGTGACTTCACGACGAGTGACACTGCCTCCAGACCTACAACACAGTGTTGTTCTTGGTGCGTCACACCGAGCTATGGCTCAGAGGTAACCTGCTGTTGTTGGCTAACCATATCAGCATTTAATCCCAGAGTCAGGTACCTGATGGCTCTCACCACTGTTCACGTTACCCCCATCAATGCGCATCAGCATCAGCAGAGCCAGAAACATGACCCCTACCACGCACACCATGCACACCTACATCCTCTTCACCCCCCGCACTCGCCTTCTGACGTCTGTTGAGATCCTCACCAGACAAGGATGCACCAGCCTTACCAGACCCCGAGATATTATCTCTGGCATGCACGACATCTCCGATTACATCACCAATATCATTCCGACGCTCGTTGCTATGACCCAATACGCTGCTACCATAACCATCGTCCTGACGTCTGCCGACATGCGCATCAACATCACCGGAACCAGAGACATGACCTCTACCGTGCACACCATGCACAGGTAGGTCGTCGTTGCTATCAAAGATCTCACGTCTTCCGACATGCGCTTTAATATCACCCGATGCAGAGATGCCATCCCGTCCATGCACGCCATGGACGTCTAGGTGTTGGTTGCTATCGGCGCCTGTGAATATATTAGCGAAAGCGATGTTGTGGTAATCAGTGTTTAACATACCAGGTCCACCGGGCGCAGCAAGGGACAGCCCTGCACAAAGGGCGAGGAAGGCAAGAGTGTGAGTCGGCTTCATGTTGATAGTTCGGATAGTTGTGTGGGATCTTAAGGAGGAGCAGTGTATATGACCAGAGAATGAAGAGTTCGATGATCTGCTTGGTGAAGCCGGCCGTATGGCCCCTCTTATATGTGTCTGAGGAAGAGGGCGAGGCAATGTTGCAAGGGCCTCCCCGCCAGGATCTGTGCTCGGTCAACGGTCCGCGTAGTTCAGCATCAAGTGGCTGGCTGATGAGGTCAACGTTTGATTTCCGGAGACCGTTGCAGAGTGGTGATCTACGCCATCCGTCTCAGTTAAGATCCTCGGGGGAAAAGGAAGCACGGATGTGATAGCTTAGACCCGCAAATCCAGTGAAGGCGCTGTTGATGCCATGTCGTGTCACGCCATCTATCGATCGAACAGAGTGCTATGGGAAAGCAAATCCTTTCATGGCGCTTAGGAGAACAGTTGACGATATCCCGCCCGGGGTCTGGATTGTCGATCGATTGTTTAATCAGACGGCAACTGGATGCCTGGTCCCGGTGCCTTGGGCTGGTATTGGAACAGATGCAGGGGTGTCTGTAGATCGCATCGATCAATGGATATATCGGACCGGAGAATATCGTCATCATATCTCACCGTTTTGCTGAGCCACCACTGGTTGATCCACACTTTACGTCAGCTCCCCCCTTGCGTTGACTACTACATACTTAGATCTTATTGAGGTGGACCTTGAGTGCTCTAGTGTTTCAGATGATGGTTAGCGATGACGACCTTAATGTAACGACGGCAGTTGCATCTCTATTATATGGCGATGATAGCGTGAAGATCCCCATGAGTAGCATAGAATACATCAATTTTCTAACTCTGGTCCCTTAAAATAACAAGACACCGTGGACCGACTTCCGGATGGTCGGATGTGGTAAATATATGTTGTAGGAAGGAATAATGTGTCTGTCTTGGGGAAGATACGCCATCCCAAGACTTATAAGTTTCAGGAAGCAGAGCCCGAGGCGCTGTCTCTACCCACTGGACATGGTGTGCTCCATTGAGGCCAAGCGATGTGGCACGATGAAAGGCCACATATGATCGACCGTGCAGGGATGTGATCGACACCCCTTGCATTTATCTGCACATCTATGGACCAATTGGGATGCCATTACAGCTCTTTTTGTGTCATGAGCCTCCCTTCAACCCGTCACCGTACGTTGTTGTCAACGTGTAATGCATGAGGCTACAGTCCCAAATTGCATGAGAGATTGACAGTGGTGTACTTGATGATAATAGAGGGGGTTAAGGGATGACAGTCCAATCATTAGGCTGAATTTTCCTGAGTTGTTAGATTACATATCCTTTTGGGATGAGATTCAAGTTGTGACGGGCCATATGATATGTGGAAGCCCTGCAGGAAAGGGTATCGTTCCTCCAATGATGATAATAGTTTCATTTCGAAGCTATAAACTGAACGATAATTGCCATGGTTTCCAAAAGAGTGAAATCGATTCAAAACACCAAAACATCGCTAACGACTAAATACAAATGACATAGATAATTACAGTAAATATCGAGTCGTCCGATTACCCCGTCCAATCCCCTGCCGCGATAATGTATCCTCCACCCCCAGGTCCTATCTTAAGCAACGTCAAAAGCATTAGCAATTGATTCCCGCAGATGGGAACTTATAGCTACCAAAATACCCGGCATTAGATGTAGGGGCACCGCAGGCACCATCCTCATTGCGTTTAATCGTCACCGTCAGGGCCGTCGGCCTCCTCTTGACGCTCGACCCACTGAATAGCGCGCGCATTGTTGGAGTATGTGTCATCGGATCGCTCGCTTAGTGCATCTGATTAACCATTAGCAAACAGCTCCTGCCTTTGCTCAGGGTTTAACATACCAGAACCAGTAGGCGCAGCGAGAGATAACCATGCACAAACCGCAAGAAAGAGAATACTGTGAACTGGTTTCATGATTGGAGTATTTGTTGATTTTGGAAAGGAATGTGAATCTTGTAGAACGAGGATGTGAACTCAATTGGACTCTCGCTTCCTGGGGGGATGCCCGCTGCTATAAGTTTATGGGAGGAAGGAGTATAGCCTGTGTTAGCGATGAATGATCATTGGAGCAGAATTCTAGTGGCGGCTGGCTCGCTAATTAGATGCACACTCACGTGTCGTTTACCGCGAGTTGATCATACAGGTACGATTACCAAAACACATTGCATCCGATGGAGGGGTTGATCATTCCTGCATCATGTGGGTGGCCTAACTATGTCGAATGACGTTAACGCTCTCGAAGTGGACGAATTGCGGTGGGAAGGAACCTTTTGACAGTGGAAATTTCAAGAAGCAGTGATCGGTCACCAGGTAATCAGCCCTACTGCAACTGCATGGTAATGTGGGAGATGAAGTGGCATCTCTAGATCGCATATGTTGATGGGAGAATTGACACCACAGGTATGCGGATCCGACCACTCACCGCATGGATATGCCGCAGTCAGTTGATTGACATTCCACCTGATGTTTGGCCTTGCATTGCGTTGCATAGGCATGCAATCTATTGGAGTGGAAATATTCACCAGGTAGCCTTTGAGGTAAGAGTTTAAATTGACAGATATATGCGCTACAATACCATGCAGGAAGGCTCTTGGATGGTATTCTGGATGCGATGATCCTATTGAGTAGCCTTTGAATGAATCTCTGAATCTCATACGAATACAGTACTTTAGACGGTAATGTAATTGATTGAGATACTTACTCAAGAGGTATACCCATCATCACAAAGTGACCTACACTACTGGCAGCCAGAAAGAAGACCCAATGAAAACGGCTCTAAATATCTCTAAAGCCCTGTCAAACTCAACCCATAAAGACATTAGACACCTCCAAAGAAGCCAAGAATCAGAGTGATATTGTCCATGGGGCACAAGAGCCAAATACTCTCCATCCTTGTTCCCATTGCCCGCATAATCGTGACGCTCTACTTCACATTGATCGATGAAGAAGCACCGACAGCAATATCATAGTTCCTATCACCTCCATCACTAGTAGTTGGAACAGCACCAACAGAACTATCCTGGGCCTGATTAGTCCCATCATTAAGGACCGGAGCAGCACCAATGGAGACGTCTTGACTTCTATCAACCCCGCCGCCGATGGATGCGTCAGCTCCGACAGAACCGAGAGCTCCTGATTGGCGCTTGTTCCATTGGTCGATTTCAACATGATTCGGGATGTCGTCTCCTCGATTGCCAACAGCACCTAGGGACGTATTAGGCAAGGATTATTGAATGTATGGTTAGGGCGAGGCATACCAGAGCCAGTGGGTGCAGCGAGAGACAGTCCTGCCATGAGGCCCAGCAAGAGGAGACCGTTAACCGCCTTCATCGTGATCGTTGGGAGTTTTGATGGGAAGGGATATCGGTGCGGGTGGATAGAAAACAAGAGCTGTTCGAACTTTGCTTCGTCTGTTGGGAATGACGGTTATGTATCCTTGGATAAAAGGCTGAGGCACTCAGTCCGGATTTGTTCCCTATCCTCAAGTTTGTTGTCGGGGTTTCCCTACATTCACTCCGCGATCGGCAACAGTGTGTGGTCATTCCTGAAGGTCAAAGGTTGCACGGAAATTCCAATTGGATAAGTATATTGGATTTCTTTGCATCTATTGCATTTACAGCTGAACCGAATAAATAATCTGCATTGCATATTGAAACGCTATCTACGCTGTTACATGCCCTACACAATTATAATAATTAATACACTGTATTGAGTGACCCACGGAGATTTTTCAGTCATGTAAGATGTGTCACAGAGATGAGTCGATGCACACTCGACTCCACAAGAATGCAGGGCATCGCCATCAGACCACACCGCATCGTGGACCCCGCATCTATTCCTATTGACATCGTCGGCGGAAAGGCAGATGCCCACGACTGATCGCTCTCGCAGCGGGATGATCGACATTCCTTGGCTTCAGCTGCATGCCCACGGATTCATCCAGCGCGGCATGTCTGCTTTAGTGCTTTCATTTTTCGGGATTTCCGAATCAGGAAATGTCATCGGGCTACTCGGCGTCACGGGATGATAATAGAAGGCGGGCTGCACGAAGTAGTGAATTTGATCCATGGATATCGAACTGTCATTATGGATGTGTGTTCCGAAGTTGATCTAGCGGACGATTGCTAGATGTCTGAACGTGGATTTAGACTTGACCTACAGCTGCCGGTGGCGTTCACGAGAAATATATTGTGTCTGTGGGCAGGAGAAGAAGTGTATCTAAATGGCTTCCTAGGTTGCTGTTGATAGGCAAACTTTTTTACATATCAAATATGTTGTCGACAGGTGAAGCCACAAGTCAAGTCAAGTCAAGTCATATTCTATTAGCCTAATGGAGCCCGCTATATGTGATGCTAGCTATATAGATACTTCTTGTTGAAGTAAGAATATGAAGCCAGAATGCCTGTTAAATCCTATAAATCCTAAATCTTACAATGAAATAACATCAAAACTATATATATAAAAAAAGTCAATGAAACAGTAAAATATAATTAAATAAGTACTTTTAATATGTAACTGATAACTAGTTACCTGTAAGTCTATTCTTTCTTTATTCTCTACTTCTTATTTCTAGTTTTAACCTGTATATTCCTATACTAATATACATATATATTCTAATAGTTTAATTAGAGCATATTTAAAGCCTCTACCCAGCATCTTTAATATTTATTTTTAATATCTGTAAACCTGTATATTTATAATACTAGTCAAAATCCTCCAAGAAGTCAGGATCAGAATCTATTTCCATCTAACTAAACTATTTAAGTAAATTTATTTATAGTATAAATTCAGTAACATAGCAGATTATCTACAGATTTAATATTAGTATATTATAATTAATTATTTTATGTTCTAGATCTGTATATATAATAATCTTATTTTATATAATCTTATATAGATATATATACTGGGAATACTATATTAAGATATATATTAAGATCTATAAATCTTCTCTGCAGCCATATTTATTACCATTATTTTAATCTTATGTAAGAAGTATATTAGTTTCATTTATTTAATATATATTTATTAGTATAATTGTATATTTTTTCCCTGTTACTAAATTTATTAAATCTTAAACTTACTATAAACAGTTCTCTTGATAAAGTAAATTATTTATTATTTTAGTCTTATTCTATATTCTATAACCTGTTTTACTTTAGAATCTGCAATCTTATTTTTCTATATTCTAATATAAGTTAAGATTTAGTAAAGTACTATACAGGCTTACAGTACTTTAAATCTTATATAAATAATTAAAAACAGTAACTGTTTGTATTATTATTTAGCTATTAAAAAATATATAGATTAATTAACTATTTTTAATGATTTAAAAAATTATTTTAATCTCTGTTAACTTCTTTATATATATTATAAAATTAACTCTAATATTTAAGAATTTATTATGTCTTATCAGCCTGAAGACTAACTATTAAGATTTTTATTTTTTCTTAAAAGTTACGGCTGTCTGTATAAATAATAATATTAATTAATTTAATATAATAAATCTCTTTATATTTAATTAGTATAGTTTTATAGACTTGAATATCACACTTGATTTACTATTTTTAAAAAGCTAAAATAAATATATTTTTAGACTTCTATATCTCTACCTATTTTAGAATTAAATAAAATACTATATTTTTTTTCTATCTAGAACTTCAAGTAAACTTATATTCTTTAATTTTATAATTATAGACTTTTTATATATTTATAATCTTTTTGGCTAGATAATCTTAAATTCTATATAGATTTTAATAATTATTTTCTTCATAATTTAAAATATAAGTCACTTTATAAACAGTAAATAAAGTTTAATATTAAATATAATTATTATTATACTCTCAAAAATTTTATTGATTAAGATTATTACTTATTTTAGATCTTAATAAACTCTATCTTTATACAGGCCTACTGCACTGTAAAGGTCTTTTTACTAATTGAATTATATTATATCATAATATTAAATAATATCTGCAGAATAATTACTATATAATATATGTTGGAGTGGCTACTAAGGCGATTCAACCGTGTAGAATTAGATGGATGATGATCTAGCTAGGGGCCTCGTAGGCCATCTATATGGACTAACTAGCGGTGTAGGGAGGAGTGTCACGTGACCCTACGTTGCCTACCGGCGTGGGAGCCCATCAGGGATCCCAACAATATATTTTATACATAAATCAGATTAATACTTTTTATATAAAGTCTATAATACTTTGAAGAGTTTTAAGACTCTTGCTTATCTTGCTTATTATCTTAATTTTATAGATATTAGATAAAAAAATCTTATTAAACTAGATTTCTAGATAGCAGACAAATTTAGACAATTTAATTATTATTATCAACTAGTTACTTCTGAGGACGATTAATATTTTTATTAATAATTAGTTATAGTTTTCTTATTTATTAAGTTCTCTTTATATGTCTGCTGGGGCGGGGGTATTTTATTTAAAATATTAATATTTAAAAAAGATATTTAAGAATTTCTAAAATAAAGTTATTTAAATTTATTTAATATAAATTTAGATACATGCCTCTGAGACTATTTATTAACCTTCTTTAATATATTTCTAAATAATATTTTATTTCTGGTATAATTTCATGAGATAATAATAATATATATATTATTAATTTAATTAAAGATCTTTATTAAATTATAACTGTCCTGCTGTTTGTAAATATGTAATAAGAAAGTATTAAAAAGTAGAAAGAAGATTAATATAATAAGTAAGTGTCAAACCCTAGGATCGCTTCTCCCTGTTCCTGTTAGCTTAGCTCCCGTTCCAATGCGTACCTTGTGAACTGAATCAAAGGTAGTCAGGCTGTTGACTATCTAAAGATGACTTGATCTGAACAAGAGAAGAGAAGTAAGGCCAGATAGTGCCGCGCAGCTATCCGTAAGTAAGTGCGGACGAGTGTTGTCGCTAAGCTCTACCAAAACGTAGGTTACTTAAAGATAATTTGAATTGAGCATGAAGAACAGAACTAGCTAAGTACATGAAAGAGTGTCCTTATATCCTATTCTTTGTATACTATTTCGTATACCATTCAGGGTAGATTAAGGGTCGATCTAATCGCGTTTCTGGATTCTGTATACTATATCATATACTCTCGATAGTAGATCTGATGGTAGATGGTCATATAATACAGCATTGCCTCGGGTGTTACCCCAACCGGGATCTTACTTAATAAGAGTTGCTGGTTGCCCGAGTCCTTCCTGGTCGTTTACCCTTCTGCCTGATGAGTCCGCTTCTGCTAGTAACCTGGCTAGCAGGGGTCTGTAACATCACTCCCCCTCCTTCAAGGTTTCTTATCCTCAAGAAACATAAAGATGCGTGTCCCTCCTGTGTCGGTTGAGTTTTCTCAATTTCTCTTTTTCCTATGATGGTCCATCATGTCTCGTCGTTGCGCTAATCGCGATCGCATCCGTCAGTCCAACAAGATTCGTGATAACGGTTTCGTTACTGAAAATTCCTGCGAACATTGTTTCCTGAGAGGCATTCCTTATATCATGGATTTGAAGAGCCGAAATTGTGCTGCCTGCACTTATCATGGCCGAAAATGTGAAAAATGATTTTACAGTGATAGAAAGTAGAATGATTTAAAACATAATTAATCAGATATGCAAAACAAACTTGCTGAGATCCTTACTAAACAGGCCTGTATTGTTACCAAAGTGGCTCGCTTGTTTAAACAACAGTAGTTTCTAAAAGATCATGGCGAGCGGATGTTGGATCACGACTTGACTATGTTGGAGCAGCTGGATGAGGAGGATCCCCCAAGTGCTGAGGATCTCCGAGAGCTAGAGCGTCTGGCTGATGAACATGACACTGCTCAACTTGCTGCTGCGTCAGACACTCCTAGTCTGACTCAGTTGGTTGGTTCTCCTTCTTTCTGGGCAAACTTCGACCTGTCTGTTGGTGGTACTGCTCCACAAGCTGGTAACAGCCTGTCAAATTCTTGATAGGTTTTCACGTGTTTTCTGAGATATCATATTCTACCTATTTTATTAAGTACTTTGATCTGTTACTAATCTTCTTGTGGTCTAGGATCTTTTTAACTTTATATTCTTTCTCTATATTATTATTAATCTCCATGTTTTCTGTAATTCTAGTGTTCTTTGGTGCAGGTTTTAACAATAAGATATAAAATACTGGATAAATTTTGTTCATCGATTTTGGCAATCTTAACTTGTAGTTAACTAGTCTCTTCTTATTTTCAATGATAAATAGTCCTAGCTTATGATAGTTAAGCTTCTAACTTGATCATTTTATCTTAATATTTCTGTAAAGTAAGAACATTTTCTTTCTTCTTTTAAGATCAGGTTCTTTTTTATGTTTGTGATTATAGTACATCTTATTGTATAAGTTCATGAACTTAATATCTTAAGATAACTATAAATACATGTTTTCTATGAATATAATAATATTCTCAGTTATATTAGTAACTTGTTATCTTTTTAATAGCATTTCCAGAAATCTCGGGTGATATCTGTAATTAGTATAGAACAGTGATACTCTAATAATTGAATAATTAATATTATTATATAAGAATTATACCATCAGTAACAGATTTATTTAATCATTCTACTAATAATTTATATAGTGTTTCAGGTATTGTTTTATTATCTAATTAACTCTTTCTATTTATCCATTTGTCTGTGGGTGGTAAGTCATTATTATTTATTCTTTAATTTTTATAAGATCTATAAATAATCTCTAGAACTTTAAGATAAATAACTTGTCTTAATCTGATATGATATACTTTAATATCTTATAGTATATAGCAATGTTTTCTAAAAACAGTTCTACCATCTGTATTACTATTATTATTATCTTGCTTAGTACAAGATGGATGTATTTAGTGAGGTGATTAGTGATGATTATGATAATGTTAAATCCTTCTGATTCTGGTAGTAAACTAATAAAGTTAATTATTATTTATTTTTATAACTGTTATGGCGCCTCCTGTACTTGTATTTATTTGTAGGGTTAATATCTTGTAGGCTTGTTTTTAATATAAGTCTTATATTATCTAACATAATCATATATTTTCTGTCTAAGGTTTGGAATGTAATAATTCCTTATGATTAATTCAGTTATTTTTTCTACTTCTAAGTGACTTTTAAGTGGTCTATTATAGTATCTAGCCATAATCTTTATCCTTATCGCGGTTAATATAAAGATTAACCCGTAAAAGTATGTTAGTCTATTTTTATTAATAATAATCTTATCTAGTAAGCCCTTGCTTATTTTTTAAAGTATTTTATCATTTTTTATATCTTTAATTAATCACTTAATTAAGTCGCTACTTATTTTTAACATTGTTGCTAGGTTGGCCTTATTATAGCTAATCAACCTATCCATATTTTGCTTCAGAATAGCTGGTTTGATAGCCTTTTCTTCTAGTTTATAGTCTAGTCTGTGGCTCAGCATATCTACATATTTATTCTCTACTTTCTTACAGTATATGATTCTAAAGTCATATTATAACAGAATCTTAGCTTATCATGCCTGTCTTCTAGTCAACTCTTTGATTATTGTGAAGTAAGTCAAGTTCTTATGGTCTATCTTTATAATAATAGTATGCTTTGCTTCTTTAAGATAGACTCTTTACTGCTTGAATATTATTACTATAGCTAGCAATTTCTTGTTATGAATGTTGTAGTTGAGTTCTACTTAAACCAACTTTCTTGAGTAAAATGTAATTAGTCTCAGCTTTCTGTCTTCTCTGGGTTGTATTATACGCATATTAACAGTATAATCTGATATGTTGGTTTCAATGGTTATTTCTTTCTCTAGATTGTGCTGTATTAGTATTAATAATATGATAAGTTGCTGCTTGATATTTTTAAACGTGCTCTGCTATGGTTTTTTCTACTGGTACTTCTTTAACTTCTTTATAAGCTTGAAGAATGGTATTATATAGATAGTATATCTGTCTATAAATTATTGATAATAATTAATTAATCTAATAAACTACTGTAGTTCTTTCAGATTTCTAGATTAAGACTAGTCCTGTATAGCTTGTATCTTAGCTTACTCAGTATAGATTTTCTTTATAAATAGCCAGTATCCCAGGAACTCTGTCTTCTGTATATAGAATTCACACTTCTTTAACTTATATTATAACTAATATAAATATAATTTGTATAGAACTAGTCTTATATATTTTACATATTCTTTCTTAGTCTTCAAGAAGATTAATATATTATTTAAATAAATAATCATAAATTTATCAAGATATTTTCTAAGAATCTTATTAATATATTACTAAAATGATGCTGATGCGTTAGTAAGTCTAAATAACATAATTAAATACTTAAAGTATCTGTACTTTATTCTAAATATAGTCTTCTATTCTTCACCTTCCGTGATGTATATATGATAATATATATCTATAATATCAAGTTTAATAAACTACTTTATTCCTTATATTTTGTCTTGGATTTCTGAAATCAAAGATAACAGGTATTAATTCTTAATCAGGATAGTATTTAATGATTGATAATCTATATATAACTGTAAACTACTGTCCTTTTTCAGTATAAATAAGACTTTATATTCTGCTGGTGACTTCAAAGGCCTGATATTATCTTTAATTAGCTGGTTATTAATATATTCTTATAGTGTCTGTGATTTCTTTTTAAATATTAAGTAAATCTTTCTATATATTAGTAACTTTCCTTCTTCTATAAGAATAGTATAATCATACTTTCTATACTAAGATAATTCAGATTACTTTAACTGTTTAAACAAGTTCTCAAATCTTTCATACTGTGATGGAATCTGTATATTACTCTTAACCACAGCTAGAAGTTCCCATAAATCTTCTAGTCTCTAGACAGTCATCTCAACCTCTGTATTAGAGCTGTTAATGCTATACTTGTAGTATTCTTCTATTATTATCAGTATCTATCCTGATAATTTTATAAGCTAATCTTTCTATAATAGCTTGATTACTGCTATTACTTGTATAACTATACTTAAGATATTATTTTCCTTTAAGTTATCTCTGATATCTAGCATATTAAGCTTTTATAGCGATCTTAACCTTTCTTTACTAAATTACTTAGTCCTTGTTTCAGCTCCATGCTGAGTAGCAGGCCATACAGATCTAGACTCCATATCTAGTCCTTGCTGGTATTATCTTGGATAATCATAATTTATAAATTAGAGATTCTTAGTCTTTTAATCAATCTGCAGATTATGATTCCTGAGTCATGGAATCTCTAACACAATATCATACTATTTTAAAAATATCATGTTAAAGTCTATATACTCATAATAGTTCTTTATAATTATAGATATAGTTCCTAACTTAACTATTAATATAAGAGTTTCCAAATTCTCTCTGTTCAGTCCTGTAATCAATTTAGATTTTTCTTTCTATTATCTAAGTATCCCAAGCTGTTGCATGAATCATGGGTTTATAAAGTTTCCAGTCATTCCAGAGTCTACCAGTACTTGGACTGATTAATCTAATATAACTACTTAAATCTTCAGATATGGCTCTGACTCTGTGGTTATTAATTACTATTCTAGCTAATTAGGTTTTAACTGCTGTAGATATCTTCTTAGAAATCTTGAGCCTTTTATTTTTACCGCGTAGTATATTATATACTAATTATTAAAACATGTTAATTAATATATTAATTTATAGTAAGAATATTTCTAGTACCCTTTACACACGCAACTAAAAATATTATATAGATAATAGCTTGCCTTAGTCCTAACTATTTTTAGTATCTTAAGTCAGTAGTTAATAATATATTTCTAATTATGATATATTAAGCATATGTTCATATAATATATAAGTTAAGAAAGTTTATCATATTTTTAATAATCTTTACTTTCTTTGAAATGAATGTATAGACATGGTTTATTATATTAAGACTCTGTTTCAGTAATATTTATTTTTTAACTAATCTCTAATAATTAATAATAATAATCCGTGTTATCTCGTCCATATGTTAAACAAACTTTCAGGTAATAAGGGCATCTTTATAAATATTATTTCCAAGTCTTATTTTATGATTTCTAATATTTTAAATCTTAATATAAACAATACTGTATAATTATCTTGAGCTCTGGATAGAATCATGTTAGATTCTTTAAGATCTTCTTCAAGATACAGTCTAATTAATAAATAATATTCTCTTAATTATTTTTCTGATTCTCTTTATTCTCATCTTACTATAATAAACAGAGTTTATTAATTTTTAATAGAGGTTTTTCAGGAGTATCAAATATCTTGCTGAGTCTTTTCTTACTAGATTTAAAATCTTTAAACAATGTACTGTACTCTTTATTTAATGGTTTATCTTTATCTTAAACTATACTGGGATAGTCATTTCTTGAAACTGGCTTATAACTATTATTATTGACTTCTGTAGTCCAAGTTAATAATATAGATAATCATTAATTCTTTTATTAACTAGATAATACTGTTGACTTATCTGGAATGATCTGTTATCTTAACTAATTATAATATATCCTGTTCTCTAACAGCTAATTATACTGAATAATATATAATTTCTTATTATCTAGTATCCGCGTTGCAGATTCCATCTAAACCTTGTGCTAAATAGTAGTAATATTATAGGCTTCTCTGCCTTGATCTTGATATATAGTCCTTAATTACTTTTGAGGCTGTTGCTATTTCTGACTGCAGTTTTTTAACTAGTGACCTGCTTTGCCGCAGCTAAAGCATAAGCAGTCTTGTTTATACTGTTTAAGTTCCTTCTTAAATACTTAAGTCTTTTGAGTCTGATACTGTACAGCATCTAGCTCCATGAGCTTTGATCTGTAAGGATCTTCATATCTCAAGCTTCTAGATTATACTGATCTTTCATTATTAGCTCAGTAATCTGGCTAGTTATTATATTAAGATATAGATCTGCTGGTCCACCAACCTTCTTATTATTTTATATTAAAATCATACAGCTTGTTATCAATCTTTACTATTACTTTAATCATCTTAACCAAGATATCCGGTCATTCTTGCTAAATAATCTTTTCTTAGATCTCTATCTTGAATTCTTCTTTAAATTATAAGATATAAGTATTATTATTCTAGTCTAGATAACTAATAACTTGCTGAAACTCCAAAGCATATATAAATATTAATCCTGTCTATTTAAATCATTATAACTTTTATTTAATATTTTATGCCGTATTAATATCTCTAAATATCTGTTTAAAATACTGTTTAAATCTGGTATAACTAGCAAAAAATCATTTTATATCATTATTCTGATTACTTACTAACTTTTCTTATTATTTATAAATATATAGTTCAAACTAATTGAATATTACTCCGGTAAGATAAGTAAATATGAAAAAAATCTTGTTCTCTTTATTTTTAAGCTTTTTCTTATTTATGTTGAGATACAAGTCTAACTGGGTCAAGAAAGCCCTGAGCTTCGCTCGTTTGCTGTTAAATAGCTCGGGTAGTCAGACCTTAACAGATTTAACTAACAAGCAACCTTCAAGTAACTGATTCTTTTATTCTAAGGCTGTGATGTTTTTTTATAGCTGACCAACTATGTCCATCAGTTTCTTAATCATTAGGCCCTGCTGCTAAGGCGCTTGTGATGTATTTAATATAGTCAACATAATGACTAGTTATTACTAGATAATACTTGTACTAACTGGTACTCAATGTATCAAATCCTAGGATCGCTTCTCCCTGTTCCTGTTAGCTTAGCTCCCGTTCTAATACGTACCTTGTGAACTGAATCAAAGATAATCAGGCTGTTAACTATCTAAAGATGACTTGATCTGAATAAGAGAAGAGAAGTAAGGCCAGATAGTGCCGCGCAGCTATCCATAAGTAAGTACGGACGAGTGTTGTCACTAAGCTCTACCAAAACGTAGGTTACTTAAAGATAATTTGAATTGAGCACGAAGAACAGAACTAGCTAAATACATAAAAGAATGTCCTTATATCCTATCTTTCATATACCATTTCGTATATCATTCAGGGTAGATCGAGGGTCGATCTAATTGCGTTCCTGGATTCCGTATACCATATCGTATATCCTCAATGGTAGATCTGATGGTAGATGGTCACGTGACACAGCGTTGCCTCGGGTGTTACCCCAACCGGGATCTTACTCAATAAGAGTTGCTGGCTGCCCGAGTCCTTCCTGGTCGTTTACCCTTCTGCCTGACGAGTCCGCTTCTGCTAGTAACCTGGCTAGCAGGGGTCTGTAACAGTAAGCTTTATAAAATACTGTTTAATATTAGAATAAAGAGACTTATATAATTCTATATCTAAATTTAAAAATTTCTTCCAGTTAAAAAGACTGTAATCCAAAAAGTAAAATAGTCTAAACAAGATTTCTTAATATTATAAATAAACCAGATATAAAATATATTATTATAAGTACTTCTTATATTTAGTAATATTATATTAACCATTATATCTCTTCTCTATTTTTAATGAATATAATTAAAGATTATCTGAATTATATAATTTACTAAGATCCTTTTCTAACTATCTAAATATAAATAAGATAGAAATTAAAACTTCTTCATTGTCTATATTAATTAGCTAGCTATAATAGACTCTAACAGCTTTCTGAAGATATTAAGCAGAATAATTAATCTAAAAATCTTTAATAAATAATAATTTCTAGAATCTTTCTTATAAAGAATCACTGTAATTAATCTTTAAAAATATTTACTTGCTGGCCGGGGCGCACTAAATCCTGTTTAATATAATATTAAATCTAGAGACTTTATTAGCTAGACCTTAATGAATAATTTTATAGATTTTTCAGATTGTGATCTTGAGAAAGAAAATCAGATTAAGATAATAAGTTTTATTATTAATATTAAAAAGATCAGCTGGGAATAGTTCCAGGAAAAATATAAATTAAAATATCTTAATTTTCTTTTTTATAATCTTTATTAAATCCTTATAACTATATAAGATTAAGATAATCTTGTTGCTTCTACTCTAATTTCTTATCTAATCAACCAGCTTTTAAAGATTTTATTTTTTTATTATATACTAGATAGTATCCTAATAAGTCTTATAAATAATCTTTTCATAGATCTTTTTCTTATAGTTCTTTATTTTAGTATAATCTTTGAAATTAATTTATATTTTTTATATTTTTTATATTTGTTAAGCACGCCGGAATATCTTAATTATCTTTTAATATTTTAAAATAAAGTATAGATTAGTTTATATACTTAACTTAGCTTATAAGATTAAATTAGTAATAGTCTGTTATACAGTCTTAATAAAATCATTTATAATATTTTTCATAATTTTAGGTATTATTTTACTAAGACCTTTTTATAGGTTTTATTCTAGATTTACAGATATGAATACTTATAACTTTTTAGTATCTATAGTTTTCTAATTTCTTCTAAAGGTCAGGATTAATAATAATAATTAAAAGATAATTAGAATTTATATAAATTCCAGAAAGAACTTTATATATAATTATTCTACTTATTAATTCTCGAATATTAAAAATTAAATTAATAATATTCTTTAAATTTATCTATACTTATATGTTCTCACTCTTCTCAAGTTACAGATCTATATTTATATTATTAATAACTTTTAATATTTAAATTTCTTTTAATAACTTAATTTCTTTAGTATAAAAATATTTTTTACTTTATTATATAAAGCTGGAGCCTTTCAGAATAACTCTAAACAAGAATAATATTAATTAAATAACTTTCTAATTAATAATAATTTAATAACTTATTTAATTACTTTTTTTACTACTTTGTAAGCGCTCCGGATATATTTACTTAATATTAATATTAGATAATAATTACTATTTATTATTTTATTATATATTTACTTCTTATTAGCTCCGGCTCTAATACTTAATAATTAATTATTAATATATTACTTAGTAATAAGATTAATATTGTAATAAATAAGTTAGAAATTTCAGTTTGTTTAACTTACTCTGACTATTCTGCTTACTAAACTCTCTTAGTATTGGTATTATAATAATCTTTCTAATATTTAACTTAGATCTTACTAGATAAAAGATTAATAATTTTAGATATAACTATATTATTTAATATTATAATATTAACTTTAATAATTTTTTTATACACTGCATGCGCGCAGACATATCTAATTAAGCTTTTTTAAATATAAAATAAAATTTTATAATTATTAAATAATTAATTTATTTTTAAAAGAATATATTCTATATTATCTGTAAGGATACATATCCCTACAATACTCATGATAGAGCCATATCGCGAGAGATACCCATACCAATATCAGCCCTGTCACAAGTCTTAATTAATAAGATATATAAATCACATGTTTTACAGTTTACTTACAGATATAAATATCTGTAAAGAATAAAAGCTAGATACCTAGTAATAATATCTCAAAACAATATATTTATATATTTAGTATATTATAATATAGATATCTTCTTTATATTATCTTAACTTTTTATTTTTTATAATCTTGTTACTCAAATCCTGTAAGATAATCTATTAACTTATATTTATATAAAATACCAGAAATCAGACTCGCGAGAAATCTGAAAATCTTACTAATATTTCTTATAAAGTCTTTATTAAAGAGACTGTTAAAGAGACTAAAAAAGTATAAATCCTATTAAATAATTTTTATAAATAGTTTACTATACTTAAACAGATTACAAATCTCAAGTTAAGACTAAAAATCATTATAAAGATATAAAAGACCTGTAATCGTCTAAATAACCCTAAAAGGCTTTCTGTAAATTTTAAATAAATTAATATTTATATATAATTTCTATAAAACAGTAAATAATACAGTATTTATAATTATATAATCTTTTAATTATTTATTATTTAATAAAAATTTACCGCGGAAATAGATAAGTAAAATAAAGATTAGTAAATTTAAGTTACAGTTATGTATTTAAACTATACACTCAGAAATCTGTAGAAAAGAAAGACTGTAATAAAATATCATAAGTATAACTAGACAAATCTTTATAAATTTCTGAAAATATAATTAGAAAATCTAGATAATTAAAGATAAGAAATCTGATTACAGATTTTAAAAGTAATCTTTTATAAAGAAGAAAAAACACTTTATATATTTATAATAATAAAAAAAATAAAGATAGAATTTGTTAGAGGTACATAGGGAGACGTGGAACAATGCGAGAATATAAGACTTAGCCTTAGGGATCAGGCTAAGTCTTATATTACAAGTCTATAAAATATAAACAATATATATGTATACAGATATAGAACTAATTATAAGCCTTCCAGAGTTCCCAGTAACCAGTATAATAGATATTTTATTAAACCACCTAACTATACAGATTACTTAATTAAATAATTTATCTTCTTAAGTGTTTTATAACTCTAGCGTGCCGGAAGGGTATACTATCTATTATAAGATTATTCAAGATATTTAACTTTCTCTTCCTTCTTATACAGATATTTGTCAAACCCTAGGATCGCTTCCCTGTTCCTGTTAGCTTAGCTTCACTGGTATACGTACCTTCGAACTGGGTCGAGATAGTGTCAGACTGATGACTATCTAAGGGCAACTGGTCTTGAACAAAGGAAGAGAAGTAAGGCCAGATAGTGCCATACAGCTATCCATAATTTATAGATATTTTAAATATTTGATTATATTATTTAGGCTTATTAATATACCAGTATTATTTCAGTAATATATTAACAAGGTTCTAGAAGAATATCTTGATAGATTTATAATTATTTATTTAAATAATATATTAATCTTTTCAAAAACTGAGAAAGAATATATTAAATATATAAGACTAGTTCTGTATAAACTATATTTATATTAGTTATAATATAAGCTGAAGAAGTATAAATTTTATATATAAAAGACAGAGTTCCTGAGATACTGGATATTTATAGAGAAAGTCTATACTGAGTAAGCTAAAGTATAAGCTATATAAGACTAGCCTTAATCTAAGAGTCTGAAAGAATTACAGCAGTTTATTAGATTAGTTAATTATTATTAATGATTTATAGACGGATATATTATCTATATAATATCATTTTTCAAGCTTATAAAGAAGTTAAAAAAGTATAAGTAAGAAAAGCCACAGTAAAGCGCGTTTAAAGATATTAAGTAATAATTTATTATATTATTAATACTTATACAGCATGACCTAGAGAAAGAAATTACTATAGAAATTAATATATTAAACTATACTGTTAATATATGTATAACATAATCCAGAGAAGATGGAAAGCTGAGACTGACTGTATTTTATTTAAGAAAGTTAGTTTAAGTAGAACTCAATTATAACATCCATAATAAAGAATTACTAGCTATAATAATAATATTTAAGTAATAGAGAGTCTATCTTAAAAAAGTAAAATATACTATTATTATGAAGATAGACCATAAAAACTTAACTTATTTTATAATAATTAAAGAATTGACCAGAAGGCAGGTAAGATAGACTAAGATTCTGTTATAATATAACTTCAGGATTATATATTATAAAGAAATAGAAAATAAATATATAGATATACTGAGTTACAGGCTAGATTATGAATTAAGTAAGAAAGTTATTAAACCAGCTATCTTAAAATAAAATATAGATAGATTAATCAGCTATAACAAAGCCAATCTAGCAGTAATATTAGAAATAGGCAGTAACTTAACCAGATAATTAGCTGAAGCTATCAAGAATAATAAGATATTTTGAGAAATAAGTAAAGATAAACTAATATACTTTTACAGACTAATCTTTATACTAACTACTATAAGAATAGAGATTATGGCTAGACACTATGATAAACTATTTAAGGGTTACTTAAAAATTAAAAAGACTATAAAACTAATTATAAGAAATTACTATATTCTAAATCTCAGATAAAAAGTATATGATTATATTAAATAATATAAGACTTATATCAGAGATAAATCTATAAGATATTAATTCTATAGATAAATATAAATACAGAAGGCGCTATAATAACTATAAAAATAGATAGTAATTAACTTTATTAATCTATTACCAGAATCAGAAGGATTTAATGCTATCACGGTCATTACTGATTACTTTATTAAATATATTTATCTTATATTAAATAAGATAAAAATAACAGTAATATAGATAGCAGAACTGTTTCTTAAAAATATTATTACTAATTATAGAATATTAAAGTATATTATATTAGATAAAGATAAGCTGTTTATCTTAAAGTTCTAGAGATTACTTGCAGATCTTATAAGAATTAAAGAATAAATAATAATAGCTTATTATCTATAAATAAATAGATAAATGGAAAGAGTTAATTAAATAATTAAGTAATATTTGAGATACTATATAAACTATTAATAAAATGATTAAATAAATCTATTATTAATAGTATAGTTCTCATATAATAACACCAGTTATTTAATTATTAGTCTTACTATTCTATACTAATCATAATTATTATTTAAGATTTCTGGAAATGCTATTACAGAAGTAACTAGTTATTAATATAGTTAAGAATATTATTATATTTATAAAAAATATATATATCTAGTTATCTTAAGATATTAAGTTTATGAACTTGCATAGCAAGATATACTATAATTATAGATATAAAAAGAAACCTAATCTAAAAAGAGAGGAGAAAGTGTTTTTACTTTACAGAAATATTAAGATAAAATAGCTAAGTCAGAAGCTTGACTATTACAAGCTAGGATTATTTATCATTGAAACAAGAAGAGACCGGTTAACTACAAGTTAAGATTATTAAAATTAATGAGTAACGTTTATCCAGTATTTTATATCTTATTATTAAAACCTGTATTAAAGAATACTAGAATTACAGAGAATATAGAGATTAATAATAATATAAAATAAAAATATAAAGTTAAAAAGATTCTAGATTATAGAAAGATTAGCGGTAAATTATAATACTTAGTAAAATAAGAAGAATATAATATCTCAAAGAACATATAGAAATTTATTAAGAATTTAATAAGCTATTATTAACTTATAGAGTAATATTATTAATAAACAGGTTAAAGTTTGTCCAGAAGGAAGAAGAACCAACTAACTAAGTTAGGCTAGAATTATCTAATACAGTGGTAAGTTGAGTAATATTATACTTATCAGTTAGATACTCCAGCTTCTGGAGATTTTCAGTACTTGAAGAATCCTCTTTATCTAACTGCTCCAATATATTCAAGTTATGATCTAATATCTGTTTATCATGATCTGTTAGGAACTGTTATTGCTTAAATAAATAAGCCATCTTAGCAGCAATACAGACCTATTTAATAAGAACTTTAATAAGTTTATTTTATATATTTAATTAATTTTATTTTAACTTATTTCACTCTCTATTACTGTAAAATTACTTTTTATATTTTTAACTGCGGTGAGTGCAGGCAGTATAATTTCAACTCTTTAAATCTGTTACGGACCCCTGCTAGCTAAAGGGACTAGTGAGGCGGTTACGTCAGGCAGAAGGGCTGTACTCGGAAAGATGCAACTCTTATCAGGAGAGACCCGAACTGAGCCGCTACGTGTCACGAGTCACGTGACTGCGGGTATACGAGAGGGTATATGATCAGGTATATGGTATATGCCAATGATATACGGGACGGTATATAGAATGGTATACAAGGGACGGATATATAAGGACGCTCTTTCATGTACTTAGTTAGTTCTGTTCTTCATGCTCAATCAATATTATCTTTAAGTAACCTATGTTTTGGTAGAGTTTAGTAACAATACTCGTCCGTACTTACTTACAGATAGCTGCACAGCACTATCTAGCCTTACTTCTCTTCTTCTGTTCAGATCAAGTCATCTTTAGATAGTTAACAACCTGACTACCTTTAATTCAGTTTACAAGGTATATATTGGAACGGGAGCTAAGCTAACAGAAATAGGGAGAAGCAATCCTAGGATTTAATACATTGAGCACTAGTCAGTACGAGTATTACCCAGTAATAATTAATCATTATGTTAACTATATCGAACACATCGCGAGCGCCTCAGCAGCAGGGCCTGACAACCAAGAAACTGATGAACATGATTGGTCAGTTACAAGAAAGCATCACGGCCTTAGAACAAAAGAACCAGTTACTTGAAAATTACTTGTCAGTCAAATCTGTCAAGATCTGACTATCTGAGCCATTCAACAGCAAACAAGCAAAGCTCAGGGCTTTCTTGACCCAGTTAGACTTGTATCTCAACATAAACAAAGAAAAGCTCAAGAATAAAGAGAATAAGATCTTTTTTATATCTACTTACCTTACCGGAGTAATATTTAATTAGTTTAAACTATATATCCGCGAGTAATAAGAGAAGTTAATAAATAATTAGAATAATAATATAAAACAACTTTTTACTAATTACACCAGATTCAAGCAGTATCTTAAATAGATATTTAGAGATATTAATACAGTATAAAACACTAAATAAAAGTTATAATAACTTAAGTAAACAGGATCAGTATCCGCGTATGTTTCAGAGTTTTAATAAGTCATTAATCATCTAGACTGGGATGATAACACTTACATCTCATAATTTAAAAAAGAATTCAAGATAGAGATCCAAGAAAAGATCATTTAGCAAGAATAACCGGACACCTTGGCTAAGATGATTAAAATAGTAGTAAAGATTGATAACAAGCTATATGACTTTAACATGAAATAATAAAAGGATCAGTGGACCAGCGGGTCTACATCTTAACATAATAATTAACCAGATTACTGAGTTAATAATAAAAGATCAGTACAACCTAGAAGCTTGAGATACGAAGATCCCTACAGGCTGAAGCCCATGGAGCTGGATACAGCATAACATCAGACTCAAGAGACTTGAGTATCTAAGAAGAAACTCAAACAGTATAAACAAGACTGCTTGTGCTTTAGCTGCGGCAAAGTAGATCACTAGTTAAAAAACTGTAGTCAGAAACAGTAACAGCCTCAGAAGTAATTGAGAACTATATATCAAGATCAAGACAGAGAAGTTTATAATATTATCATTATTTAGTACAAGATTTAAACAGATTCCGCAACGCAGATACCAGATAATAAGAAGTTATATACTATTTAGCATGGTTAGCTATTAGAGAACAAGATATATTATAATTAGTTAAGATAATAAACCACCCCGGATGAGTCAACAGTACTATCTAGTTAATAAAAAGATTAATAATTATCTGTATTATTAGCTTGGACTATAAAAGTTAATAATAATAGTTATAAGCCAGTTTCAAGGAACAACTATCCTAGTATAGTTTAGAATAAAGATAAACTGTTAGACAAAGAGTACAGTATACTGCTTGAAGATCTTGAACCTAGTAAGAAAAGACTCAGCAAGATACCTGATATCCCTAAAAAACTCTTATTAAAAATTAGTAAACTCTGTCCATCACAGTAAGATAAGGATAAGAAGAACTAGAAGAATGATTAAGAGAACATTACTTATTAATTAGACTATATCTTGAAAAAGATCTTAGAGAATCCAGCATAATTCTGCCTAAAGCTTAAGATAATCATGCAGTATTGCCCATATTAAGACTTGAAATATTAAAAATCATAAAATAAGACTTAAAAATAATATTTACAGAAATATCTTTATTACCTGGAAGTTTATTTAACATGTAGATGAGATAATACAGATTATTATTATTAATTATTAAAGATTAACTAAAAGATAAATATTGTTGGAACAGAGTCTTGATATAACAAACCATATTTATATATTTATTTTAAAAAAAGTAAAGATTATTAAAAATATAATAAACTTTCTTAACTTGTATACTATACAAACACATGCTTAATATACTATAATTAGAAGTATATTATTAATTACTGATCTAAAGTATTGGAAATAATTAGGATTAAGATAAGTCACTGTCCATGCAATATCTTTAGATGCGTGTACAAAGAATACTAGAAATATCTTTATTATAGATTAATATATTGACTAATATGTTTTAATAATTAGTATATAATATACTATACAGTAAAGATAAAAGACTTGAGATTTTTAAGAAGATATCCATAATAGTTAGAACCTAACTAGCCAGAATAGTAGTTAGCAGTTACAGAGTCAGGGCCATATCTAAAGATCTAAGCAGTTATATTAGATTAATTAGCCCAAGTATTGGTAGATTCTGGAGTAACTAGGAACTTCATGTACCCAGGATTTATACAACAGCTTGAGATACTCAGATAATAAAAAGCAGAACCTAAACTAATTACAGGACTAAATAGAGAGAATTTGGGAACTCTTGTATTAACAGTTAAGTCAGGAACTATATTTATGATTATAAAAGGTTACTATAAGTACATAGACTTTGACGTGATATTTTTAGAATGGTATAATATTATATTAGAGATTTTATGATTCAGGAATCATAATCTATAGATTAATTGGAAGATTGAGAGTTTCTAATTCATGAACTGTGATTGTCTAAGATAATACTAGTAAGGACCAGATATGAGGTTTGGATCTGTACAGCCCACTACTTAGCATGGAGCTGAAGTAAGGACTAAACAATCTAATAAGAAGAGGTTAAGATTACTATAAAAGTCTAACATGCTAGATATCAAAAATAACTTAAAGAAAAATAATATCTTAAGTATAGTTATACAAGTAATAGCAGTAACTAAGCCATTATAGAAAGATTGGCTTATAGAATTATCAGAATAGATATTAATAATAATTAAAAAATACCACGAGTATAGTATTGACAGCTTTAATATAGAGATTAAGAAGACTATCTAGAGACTAGAAGATTTATAGGAACTTCTAGCTGTGGTTAAGAATAACACGCAGATTCCACTATAGTATAAGAGATTTAAGAACTTGTTTAAGCAGTTAGAGCAATCTGAATTATCTCAGTATAGAAAGTATGACCATACTATTTTTATAAAAAAAGAAAAGTTACTAATATATAGAAAGATTTACCCGATATCTAAAAAGAAATTATAAACATTATGAGAATATATTAATAACCAACTAGTTAAAAACAATATCAGGTCTTTAAAGTCACTAGTAGAATATAGAGTTCTATTTATACTAAAAAAGGATAGCAATTTATGATTATATATGGATTATCAATTATTGAATATTATTATAATCAAGAATTAATATTTATTATCTTTAATTTCAGAAATCCAAGATAAGATATAAGAAATAAAGTAGTTTACTAAACTTAATATTACAGATATATATTATTATATACGCATTACGGAAGGTAAAGAATAGAAAACCATGTTTAGAATAAAGTATAGATATTTTAAATACTTGATTATATTATTTAGGCTTATTAACACATCAGCATTATTTTAGCAATATATTAATAAAGTTCTTAGAGAATATCTTAACAGGTTTATGATTACTTATCTAGACAATATATTGATCTTCTTAAAGATTAAGAAAAAACATATAAAGTATATAAGATTAGTTTTATATAAATTATATCTATATCAGTTATGATATAAGTTAAAGAAGTATAAATTCCATATACAGAAAATAAAGTTTTTAGAATATTGGATATCTACAGAGAAAATCTATACTGAGCAAGCTAAAGTATAAGTTATACAGGATTAGCCTTAATCTAAGAATCTAAAAGAATTACAGCAGTTTATCAGATTAATTAATTATTATTAATAATTTATAAATGGATACGCTATTTACATAACACCACTTTTCAAGCTTATAAAGAAGTTAAAGAAGTATTAGTAGAAAGAACCATAACAGAGTATGTTTAAAGATATTAAGCAGTGATTTACTATATTACTAGTACTTGTACAGTATAATCTAGAAAAAGAAATAATCATTAAAACTAATATATTAGACTATACTGTTAATATGCGTATGACGCAACCCGGAGAAGATAGAAAGCTAAGACTGATTATATTTTACTTAAGAAAGTTAGTTCAAGTAGAACTCAACTATAACATTCACGACAAGGAATTGCTAGCTATAATAATAGCATTCAAGTAATAGAGGGTCTATCTTAAAAAAACAAAGCACACTATCATTATAAAGACAGACTATAAGAACTTAACTTACTTCACAACAACCAAAGAATTGACCAGAAGGCAGGCATGATGGGCTAAGATTCTATCACAATATAACTTCAGAATCATACACTGTAAGAAAGTAGAGAATAAACACGCAGATATGCTGAACCGCAGGCCAGACTATGAATTAAATAGAAAAACTATTAAACCAGCCATCCTGAAGTAAAACATGGATGGGTTGATCAGCTATAACAAGGCCAACCTAGTAATAATATTGGAAATAGGTAGCAACTTAACTAAGCGATTGGCTGAAGGCATGAAAAATGATAAAATACTCTAAGAAATAAGCAAGGACTCACTAGATAAGATTATTATTAATAGAAATAGACTAGCATACTTTCACGGATTAATCTTTATATTAATTATAATAAGAATAGAGATTATAGCTAGATACTATGACAGACCGCTTAAGGATTACTTAGAAGTAGAAAAGATAACTGAACTAATCATAAGGAATTACTATATTCCGAACCTCAGATAAAAAATACATGATTATATTAAATAATATAAGACTTGTATCAGAGATAAGTCTATAAGATATTAATCTTATAGATAAATATAAGTACAAGAGGCGCCACAACAGTTATAAAAATAGATAATAATTGATTTTATTAGTCTACTACCAGAATTAGAAAGATTTAATATTATCATAATCATTACTGATCGCCTTACTAAATATATCTATCTTATATTAAGTAAGATAATAATAATAGTAATACAGATAGCAGAACTGTTTTTAGAAAACATTATTATATATTATAAGATATTAAAGTATATCATATCAGATTAAGACAAGTTATTTATCTTAAAGTTCTGGAGATTACTCGCAGATCTTATAAGAATAAAAGAATAAATAATAATAGCTTACCACCTGCAGATAAATAGATAAATAAAAAGAATTAATTAAATAATTAAACAATATCTGAAGCACTACGTGAACTACTAGTAAAATAATTAAATAAATCTATTACTGATAATATAATTCTCATATAACAATGTTAGTTATTTAATTATTAGAGTCTTACTGTTCTATACTAATTACAGATATCATCTAAGATTTCTAGAAATATTATTAGAGAGATAATATATTGCTGATATAGCTAAGAATATTGTTATATTTACAGGAAACATGTATCTACAGTTATCCTGAAATATCAAGTTTATAAACTTGTATAGCAAGATATATTATAATCACAAACACAGGAGGGAACCTGATCTTAAAAGAAGAAAAAAGATATTCCTACTCTGCAGAAATATTAAGACAAAATAATCAAGTCAGAAGCTTGATCATTATAAACTAGGACTATTTATCATCAAAGATAAGAAGAGACTGGTTAACTACAAGTTAAGGTTGCTAAAATCAATGAGCAAAATTCATCCAGTATTTTATATCTCATTGTTAGAACCCACACCAAAGAACGCTAGAATTACAGAAAATATAGAGATTAATGATAACATAAAAGAAGAATATAAAGTTAAAAAGATCCTGGACTACAAGAAGATTAGCAGCAGATTATAATATCTAGTAAAATAAGTAGAATATAATATCTTAGAAAACACATGGGAACTTATCAAGAATTTGACAGGCTGCCACCAGCTTGTGAAGCAGTATCACTGACAGACAGGTCAAAGTTCGCCCAGAAAGAAGAAGAACCAACTAACTGAGTCAGACTAAGAGTGTCTAACGCAGCAGTAAGTTGAGCAGTGTCGTGTTCATCAGCCAGACACTCTAGCTCTCAGAGGTCCTCAGTGCTTGAAGGATCCTTATCATCCAGTTAATCCAACACATTCAAGTCATGATCTAACATCCGATCATTATAATCTTTTAGAAACTGTTGATGTTTTTGTAAGCAGATAATCTTCACCATTACTTGATTCATCTTTTCAAAATACTGCAAAAATTGTTGTTAAGCCACTGCAAGATCGGCCGCAACCTTTTACTCATTTCGCTTAAGCTTATCCCATTCTTAATTACTATAGAACTATTTCTTGTACTTGCGACCGCGCAGAGCACAAGCCGAATACTTCTTATTTCAAGTAGACAAACTCATAATGCAGACCTTACCCCGAGAAAAGCAGAAGGCACAAGGAGTGTCAACGGGACGATCGGAATTTTCGATCTTATCAGCCAAACATTTATTGTCAGCGTACTTATCGCGTTTAGGCATGATGACTCATCTTAGAAAGAAAAGAGAACTGAAAAACCCAGCCAGACGCGCACATGGGGACACTTACTTTTATATTCTTGAGAACAAGAACCTTGAAGAAAGGGAGGTGGTGTTACGGACTCCTGCTAGCTAAAGAGACTAATAAGATAGTTATATTAGGCAGAAGGACTGTACTCAGAAAGATGTAACTCTTATCAGGAGAGACCTGAACTGAGCTGCTACATGTTATGAGTCACGTGACTGCGGGTATACGAGAGGGTATATGATCAGGTATATGGTATATGTCAATGGTATACAGGACAGTATATAAAATGGTATATAAGGGACGGATATATAAGGACGCTCTTTTATGTACTTAGTTAGTTCTGTTCTTCGTGCTCAATCAACATTGTCTTTAAGTAATCTATGTTTTGATAGAGCTTAGTGATAACACTCGTCCGCACTTACTTACGGATAGCTGCACGGCACTATCTGGCCTTACTTCTCTTCTTCTGTTCAGATCAAGTCACCTTTAGATAGTCAACAACCTGACTACCTTTGATTCAGTTCACAAGGTACGTATTGGAACGGGAGCTAAGCTAACAGGAACAGGGAGAAGCGATCCTAGGGTTTGACAAAATCTATAATAAAAGAAATATCTTTTAAAAAATAATGTTTATAGAATTCTTAATGATGAAACTACTCTTATAAATCTTATTAGATTAGTAAATACGCTCCTTCATCCGATCACAATTAATAAAATGATAAGATATATTGGCTTATTATAGAAAAAAGAAGACTGAGAAGACTTAACTGATATATAGAAAGAACACACATTTTTATATCTCTTAAGAACAAGAAACCTTGAAGGAGGAGGAGTGATGTTACAGACCCCTACTAGCTAGATTACTAGTGGAGCAGACTGGTTAAGCAGAAAAGTGATAACAAGACAGGACTCGGACAACCAGCAACTCTTATTAAGTAGAATCTTAGTCTGAGTAATATCCGGAGCAACGCTGTGTTACGTAATTATTTACCATCAGATCTACTATCAAGAATATATGGAAGATATACTGGGATCTAAAAACATGATTAGATTAACCCTTGATCTATCCTGAATAGTATATAATATAGTATACAAAGAATAGGATATAAGGACACTCTTTCATGTACTTAGCTAGTTCTGTTCTTCGTGCTTAATCTAATTATCTTTAAGTAATCATATATTTTAGTAAAGCTTAATAATAATATTTATCTATACTTACTTACGGATAGCTGCGCAGCACTATCTAGCCTTACTTCTCTTTTCTTGTTCAGGACCAGTTGCCCTTAGATAATCATCAGTCTGACTTGCCTTGATTCAGTTCGAAGATATGTTTAGAAACGGAAGCTACGCTAACAGGAACAGGGAGAAGCGATCCTAGGGTTTGACACAGGGGTCCGTAACAATATTTCACTCTAAAATAGTAAGATATAGATTGTAGTAATATTCATATAATCTGTATAATCTCAGCACTTTTTAATTAAAAAGTCTTATTAAATATAATTGTATATTAATACCGTTTACTTCCGCTGTATTCACTATTAATTTTATTAAATTATTCTATTTATATAATCTTATTCTTACTATTTTTAAAAAATGCACTTTATCTGAGTAATATATAATAATATAAGCTCTACTTCTCTGACTCGCTATAATAATATTATAAATAATAAATAAAT
Organism: Aspergillus sclerotioniger CBS 115572; assembly: GCF_003184525.1. NCBI lineage: Eukaryota > Fungi > Ascomycota > Eurotiomycetes > Eurotiales > Aspergillaceae > Aspergillus > Aspergillus sclerotioniger. Next base: position 671,090 of record NW_020291010.1, on the reverse strand, counting down.
AAAAAATCAAATAAAAAATTATTTTTACTTATAAATAACTTTATTTTATGGTAAGTATAAAAGCTCTCATTCCCTCATTATTTATATAATTCTTCTTTTACTTTTTCCTTATTAGATACCTTATCTTGTAAACTTTAATATATATATTCATCATCTCATATTACTAATAGTAGTTTTCTTTCTAATTATACTGTTTATTTCTTATTTATATACCTTATTATTATTATTTAGTAGCCTAATATTAGTATTACACAGTCTCTATATTATATATTACACATTAAGTACCTTGATAATCAGACAGCCAGTTATTTATATTAATAACCTTAGTAATTATATTAAATGTCTTATTTATCAGGTTTTTACTTTTCTTTCCCTTTTTTAATAACGCGTGGATGCGTTAGAATATATTTTTTATACTACCCGTATCTACCACACAGCTTATTATATTTCTATTACTATTACTATTCCTCCCGCTATTCAGATAATTATTATTAATTAAATATCTTAAATATATACTGTCCGCGCACCTGAGGCCAATAATTCTTATAATATTAATAATATATACTGAAAAGACAGTCTCTAATATTACTAGTATATTTTATATCTCAGCAAGATCTATAATAAGTAATTTACTTATTACCACTACTCTAATTACTGTAAGTATATATACTATTTAAAAATATATTATTCTTATAAGTTAATAAATTATGTTCTATCTAAACTTCCGCGCAGTTATTAATAAAAATAATAAATCTTTATTAAATACCTTGTACTTGCGGACGCAGCTATAGAAATATATTATTATTATTAAATAGGATCTGGCAGTGTATTACACCAAAATAAGCTTATAACAGTAATTACTATTTCCAGAATACAATCTATCACTAATAAAAAACTAACTATAAAGATAATACACGTAAGAATAATACTGTTACTATTATTATTACTCTTACTAATATTTTCTCTAACACTTCCAAGGCTGTCCCTTCTCTTTTTTTATATGCTTTAATATAACTATCACTTTTCTTTTCATAAATTTAAATATTATATTTAGAGATAGGGTTACTAACTGCCGCAGTCATTCTTAAAGACTTCTTTATATTATTTTATTAGTTAAGGGAAGTCTTCCAGGGCATTTTTCTTTTCTAATTAATAAATAATAATATATCTCTATCCACACAGTTTTTATACCAAGATTCACAATTATAGTTCTTTTTAAGTTTTATTTAAACCTCCTTTACTTATAAAATTACTTATAAAATTATGTATCAGTTTAATTTACACTATTTTTTTAATTATTCTATTATACTTAAAAAGCTTCTGTATTCTTAACATGTATGAATAACTTCTAAATATCATTATTCAAAAAGTACTTAAGCTATTTAACTAGATATTTAATTTATATATTCTCAATGTTTCTTTATATAATAATTTTATTAACCTACCACTCCTATTCTCCGTTAATTAAAATTAATAATAAACAATATTAAACCCCCAGTCTAGTCTTATAGAATCCTAGCAGTAAAACATGAAATACTAGATATAGATTCTTATATTTTAATGATAGTTATAATTTGTATAATTGCAAGTCTTAAGTATTAATAATTATAAAAAAACTAAGTTAATAATAATCTACTTTTAGATTAAACTTAATTATTATAATATTCTTTACATGTACCATGACTTCTTAGCTAATTCAAGAAATCTATTCTATATAATATTTATTGTATTAAGTAATTATAATATACTTTACCTTTTCTAAAAAGACTTTAGAACAGTTCTCTTATTTCAGTAATCTATTCCGCTTACTTCTTTACTATGCGAATCTTTTAATCTAATTTCTTGATATTTATATCCACGTGCAGTTAAAACAGAAATTCTATGAAAGTCTTATACAGAATTATTTTTATTATACTATGTTTTATACATTATATAATATTTAGACTATAGATAACTATCTAGCCCAATTTTCTTACAGAAAGTTAATATAAACTTATAAACGATATTCTAATATTTAACTTTACTATTATATCTGTCTATCAGTTTATAATAATATACTATAAATATCTTTCTGCATATTTTTATATAATAATACAGAATAATCCAGTATTTACTTATAAAAACAGTCTCTTTATCTATTACTAATCTACACGTGTTTTCAATATACAGTATAATATATTTATAAATTAAATTTACAAGCTTTAATATATTAATATTTTTTATAAAGCAGATAGAATATATACTTTATAAATATATCTACTATTATTAAGATTATATTATATACAGTTCCCCTCTATTAACTAAGTAGCAGATCTATAATAAAGTCTATAATAAGCACTTCATCCAGTATATTTAATATAAATAATAATTCTAATTTACTTTATAACATATATCAGTAAATCTGGATTTTTTAATATAAATTACAGATTTTTATATACTCTTTTATTTCAGTGCGCATATTATACTATTAATACTTATACTAAATATTCTCCAATACACACTATCCTTAATAGTAATTACTTTCTAGTACGTTATAATTTATCTACTGAATTTCTTATTTTATTACTATACTTTCTAATACAACCATATGTTTGTTTTATTTAAGAAAATCTTTTTTATCTAATTTCTAAATTAGATTACTTAACCCCTATTTTATTTTACAAATCTTAACTTTTTAATTTTATAACTATATATCTGCGTCCTATACTTTTTAATCAAGTTTATTATTAATTTTAATAAATTAAAAGAAATTATTTTAAATCTAATTACTATATATATATATAAATATATAATACTAGAAAATTTAGAATTCTTATATTATTAATAATACTTTTCTTATCTGTAGATATATATTAATATTTATAAGACTTTTTCTTTATAGGCTTACTCTCATACTCTTATACTTCTATTTTTATATATATCATTATCTTAATTATATTCAGTTAAAGTTTACTTAATATTTTAGACTAGTCTTCTACACAGATAAACCCTCAACTTAGCTTTACTTATAATATAGATTATAATAAGCTTTCTTCTAGCTCTTTCTGCAAAGAGAAGTAGTTAGAGTATTAACTAAATATATTAATTAAATTCTTTAATCTAGACTGATACTTAATAGTAAAATCAAACACTGCAAGTATTTCAGTTTATTTAATTTATAGATTAAAGCTATCTACAAGTACTTAAATATATAATATATTTTATATATTATTACTTTATAAATATTATAAAATAAAGAAAGTAAACTTGTAAGAGTATTTTTATTTATAAAAAGAATTCTGTAAATATTATTTAAAAATATTATTAATCTTATAAAGAAAAAACTAGACTATAAAGATTCTGATTAAATAGAAAGGATATTTTAATAAAGAAGATATCTAAAGAATTATTATAAATTTATATTATTTATATCTTTATAAAAGATTTATAACTGAAGAATGGTTTATTACAGGAATAAAGAAAAATAAAATAAAATAATTACTATAATAATAAAAATAAGGATTACTTTTTACTAACTATTTATTAACATATAAAGTACAGTCTTATTTACAAAATTAGAAGTATATTAATTAATTATTAAGATTATAAAGAGTAATCTCTATAATTAAATTAGAAATAATTATTATATTTTTAACTATAGCTACTAGAAATATATATTATAAATATTAATAAAGTTAATAAAGTATAGTATATACTGCACACTGAATTATATAAAGATTAATATTTCATTTAAATTATAAAAATAGTCTTATAGAGCTGGGCACGAGTCTTTAACTATAAAAAAATGTAATATCTAATAAAAATAATAATTTAATTATAGATACTGTTATCCAGTGATACTTCTAATTTAATAATAATTACTATTGTGTTTAGAATAAGATCCTGAATAATATAATCAACATATTTATAAAATATTTATTAAATTAAATATTTATAAGCAGATTTATAAATTAATACTAAGATGAGATTATAATCTTAATTAGTTATAGTAAAAAGAAATTTTATAAGCTTCTAAGTATATTCTTAGAAAAACAGAATAATTTATAAATAAATAATTTCCAGAAAATTAGAATAGTTAAAATATTTAATAAAATATAACTAATATAATTATATATAAAAATAAGAAAGATGTTACAGACCCCTGCTAGCCAGGTTACTAGCAGAAGCGGACTCGTCAGGCAGAAAGGTAACGACCAGGAAGGACTCGGGCAGCCAGCAACTCTTATTGAGTAAGATCCCGGTTGGGGTAACACCCGAGGCAACGCTGTGTCACGTGACTATCTATCATCAGATCTACCATTAAGGATATACGATATGGTATACAGAACCCAGAAACATGATTGGATTGACCCTCAGTCTACTCTGAATAGTATATGAAATAGTATACAAAGAATAGAATATAAAGACACTCTTTCATGTACTTAGCTAGTTCTGTTCTTCATGCTCAATCCAATTGTCTTTAAGTAACCATATATTTTAGTAAAGCTTAGTAACAACACTCATCCGCACTTACTTACGGATAGCTACGCGGCACTATCTGGCCTTACTTCTCTTTTCTTGTTTAGATTAAGTCATCTTTAGATAGTCAATAACCTGACTACCTTTGATTCAGTTCACAAGGTACGTATTGGAACGGGAGCTAAGCTAACAGGAACAGGAAGAAGCGATCCTAGGATTTAATACATTGAGCATCGGTCAGTACAAGTGTTACCCAGTGATAACTAGTCATTATATTAACTACATCGAATACATCACGTGCGCCTTAGCAGCAGGGCCTGATAACCAAGGAACTGATGGACATGGTTAGTCAGCTATAAGAAAGCGTCACTGCCTTAAAACAAAAGAACCAGTTACTTGAAGGTTGTTTATTAGTTAAATCTGTTAAGATCTAATCACCCGAGCTATTTGACGGCAAATAAGCGAAGCTCAGGGCTTTCTTGACCCAGTTAGACTTATATCTTAACATGAATAAGGAAAAGCTCAAGAATGAGAAGAATAAGATCTTTTTTATATTTACTTATCTTACTGGAGTAGTATTTAATTAGTTTAAACCATATATCTATAAATAATAAGAAAAGTTAGTAAATAATCAGAATAATGATATAAAACAACTTTTTACTAATTATACTAGATTTAAACAGTATCTTGAATAAATGTTCAGAGACATTAATATAGTATAGAATATTAAGTAAAAGTTATAATAACTTAAATAGACAGAATCAGTATCTGTATATGCTTCGGAGTTTCAGCAAGTCATTAATTATCTAGATTAGAATGATAATACCTATATTTTATGATTTAAAGAAGGACTTAAGATAGAGATCTAAGAAAAGATCATTTAGTAAGAATAATTAGACACATTGGTCAAGATAATTAAAGCAGTAGTAAAGATTAATAATAAGCTGTATAACTTCAATATAAAATAATAAGAAGATCAGTGGACTAGCAGATCTATATCTTAATATAATAACCAGCCAGATTATCAAGCTAATAACAGAAGGTCGGCATAACCTAGAAGCTTGGGATATGAAGATTCCTATGGACCAAAACCAATGAAGCTGGATGCAGTATAATATTAGACTTAACAGACTCAAGTGTCTAAGAAGGAACTTAAACAGCATAAACAAGACTGCTTGTGCTTTAGCTGCAGCAAAGCAGGTCACTAATTAAAGAACTGTAGTCAGAAACAGTAACAGCTTTAAAAGTAATTAAGGACTACATACCAGAATCAAGGCAGAGGAGTCTATAATATCACTGCTATTTAGTATAAAGTTTAGATGGAATCTGTAATACAGATACCAGATAATAAGAAATTATATATTATTCAGTATGGTTAACTATCAGAGAACAGGATGTATTATGATTGGTTAAGATAATAAGTTATCCTGGATGAGTCAATAGTACTATCCAGTCAATAAGAAGATTGATGATTGTTTATACTATTAGTTTAGACTATAGAAATCAATAATAACAGTTATAAGCCAGTTTTAAGGAACGACTATCCCAGTATAGTTTAGAATAAAGATAAACTATTGGATAAAGAGTACAGTATATTACTTAAAGATCTTGAACCCAGTAAGAAAAGACTCAGCAAGATATCTAATATCCCTAAAAAATCTTTATTAAAAATTAATAAACTCTATCCATTGCAGCGAGATAAGGATAAGAAAAACTAGAAAAATGATTAAGAAGACATTACTTACTGGTTAAACTATATCTTGAAAAAGATCTTAAAGAATCCAGCATGATTCTGCCTAGAGCTTAAAATAATCATGCAGCATTGTCTATATTAAGATTTAAAATATTAGAAATCATAGAATAAGACTTAGAAGTAATATCTATAAAGATATTCTTATTATCCAGAAGTTTGTTTAATATATAGATAAGATAACACGGACTATTATTACCAGCTATCAGAGATTAATTAAAAGATAAACATTACTAAAACAGAGTCTTGATATGATAAACCATATCTATATATTTATTTTAAAGAAAGCAAAGATTATTAGAAATATGATAAACTCCTTTAGCTTGTATACTACACGAACACATGCTTAATATATCATGATTAAAAGTATATTATTAACTACTAATCTAAAATATCGGAAGTAGTTAGGACTAAGGTAAGTCACTATCTATATAATATCTTTAATTATATATATAAAGAATACCAGAGACATTCTTATCACAGATCAATATATTAACTGGCATGTTTTAATGATCAGTGTATAATATACTACATAGTAAAGATAAAAGATTCAAGATTTTTAAGAAGACACTTACAGCAGTTAGAACCTAACTGACCAGAACAGTAATTAGTAGTTATAGAATCAGGACCACACCTGAAGATCTAAGCAGTTATATTAGATTAACTAGTCTAAATACTGATAAACTTTAAAATAATCAGGAACTTTATACACCCGTAATTCATGTAACAGCTTGGAATACTTAGATAATAAAAGATAAAACCTGAACTAATTATAAAACTGAATAGAGAGAATTTAGAAACTCTTATATTAATAATTAAATCAGAAACTATACTTATAACTATAAAGAATTATTATAAGTATATAAACTTCAACATAATATCTTTGAAACAGTATGATATTATATTAAAGATTTTATAACTTAGGAATCATAATTCATAGATTGATTGAAAGACTGAGAATCTTTAATTCATAAATTGTGATTGCTTAAGACGACACCAGTAAGGACTAGATATAGGATCTGGATCTATACAGCCTGCTACTTAGCAAGGAGCTGAAGCAAGAACTAAGTAACTTAATAAGAGAAGATTAAGATTATTATAAAAGCTTAACGCGCCAGGTATCAGAGATAACTTAAAGGAAAATAATATCTTAAGTATAGTTATACAAGTAATAATAGTAACTAAGTTATTATAGAAAGATTAGTTTATAGAATTATCAAGATAAGTACTAACAATAATAGAAGAGTATTATAAATATAATATTAACAGTTCTAATATAAAGATTAAGATAACTGTCCAGAGATTAAAAGATTTATAGAAACTTCTAACTATGGTTAAGAATAATGCACAGATTCCATCATAATATAAAAGATTTAAAGACTTATTTAAGTAATTAAAGTAATCTGAATTATCTTAGTATAAAAAGCATGACCATACTATTTTTATAAAGAAAGAAAAGTTATTAATATATAGAAAGATTTATCTAATATCTAAAAAAAAATTGTAGATATTATAAGAATATATTGATAACCAGCTAGCTAAAGATAATATCAGGTCTTTGAAGTCACCAGTAAAATATAGAGTCTTATTTATATTAAAAAAGAATAATAGTTTATAATTATATATGGATTATTAATTACTGAATACTATTATAATCAAGGATTAACACCTGTTATCTTTAATTTCAGAAATCTAAGATAAGATACAAGAAATAAAGTGATTTACTAAACTTAATATTATAGATATATATTATCATATATACATCATAAAAGATAAAGAATGAAAAACCATGTTTAGAATAAAGTATAGATATTTTAAGTACTTGATTATATTATTTAAACTTACTAATATATCAGCATCATTTCAGTAATATATTAATAAAGTTCTTAAAGAATATCTTGATAGATTTATAATTACTTATCTAGATAATATATTAATCTTTTTAAAGACTGAGGAAGAATATATAAGATATATAAAATTAATTTTATATAAATTATACTTATATTAGTTATAATATAAGCTAAAGAAGTGTGAATTTCATGTACAGAAAACAGAGTTTCTAAGATACTGGATATTTATAAAAAGAATCTATACTGAGCAAGCTAAAGTATAAGCCATACAGGATTAGTCTTAATCTAGGAATCTGAAAGAACTACAGCAGTTTATCAGATTAATTAATTATTATTGATAATTTATAGATGGATATACCATCTATATAATATCATTCTTCAAGCTTATAAAGAAGTTGAAAAAGTACTAGTAGAAAGAATTATAGCAGAGTGTGTTTGAGAATATTAAGTAATAACTTATTATATTACTGGTGCTAGTATAACATGATCCAGAAAAAGAAACAACCATTGAAATCAACATATTAAACTACATCATTGGCATGTGTATGACGCAACCTGGAGAAGATAGAAAACTGAAACTGATTATATTTTACTCAAGAAAGTTGGTTCAAGCAGAACTCAACTATGATATTCATAATAAGAAATTGCTAGCTATAATAGTAATATTTAAGTAGTAGAGGGTCTATCTTAAAGAAGCGAAACACACCGTTATTATAAAGACAGATCATAAGAACTTGACTTACTTTATAATAATTAAAGAGTTGACCAGAAGATAGGCATAATAGGCTAAGATTCTGTCATAATATGACTTCAGAATTATATACTGTAAGAGAGTAGAGAATAGATATGTAAATATGCTGAGCTGCAGGCCAGACTATAAATTAAATAAAAAGACTATTAAACCAGCCATTCTGAAGCGGAATATAGATAGGTTGATCAGTTATAATAAGACCAATCTAGCAGCAATATTGAAAATAAGTAGTAATCTAATTAAGTGATTGGCTGAAGGTATAAAAAATAATAAAATATTTTAAGAAATAAGTAAGAACTTACTAAATAAGATTATCATTAACAAAAATGGACTAGCCTATTTTTATGGGTTAATCTTTATATTAATTATAATAAGAATAGAGATTGTGGCTAGGCACTATAACAGATTACTTAAGGATTACTTAAAAGTAGAAAAGACAACTGAACTAATTATAAGAAATTACTATATTCTGAACCTTAGATAAAAAATACATGATTATATTAAATAATATAAGACTTATATTAAGAATAAGTCTGCAAGATACTAACCCTACAGATAAATATAAGTATAAAAGACATCATAATGGTTATAAAAATAGATAATAATTAATTTTATCAGTCTACTATCAGAATTAGAAAGATTTAATACTATTACAGTTATTACTAATCACCTTATTAAATATATCTATCTTGTATTAAGTAAGATAATAATAACAGTAATACAGATAGTAAAACTATTTCTAGAAAATATTATTATATATTATAGAATATTAAAGTATATTATATTAAATTAAGATAAGTTATTTATCTTAAAGTTCTGGAGATCACTCGCAGATCTTATAAAAATAAAAAAATAAATAATAATAGCTTACCACTTGTAAATAAATAAATAAATAGAAAAAGTTAACCAGATAATTAAATAATATCTGAAATACTATATAAACTACTAGCAGGATGATTAGGCGAATCTATTATTAATAATATAATTCTTATATAATAATACCAGTTACTTAATCATTAGAATCTTATTATTTTACACTAATTATAGATATCACCCGAGGTTTCTAAAAACATTATTAGAAAAGTAATAAGTTACTAATATAACTGAGAATATTATTATATTTATAGAAAACATATATCTACAGTTATCCTAAGATATTGAGTTTATGAATTTATACAGTAAAATATACTATAATCATAAACACAGAAGAGAACCTGATTTTAAAAGAGGAAAAAAGATATTCTTACTTTACAGAAATATTAAAATAAAATAATTAAGTCAGAAGCTTGATCATCACAAGCTAGGACCATTTGTTATTAAAGATAAGAAAGAACTAGTTAACTACAAGTTAAGATTGCTAAAATCAATAAACAGAATTCACTCAGTATTTTATATCTCATTATTAAAACCTGTATTAAAGAACACTAGAATCACAGAGAATATGGAGATTGATAATAATACAGAGAAAGAATATAAAGTTAAAAAGATCCTGGATCACAAGAAGATTAGTAGCAGGCCAAAATATCTAATAAAATAGAAAGAATATGATATCTCAGAAAACACGTGGGAATCTATCAAGAATTTGACAGGCTGTTATCAGCTTGTGGAGCAGTACCATCAACAGACAGGTCAAAGTTCGCCCAGAATGAAGGGGAACCAACCAACTGAGTCAGACTAGGAGTGTCTGATGCAGCGGCAAGTTGAGCGGCGTCGTGTTTGTCAGCCAGACGCTCTAGCTCCCGGAGATCCTCAGCGCTTAGAGGATCCTCCTCATCCAGCCGCCCCAACACAGTCAAGTCGTGATCCAACATCCGCTCGCCATGATCTTTTGAGAACTGCTGTTGCTTGAACAAGCGAGCCACTTTGGCAGCAATATGGGCCTGTTCAGCAAGGGCCTTAACAAGTTTGTTTTATATATCTGATTAATTATATTTTAATTTATTCCACTCCTTATCACTGTAAAATTGTTTTTCATATTTTCAATCATAATAAATACAGGCAGCACAATTTCAGCTTTTTAAATCCATAATATAAGAAATATCTCTCAGAAAACAATGTTTACAAAAACTTTTAGTGATAAAACTATTATCACAAATCTTATTAAACTAATAAATGTATTTCTTTATCCGATTACGATTAGCACAATGATACGACATGATAAATTATCATAAGAAAAAAAGAAATTAAGAAAACTCAACCGACACAGAAGAAACATGTATCTTTATATTTCTTGAGGATAAGAAACCTTGAAGGAGGGAGAGTGATGTTACAGACCCCTACTAGCCAGATTACTAGCAGAAGCAGACTCATCAGGCAGAAAGGTAACGACCAGGAAGAACTCAGGCAGCCAGTAACTCTTATTAAGTAAGATCCCGGTTGGGATAATACCTGAGGCAACACTGTGTTACATGACCATCTACTATCAGATCTATCATTGAGGGTATACGACATGGTATACGGAACCCAGGAACATGATTAGATTGACCCTCGGTCTACCCTGAATGGTATACGAAATGATATATGAAGGATAGGATATAAGGATACTCTTTCATATACTTAGCTAGTTCTGTTCTTCGTGCTCAATCTAATTATCTTTAAGTAACCATACGTTTTGATAAAGCTTAGCAACAACACTTGTCCGCACTTACTTACGGATAGCTGCGCGGCACTATCTGGCCTTACTTCTCTTCTCTTGTTCAGATCAAGTCACCTTTAGATAGTCAACAACCTGACTACCTTTGATTCAGTTCACAAGGTACGTATTGGAACGGGAGCTAAGCTAACAGGAACAGGGAGAAGCGATCCTAGGGTTTGACAAAAGATATAAGAAGAAAAAATTATAAGAATTGAAATAATACTGAAAGTATTTATAAAAAGAATTATAGATTATAAGTTACAGATATTAATATATAAGACTAACTTAATAGTAATTTATAAAAAGAAAAAAGTAAGTAAATAATAATATAAAAAATTATTCTTAATATTATATAAAAAATAATTAAAAATAATACAAAAAAAATATACTACAAGTAGAACAGCTTATAAATAATAATTAAATAATAATACTTATTATAAATTAATTACTATTAAAAATAGAAAAGAAAACTGTATATACAAATTCATAGAAAAAAGGTTAGAAATAAAAAAGAAAAATGTAGTAGAGTTAAGAAAGTTATAAAAAAAAGAAGAGAAGATATTTTAAATAAATCAAAATTAACATAAAACACTGGTAAAGCCCTGAACCCTGAGCCCTAATTTATATTTAAAAAATATAGAGAATCTATAAAAAAATACAGGATCCTGTAAAAGTAAGAATAGTAATAGATATAGATTAATCGTGAGAACATAAGATAAAAAAAGCTAATATATAATACAAATATTAGAATTAAAGAGAATCTAGGCTTGCAGAAAGTTGGTTAAGAAATATAAAAAAAATTAGTTAGATACTTGTAAATAGAAAAAGAAAGATTAATTTTTTTTACAGTAGATACAAGTAGAGATTTTAATAATATTTATTGAATATATAAAAATGTATATGTATAGTAGTTTATATAAAGATATTATTATAAAGAAAGATTAGTTATTACAGATTATCTATTACTCGTGGCCTTGGAAGTCAAGATCTTATAAAAAAGAGATAATTATAAAAATATATATTCTTATAATACTTGCAATAAAGTTATATTATAAAAGATATTTATATTAATATCAGCCTTGTCATAAATCTTAATTAGTAGAATATAGAAGTTATATATTCTATAATCTACTTGCGGATATAAGTATCTGTGAGAAGTAGAAACTAGATAACTAATAACAATATCTTAAGAAAATACATCTGTACATTTGGTATATCACAATACAGACATATTCTTCACACTACCTCAACCTTTCATCCCTTATATTATCTTAGTCTTTACTTTTCTGAAGACCTTCTCTTTATTCTTTATTTAGATTCTTATTTTTATTTTCTAGTCTTTTTACTCTCTAGCTACTTTTCTAATCTTAATTTTTTTTTTATTATTTTAATCTCTAACTTAACTTTTCTAATAATAATATTCTTTTTTATAGTTATGTAAAGAACCTTTCTAGGGGAAAAAGTCAGAACAATACCATAAGGCCATCATTACCCGCAGATACTTCTGTGGACCCCTAGAGTCCCCTATATACTCAGGTACACCCTGGGAGGAGGTGGGCAACAACCCTTGTAAGGACTCACTTCCTTACAATTACCTCTACTGCCTCTATATCAAGCTATTTTAATATTATTTTTTAGATTGTAATTACTTTTTCTTTTTTCTTAAAATATTTTTAAACTTTCTTTTAAACTATCTTCCAAGTTGTAAGCTTCTTCTCTCTTATTTCTAATCTTGTTACTCCAGTATTCTCTACTATTAAAATATTATTAATATCCATTTATTTAGACTTTTCAACTCTTTATATTTTCTAAATACTTTAATAGACTTGTTTTATTATTTTAGTAAAAATAAGGGATAATTCAGTATTAAAATTACTTTAACTTTACCAGATAAACAGTATAATAAATATATCTTTAAGACTGTTATTTCTAGAGATATATTTCTATATTTAATTATTTATAAATATTATTTCTGTAATTAATAAAATTATTATCTTAAAATAAGATCAGATAGAATAGTATTAATTATAAAACTATTTTATAACTAGTCTTACTAGTATTTTTTTAAATCTTCTTCTTATATTTCAGATAATATTTATTTTAGATATAATGAATACTTTTATAGTTAGTATACTTTAATGCTTTTTATTATCTAGTTACTCTGCTTAAATATTTACAAGTCAAATAATTTTTTATATGATAAATATAAATAATTTGATTTTAGTAAATACTTTTTATGTAATTGAATTATTAATATATATAATATTAATAAATTTATATGATTTAATTATATTTCTTTATTACCAGATACTCTGAGTCCTATAGAATCTTAAAATTAATTATTATATTAATTATTATTCAAATATTAACTTTATCATTAATAAGAATAATTCCTTAGAGACTGTAAGATAGAGTAATAAGTTACTTTATATAAATAATTATAATATCTTTTTAATAAAAGATATTATCAATAAGCAGTACTGTTTTAATCTCTCTTAACTTATTAAAATTAACTAACTTAATCTGGACTCTGTATACTATTATTTTGTTATAAAAGAATATAAATAATTGCAGTCTTTTAAAATTATTAAATTTAGAGAGAATAATTTTATATAATCTAAGTCTTTATAATAAATTAAAGATTAAGTCTTAAGTTATCTGATCTAAGTTATTATATTATAATAAATTTATTATAATTAAGAAACCAGATTCTTAAATATAATTAAAGATTATATATACTTCTTTTACTCTTTTTAAAAGGTTTCTACTTATTAGTTAACGGAAATAAAAAGTTCTATTCTTATTTATCTTTATTATCATTTGTAAGTACTTAGCAAGCTCAGAAAAGATTATTCTAGATAATCTTAATTATATTAATATAATAAATAGACCTTTTGAATAATATTAACTTAACTATAAATATTATCATATATATTAAATATTAAGGATTTATTTATAATCTCTAAAATATAAAGTTATTATTTTATATTAAGCTATATTATTTTAAGCTTCTAATAAGTCTATTTTTAATTTTATTATTATAATTTTTTAAAAAAGTTTTTTAGAAGATTTATAAGAAATCTTTAAATAATTTTTATATAATTAATTACTTTTTTAAGATTCTGATTCTGTCTTTCTTAATATATCTTAATAAGATACTGATATTATATTATAAATTTATAATATATTCCTATAGATATACAGAATCTTTTTCTGAGATAGTTAAATAAGCTATCTCCCAGTATTAGACAGTATTGTTATAATATAATAATAAACTTAGTATTATAAGATAGCTGCTATTATAAGAAGAAACTTATATTAATTTCAGATGCCTAGGGTGTTGCATTGTGGCATGATTTCAAAAATTTGATTCTTGCGCGAGTTGTGTTTTTCAGGTGAAGCCACAGGTGGCGTGTTCATGCATGATACAACTATATCCTGCACCATGTCGGGTTCCTGCATCCCCACATGCACCGTTGCAGATCTGTGATAGAAAGATCGATGCAACTAGCTTGCCACGTATCCCCGTGTCGGGTGTCTATCTAAAGGCGAGAGTTCAAACCCTCGCCATGCCCAGCGGCCAGCTCGACCTCCGCTCGACGAGCATCCTCAGCCTCTTGTGTCTTTCGCCACGCTTCTTCAACCTAAAGGATCATTAGTACCGTCACAGAAAAATAGGGATGGAAGGATGCGAAGACATACATTGTAGCTATACAACCAACCATGACTATCGTCCCACTTGTTTGCCACGATAATAGAAACTGCTTCATCAAAGCTATCCGTTTCCTTGACTGACACGTCCGATTTGGCATACCCGTCTAGTATCTCGTACTAGAGCGTTATCAGCATATGCACAGCTCGAGAGGGGTTGAGATAACGCACCATCGCCGCATAATGCGGAGCCCGAACTCGATCAAAGAGCTCCAGCCCATCGCTGATAGGAAGTCCGCGGTCGTGAGCCCATTTCACTGCGCGGGTGAGGACGTAAACGTCTTCCAGTGCGAAGCCTGCGCCGGCGCCTAAAGGGTGTTAGTCATGAAGTTTGGGTACAGGAGGGAGAGTATACCGAAGGCCCCCGACAAAGCTACATGCAGTTAGCATCATTAATTTAGAACAGGTAGGAGAAACAGACGATGCGACGCGTCCCCGATCAATGCGATCGAGCCGTGAGAGATCACCTTCGACAGTCGGGGTCCGGAGAAGAGGGCAAATTTCTTGACTACTTTTATGTTGTCGAGGACACTTTGCAGCATTGGGGAGAAGTCCTATCCAGATTGTTAATAGGACGGTACATCCTGTGGGGTGTGTAGCAACCTTGTATCGCCAGCTAAACTCCGCCACACTCGCATCCTGCCCCCAACTGACTGGAGCTGTGTCTGCGGTCTGAGGTACTCGAGCTGCAATTTCGTAGACGTTGTTGTTAAGATTGCAGGTGTATAGCCGATCAGCTGGTCCATGCCAAAAGGTTACCGAGTCCGGGATTCCAGGGATGCTGAGAATGTCGCGAGCGTCTGCTAGAGCGCGGTATGCTGTTGTGCCGATGTATTTCAAGCGATGGTCAGGGTAGACAAATTGTCGGACCACCTGGGAAAAGATGTCAGTAATAGCAGAGACTGGATGGAGAGGTATGTTACTGACTGATCGGACACCATCTGCCCCAACGAGAAGATCCACTTCGTCTGTATGTCCGTCTTCGAAGCGGAGGAAGAATGCAGCAGAGGGAAGTTGGGTGACCTCTACAAGTTGACTGGACAGTCGCAGTTTGGACTGGTCGACACCCTTGAGGAGGGCTTTTTGGAGCACGGAGCGCAGTGCGCGAGCATGGAGATAACGTGGAGGCGTGCCTTGATTGGATATTCAGCAATGTGCCAGAGATAAATGCTGAAATACTAACCTTCTTGCCCTTTTGATAACAATAACTCTCCCGTCCGTCCGTTTCTATGGATCCTGAGAATCAAAGCGGCATGATATAGTTTGGTATGCACCCACCGATGCTGAACCGCATGTCCATCGGCCGTGCGAAACAAGTTCTTAGGATCGATGTTGTCATACACCCCAAAAGCATCGAGCATGCGCCATGTATTTTGTTGAATGCTGATTCCCGCGCCAACTTCACGCAGCTCCCGAGCCTGTTCGTAGACACGTACGTCTACAAAGGGCAACTTGGCAAATTCGATGGCTGCACCAAGGCCTGCTGGACCAGCTCCAATGACAGCTACCCGTAGCTTGGTTGATGTGTCTGATTCCGTGGTTGACATTTTCTGGTCGATTGTAGGGTGGGATCGGGATGTTGATTGCGGAAGATATTAAACTGCGCTCACTCTGACGGATAACGCGGTTCTTAAATGATTGATTGAACTGCGACATGGGGTTAGTTCCGGGTTCTAGACAACACGATAAGCTTGCTAAGGTGAGGAGAAACATGATGTTGACCTATTATCGATCGTGCAATGGGATGGCGTGATTGGCGCTGGAAGTTGCGTGGAGCGGCTTCTGTACATGAGGGCGGGGCTTGTACCTGATCCCGACTGTTGAACCACTTTTAATCTGTAAATAGACACTTGTAGCAAACGAAGTCTCCTTTGTGACGCTCGGATAAACGAAGTTGGTCTGTAATTTATTGCGTCGCTATTCTCACAGTACGGAGGTACTAACCCTAGTCCACATCATACACGCAGTTGACACATTGGTTGACAATCGGGTGACATAAAACCATCATCTCCCTCCTCCTGACTGAGGAGGCCTTTGATGAGGAACGAATAAATCATTGATCCTTTCTGGCTCGAATTGGTAACTGCCAAAAGTTTCTGCTAAGTCTGTGTCATTGTAGTTCCTTGTCAGTGGGTCGTGCAAGTCTTTTCATGTAGAAAGATGATTGTTGTCACTTTCTGGATCCTAGATCGATGTCAGTAAGAATATCTACGAGTCAAATATATGCCAATGTCCTATTGATGGAGATACCAGGGGAATGATGATATCCCGACATCAAACGCCTGACTTTCGATTTGTTTGGGGGGCTAGAATGCCCGATTTCTTTTAGTGAATCAATTAAGGCTTGCTTCCTGAAAGAAGTAACTACTCACGAGTCTGTACCACAGCGATCCAGCCATCAAATTAGTATTGAATATACCAGTGGCTGAGGCATCTCCCTGAAGGGCACGTGATGACAGCTTTCGTAATACAGGCGCTACTCCAGAAGGCCGGCGACACCCTTCATTCCGATTCGCCCACTCCTCGATATCAACAACAAAGCGCTGCGCAGTATCTCTCATCGCTCAAAATGCTGTGAAGAACCCGGCGTTCTGTTTTACGTGGATCAGTTCCAATTTGTCTCCGAAATCTCGCCTCAAGGCCCTCGATCAATGCGTCGAAAGGGCGTCCGTTGCTGACGAATTTTCACGAGCCGGCTTTGATGAAAGACCACGGCCGGAGATAGGATAGGTATTTTTGTGCCGGTCATCTCCGCACCTGTTGGATCGGATGCTGATGATGGTGTAGTTGTGGGGGTGGGCAATTCCCTTGACGCGCCAAAGCTTGGGTGGGGCGCCGCTCCTCCAGGGTGACCCGAGGCAGCCACGGCTTTATGTGTGGAAGCGTCACAAAACCAGGGGATAGGCTGGAGGACCAACACGTCACTCAGAACCAAAGGATTCAGCATCTCATGTGCCGAAGTTTCTGACTTTCTTCTCGCCAATCTCTGGGTAAGTGGGGCTGTTGTTTTGATACAGAGTCTCGCATCCATAGGAACCCTTCGGGAAGAGCTCAGCAGTTTGACACCGCCTGCCAAAATGAGAAGCCAGGTGATTGGTCCGATAAGGGCATCGTGTCTTATCGCTGGGCCGGCCAAGCTCCTGCACGTGATTCATAGGGGACTATAGAAACGCCTCCGTTCGAGTTATCGACCTTCACAGGCTGCGATTATAGCCAAAGGTTCGGCTCATCGTATACTCCAGGAATCCTGAATTGCCATGAGATAAACACTAGGGCATACATAATATGTTCATCCCAGCCCCTCACTGCTGGCACGGCGGCAATGTTAGCATCGAACGATGGTTGGGTGGCCCGGTGCAGCTGCATTAGCGGCTGCAATGGCGTATCGCCCGCCTGTGTGTGGCTCGCCAGCCTCAGACACAAGGCTCCTTGGACTCTGATAAAACCCCGCTCATTGCACCTCCGGCAGCAATGGGCCCTTCAACCATGCCATGGTGAAAACAGCCATCCTGATCAACGGCTAACAACAAGTATCAACGTCCCATGTTCATCACCCCACAACCCTCCAACTCCATGACACGTACCCCTTCTCTCAACATCCATGACTTTACAGTCGGCTGGATATGCGGACTCCTGGTGGAATACACCGCCGCCCTAAGCATCCTAGATGAGATCTACCACACCGTCACCGGCATCCTACCAGCCAAGAATGACCACAACATCTACACCCTCGGCCGCATCGGCAACCATAACGTCGTGGTCGTCTCTCTGCCCACAGACTCCCCAGGCATAGTATCCGCATCCATTGTCGAGGCAAATATCCGGACCACTTTCCCCTCGATCCAGTTCTCTCTCATGGTCGGAATCGCCGGTGCCTCGCCCCAGCCAAAGAATGATGTGCGCCTCGGGGACGTGGTAATCGGGACAAAAGTCGTACCCTATCTATTCGGCAAAACTACCCCCCACGGTTTCGAATACACGGGATATGTTCCTCGTCCACCGGACATTCTCCTCCGTCGTGTCAATCATATGATGTACCGCTGTATGGTTAATCTGGATATTGCACTACTCATCGAGGAAAAGACCCGACACCTGCCCAATCCATTAAGACGCATGTTTCTACGCCCGGAAATGGCAGATCGACTATACATCTCCGACTACGTTCACGAGGAAGAATGCAATTGCCAGATTTCTTCATCGCCGAGTCCATCACATCTCATATCCCGCGACCCTCGTCCACCAGGCCCTCAACTTGTAGTCCATTCCGGGACCATTGCCTCCGGGGACCAGGTGATGAAGGACGCGCGGACCCGCGACGAGTTAGCGAAACGTTTCAACATATTGTGCTTCGACATGGAGTCCGCGGGGTTAACGCGAGGTGCATTGACGATTCGTGGGATCGACAACTACGCCGACTCTCATAAGAATGATAAGTGGCATGGGTATGCGGCCATGGCTGCTGCGGTGTTCGCAGCGGAGTTTCTTAAGATGGTTCCGGTTGGCGATGTACCTGTGCCTAATGGACCTCCTAACATGACGAATGAGATGAGGGTGTTGATAGATGAGGTTAGGCGGATCAAGGATGGTGCTGCAAATGAGCGGACAGCGATATTGGCCATGAATGCGAAGTTGGGAATATTGGAGCAACGACTGGGGCGGTTGGATCAATTGGAGGAGACGATCAGGAACGTCGAGAGCAAGGTCGATCTTGCTATGGAGCGGCTTTGGAGTTGTGAGGATATTCATAATCGAGTTTGGGCTTCCCCTGGAAGCGAAGGTGGTGTTGTTCAATCGAGTCGCAAGAGATGCCCTAAAGACGTGCACACCAACAGCTGCAGGTGTCAGCTCAAGCCAGCCAAACCATCTCTACCACCAAAGCCTGCCGAATTACGATCCAGGGCTATTACAACGGACAATGAAACCACACTATATTGAGCCCAAAGTCACCCATAAATACATTCAATTCACATAATCCATCTAATCCAATCACCAACCAAACACACCTACTCAACCCTCAACTTCTCCGCCCCAACCATCTCCGCCTCCGCATTCAACGCCCCAATCTCCGCCACCGTAAACGGAATGCCCTCGACCTCCCTCGTCTTCCTGGTTATCTGCTCAATCTCCCCGGGATAATAAATCCTCTCAACCCCACCCATCTTGTCACTCCCCACAACCTTCTGATATAAATAATCCATCCTCTCCTTAAACTCCTCCAACCCCATGAACAAATCCGGCTTAATGGCCACCAAGAAATGGCCCACATCCGCCTCCTTACTAGGATCATACGGGCCCGTGACCCCCCCCGCAAACGCACTTCCCGACAACACCCCCGAGAACACATCCATCATAATCGCCAACGCCGACCCCTTCGGCCCACCCATCGGAAGCATCACCCCCTCGAGCGCCTTCGCCGGATCATCCGTGATGTTTCCCTCCCCGTCCAGCGCCCAGTCCGTGGGGATTTTCTCCCCCCGACGGAGAGCCTTGTAGATCTTTCCCCTCGCGGCAATAGAGGGCGCCATGTCCAGGATAAACGGAGGCGTAGACCCCGCCGGAGCGCCGCAGGCGATCGGAGACACACCCATTAGTTTACTCTTTCCGCCCCAGACAGGGAGCGCAGGCGAGGAGTTGGTGAAGACGAGGGACATCATCCCCGCGTCGAGAGCTTGTTGGACCAGCCAAGCGGACATGCCGAAGTGGTTGGAGTGTTTGATGGAGACGAGGCCGATGCCGTATTCGAAGGCCATGTCAATGGCGCGCGCCATGCCCATGTGGGCGGAGACGAAGCCGAAAGCGTTGTGGCCGTCGATGAGGGCCACCACGGGGGTTTTTTGGATCAGGGTGGGGGTGGCGGTTGGGGAGAGGACATTTTGGCGGATGCGTTTCATGTAGCTGGGGATGCGGTTGCTGCCGTGGGTGTCGACGCCGCGGAGGTCGGCTTGGACCAGGCAGGAGGAGATGATTGTGGCGTGTTCGGGGGAGACGCCGTTTTTGGTGAGGATGGAGTGGATGAATGTTGTGAGGGAGGTGGGCGGGATGTGTCGGATTGAGTGGGAGGGGTCGGTCATTTTGGTGGTGTGGTGTGGTGTGGTGTATTGGGATGGAGTGAGGGTTTGTTTGTGTTTTGTTGGAGATGATGGGTTGTTTGGATGTGTTGTTGAGAGGAAGAGTTATGAGTACAGATGTAGGTGCTTTTATGACGTGGATCGGATTGAGATGGATGCTTCGGAGATTGGCGGGGGGCCAGAACTGGCCCCACACGGAGACCATCCGTTAAGCTGGCGGGGGAGCTCCGATTGGCTGCACACACACTCGGGAATGGTGGATGATGACGGCCGTGTTTGCCCGGTGAAGAGTTGGGGAAGTATCTCTCATGATTTCGTTGCTCTGAGAGGAGGATGCGTATTTGCAACAGGGCCATGGATTCTTCTCGTGTTCCTTCGCCATTCGTCACTGTGGGGAGTTGTTGAAAATTTCCCACATCAGCCCGTCAATGTCGGACATTCCGCTCCAGCTCTGGAAATCTCCTTGCAACAAATCATCGAATAGATTGAACTGATAGGAATCGACATTCTGAAGATTTTCTTCGGAAGCGACCAACGTCATGGGAATTTCATTTGAGCCTTCGTTTCCCTCAGAAATAGCGTGGCTCTGGCCAGGATGATGGTCTTGGGGTTGGCGGGTTTGCGTGCTTGATGCATCCGGCATAGCACCGGATCGCAAGTGCATCTCCGCTTCAGTATCCCGTGATGAGATACCCGGTGCAGGTTGACTCAGGAGCCGTTGGATCGTCACACTGGACAATTCGTCAATGCAATCACGCGCTCGAGTAGCCTCGGTCCAGTGTTCTCCGATGCTACTGAGTATATTCTGTGCCACCGTGAGATTCGACACTAGCTCATCCACTCGGACCTTGGCAGTGGTTCGAGGCAGTTTCCAGATACAGTAGAGCAGCACCAATGCACCGAGGAATACTGAATGCACAAGTAATCGGCTGTAAAGTAAACTGCCGACTTTGTAGAGCTCGCCAAATCCTTGGAGGAGATCAACGGCCTGGTGAAAGCAAAGGTCCAGTATTTCATCTGCTGGACTTGGAATTGCCGGGCTGGGTCGTAGTAGCAATATCATTGTTTCGTGGTACTTTATCTTACAGACCTTGGACATTGTGTCTTCCGTATTGCCCGTCGGTTGTGGGATTTCAGATAGCCAGTCGTGGAGATAGTTCACAATATCCTGCTGCCATGCAAATATGTCCCTCACTGGGGGGTAAGCGTATGCAGGTACGTCACGTTGAATGCTGTGCATGACGTATTTGATCTCTGAGTTGACCTTGGCCAACTTGAACAGATGGATCGCGTTCGCCATGTGGGATCTTGATTCAGGTGCATGCTGGCTAATATCTGGGTTGACCAAATTATAATCCGGTATATCAAGGGGGAACTGTAACATTGTCAGTATATGTAGTACACCATGGCGGGTTTATTACCCTCATCTCACACGCTTCATCTCTGATCCCGATCGGCCGGCCCATCATCGTGCATATAGCCCGGTCAAACGTATACACTACCCAGAAAACTCGCGTCCTCATCTCCTGTTCAAAGACAGATATCCGGAGCGATGAGGATGCTCGGACATCACGCTGCAGGCCAAGATCAATCACACTAGCAAGGCATTGGTAGTTCAGATTCCAAATGTTGACGTCAGATGAAGGGTTATGCAAAGCATATACCATAAGAAGCAATACGCATTGCAATGCCGTCATTGAGCCATCTGTGCACACATGCTCCACATACTTCATTGCAGATGCATAGTAACCTTCCACGGGAAGATGCACCTTGCATTCGCGTGAAAGAGCCAAAGCAGCAATCGAAAGAACCATATACACCTGGAAGAGATCCAAGGGGTTCGCTTCCTGAGATGCATACACTCTGTCAATAACAGACATATGAGTTGGCTCATGCAGGAACGGGTACGTAAGATGCACTGTTCGAAAGTACTTTGTTGAAAGCTCTATGGCACTTTCCTTCCGCGCAGGCAGCAGAGTGAGGCTATTCAGCAGCTCGGCCGAAAGGTGGGCAGAATCCGCTGTAGCTCTTTTTGCTCCTCTCGATTTACGGCGGCGCCCGGCACTTGAGAATATGCGGTTCGCGAAGAAATACCCGCTGGACGGTCCGATATATCGAGGACCCCCTCCAGAAGACAACGACACAAGGCCGATCTCATGTGCTTGCTGGTGTTGGTTGCTAGCTGCACGTGCCTGATCCAGACCTTGATGTTCAGGTAATGCATTTGGCGCGTTTTCCACAATGCCAGACTGTCTCTGCTCATCGAACCTTGGCTCCCCAGGAATTATTTGCTGTGAGTCAGCGGCGGTGAGGTCACCGAGATGATACTGTGTAGATGTATCCATAATGTCGTTTTGTACTGTCTCCTCGGATGGATCTATTTGTCCTTCGCGGCCAAGGTCGATATGGGCGCAATTTTCCTTTACTATAGACTCTAGCCATCGGATCCGGTTCTCCATGTTAGAGATATACCTCCGAGGAACTTCCTGTCTTCCATCGTTGACACAATGAGCCCCTGCTTTGAGGCAAGAGCTGCATGACGGTTCGTTTCCATCGCACTACATGCATGAGCTCAGAATCAGATCAAGCGCAAGGTCTGGACCACTTACGCGAATCTTCCTTCGTTGGCATCGCCTGCAGGCAGCCCGATTCCGATTTCTGCGTGGTGAATCCATCTTAATCCAACGAGTACGCTAAGCCTGAATCCACTTGCGATAACGGGTGCTGTATGACGATCTTGTGTGGTGATTGCCACGTGATCTTTTTATTGGTGGCTTCGCATTCAGACAGATGCATGAGATGCATGAAGGCGATGAATAAGCTATTTCATCCCCGTAACATCGACCAGTAAGATCATCGGTGCTGATTGGCGAGATTGCTTCGGCGTTCGTTGTGTGGGGAAGGGGTTGGAAGAAGGAGAAAAGATGGAGGCGGGGATCTCCGCTCGTACGGACACACCCCGTGATCTCGGTCATGTGATACTATGCCTGATACGTGAGGCACTAACAATACACTGCCTCTCATCGACTTCATCTTGTCATACGCTGTGTTTTTATTAAATTAACCAAATCTTATTTACTGAGTAGAAGTATTCGATCGCAGTAGATATTTCTTACAGCGGGATGGTGCTACCCAGCCCCAATCATTACAATGCTCACACTTGCGGCCAAAATATATACATTCACTCCAACCCCCTCCATTACCCCCTTCAGTCCCCACAATCACCCCAACACAGGAAATTCACACATATACTCATCCTCCTCATCAACCTCAAAATCAAAGCGTACCAAATCCTCCTTATAAGGGAACATATACGTCGAAGTCACACTATCACCACACCAACTTAGCATTCCCCGAACCATGGAATCCAATGAGATGCCAACTTACTGATGATGTTCCTGACTAGCCTGATACTCAGTCAACGCAGCAATGTTCTCATGATAGCTGACCAATGCTATTTGGAACCCCTTGCTGCGGTCAATGGGATCGGTGACACTGGGACCTCCGACAAGCAGACGCCCGGATTTCACACATGGTAGGGCCTTGAGCTTTTTGAGTTCGGTGACGAAGCGTTGTTTGTGCTCTTCTGTTACTTCGGGGCGGAATTTGAAGAGAACTGTACGGGTTAATTGAGTGTGATAGGATGTGTTGTGGTGGGAGGAGACTGACCGATGTGGACTAGAGTCATTTTGGGTAGGAGGGTTTGGTGTGTTGGATTAGAGAGGCGATGCGAACCAAATAGTAAAGGAATAAGCGTGAAAGACAATAATTGGCGAGAATATAGTGAGATTGGGAGGAATATATTCAGCCTATTAAGCGTGATGTTGATGCGAACAAGGGCTGCGGCCGACCCGCGGCTAATCGGCAAGCGGGTGGCATCCGCAGCCCTCGGGACCATCCCGCGCAATGCCGATTGGCCCAAATGTAGAGTCAACCGGACCAGATCCATGGATGACGCCATGTTGTTCTATCATGTTTCTCGTATAGGTCTGATGTATCTAGCTGAGAGTCCAGTTCACCACCGACGATAACAGAACAATCGAGCAAGACACTCAGCTAGCAAACCCACCACAGTACCACAATGACCACCACACCAACCACCCTCCAAGCCGAACCCTGGACCTCTCTCCCCTCCCAATACCGCAATCCAAGCACATCATCCGAACACTCTCAGAACCAAAAACGGGGAAAACCCCTCGACTCCTTCCTCGAAGGTCCCATATATGTCGCAGACCTCGCCCTCCTCTTCGTAACCGACATTCCCTACGGACGCATCTTCTCCATCGACTCACACGGAACCTGGTCCCTGGTGATCCAATACGACGGCGAACCCAACGGCCTAGTATGGAACCACATCACACGTAAGATCCTCATCGCCGATTTTAAACAAGGCATTATGGAGCTTGATCCCATTACCAAGGAGATTACGGTGCTTGTGTCGCGCTATCACGGGGAACGGTTCAAAGGCCCCAATGACCTGATTATCTGTTCAGATGGAAGTGTATTCTTCACTGATCAGGGCATGACGGGGTTGCAGGATCCGACGGGACGCGTGTTCAAGTTATATCCCGAGGGACGATTGGAGTTGATTGTGGGGAATGGACCGTCGCCGAACGGGTTGGTTTTGACCCGGGATGAGTCTGCGTTGTTTGTGGCGATGACGAGAGATAATGCGATTTGGTATGTGCCGTTTATGAAGGATGGGTCGGTGCAGAGGATTGGAAGGTTCTCGAGTTATTATGGGATTGGAGGGCCAGATGGGATGGCGATGGATTCGGAGGGGAATGTTTTTGTGGCGCATTCGACGCTCGGGGTGGTGTTTGTTCATAGGAGTAATGGGGAGTTGTTTCTGAAGATTAGGAGTCCGGTGGGGGTGAGTACGACGAATTTGACGTGGGGTGGGGAGGATTTGAAGGTGCTTTATATTGTGGAAAGTGAGAGTGGGACGGTTTTGAGGGTGGATTGGCATTGTTCGGGGTGGTTGGTGAAGGAGAGGAGTATTGAGGGGACTGCTGCTTGATTACTAAGGATTGTTGTGAGCTAGATAGAGAGAAGATTGGAGTTGAAGGTAACTATCATCCCATCTTCTAAGGTTTTGATAGACAAAAGCTTGCATGGTATGCTAGATAGTAACGACTTGAATAGGAAACCACATTTGCATCGGTAACCCAAAAGAAACACAGATGGAGTCCAGTTACTAAGCCCACTCGCGGTGTTCCTGGTTACCATCCTTTTCATGGTGTTCAACAAACGTAGGTATAACATCACCCCGAGGAAGACCCTTGGCCATTGGCACGATCGCCAATACTGTAGGTGCTTCCCTGAAAACTTGGTCGATTCCCTCAAGACTGCGGCCCATTGTTTCAGGAAAAAGAAAATGGACAACCAGGGGAACACATGCGGAAATGGATGCAAACACAATATAAAACTTCCACCCGATGGTGGAAAGGGCCAACGGGGTGATCATAGTGACCACGAAATTCCACAGCCAGTGGTTTGCAGTAGAGACGGACGACATGGCCGCCCGAAGATGAGAAGGAGCAATCTCGGTACAATAGAGAAAATTACCTCCCAAGAAGCCAATTGGGTAGCAGAGGTTGAAAATGAATATAAAAGTTGCCGCGACGATTGATGCAGGCTTGTTGGTTGTAGGGAAGCTGGTGGCCACGGCCATGACAACCATACAGATGGTCATTCCGGTGCCACTGATGGTGAACAGCACTCGACGGCCCAATCGGTCAATGGCAGCAAAGGCAATGAATGAACATGCGAGCTTCCATGTTAAGGAGGCAGCTGCTAAAATTTGAGGTAGATCCCCTGACAGGCCTAAGTTCTGTTCAAAGATTTGCGTGGTGTAGATCGAGATGAGATTACCTCCGCAGGTTTGCTGGAAGAACTGAAGGAGCATGCAGAGAGTGAAGCGCCACCAGAGACGTGAAGGATCATTTTTCAAGCTGGGCAGAGTCCGTCCAGAAGTGTTTCGTGTTCCCTCAAGCGACCGTCCGATTTCCTCAATCTCCCTGAGAACAAGTGGATCATCGCAAGCCAGTCCGTTCAGAGTGGCCAAGGCTTGCGCAGCGTCGTGATTACGACGACGGAGAACCAACCAGCGGGGGGACTCGGGGAAGGTCATGACAGATGCTACAATCACCAAGGAGAAGATCGTCGGCAGGGCCAGAGGCAGTCGCCACTGGAGAGGACCGTAAGGCGCTTTGCTACAGCCAAAGTTGATCCAACTCGTCAAGGCAAATCCCACGCAGATGAAGATGCCGGACGTGATAACCTGTCTGCCACGATTGCCGGCATGGGACGACTCAGACTGCCAAACGGGGCTCATCACACTCAACTGACCGACTCCCAGTCCGAGGATGACCCTTCCTACGACAAATTGGGCGAGTGCAAATGCGGAGGCCTGAAGGACCTGGCCAACGAGGGCAAGGGATGCAGCAAGGAGGATCGTTCTTCGACGTCCCCAGCTGTCGCCCAAGTAAGAACATGACAAGGATCCAAGCAAAGCCCCGAGCTGGAAGCAAGCATTGATTGCTCCTTTTCTGGTGGAGTTTGTTTCTTCCTGAGAGCCGGTAGTGAAGACGGTGTCGATTGCTGGGAAGCGTCGTGCGACAACGGATAGGTTGAGAAGGGCAGAGAGACCCGCCTGGTTGTACCCGTAAAGTATAAAGGCAGGGGCGGTAATAAGAAGGACTTGCAGGAGATGGAGTCTTGCTGGACTGGTTGGCATGGTGGTCTGCGTATTTCTTAGCTGGATGGACCGTTCCTAAGAATTGTTTGACACGGACTGGACGGCCTCCTATTTATACAAGGGCCACACCGTTGTGGCACAACCTGTTTGACCTGAATCGTAATAAGGAGACGGAATAGCCCCGTGAGCTTGTGTATTTGTGGGGAAACTGGGGTATTCAACCGGGGTTCCAGCCCGATAGGCTGGCAGATGCCCTAGCATCCGCCATGTCCCCTCCTTTGCCTGACCTTGTGCCACGATTCATGTGCATAAATGAGCACAGCAACTTGTACAAAAAGTCTACATTGCTTGCTCTGCGTTATAACGACATCAATAGCCAGTGTCTGGTTCTTGTCGCTCATGTACAAAGGGCGTCTAAGCAGGGTTGGGTTGACTGGTTCAAACAGCAGTGCATTACCCCGTATCTTGGCGCAGTTCGGTGAACGTCATGGATTGAACACAATAAGTACCGGCATATCACAGTCCTCCTACTCTAGCTAGCCAAATTAGGCAATGGACATACATCCAGGCCATGTAGCATAATTATTATACTGCCCGAATCATATAGCAGTGAACTACTTATATAATAGCTCACACACAGACAGTGAAAACAATTCAATGTATGTCTACAGCCACTGTTCACTAGGAGGAATCATAGATATAGTGTTCCATAAACGATGCAAGCTCCAACAGGAAGGCAGGATCATGATTGAATACAATAGAAGAATCCATTCATCATACCCTCCCCGTCGACGACGTAATCCCGCCATCCACCACAAGCATCTGTCCAGTGATATACCGCGCTTCATCTGATGCCAGAAACAGTGTAGCATTGGCCACATCCCAAGCATCCCCCATCCGTCCCATCGGCACCTGGTCATCCCGCATCTTCATATACGCTTCCTCATCACCACCTGGGGCATACCGCTTCGCAAGCTCTCGCGTATACGGCGTAAAGATCAATCCCGGGACCACTGTATTCAACCGCACTCCCTTCCCCGCATATATCACCGCAGTCGACTTGGTGAACTGCATGATCGCAGCTTTAGTAGTAGAGTATGCCACTTGGGGCTTCCCAATATAGCGCAACCCCGCAATACTCGACACGTTAATCACCGTGCCCCCTGTCTCCTGCTTCTCCATGATCGGAAGCACAAAGTGACTCGACAGATAGACGCTTTTGAGGTTCAGATCGACTTGTTGGTCCCAGGTCTCCTCGCTCATCTGGGCAGGACAACCAGGCTCGGATTTGCCGACGTTGTTGATCAAAATGTCAATGCGCCCGTGGTGTTGCATGCAGCTATCAACCAAGGCCTTGACGGACGCCGAATCAGTGACATCGGTTTGTTGAACATGGCATACACCACCCTCGGCTTCGATTCGGGATTTCGTTCTCTCCGCGCTGGATAATGAGCGATTGCCACCGAAGATGATTGCGCCTTGCTGCGCAAGCTTCATGGCGATGGCGGCGCCGATACCCCAGCCTTCGTCGGTGGTTTGGCCGAGGCCGGTGATTAGGGCTATTTTGCCGTCGAGTCGGAGCATTTTGCTTGCCGCAATGAGGAATGTGTTAGAATGTAACTGAATAGTTATTGTAAAATGTCAAAGCTCAAATGTATATTAGCTGAGCGTCTAAGAAGTCCCCAATTTCCCCTCATGACTAAACACGGATCACCTCCGTCAGGCCATCGGCCCCGCCGGCACGCTTCCGTCAATCCACATACCCGAGCGGACCACTCCCGAGCCATCCATTACTATGACCACGCTCCATGCTCCATCAATCTATCCATCTATCTATACATTCACCTTTATCACAAATGTACCCAATCCCCAACTAACCAACTCCCCTCCACCAAATTCCCAATCTACCCCAACTCAATCAGCCACCCAAAATGCCCCCTCCCACATCCCCTCCCACCCCCAACCCAACGACTACGACCTCACCACCCCCATCCCCAGCACCACCGGCCTGCGCCAAACCCTCCCCTCCTACGGCGACGCCCACTTCTCCCTCTTTCTCCGCAAAGTCTTCATCAAAGCTCTCGGCTACACCGAAGATGCTCTCTCACGACCAATCATCGGGATCATCAACACCAACTCCGGGTTCAACCCGTGCCACGGCAACGCGCCCCAACTCATCGAGGCCGCGAAACGAGGCATCCATCTCAACGGGGGCATTGCGATTGATTTCCCCACGATCAGTATTCATGAGGGGTTCTCGCATCCGACGAGCATGTTTTTGCGCAATTTGATGAGTATGGATACCGAGGAGATGATTAAAGCGCAGCCTGTCGATGCGTGTGTTATGATTGGGGGTATGTGTTCTTCCTTCTTTTTATCCTCTGGGGGAATGTAAGGGGGGTGGATGGCTAACTGTGTGATGTGTAGGATGTGATAAGACTGTTCCTGCGCAAATCATGGGCGGGATTTCGGCAAATAAGCCTGTTTTGCCATTACTCACGGGACCGATGATGCCTGGGAGTCATCGGGGGAAGAGGGTTGGTGCGTGTACGGATTGTCGGAATAATTGGGCCTCGTTTCGTGCGGGCACGATTGATCTCGAGGAGATTATGGCGGTTAATGAGGAGTTGGCGCCTACGGTTAGTTTTCTTCTTGTTGTGGTTGATGGGTGGGTGGTGGTGGATGGGGCTAATGGGGTTATAGATTGGTACCTGTGGTGTGATGGGCACGGCTAGCACAATGGCCTGCATTACTGCTGCCCTAGGATTGATTCCATTGCAGGGTGCATCCGCGCCTGCTGTTTCGGCAACGAGACTGCGCATTGCAGAGCAAACCGGGGCGAACGCCGTCGCGGCTGCGAAGGCGCAGCGGACACCGCAGACCCTGCTATCTGTGCAATCGTTCTATAATGCTGCGATTGTGCTGCAGGCGATTGGGGGGTCTACGAACGCGATGGTTCATCTGATGGCCATGGTGAATAGACATCCGGATATTAAGGGGGAGTTTTCGCTCGAAACGCTAGATAAG
Organism: Aspergillus sclerotioniger CBS 115572; assembly: GCF_003184525.1. NCBI lineage: Eukaryota > Fungi > Ascomycota > Eurotiomycetes > Eurotiales > Aspergillaceae > Aspergillus > Aspergillus sclerotioniger. The sequence continues at coordinate 640,140 of NW_020291010.1, read as the reverse complement.
ATTGGGAGGACCACCCCCCTGCTAGTGGATCTTAAGCCCAGTGGGGATAACTACATGACTGATTTCCATAACGCGGGAGGAATGATCTGTCTACTGCATCGGTTGCGTCCGCTGCTGCATCTGTCCGCGCGCACTATCACAGGCGAAACAATGGGTGAGGTACTTGATCGTACGCCCTTCCGGGACTTTGAGTACTCGCGCAGTATCATCCGGCCGTTAGAGGATCCGCTGTACGCTTGTTCGTCGTTGGCGGTGGTGCGTGGGAATATTGCCCCGAATGGAGCGGTGATTAAGGCGTCTGCATCCAAGGATAAGCGGCTTTTGAAACATGAGGGACGAGCGGTGGTGTTTGAGAACTCGCAGGACTTGACGAAGAGGATTGATGATCCGGAATTGGAGGTTGATGCGAATTCGGTGCTGGTGTTGAAGGGAATTGGGCCGATTGGCAACCCCGGTATGCCGGAGGCGGGCATGATTCCTATCCCGAGGAAGTTGGCCGCGCAGGGAGTCACGGATATGCTGAGAGTGTCGGATGGGAGAATGTCTGGGACGGCGGGGGGAACTATTGTTTTGCATGTTTCTCCAGAGGCGGCGGTGCCGGGGTCAGCGTTTGGGGTGGTGGAGACGGGGGATCTCATTCGTTTTGATGCTGAGGAGCGGAGGTTGGAGCTGGTGGTTGAGGAGGGGGTGATGGAGACGAGGATTGAGAGGCGGAGAGCGGAGATTATGGGCTCAGCTGGAGGGGAGAAGGCTTCTGTTTGGACGCAGAGACAAACTCGTCGGGGGTATAGGGGTTTGTATGAGAGGACGGTTAATCAGGCACATCAGGGTGCGGATTTCGACTTCTTGACGGCAAGTGGTCCGATGTCAGATTGATTAGTGTGAATGAATATGTTACAGTAGCTATAATTATCCTCTCAACGTGTGTAGCAAGTTTACCCCCGGCAGGCCCTCTTGCAGAATACTTAGGGTTTCGTTCCATATCTTGGTTTGAGCCTGATCGCCCTCAACAGACAGGACAAACGGTGACGGTCTGCCTAGTCAGCTCTGCCATATACCCTGATGGGAAAATTACTTACTGCTTAACCATCTGCTCACTCAGGTACACTCCCTGGTCATCAGGGTGTCTTACAGCCGCATCAACCAAGCAGTGCTCACCTTGAGCAGGAGTCCAGGCGAACACATTGTTGAAGATGTTGATGCCGGGAGTCGTATCAGAACGGTGCAATGAGCTCGCACAAAGACCCGGGTTCACTCCATTGATGATCACATCCGGACCAGCTTTGGAACTCAGTTCCCGCAGCCAGAGGACATTCAGAAGCTTGCTGGTGTTGTAGCGGTCCATCCCTTGACCAAATGAGTCGGGTTCGTCCATGCGGGCCAGTGTATTCGGGGCAGTCCTCTCCTTGAATTCCGTCCAGAAGTGAACCTCTGATGTGACAATAGTCAATCTAGATGGAGTACCCGTTGTCTTGGCTGTTCGCTGGAGAGGCTCGAGAAGCAGGAGGGACAGAAGTGCCGTTCCCAAGTGATTCACCTTTGGGATTTCTTATTAGTCCGCCCGACTCTAAGTAGAGGAATGTCAAACCTGAACGTTCATCTCATGACCGCTGTCAGACTTGGTAAATTCGAGCAATTTCACTCCAGCGCAGAGAATGACAATATCCAGACGGTCAAGGGACTTCGCTCGTTCTCCAAACTCTCTCATACTGTCAAATGATTCTTGGTCCAGCTGCCACACCTGCACATCACATGATGGACTCTCACGGAGAATCTCCTGCCGTGCAGCCTCACCTTTTGATGGCGTGCGCACGGCAAGGATCACCCGCGACAGTCCGCGCGAGGCCAGCTGCTTGGCGGATTCGAGTCCCAATCCAACATTGCCCCCGGTCACGATAGCAGTCTTGCCGTGGAGGTTAATTTCTGGGGATAGCGGCTTCGGAGTGAAGCTTAACTGCCGGTACATGAACCCGATGAGGCCGCCCATGGTGAGATACGTTTTGACTTGGGGTTGCTGAAGGCGCTGCGTTGAGATTAAATACTTAGGAATGTGGTCGGAGATTATTTCTTCTAAAATCCGAATCTATTATCGGAACACGTTTCACAGCCTACTGGAAAGATCTGACTGGCTAGAAAGGCTTTAGTGCTTATCTGATCAGTTCTCGGCGGCCTCGGCACCAGGCAGCAATTAAACTGCCCGATTGTAACCACCGAGATTCTGTGGTAAGGAATACGAGGTATGAAAGATCAGCAGCCTATACCATAGCTCACATGGAGCATATCTGATCAGTAAGTAGCTGCCAAGAATTGATTGTGGCAGGGGCTAATGAGTGCTGTTGATGAAAATAGAAAACAACTGGGCTATGTCTCAATAATTAGAAGTTCTAACGGAGATGATTATCGGCAGGCCAAAACGATGTTGAGATTGAATAACGATCCACAGGCTTGGTGGTCTATGTTTAAATCAGCACATCCCATCTCCTAAATTGAGTCCCTATGACTTATCTTGACTCCGTCGATTCCATGTCTGCTCCATTACTAGAAATCACACAGGTAGTGGTCTACCTAGACATCCTTTCACGCTTGTGATCACCATTTTTCTTTCCATAAACATTTTATGCCTGCCAACGCGCACACGCGATTGAAGGTCATCTTCCCCAAACACCTCGTAGGCCAATTTAGCACCAAGAGAAGATGTATTGTGATCAAATTGAGTCTGAGGATCGGACAACGGTGCTTCGGTGAGCTTTCAAGAGACCGAAAGAATATCTACCAAATGGGAGACATCCACCCCATGTCAAGGTTTCCAGGCCCATTTCACTATGCCAGGTGGAATCCTGCGTTCTGATTGGCTGTAACCGCTAGGTTTCTCATTGGATCATGAGAAAGAAGAATCTTGGCACAAGCCGAGTACTGCCAGTACTCACCGCTTAATAGAGAGCAGTAGGTCGGGGCACTATGATGTAGATTTTGTAGCCTGAATTTCATGAAAAATATATGCATCTGATGTGATATTTGATATAGGTTTCTATAATGGCTCCGACCAGAATTATCAACAGTATGGCCTAGTCGTGTTGATATACCGACCCAATTCAGCGATCGGTTCGTTCTCCAGTTGACAAATCCCGCCAGTTTGCAGACGTTCACATTAGCAACAGACAGCGGTGAAAAACGAACCTCGAGACAGTCCATGTTCAGACTAACGGTGAAATGAACACCTGAAATGGACACCATCTCTCACTCCTTCTGCCCTGCGGAACAACCCGCCTTGGCCACGCCAGGATCGGGGAAATAAACAGAGAATGTGGGTCTCGTTAGTAGCCAAGTTCAAACAAGCATGCCCAATAATTTCGTATCAGCATGACATTCAACATGGCGTGAGTGAGATGTATTGACTGAGGGGCTGGTGATTGGTAGGGCTGCGTCACTGTGGATTCGGGCCGCATAGGGCTGCGGACATAATCCCGGAGTTAGGGCCATGGCCGAGGCTTGATGGCTTCATGGTGAATTTCGACTCGGTCTCCGATGTAACGACCAGATAGCAATTCCATTGTTGCTCTCTGGACAGTTCCAATGAACAGATATAAGGACGCATCAATGCCATCGTTCAGCGGCAACCATCAACTTCAATCTACTTCTCAACTACCCTACCACCACCACCAAAATGTCCATCCCAATCACCCTCCAAGCTCCCTCCACCGACTCCCGCGAAGCCATCGTCGATGCTCTCTACCGCACCGTTCTATCCTTCGACACCGGCGATGTAGCCCTCTTCAACTCCGCCTTCTTTCCCGACGCCACCTTCACTTTTGGCGACAACGTCATGGAAGGACGCCAGTCTATCCACGATAATTCGTTTGCGAACATCGCAAAGCTCGACACCACTCACTTCATCAACAATGTCCGAGTCAGTCTGGTCGAGGGAGCTTCAAACAAGGCCACTATTACGGCCTCTGCCCTTGCTCAGCATTATCGCGCCGGAGAGGGAAACAAGCCCGGTGCGACGAGATTGATGAGTGGGGCTTTGTATTTTTTGGATGTCGAGAAGCATGAGGGTGATGGATTATGGAAGGTTAGGAAATGGGTTATGAAGCTTGTTTGGACGGAGGGAGATTGGGGGGTTATGAAGGGGGAGTAAACGACTTCTTTCTGATATATTGGGGGCTTGGGAGGAGGGGCTGGCTATGGGCTCATGCAGTGTTGGATATGACATGCTAGTTTGTGCTTTCTGTAATGAGACAAGCTGGAATCAACTCTGGTCACATCACTCAGTACGATTTCATAAACAATTTGGCTTGGGACGTGACAGAAGTATACGTGGGAATTTTCAACTCCAAGTACGCAAGAATTGATCATATAGCCCTCGACGTGAATAGCCTTTTGCTCAAGTTACGGAGACTCGGCATTGAACGTCATACTAACCTATGCTCTCACCACAAAGACATTTTATTGTCGGAATGACTGCTTCACAGCCTCCCACTCCAGACGAGCGAATCGCAACGCACGACGTGGGTTTCTCAACAGATCCCTGCCTCAGACACACAGCATCCACAGCAAAACTAGCTGACCCTCAGATAACACCGAGTTCAAACATCGACTTGACCGCATCAACAATACTGGTTTTCACATTAATATAATCCCACCGTCCTTCCTTTGTCCCTTTGGCCAGAATATCCAAACTAACGCGCATATCCCACCCCGTCGGCCGAACCCCCGTAGGCAAGGTCTGGTCAGGGTTTCCTTTTGGCACTCTGTCCCTGAGCTGAGGGAAATTCTCACGGATAGTGTTGGCCACCATCTGTGGAGTAATGAGCCCTGCGATGAGCAGGATACGCTGATTCGATGCTGCTGGGTTGCTTAGCGCATCGACATGACTGCGCGCTACGTCGCGGATGTCTACCTGATACCGATATCAGTTCACTGACTTCGAAGTGACGTGTATCTAACTGATCGAGTCAGAAGAGGGGGAAGACACACAGAATGATAATATGGGAACTTGACCCCTTCTATCTGCTTGTGGGTTCCATCAATAAAGCTACTCACAGCAAATTGATTCGTCGAGTTGATGGAACCCGGGCCGTTTATAGGGTGGATCATTGGACCGGTGATGATATCTGGATTGATGACAGTTAGGTCAAAGGAAGGCTTGTTCTGCTTCATATATTCCCAAGCCAATGATTCCGCTCGGATCTTGGAAACATTGTAGCCTAGAACGGGGTCATGTCGCTCGATTGCTTGCTCGGCGGTGACCTGTCGTATTATTAGACATGAACAATATAGATTTTAAAACATAATCCTTTACCGGATTCCAATCTTTCTCTGTATATGGCTTGCCCTCTTTCGTCAAATCTTCAAATGAATTCATCACGGCAACCGCACTACTGAGGATGATAAATCGCTTGATAGTAGGCCCACCGTATTCATGCGTAGCTTTGAGAATTTCAGTAGTTCTGGCTACGTTAGCTTGTTTTCTATTCTAAAATCTACTCAACTTAGCCTACCCCATCTCAGCCGGTTCGATTACCTCCTTCTGGATATCCGAGGCTTCGAAGTTCGCCGGCGAGGCGGCATGGATGACATAGTTGAAGGGCTTTTTCGCGTGTCGGAAAAGATCATCGAAGGGTTCCTCGGAGGTGAAGTCCGCCACAACAGCAAATTCGACCTTGTCTTTCCAGGATGGGTGCGTTTTGATGATGTCGTCGGCTTTGGATTGAGATCGCACTGTCGCGGTAACAGCATACCCTCGCTAAATGTGTTAGTCAAGGCCAAAATACTTACATTTATCAATTCTTACCTCGATCAAGATGAATAGAATATGGGAAGCTACGAATCCATTTGCGCCTGTCAGGAGGACATGCATTCCTGCGCCAGACTTTGACATGTTCGCGTTGGTAGCAAATCAAACAGTAAAGATAGACTATACCCTTTGACTGCACTAGGCGTTTCTCTCTTCCTTGTATAAGAGCCAACATGCTCTATTCATTTGTGCACGTGTGCCGTAGCGAACTTGCCTTCCTCACTCTTGACGTCAGGCGCATGTAACTCGTTCCCACGTGGATGTTTTTTACCAAGGCAGTTGCCGCGGTTTAGGTTTCTTGCCGGCTGACATTTCTTGGGACAGGCCCCAGGAGAGACCCCAAGAAACGAGTTTATTCTTTTCTGTTGATGACAAATCCGGTATTTGATATGGAGATAGACAGCCAAGCACTTGTTTTCAATGCTGTCGATCACAACTGGCCACTTAACATGAAACTTTACTCAGTACGGGAATCTGTCTCCTAAAACTGTCTGACGTCACCATTTCAAAGCTCGAAGTCCAGTTAGGTTTGTGCCAGATACCGGTGGCCTTGGATGTGACTACACTTCATACTCTACTTCGATTAACTTTGCGGGCGACCAAATGCCAAACCTTACTGAATCCTTTCCATAATGCTGAGCTGATTACGCTTACTGATGTTATTCTTACACTTCTTCGCTTTAACTGAAATCCCGGTTCGAGACACAGGTCTTCGCATTGCCCAATGCAACCCTTTTGCCATGCCCTGGACGGGTGACCAGTAGCCAATTCATCACAGACTTCTGACTATCTGCAGACAGGAACCAAGTGTGACAAAATGGCGACGGAAAAAAAAGTGCCGATAAAATAAGGTAAATGTGGGCCGCATGCGTTCCGAGGTTTGCCAACCATGGCTCTACACGATGTCAACAGTGATGGTCTACGATGATTGCACTGTCCTCGACCAATTTCGCTACGTGAATGATTATTTGATGATCGGGGTGATGGAAGGGGAGGCGATGAGTGATGCCGGGTCGTTTTACTTTATTTGAAGAGATAGATTAAGCTTTTTATTGTCCTTATTTCTGGCTATGCTAGATACCTTACCACTTATGTTTCTGTGCAAGAGGCGTGACCTAGGCTAAGATAATCGACATGTGTTTTTACCAGCACAAGTTGTCCAAGTTTCCATTTGATATCAATTGCCTTGGTCCGGGTCAATACTGCTCGCATGCACCCTCCACGAGACCAGTAACTTGATCAATATGTATGATCAATGAAATCAAACCCTGTTTACAGATATTCCCCTGCATGTCCGCGCATTATGCTTGGAATAAATGGCCGGAACCATGGTGTGTATCAATCTTCCTGTCCTTTGGGGGGTGACGAGAGCGAATTTGATTCACTATCCCCAACTTCACGTTTCCATTGATTATCTCGATTAACATATCTTTTCCTTTCTAACTTAACACAAGAGATGTCTATTCTTCGTCCTATCGTCTGAATTTTTTTACACACCGAAATGTAATCAATCCTTATCAACCCGTCTTCTACAAAGTACGCCCTACGCCCTACGCCCTACATCTTGGCAGCAGCCTTCTATTCCTACCAGAGCCCTAAACCAGGAGATCCTATATAATAAGCATCCCACCTCATATTCTTGCCTATCATTCCCCCTAGGATACGCCAAGCTCCTGGCCCCTACGATATCCAACCCAGCCATCAAACCCATCCATCCCATTCTTCACCTTTCACATTTATTCCCATCCCAAAATGCTCCCTCCCACCCCCCAACCCCTCAACGCCTCCCACCTCGAAATCCACCTAACCACGACCCCCCCCCCCGCCCCCGGCTCCCCAACCGCCACCAGCTGTAACGACCACATGATCATCGCCGACTGGACCTCCTCAACCGGCTGGTCCACCCCTCAACTCCTCCCCTACGGTCCCATAGAAATGCTCCCCTCCGCCAGCGTCCTCCACTACTCAACCTCCTGTTTCGAAGGCCTAAAGCTCTACTGCGGCCACGACGGCACCCTCCGCCTCTTCCGCCCCTCCGCAAACTGCACCCGCCTCCTACGCTCCGCCCAACGCATCTCCCTCCCAGACTTCGACCCCGAGGAAGTCCGTAAACTCATCCACAGCCTTTGTGCGATTGACGGCCCGCGCTGGCTCCCCGACTCCCACCCGGGGAGATTCCTCTACCTCCGTCCGACTATCATCGGGACGGACTCGAGTCTGGGATTCAGAGTGCCGCAGGCAGCAAGGCTGATGATTATTATGTGTTGTTGGCCGACGATCCAAGCTGCGGGTGATGAGGGGATGAGAGTTGTGGTTAGTGATAAGGGGAGTGTGAGGGCTTGGCCTGGGGGGACGGGGGATGCGAAGTTCGGGGCGAATTATGGGCCGACGTTGTTGGCGCATGGATGGGCGACGGGGATGGGGTTTGATCAGGTGCTTTGGGTGTTTGGGGAGGATGATAGGGTTACGGAGTCGGGGTCGTCGAATTTTTTTGTGGTTTGGGAGGTGGATGGTGGGGGGGTGGAGGTTGTGACGTGTCCGGTTGAGGGGGGGTTGGTGTTGCCTGGGATTACGAGGGGGAGTGTGTTGGAGTTGTTGAGGGGGAGGTTGGGGGAGGGGTTGAGTGAGGGGTTGAGTGAGGGATTGAGTGAGGGCGTGAGGCCGGTTAGGGTTGTGGAGAGGGAGTATACGATGGGGGAGGTACGGGATAAGGCGAGGAGTGGTCGGTTGTTGGGTGCTTTTGTGGTTGGGACGGCGTATTTTGTTACTCCGGTCAAGTTTGTTGATTATCGGGGGGAGGGGCTTGAGGTTCCGGTGGGGAGGGCTCCGTATGTTGAGTTGTTGCAGGAGTGGTTGGCGGATGTTATGTTTGGGAGGGTGGAGAGTGAGTGGGTTGAGGTGGTGGAGGAGAGGGTTTGAGATGGTTGAACTGTTGGCGTTACCTTTTGTAGATTGTAGATGAGTTAGTTTGGATGGGCTGTTAGATATTGATTTACATATTGATTGTTCAAAGAATGTGGATTTCAGCGAATACCAATCTCGGAAACAGGCAGTGTAGGGCATAGGGCGTGCGTAGATATCAAAATTTAGACTCATCCAATCTATACACAGCATCGGTCTCACCAAGTGTCATTAATGAGCGGCGAACTACAATATACTACTATTACTACTACTCTCACTGCTTATATACTTCACCCCTCAAACCCTAACTTCATCGCCAACTCTATATCACGAGCACACTAACCAGCCGGGTTGGTGCAAGTAAACGGAGTCAGTGGTGTTTCGGCAAAAGACTGTTTCATGGAGACGATGGACGCCCACAGACCCATTCCGGCCGTTCCCAGTGCTGCCAAAGAATACAACACATCGAAGGTGTTCATGGCAAACTTCTTCTTGTAGCCACGGATCCAGCGCTTGATACCAGAGTCGACTCGCTTGGTCTCGCCTGTGATGGGATTGAATTCCTCCCCCGGGAGCATGGCGTCTTTCTGGACGTTGTATCCGACGAGCAGCATGGGTGGGAAGGTGTAGGAGAATTGTAGGATGCAGAGTGCGCCCACAAAGGAAGTCAGGTTACTGATTTGAGGAATGGCTCCAGCGATGATCCAGGCCAGGGCCCAGTAGATCGGCACTGCGGGTGTGCAATGTTAGTGGTCTGGATTTGGATTTGGAATAATGGGGGACACTAACCCAGTGCGATCCAGATGAATTTTCCTGTCCGGTGGTCTAGTGGTGGCATGTGGAACACATCACGTAGGACGGAGGAGTAAAAGACCTTGATACCGATGTTGCCGTAGAGAAGAGCCGCAATGACGGAGGTGATAAAGGAGAGCGCGTTGCCCAGGGTTTGATAGCTGTAGGCGGAATCGGGGATGCCTGCGGGGCCATGGTCAGTCGGGTAGCCTAGAAAGAGGAAGACCACTAACCTTGATAAGCGGGGTTGTAGGTGAACTGTCCCTGTGCATTGTACACAACCATGCCTTCCACCAGGTAACAGACATAGATGAAGACTTCGGCACAGATGAAGCCCTTCCAGAAGTCGAATCTAAGTAGATAGTCAGTTATCGGCAGCTTGCAAAGGTAGAGTTTCGTACGGTCGTCTCATCTCCGCCATCAATTCATTAAAGAGAGTGGCACCACCATAGGCGAAGACACAGTTCATCACCGCTGTCATCCGATCGTACAACGAAGCGGATTCGGGCCAATTTGCGCTGGTCTTGACTGGGCCCTTTGGCGTTTGGTACGAAGTCCATGCAGCTGCGTAATTGGGAGGGTACTCGTAGACAACGGCCATACTGGTAACAGTCAGCATTGTCTTCAGCCAAGAGTTAGCTGTGGGTCGTACGTCATGATAATAACGATAACATTAAGCCAGATTGCCAGGTTGGACAACCAGGACAGGCGCTGCAGGGTCCGGATCTGGCCAAGCACGAAACCAATGAGGGTGAAGATGACTTCGGCGACAACGACTGCAGTTGCTCGGTCAGACATAATCCTCCTGTAATAAACGCAGATCCACTCACAGCAAAGATAGCCGTTACCACTCGCACCCTGGGCCATCTGGGCCAGACTTTGGCCACTACTCTCGATCAACAAGGACACATTGAGGAAGAACTGGAAGCTCTGCAGGACGTTGACAAGAATGCGTGCCCAAGTTCCATAGACTCGGAAGGCCAGGTCTCCGTAGTCTGGATGCGTCAGTCACATGTGTTGATAGTTCTCAAGGCCACTCACTGCGCATGGGATACCGTGTGGAGTCGAGACCCACGAACATCTTCCACAGTTGCATTCCAGAGCTACATAGAAGTTAGTTATGTCAGACCCATATAGCATTCAAACCTACTAGTATGCCATGATTCCAAAAACAGTATACAGTGCCTGTCCGAGTTCAACTTGTCAGAACGCAACGTGAACTGGGTAGTGATGAACCTACAAATCCCGGCCCGTAACCCATTTGCTGTATATACGTTAGTATGGTAGCTGACATTGTTATGTTCATTGTGACCACTCACACTAATAGCCCAGGGTACATTAGTCGGTCCCAGAATATCGGTCGTGATCAGATAGAAAATGGAGCCTTCCAACATCTTAGTTAGCCGATAACAGAAGCAGTGACGGGGAATACTCACCCCATGTTGCTGTACGAGCGGCCCGTTGTGCCTGTTCCCATTCCGTCTCGCTAATGCCATATTTGTCCACTTTACCCTCCGTTGCCTCGTACGCTGGAGGTGATTGCTTCTCTGATCCGGCCTTCTCGGAAGTCTGTTCGTCTTGGGGGGCTGGCTGCTTCTCCGAAACATCCTTCTCGGACGTCTTCTCAGTTTCGAGAACCGGCTGTGGTGGTTCGGGCTTTATTTTGCGACCGATGAGGACATTACCCAATTGCTGCAAGCCTTTGTCATCGGTGCGGATATGCTTCTCGACGTTGCGGGAGCGTTCGGCCCAAAAGAGGTAGTTCTCAAAGGTGATCTTGCTGTCCAGGTAGATCGAGTCCTTTCCGTGCATGACGGGGGCAGGGATGGTATGAAGGGCGTGGCCAGATGGTCTCTCAATGGTGACGTGATGCTCATCTTCGGTGCCGATGATATCCGCCTCGTCCCCCAAGCGGGGATCGGCCACCCCGCCCAGATTGGCGGCAGAGATAACGCCTGCCATGGCCCAAAAGGATGATCAGCGTTGTTGGGGCTCAATATACAATTGTAATGACGATCAAGTAGGAGGAGAGATCAGAAAGAAGGAGCGCTACGCAGGAACGGGAGGGGGCTCGGAGGTCGCACAGGGGCGGGTCAAAATATATGCAACCTCTCACCGGAAGGTCAGTGCGTGCGTCGCACCACCAGAAGATTGGTGGTCAGCTGGTGATTGGCAGCACTGACGGTGGCCGGAGGGGAGTCGGAGTTCCTGGGGCCCCCTTGCCACTGCCGGGGCCAATCTGCGGGTGCAGCATTATCAGGGCTCCCTGTCCTGGCAGCCACCGAATCACCCGCGAGCCAACGGGACAACACCACTTAATATCAGGCACGGCTCGATAGGCATCTATCGTCGATTATTGGCGACCCACCCGAGATAAATCACAAGTGCGCAAGAACGCATATGCTTCCAATAGATATCTACAGGTAACCGATGCCCTCAGGCAACCCATCCGGATCCTGCGGTTATCCACCAGCAGGATTCTAACATCCAACTGCGTCCGTGAGCCTCCCTTGTTTCCCTTTGGGTGGACTCCTCACCTCGCTGCACCGTCCTCTGGAAGTTTGAAAGGGTTTCCAACAGTGTCTTTGATGAAGAGTGTCCCCAAAGCTTGCGCGTCTGGGCAAAAGCTTGCGTGGCTCGGCAGGCGAGAAAGAAGACCCATATCTTCGAAGAAGCTTCCTTGGGCGGCCATAGCGCCGTGGCACGAGACCTTCGCGCAAGATAGCTGCAATTACCACTGCAACCCCCGTCGGTGGGCCGCGGGAGACATCATCGATACCAGCGATCTAACCCGGAGTGGCTTAGCGGCCGCGGACTCCATTTCAGCAGCCCTGCTATCAACCCTTCTGATTGGTGAATGACTTGCATGATGTCTGCTAGCCGGGCAACCAGCTCACGACCGGTCAAATCAGGAGGATCCTCAAGGATTTGACTGTGTTTCTCCCTCCTCATCACGTGCAGTGGCGTGAAGGTGAGGCATCCCACGCCCGGAAACAGCCGGAAGTTGCAAGACAGACTGTCATCATTATTATCTCAACCACAAGATGATGGTTCTTGATACGTCTCCACAATATTAAGATACTAACATTGTCGACAAAGGGTCACATAACCTCACAATTCTCACAACAGCATCATTAATCATTACATATCGACTAAGACGATACGTCATAAAAACAATCTCCGCCCTACCCCGCAGGTAAACGACGCTAGCCGCCGTGCACTGGGGGCATCCCTCTCTGGGAAACACCGCATGTGACAGTTCTACATAGTAGTAATTATCCTTGCAGTGCCTGGGCGGCGCTGGGGTTTATGGTCCCAACAACTCATGGGTTGCTGGATTGAGTCAGACCAATCTGGTGATTCTCGTAATGAGACCACAGACCGATAAGGGCAGAGTTCTCGTTCATTTGACCAAAGACACGGACTGATATCTCTGTTCAGACTAGGTCCTTCCAGGTACAACACGTGGTAGCAGGAACCATGAACGCCACTATCTCACCATCCACCTATCAATGCTCAACGGAAGTAAACCGGTTGAGAACTTGGTGGCCTGAAGTCAGGTATAATCCCTCCCACATACAACATCATTGTATGGGTTGCAGTCTTTCGGAGTATTCCAGTCCCATTCATCTCATGGAGGAGCTTTCCGAATGTCTTCTCATGCGTGGTACTGTCGATCCGTAAGTGGTTGGTTTGTACTAATATTGAGAGCGTCTGTCATCTCTATAAATCAGTGTCTGAGATTTCTATCCTACGCCATTTATTGACGTATTGCAGATCTAAAGTACAGGAGTGGCCGTGAGTCAATTGTTACTTGGCAAATGGCCTAGCTATCGGTTTCTAGCTAACCATTTCGGGTTGGTAAGGAGTGCACGAGCAATTCCGAGTTAAATAACTTCGTACTAATTAACTGATGTCGCACGGAGCTTATATAATTGCCTCCGATAGCATAAAAACCGCGATACATGTCGACCTTCTGACATTGCAGTTAGTAGATTATTTTTCATGTCCTCGCGCAAGCTCTAAGTACTCGAAGGCAGCCAATACTACAACACATCTCTTCTCGCGATTTTGGCTTTATCTCGCCCGGATATACACAACAATGGCGCATGAGTCACACTTGTACGATGTAGTTGGTCATCTCGGGGATCCGCAGCACTTTCGACTCATATCCAAATCCATCCCCGAACTGACGCTTCGCATTCCACGTACTGTCGATATTCCCGCCGTGATGGACATTTTGATGAACAAAGCAAATTCCGAGTTCGACAAGTCTATCTCCGAGGCTACGGCCGAGGAACTTCAAGCCATCGCCCAGCGGTGGACCACGGTCGTCGATCCCCTGACGCACATCAACTTTCTGGTGTGGAAGAACGAACAGCCCCTGGGAATTGCAGGCCTAGGCTGGATCGGTCCCGTCGCTGACCATGATGACGGCTCATCTAATCCGGCCGAAAGAGCTGGTGCGGCTGGAGTGATACTGCAACCGTTTGCCAGAGGCAATGGGTATGCCTATGAGGCGCTGCGACTCGTTTTTGAGTACGGACTGCATGAGCTGGGCCTGGTGGAGATCCGCGTGGGTAGCCACTCCGGCAATCTGCCTATGCGGGGCTTGATGGAGAAACGGTTTGGGCTGCAGCCGGAAAGGAAGGCAGAGAGCTCCGGGGTGGACAAATTTGGAAATGATCTCTTGTGGGTGGTGAAATGAAAACCAATCACTGGATGACCAGGGTGGCATTCATCCGGAAGGAAAATGGCGACGGAGTAAAGCGGATTTTGCTTGGGATATCCGCGGTCCTGAAATATATTCTGTGTACAACTCCGGAAACTGTATATAATGACAATCCTCCGTCAGCAATCCGCCATCCTGCTGTATACAATTATCTTATTCAAGACCAGAGCAATGCCTCATTTCCGAGGCCAGATATTGAGATGATTCAACCCTTGCTTCAAGTTGAACTACATTGGTGCGCCATGATGTGGTGAGAGCTGGTGGTGGTCGCGGCTGGTCTGTGCGCCTACCCCGCGGGCAGAAGGTGGAAGGCGGTGCGAGATGGCCGGCCCGGGGATTTTCCATTTTCCCCGATCCCGGTCGGATCTCCCTCTCCATCCGTGTTGACTCCATCTTTTTTCTCTCTTCTTTCTTCACAAGTCATCCACTTCGCGATCAGACCATCATGGAAACTGATCTGGCAGATATCCGTGGAACTGACTCTTTCTTATCACCCCCGCCTAGTCGGAGACGAATCTCCCGTGTAGTGCTGCCTACTCGCGTCAGTAGTGCTTGCGAACGGTGCCGGCTCCACAAATCTCGGGTAGGTAGGAACGCGCTGTCCCGCATTCCACCCATGCATTGCTCTTTGACTGACCAGCTGTGTCAACTCCGTACACCAGTGTGATCCCTATTGGCCGTGCTCCTTGTGTGTCCGGGCCAATGTTGACTGTCGCCAACGCCCCGTTGCTCAGCCACGGCGAAGAACCCTCCGACAGTAAGCTCATACAGCCCTCAGACTGGGATCATGCCTCCAACTCAAGGCCCTCGGTGATCGGGACCTGACCCCTCGAATCGTTGTGTTAGACAGGAAGGTTCCAACAAAAGCCGAAGGATTTCTCGCACTCGACCCGACTCCCCGTTTATCTCCGCAGTGAGACAAGATGAAGATGGCATGGGTGATCATACCCCAGGGGGAACAGGAACAACCACCACACGGATAAGGGCTGAGGAGGCTAATACCTCAGGCGATGACCGCACAACACAGCCGCCCATTGAACCGGGCGAGGCAGAATCGGCCATGGGTATTGCTCGAAAGATCTGTGAGCTCGGCAGTCAGCATCTCGATGAACAAACCACCTCTGCCATTCCGGGTTACTCTGCCACTAACAGCGCGCCACTGGTACAAGAGTCTGTTGCGGATCATCGACGACCAATCTCATCTATCTTCGGTCAGCCGTTCCCTTCCATAGACCTCGTATATACCCTCTTGGATGAATACTTTGATGCCGTTCATTGGTTTTCGCTGGTGGTCCATGAACCCAAGTTTCGCAGGAGACTCCATTCTATCGCCGATGGGTGTGCTCATCCCGCCCAACGCCCATTTCTTCTTTTATTAGCTGTTATGCTCGGGATGGCGGCGTGGTACCGATCGCGACGCAGCGGTCCGGATGCCGCCCAGGACTGGGGCCAATGGAGTTCTAATCTGCTCAAGCTAGCCGAGTCCAATTTGATGGATATGATGGACCAGCCGTCTGTGCTCGCCGCTCAGACTTGCATCCTCATAGGATCACACAACCTTTATCATGGTCGTCCCAATCTTTCATTCACCCTCCTCGGAGCTACCATCAAGATGGCGCATGCGATCGGCCTGCACCGGGAGCCCCCACAAGGAGACGTGGACGAGATCGAAGAACGAAAACGAGTGTGGTGGACAATTTATACGTGGGATAGATTTGCTTCCATCACCTATGGAACGCCGTTGGGTATTAACGACAAGGATTGTAACCTGAGCATGCCGGCGGATGTCTTCGAGGATCCATCATTTGGGGCGCCACGACCCGATCACAGGGAGCCAATCTGTTATTCTCCATATCAACGGGAACTGAATCGACTCTATCTGATTGCTTCACCTGCGCTGGAAACAATTTTTGGTTCTCGAACCTCACAAACATCCCAGGAGTTGGTCGGTGATACCTTCGTAACCTTAGTCAAGCAGGCGACGGAAAATCTACAAGTCTGGAGGCGGAGTCTACCTACCCACTTGGTTCTTGATCTCCGGTACGATTTTCAGATGGATGGCCGGCAGAGCTCAAAAGCGCACGCCCTACAGGCTTTGGCCCTGCAGTTGACATACGACAACATCTTGATAGTCCTTCACCGTCCTCTGATCGCGCGGCAGGTCGACCACCTCTCCACCAACAAACTCTCGCCGGGAGGAAGCGAGGTTGATCCTACAGCTTTTCTATCACCCCCCTTATCCTCAGAGACCCCATCTCGCTCACCCTTTGAAGCTACTCTGGTCAAGGCACAGACCGCCAGCTCCGAATTCTGGATGAAGGCCGCCGTCCGGACGTCGAGGGTGACGGAACAACCGGTACTCGCCCAGCTCGCTACCGACAGCCACCTGGTTGCCTTTTTAGCGATTAGCCTCTTCAATGCTGCCATCGTGTTGGCTGTGATGGCACTGTCAGACCCTTTGTCCGACACAGCGCAAGAAGTCAAGCGGACTATGACTCGCATCCTACGACTGCAGGACCTTTTGGGCAAGCGGTCGGCACTGTCGAAACAGAGTACCCATGTCCTGAAAAAGGTCATCACGATGCTCCTTCGTCGAGAGTCCGCGGCCATGCTAGCTCCCTTGACAGGCACTGCTGCATTTATAGATTATGATTCGAACAAGCAGGCGCCTCCTGAAACCTACCCCATGTCCGTTGAAGACACGCTTCGGTTACCACTGGACGCACCTTTAGACTTGTCGGAGCCGGTGAGTGACAGTCAGGGGGGCTCGGATGTCATTCGGACTCATCGGCTGAACGATAGCCTCACTTCCGTTCAATATTGTAAGCACCTTTTCCCCGGTGGTCTAGCAGGACAACTAATAGCTACCGACTCAAGTAATGGTTCCTGGCAATGATTGTACTCTCCACGTTCCAGTTCTCGGGGACAGTCAACGAGACCATATGCCTGTGTATTCAGGCATCCCGCCCACGGACCAATGGCAACCCGCTGTTCAAAATCCTTGGCAGAGTAGCTCACCATCTGCTACGCAAGAGAGCCATTACGGTAATGTAGAAAATGGGCTCTACTGGCTATGGGATACCACGTGGAATGGGCTCTAGATGTCACTGATGTGGCTGGTAATTAAGATATCTATGTTTCTAAGAATCCTGGGTGTGGTGACACAAGCTCGATGGCCGCGTCGAGCAGTGATGGGATACTCCCTATCATACAGTGGCCTTTGCTGTCTCCGCCTCCACCTCTGGCCCGTAAATGACGCTCTTGATCCCGACTCTGTTGGCCACATTCTGAAACGCCTCCTCGACCTGCGAGAAAGAATATTCGTTCGTGACCAAGCCGTCAAGGTTGACTCGATTAGCCGCTAGCAGTCCGACGGCTAATTGGAAGTCTCCCGGACCGTATCGGAAGCTTCCCTTCAGAATGGCCTCTTTATCACAGATCTGACCGATCGGGACGGACACGTTGGGGCGGCCCAAGCCCACTTGGACGAAGGTGCCGCCTGGTGTGATGGCGTGGATGCCACAATTTTGACAGGGCTCCGCGCCCGTGGCATCTAAGACCACATCGGCGCCATCCTGCAGCCCTGCGGCGGAGAGCAGATCCTTGGCATTTTCTTCCGGTGCTGCCGATGTCATCTGGTAGGTGTGCGTGGCCCCGTATTTGCTGGCCACACTGAGGCGACTGGGGACGATATCAACCGCAATGACACTGGCCGCACCAAAGGCACGCGCCACCGCGCAGCAGAGTAGACCGACCGGGCCGGCCCCAAAGACAACCACGGAGCGATTTTGCATGTCACCTCCAAGCCGGCAGGCATGCACGGCCACGCCCAGGGGCTCCACCAGTGCTCCGTCGCGGAGGGAGATGTGAGAGGGTAGCTTAAAGCAGCACTGGACAGGTACACGGTAGTATGTGCAGAGTGTTCCATCATATGGCGGGGTTGCTGCAAAGTGCATATCGCGACACAGGTTGTAACGACCGGCGCGACATGGCTCACAGGTGTTGCATGCTATGCCGGGCTCAAGGGCGACGCGGTCCCCAGCTGCAAGCCCCTTGACGCCGCTTCCACAGGCGACGACAATTCCCGCGGATTCGTGACCCAGAATGATGGGTTTCTCTACGACGTACCGCCCGATCCGTCCATGTTGCCAGTAATGTACCTTGAAGGAGGGTTAGGTCTGACGGCATGTAAGCGATTACTGACACTTACATCGGAGCCACACAGGCCAGTTGCGACCACCTTTACAATCACGTCTTGGTCGGACTGAATGGTGGGTGCTTCGCGAGTTTCATAGTAGAAGGAGCCGCCGGGCTTGAGCACGGCGGCCTGGTTGATGTTCTGAGGATTGCACGATCAGTGACCTTTCTGCCAACATCCGGAGTAAACGGCGTACCTCTGGTATGTCTGTGGTACTCATGGTTATTAACTTGGAGTGCAGTTAATTGGTTGGGAAAGACGCCAGTTATATAACGTTCTTTATGGTCTGACTTGATGGGATGGCCGAGTGGGCGCACTCGGCTCGGTTCCGGCGGAGACCCTGCCATAACGTCACTCCCTGCTCGGCCCGACCACCACCCCGACCTCGCGCTTTTTCTCAATCCTGGTAGCCAGCCCAGTCCGACCACCAATGCATGCCAGTGTTCTTGCTCGGTGGTCCACTTCTTCCTTTGGACGTCACTTTTGTATCCGGTTGTCCCTCGGAAACTCCAGCATGAACATGTGGAATCAAGGTTGCAATAATTGCTCAACATCCCACAACATCATGGCATGGAACATCATACAGCCCAAGTGAACCACCGTGAGACATACTAGTAATAATGCCTCAGACGGTCCACCAAGAGCCTGTCTTCTCCGGTCGGCCATGAGCGATGCCGGCCTGGTGATTGGTGGGATCGTCCGCGTGGTGGGTCCGGAACCGACCACGTCGCTTGGCTGCTTTGCTTCCGCCGGAACCGAACTGGTAGAGTGAGAATGACCCGGCCTCAATGCGCCAAGGCTCAGGAACGTCCAATGTTCGTGGGTGATTCCCGGAGGTGTGGAGTTTGGGTCTAAAATATCGGAGGGATAGAGGACGCCAGAAACCTCCGCATGAGAAACGGGGCACTGGGGATAACAATGCCGGGGTATTCTCCAGACCCCGCTCATTCGCGGAGTTCAGCACACATCTCATGGACCAATCGTCCGGGGCTGCCCAGGCAAAATGGCAAATCTGGTTTTGTCGGGGTCCGTCAAATTTACCCGGCAGACTTCAAGATGGCTGCCCTATATATGGCTCCCAAGTCCATCGCCGTCTTTTCCTGGCTGGCTCAATATTCACTACTGTGGGCATCTGGACTGTCCCTGATACTGGCTCCTCTTACTCTGTTTCTGGCTACAATCCTGAACCATGGCTTACGGCAAGCCCTACTTTGGCTTAAAGGGAGGGTGGCTGACCTTCTGGGTTACGGTTGCGTGTGCAACTGACATGATGCTGTTTGGATATGACCAGGGTGTCTTCGGTAGGTCCTCTTCAATCAGAATACCATGGGTGGCACAAGGAACTAATCAGCCGTGCTCATCGGGCTAGCCGGGGTAATCGTCACGAGCGACTTTCTAAACGTTCTCAATCTCCATGGCAAAACAACGCTCGTCGGAACGATCACGGCCATCTATGATGCAGGTTGTCTGATTGGTGCCATGGCCGCTATCTACTTTGGAGACATACTAGGGCGAAAGAAGACCATCCTGTGCGGGACCACTATCATGACTGTCGGCGCCATTCTCCAGGCCTCAGCCTACAGTGTTCCTCAGATGTTTGTGGGGCGGATTATTGCTGGGCTCGGCAATGGGATGAACACCGCCACCGCTCCTGTGTGGCAGGGAGAGACATCACAAATCAAGTGGAGAGGAAAGTTGGTGATCATCGAACTGGTCCTCAACGTTGGGGGCTACTCGCTCGCCAACTGGATGACTTTCGCCTTTTCTTTTGTCCCGGGACCAGCTGCCTGGCGCTTTCCCCTCGCTTTCCAGATCGTCTTTATTCTCATTCTATTTGCCACCGTTCCCTGGTTGCCAGAATCACCACGGTGGCTCATCTGCCGTGACCAGCCAGAAGAGGCCCAGCAGATCATTGCGGACCTCGAAGGCAAGGACCTCAACGACTCGCATGTCATCGCAGCCTACACCGAAATTATGGCGACCATCCAGTATGAGCGAGAGCACAGTGTCTCGTGGGGCCAGTTGCTCCGAGGCAAAACCGGGGGTGAGGAAGGCACGGGCAGCATTCGCCGTCTTCTTCTGGGGGCTGGTGCCCAGGCGATGCAGCAGCTGGCAGGAATCAACGTTACATCATACTATCTTCCCACGGTTCTAATGGAATCGGTCGGGTTGTCAGAACGACTGGCTCGGCTGCTTGCTGCGTGCAACTCGGTGTCTTATCTTGTGGCCAGTAGTGTGACGATTCCCACCATTGAGCGCTGGGGTCGACGTCGAATCCTGATGGGGTGTGCCTTAGGACAAGGCGTCTGCTATCTGCTGATAACCGTTTTCTTACGGTTCAGCGAACAGGGTGGACATACCAACCAATATGTCTATGGTTCCGCCGCCGTCGCTTTCTTCTTTGTGTACTATGTCTTCTTTGGCGTGAGCTTTCAGGGCATTGGGTGGCTGCTTCCGGTTGAGCTAAACTCGTTGAGCTTGCGGACCAAGGGCGTAGCGTTGGGCACGGCCACCAATTGGGCGATGAATTTCATGGTGGTAGAGATCACCCCAGTCGGGATTCAGAATCTTGGGTGGAAGTTCTACATCATCTGGACTGTCTTTAACTTTGCCTTTGTGCCCACGGTTTACTTCTTCTACCCCGAGACAGCGAATCGCTCTCTGGAGGATATTGATCGCTTCTTCCACGAGCACTACAATGTGTTTGTGAATGGGATCGCGGAGGCCACCAGCATCGAGCGTCCGATGCGCTACATTGAGATGGAGAACGAGCTGGTCAAACGGAGCGCCATCATTGCGGATGCCAAGGGGGCAGGCCATGATGGAGACGCCGAGCACAAGGAGACTGTCTAGTGACAGGCCTCTGCGTCTCGCATGGAACCTTTGTCAGCACGTCGAGCGGCTAGTATCCTGATTAAAACGGTAGTCTTCATGCTGCTTGACTCCTCGAACACTATACGGAGTATTGTACTGGAGAAACATGGGGAACCCAAATAAGCCTATGCTGCTCCAGACATCTTCCAGATATCGAATACACCAATGGCGCTACAACAACCTGAAAGATCCTTTGTATGACATAATCATCGGAAGTCGCCATACTCCCATCAGATAGAACAGGCGAGTAATCGGACATTACCAGTTGATATCGGAGAGTCGCGATCTACATCATATTAGACCGGACCATCCCACGTGGTGGCCCATTTAATCCCTCGATCTCGGCTCTTCCTGTCCTTATCCATCCACCTTTCAAGTCTTCCTCATATCTTCGAGTCACCGCTTCGGACAGGCATTTATTCTTTCATCGGCAGTGCCATCATCTGCATCTGGGCTTTTGATTTTCACGAGGTTTACACCTTCGTCCACTGTGCTTATTCCATCCCAACATCCAGTACCCGTCATAGACAGAAACGTGCGAGATAGCATCGTGGCTGAAACGCGAGAGGGCGTCATGACTGAAAAGCAAGATATCTCCAAGCTTGTCAAAACATTCCACAGCGATCTGAAGCAGAAATACGATCGGCAGGGCACCAAAGTCGAAAAGATCTGGCGTACATTTGGGAAGGCGAAACGGGAGAAAATACTCAGGGCCGGCGCTGTCAGTGGTCGCGTGCTCGAATGTCCGACCGACAGAGGCCTGGGCGAACTGTATAAGCTCATCCCGGAGTGGAATCTCTTCGACATCACCGAGCCCGGCTCAGACTATTTGCTGGATCATCTCCACTATCGTGCTACCACGTCTCTCACTGACCAGTATGACCAGGGAATCGACAGAGCACCAGGAGATGCAGACTTCATTGAGACGAGTATGCGTGTCCACAACCTCCGTTGCAAACCGACTCTCCAGCACAGTGTCACCCTATTTGCATCCGAGGATGACTATGGGAAATCTTACTCGGTCAGCAACTGTGCGGAGTATGAAGAAGTCATGACAGACATGTCGGCAGTGGGGAAGGCGGACTTTTGCGTTCC
The DNA here is from genome assembly GCF_003184525.1 of Aspergillus sclerotioniger CBS 115572. NCBI lineage: Eukaryota > Fungi > Ascomycota > Eurotiomycetes > Eurotiales > Aspergillaceae > Aspergillus > Aspergillus sclerotioniger. The sequence goes on along the minus strand of NW_020291010.1, from coordinate 617,751 downwards.
CCAGGGGACTGGCCAACTGATTTTGATCAGACAGCTATGTTTTCTGCGAGCCCTTAACATCATTGTGGACGATATTCTCGACGAAGGCTCGACCGTCGACCGGAAGGTGCAATCAGAGAACACGGTCCTGCACGCCTTGTCCTCGCTTACACTGGAGCTTAAGCCCGAGAAGCTCTCCCTTCAAGAGCTGACGGCTCGTGCGGCGGACCGGAAGTCTGCTCTAGAAGATTACCACCACCTCTGTTGCAGCGAGCCCGAGTTCCTCGCTCACGTGGTGAATGTCTGGTACTCCAGTCGACCGGAGCTTGTGCACGATGAAAAGGGTCGGATCATTCCTCCGGATGCAGGTAAATACATCGGGATGGCAATGTTTCAGGCCATGCACAGTTATTTGGTGGGAATTACCATTTGGGATTTTATCTGTAGGCTCCTGAGGGCTCTCATTGACAAGCCGGAAGAACCAGCGTACAGAAGCCTTGTGCTTCAGGAACTGGCCAACGTGGTCTCACTTGAGTACAAGCGGGTCCAATCGCAATTGAAACGCTACTTTCAAGCTTTCTCCGGTTGGGGGTATTTCAAACGCATCTCCGGTGTGTACGATGATGGCGTCCCGCGGGTGTCTCCCAAGACCAAACCAGACCTCTTGTCCAGCCTGGAGCCACACCTCCATTATATGCATCGGCTGTGCCACCCGGAGACCAACCCTTCCAAAGCAGTCGACTGGATCAAGAAAATGGATGATCTCCACCGCACCGACCGGACGGAGAGAGCCAAAATGACCAAGCAGGAGTTTGATGCATTCGGGGATCTGGCCATCACCACCAGCTTCGTTCAAACTCTCTCTGCGTCTCTCCCAATACCCAGCGCCCGCCAAAAGAACGCCCCGACCTATACAGGAAAATTAAAGGACTCGTTCACGACAATCGATCTTCTCAAGAAGGATCTCGACATATCTAGCTATGTAGTCCCGATCGAAAGCCTCCTCGAGTCCGAAAAGTCCCAAGCTGCCTTGAACGCCTTGAACCGATCCTTCTTTGGAGAAGAATCCTCTTCGGATATCAGCCTGCTCTACCTACCGCTCGCCAGATGCGCCATTTTCAAGCTCCAAAATCAGTATAGAAAGCAACAGCCGGGGCCTGATTCCGACCCGCTCTTAAGAACTCCAAAGTGTCTGGGCCCAATTACTCCGATGTCAGCCTGGCGAGAGAAAGTCCCAATACTTACCGCCGACGACACGATCCCCGAAGTGCCCGAAGATATCTTCAAGGTCAAACTCAGCACGTACAACGTTTTTTGGACGCTGCTTTCCAAGGCAGGCGCCCGGGGTTCGATCACTTGGGCGGCGTTTGAAGCTGCCATGGTCGATATGGGGTTCTCTGTTGTTCCGGGATTCGGCTCTGTGTATACCTTTGTGCCGCTGAAGGGATGTTCTCAGAAACGGGTTATTACCCTGCATCGGCCCCATACGCAGAAGATTGAAGGGCACTGTCTGTTAATCATTGCACGCCGCTTGGGGTGGAGGTATGGGTGGGTTGAGGCGTCGTTTGAGGTGGCTTAGCTTGGGGACGTGTGGGATTCTGTTGTCAATATGTCCAAGGTGTCCAGCCTTGGTTTTGACCAATACCTAAAAAGTATGACGAAGAAGATAATGTTTCTTAATATCTAAGGTCCATAGTTGAAACCTTGCATCAAATCCGCATCATCCTCCCACCCCCAAACCGGCGTATAATCGTCCAACTCCCCCTCCTCGTCCGCCCGCGCGTTGTACAATAAATAAGAACCATTCCTCACCCCCCTCTCCATCCCCAACTTCTCATACCCTCTTAGTACCTTCTCCCGTGGAGTCTTTGTTCTCTTCCTCTTCGTCCCCGCCCCCTCCTCCCTCCAGTCATCAAGACAACAATGCAACATCTTCTGAACATAGATGACCACGTCCGCATCCTCCTCCATCGCCCGCCCAAATATCCTCTCCAGAGACGGTCCCCACAAATGTATCAGATCCTCGGGGATATGGTTCTTCCACATGATTTGTGCCTTGTCGTCGAGGGTGGTGAGGAGGTCGAAGAGGAGGGATAGGCGGAGGTAGCTTCCTTCTCCTTTTTCTTTTTCTTCCTTTTCGTCTGTGTTTCCACTCTTGTCCTCCAGAGGCTAGTCAATACACTACCTCCTATCTTCCCCTTTATGAAAATCAATAGAATGAAAAAGAGCACCATACCATCCCTAGACCCTCCAATCCACCCCTTCAACCCCGAAATATCCCGCACAGACCCAGGAATCCTAACCCGTTGAAAACCACTCCCTCCCTGCCCGGAAACTATCATCACGAATGCCACATTCTTACATGGAGGTTGGTGCGTGAGCATTCTGCGCCAGGAGGCTTCGGGACGGAGAAAGGCTGCGCGTTTGGGTTTCTGGTGAATGAGGGTTAGGTTGCTTAGTGGGGTTGTGGTTTTGGTGGTGGTGGTGATGGTGATGCAGGGAAAGAAGGACGGGAAGTGGGATTTGAGGAGTTGGTTGTAGGTTATGGGTATTGGGGCATTAGTGGTGGTTTTGGTGATGTAGGGCCGGAAGAAGAGGGCTTCTTGGAGAGATGGGTTGGTTTGGATGAGAGTGGACCAGGTCCGGTTGACGCGTTGGGAGAGGAGGAGGGTTTGGTGGTCCAGGTGGGTTAGGATGAGGGTTAGGAGTTCGGGGGTGGTGAGGGGGTTGGGGGTTGGGGAGGGCATTTTGGAGATTAATTGGAGAGGGGGGGGATGGAGGATGGAGGAGATGGAGGGATGATGGTGGTTATTTTTAGGAAGCCGCTACAGCCACACCGTGCCACACTATTGGGTCACGTGTGGTCTAGGCCGAGAAACCCTTGCTAGTATCTTTATTAAGTAGGATTCTTACTGCTTTAATAGGTCTGTATGGGGTTATATAAGCTGTATATGCGTGTGTAGAGTCTTAGGCAATAATAAATCTTAAAACAGCGAGAATTCCGCATGTTTATAAAACTAGATTTCACGTATAAAGCAGTGGAAAGATATTTCACCAGCAAGACATTCCATCACCTATCTAAACCATACTTCCTTAGGCTCCTTGACGATCCCAAGACGCTCCAAAGTCTTCACATCGGTAGTGTAAGGCCGCTCATACTCGGGCTCAAAAAGGTCTCGTTCGACTCCTACCCCGTTCTTCGGTATCGTCATGAGCCTGCGGAATGGATCTACCCCATCTTTATAAAGGAACTCATTTACTTCCTCATCGATCCAGATAGATCGAGCAGGCCACTCCGATGTTTTTCCTTCGAGAGCTAGGACCAGCTTAGGCCTCGTGGTGACCGCTCGCGCCCTCCAGCCTACCTCATCACGTATACGTCGGAGCAAGTTCGGCCAACTGCCACCCTCGTCAAGAAAGTATAAGAATTTGAGCTCCACCGAACGGATTGTCTCCGGGAGCTTTTTCAAAAAGGAGATCACATCGTCTGTAGTGACGACGAAGTTCGAGATCCCAAAGTGTCGTAGCTTGGGCCATTGTTGAACTGGAAAGATCGCATTTAGCGACATACCACGTCTCATCGATCTAAAGTTCTTCTGCCCACGCTTCATATCTATGTAGCAGGCGCTTAGATGTATGTGTTCCAAGTCCGTTGCTTGAGCCAAAGCGTAACGAAGGTTTCCATTATGGAAGGATGGCCAGTCCGACATTGACTGGACGACAATATCAGCCTCGTCCATTTTGGCGGCTGCGAGGGCGAGATCTAGTCGAGAGAAGCCCGGTCGTTTCAAAATAGAGACTAGATCTCCGTACTCCTCCCAGGGAACCTTAAACATGTTGCAATCCAAGCCCCGTTCCAGCTCATGGTCTGTAATCACTAATTCAGTTACGTGATGCTCTTTCACCTGAGCCAGCAGATTCATCACAGCCTGACAACCGCGCCACTGCTTTTCCTTACCCATTGATGCTCGGTTTCGATCACGCCAGTCCCTGCGCCTTGGCCATCCGCGTGGAATTGGGTAGTTGAAGCCCTCCGAAAACGAACGAATCATGGGGGTCTCATACAGGGGGTTGAATAACCAGCCGTGGGCGGCTGGCGTGATGGTGATTCTTTTCAAAGAGGGGAATTGCTCCAATCCATAGCGGAGAGCATCCATATCTGCGTTAGTCGTGAAGACTCGCCTTTGTTCATCAAACAGTCTCCTATACTTTGTCCAGTGTACCTGTAAGGGTTTTAGTGAAGCAACCACTTGAAGAGCCCGCGCGATATGGTCCGGTCGATCAACATCAAGTCCCTTGCGATCGTGCAACATCTCCAAATTCTCTCGACAGGCTTTAGCAAACCATAGAGGACATAAGTCTGGATTTCGAGCATCATCCCGATCAAATTCAAACTCCCAGCCCAAGTCCTCGTTGTCCCTCTCCTCTTCGGATAAATACCCCATTCTCAGGAGCGCATCGTCCCAGATAATCTCCTCAACACCATGGCGATGAATTTCATGGTCAGCGATGTTGCGAAAGATCTCAATGTTGCGCGGGCTAGCGGAGAGGAAGACTCGTTTGAGTCGTGGGAGCACGTTGCTTAAACCCCTGCACGACAGGCGTAGAGATTTGATGTCCCGGTTCGGCAGGTGCGATGTGATCAAGTCAAGGAGTTCGTTCGGCAGGCTGCAGATTGAGGTATACTCGGATTTTAGGTCCATGATGTCGTCGTTGTTGTCTTGGTATATTGAGATTTCGGGTCTCTGCTTCACCGGAAGATCTTGTGATCTGAGTGATGTGTGTGGTGAATGGAAACGCACCCGGCTTAAGCATCTTATATAACCTGAGCCATCCATCCTTACTCATCATCTGTAGCCTGGTGCCTTTATGCAAGAGGCCGGGATCTTCCACGATATCGGCATCCTTTATGGCAGACTCGTGTGGCATATCGGTACCTTCCACTAAGTTGTATCAGGAAAAAAATGTTGGCTCACCTTGGTACATCTGTAGCCAAAAGAAATCTATCTTTTTCGTCTACTTCGTAGTAGATTGGACAACATAGTGGATCATTCGGTAATAAAGAGTGCGGACAAAGCCTAAAAAAAAACTGGATTTACTCGGAGAACTCCAATTCTTTTCAGCAGACTTGCCGACGATTTGCATGCTAAGATCAATGTTCACAAGGGAACTGCATATTTTGTTATCTCGACTCACTAATCGAAAAATGGCTTGTTGCGGAACCTTCCATAGCAGCCATCGGGCACCTCTAATGTTCTATTATCCGACCCTCGGTACTTTCTTTGTTGTTTCGCTTTTACCCCTGCTTCCAACAATTTGATTACTCATTTCGGGTTTGTGATTGGGTGGCTTAAGTCTAGACACGCCGAATGTAAGGTAACAGTGTAGGATTCTTTCAACTTATTGACGGGATATCCCGAGCCTTGATTTTAGATATCGCGATAGGGCAACTGATGCTATCACAATGAATACGTGGTAGGAAGAATAACAAAGGGATGAAGAATTTAAGCTTCTGTTGGCGGAAAATGCATGGGTTCCCGACCCAAAATTCCCTTTCGCATTCCAGGGAAAGAAAAAGAAAGGTGAGTGGTGATGTCCTCCATATGGCGGACAATATATTCCATCGCCCCTGCCTTCCGGGGACCTGCTCAAGTGTACATTTCTCATAGAAAGGTCAGAAGATGGGTGACGTACATTTTTGGGATCTCTCTGTTTGATCATGTGAAATATCGTGAGATGGTATATCTTCTAGCACAAATTCAGTTTGGGCATAGCGAAGTAATAGTATCGATCATAAACACCCTAATACAACAATGATAGCATAATAACAAAGTATCTGTGAACAACAGAATTTCGAGGATATTCAAATGTGATATCAAATGGCACTGACGAAACTCAACAATACTGATGCTAATGAAGGACGCAACTGGCTTGACTCCTCATATATTGATGAACACGCAACCCAGACTACCAGTCCACATGGCAAGTTTCTTCTATGTGGATATGAACAAACAGGATGAACAAAGAGGATCTGACGTGTGTGTGGGCCCACTAATACAGGCCTGAGAGTTTCCGAGAGGAGACCTTGTCCTGTGTTACTCCTCCTCTGTCTTAATCCTCACTTCCTTTTTCTCTGTGACACTTGTCATCTTCAGTGACACTACGCATCTTTCTCTCTGTTAGTCCCTCTCATTCTTCTTTCGGACAATTCTCCTTCTCGCCCGCCCATATTTCATATCATCCTTCTCAACCAAGGCCGACAGTTCACGTCAAAGCAACATGGACGCCCCAGTGTTAGACACCGCTAGGCTGACGCTTTCCTGCCTCCCTAGCGAGCTCCTTCTCATAGTCGCGTCTTACCTACCGAACCGGGACATCAAGAACCTGCGATTAACGGCGAGATTCTTGCATGATACAGTGCGTCTACGTCTGGACCGCGTGTTTTTGTCTGCCAACCCGCTCAACATCAGCGTCTTTCGCGCCATTGCCGACGATGAAAGGTTTCGCCAAGGTGTCGTTGAAATCATCTGGGACGACGCCGTTTTGGTGGAAACCCGAAGCGAAGCAGACTTCAGCCTTTGGGGACTTTGGTCACCATTATCCCCGCGGATGTTTGAGGATCATCCGGAGGAACAATGCCCAGTGTGGTTTGCTAAAGCCTGCCGGTCCAATCTAAAACGATTGTTTCACCATAAGCACAATGATGTGGACGGTCCGGATCATATGGCACGGGCCCTGCAGGTAGTAGCGGCACAAAGGGCTCTGATATATTTCTGGGAATACTATCAAAGGCTGTTGATTGGCCAAAAATGGGTCATTGAGACTGCTGCTGATACGGATGCCCTCATCTACGGAATCAATCAATTTCCCGCCCTTAAACGAGTGACAGTTACCCCAGCTGCTCATGGGTGGCTATTCGCTCCTCTTTATGAAACTCCCATGATTCTCTCCTTTCCGTATGGGTTCAACTATCCCATCCCACGCGGATGGCCTACAACAAACGAGGGACTATCATTGAATGTCCCTTCCTGGGCAAGCCTAAGCAACCATAGAAAAGATCAATGGCGCGGGTTCCGCATCACTACACGTGTACTTGCACAGCAGAGAGAGAACCACGTCACAGAGTTTATTCTCCACACTAATCAGCTTTACACCGGCCTAAATTGCAGAATTTTTGAAGAATCCTGCGAGGAATACGATAATTTAATCTGTCTCCTTCGCCAACCGGGGTTCTCGCGACTTGATCTAGCTCTCATCACTGATCAGCAGGAAGATTTGGACTGGTATTCCTTCTACAATGGCCGGCTTCGTTATGCACTGGCTCAAGCGACACAGATGAGACACATCAGTCTAACAGGCAATATGAAAAATCATGTCGTTTATGCGAATGATTCATATAATGAGGATGATAACGACACCACGTCCCACCTGATTCCAATTCGCACCATTTTCCCAATCGAAAAATGGACCAATCTGCAGCACTTCGAGCTATCATCCTTCGTCATTACAAAGGACGATATGGTCTCTTTCTTGGCTGCACTGCCAAAAACGATCTGCTCAATTAAACTGAGGCGTTTAAACTTTTTCAAGAAATCCGACCACTGGCCCGGCCTGCTGATAGATATCAGAGACAAGCTGCACTGGAGAGAGAGAGACATAAAATCAAGGCCTAAGCTTACAATCATCATTGATAAGGTCTTGGCTACCCCCCCTTGGTGGGCAATCTGGATTGAGGATGAAGTGAGCAAGTTTCTGTATGAGAATGGACCAAATCCATTCTGTGATGACTACATGTTTTAATTGAATGTCCTGGTAGGTAATGCGGCTATTTTCTTTCTGTATGGCGAGAAGGTCGCATTTAGTAGTACTAGAACAGCAACGTGAGTCAGAAAATCAGAAGAATGTCTTGTATTGAATCCGGGAACATTCTGATAGAATTTTCCAACTAGACCAAAAGAGATACCTCTTGGGTTAGTGGAACAATTCCAAGGTAAATAGTTTCCAACACATTCTCTCCTGGACTGAAATTACATCAATGCCCTACCAACTATTCTATCGACTATCCCTCCACATCCATCCCTCAGGCCCCTACACAGATAACCTCTCTCTCCTCGTCCTCAAATAATCTCTCCCTCTTCATCCCCAACGAACTAACCACCCCCACCGCCCCCGCCACCAACGGAATAATAAACGCCCTGGCCATCGCATCCGTGATTGATCGGATTGCTTTCTCCCTCAACTCTCCGCTCAAGCTCTGGAACAATGTACTCTGTGCCCCCGCCACTGCGTTATGGATCTCGATTTCGCTGAACCCCTGCCCCTTCAAGACAGAATTCAAATTCTGAACTGCAGTCGACTGAAACACCTGACTCGCAATCACCAGGCATATTACCGTGGAGCCGATCTGCGCGACATTTTGTAGATTGATCGCGCTGAAAACATCACCGGCTGGGACTTTGAGACTGGCGACGGCGTAGCCGAGCTGCATGGTGATTCCTGTTCCAACAGCCATTAGGATAGTGAAGCCGTAAATTTGTCCCGCTGGGGTTGTGGGAGATAAATAGCTGACGAAAAGAGCGCTTGATAGGGTGAGGAGGACGCCGGAGATGAGACATAGCGGCATGTAGTATTTTATCTTTGGGAGAAGGAAGCCGATAGCTAGGTTTGTTGTAATGGTCACGAGGAGGTACGGGAGGAGACGCACGGCGGCCATCAGGGAGGTATCGTTGCGGGTGAATTGGAAGTATATCGGTATGTAGAACGCTGTGAAGAACATGGCCGTGTTGGCGCAGGTGGTGGTGATGTAGAGGAGGATTTGGGTACGGGAGCGAAGGAGATGACCCGGGAAGGAGCGGGTGGAGGCTGTGGTGAAGATGCAGAAGTACTGTTGGAGGGCATAGAGTATAAATAGCACTGCAAAAATGATGATCAGGGCGATTGTGGCGCCGGAGTCCCAGGTCCAGATGCCTCCGGCTGAGATGAAGACTAGGGTGAAGGTTACCCACATGCCTGCGCTGAGGATAAAGCCGATGTAGTCAAGATGGAGAAGGCAATTTCGGAGCGATTGGCCGGCACCGGGATGGATGGCTGGTAGATAGAAGAGATATACTGGGGCAGTGATGGCTCCAATCACCAGGTTCAGGTAGAAGCCCCAGCGCCAGGTGGCGGAGGAGTCGGAGAAACCGCCCCCTACGACAGGACCGAGAATGGCCCCCACGCCCCAGACAAAACCAGTGCCGGTGAGATAGGTGCCGCGTTCATGACGGGTCGTCATGGCGGAGAAGTGGTTGAGGCCTCCCAGGTAGATACCTGTTCCTCCGGCACCTGCAATGACACGGCCGACAATCAGGGTGCTCATGGTCGGGGCGGCGCCACAAAGGGTGGATCCGGCCTGGAAGAGTACGATTCCGGCGATGTAGAGCCATTTCATGTTCATGGTGGTGTACAGGAAGCCGTATGGGAGGATCACTGCCACGGAACCGAGAGGGAAACCCGCCCCGATCCAGGCCATCTGCGACACATCCGAGAAAGTCCCGATTACCGCGCCTTGCACGTCTGCAGCGATGGTCGTGTCGAGGCCGTATATCAGGGCGGAGAGATATAGAGCTGCGCAGATAAGAAACCAGCGAAATCCGGTGATCGTGCGGACATCATCGGTAGTGTTGGCACCATGGTGGGTTTTCTCGCTGTGTGGATGGAGTGGGCTGTCCATGATGAGAGTGTTGGGCGTCGCGGTTCAAAGCTGGTTTCTGAACTCCTGACTTTGTTTAATCCAAAGCATTGTAGGAAGAATGGCCCGTATTAAATATCTGCTGGACTGCGGATATAACAATTCCAGGGCAGGTTTACCCATGTCCTCTGCTTATATCCGTTAGGGCCGTGGAGCAAAACCAAGAATCTCATGCACGAAGCCGACAAGGACAAAGTTGCCTGTAATCACAGTCAGGCCAACAAAATGTGGTAGTCCAAGTTAGCGGGATTAGGAGTTTAACAGACAATCGCCGTGTGGGTGGACCCGGTCAACATATAAGGGACGATCGCTCGTCCGAAATTCGTCGGCCGAACATGGGATGATCCACTCACACCCGACGAGGCAAACCAGACCAAGGGCACCAGGACCCGTAGATAATTTGAGCAGAGAAAGCCGATTGGTCGCTGGCTTCAGTGATTTACTTGAAGATTTTCCCCAACTCTGTTGTACAGTTTGATGCAGATCATGATTCACAGAGTAGGGCCTCGGATGCGGCTATCGGCCAAGTCGAGGTTACCGTGCCCTTCATATTGGCTCTTTCACCTTCCAAATTCTCAGTAAGATAGATCTTGGGTGTTGTAGACGCAATTATGACGAGTTGAATTATCGTCGATTGATATACTCAAATATATAGTGGCTGGCGTGTGTATTGGGCAGTCTTCCTCTGCATGGTCGATGTCTATGACCTCCCACCCGTATTCCAAGGGAGATACGAGTCCAACAAAAGAGGCTGTAGCTCAGGGAATGAATCCTCACCTGTCGTCGGAAGCAAGTCCGTCATCAAGCTCGTATTCCAGTCCTCGGAAATCCAGGGCTGCGAGCCATCATTCATACCTAGCAGATTGGAGAACGTGTCTGGAGATGAGCTGTTACGGGTCGATTCCGCAGGTGTCGCTGGTTCAGACAACACCCTACTCCTAGTCGCTTTGATGACGAGTTGCGACACGGCCCGCACCCCAGAGGCAGCCATATCACTGACTTCTGCGAGGATTTGAAGCCGGCTGAGAGCCTCCTCGGCCGCATGCATCGCCTTTCCCCAAGTGGGTCTGTCAACCTTCAAGCCCAGGATATCTGTGTCTTCCCCTTGATCTGTGTTGAAGTCTGTCTCGGAGCATAGAATCAAGAGCAGAACGGCGGCCTCGAACGTGTTGAAGATGATGGCGCCAAACCGCGTATGCGCCCCACCAAACAAGGCATGTAGAGTCGAGACCGCTTCCAGCTCCTTCATGGCAGCCAGGGCCAGCCGGCTTTTCTGTGATTGGAGCAGGACCTTCTTGTAGGCGGGCAGACTGGCGACCTGACTTGGTTTGAGCAGCAGCAACGGTCGAAAGTTCCAGCAGACCGAGTCGAATATGGCAATATGGAGCAGTTGCCTCTGCATGGGCAATTTTGGAAGTCGATCATCCCACCTTTTATCTGGCCGCAGAGCAAGTGCGGATGGGAGGGTTCGAATATATTCGGCGCAGAACCTCTCGTATCGGTTTTCGCCCTGGGTGGGATCGTACACTTCACTTCGCCTCCTCCCGACATTTCTCCAGAACCTGCCCAGCTGCACTTGCATGAGACGTTCGGTAAAGGCCTCGGGCGCATTGATGTCGATGTGCAAGCTACCTATATCGGGAGTAAGATGCAACTGGGGCAACACATCTGCTACCAGACTGTCGGGGAGGAATGGAACCCGATCAAGTTGTCGGGCGAGATGACTGTTCAATATCAGTCAGTGCTATTCTGTTCACTATGGGGACCTCACCTATCAAGAACATAAAGACTGCAGAATGTCCTCCGTTGCAGCTCTTTCTCTAACCTCTGATTGCCCTCGTCCACAGGCACAAGAGTATCGGTGTGGATTCCAGCCTTCTGAGCTGCTCGGGAGGCCGAGGCGATGCCCTCCCAGAATTGATCGGTTCGCCCTTGGCACGAGGAGGTTAGTGCATCGAACAAAAGGTGCTGGACACGAACGAGAGAGCCCTTCCAGTCAAGTGAAACACAAGCTTTAGCCAGGTTGTCGCTGATAGTGTTACAGGCGTCGTGAATCTCCGAGAGGGATTTTCCGCACAGCTGATCGATTGGATGGGATGGCGATGGAAGAAATTGAACGGCATACACGCAGATCCGGAGAATAAGGGCTGCGAACTCTGCAGCATCCACTGAGAACGATCGGTCCTTGGCCCACCATTTCTGATATTGCGCCACAAAGCTGGGGGCGTGGACGACCTGTTTCATCCTAATTCGGTCCGTCTTAGACCTTAGTGTTGCTGTGCGCAGGATGTAACGTACCAATTCAATTCATCAACAAAGTATTGCACCAGAAGGTCCAGAATCTGGCGCGAAGGCATCCGCTCAAGATTTTGCGTGATAGTCTCCCGGGAAGATGCTGCTATCACCTCTTGCGGCCTGATCATATCGCGTTCGCTGTCCAGCTCCAACTGAGAAATCGAATTAGGGCCAAGACCAGCTTGAGACATCTCGTACACTCACATTCTTGAGCAAAGCCATCGTATTGGACGCACTATCCTCGAAATACCCAAACGACTTGGCCAAGCCCGAGTGAGGGCTATCCGAGCGACTCCCCTCCGACGGAGAGATCATAGGGAGCCCGTCAGGCTGGCTGCCATCCTGCGCATTCTCGAGTGATCGGCTCCTGGGAGCATTTCCTCCTAGTGACCCACGCAAGGGGGGTTCGGCCGGGGAGAGCCGATAAACACACTCCTCGGGTCGGCGCCGTCGGGTGCAGTGGTTGCAGGGATACTGGCGGTTACACTGATCCTCACTTGATGATTAGTACCAGCTCCTGTTCCGAGGATGAATGGCCTTACGCACTTTCTGTTTCCGGGTGTAGCATGGCAGGCAGGTGGTGACCCGACGCTTTCGGCCGACGGGGTGCATGACGGAGAGTTGGAGACGGAGAGAGAAAGTGGGCGAGACAGAAAGAGTGACAGATTGATGGGGCGGTGCTTGGACCAGGCGCACGGACCATGGGCTATGCTGACAGCCTGACAGCCAGACAGCCACCCTCAGCCACTCACAAGTCAGTGTGGCTGTCGATCAGTGTTGGATACATGAGCCAATGAGGACAAGACAACGAATCCCAATTGTGGAGATGGAAAGTTTTTCAAACACAAACTTATGTCTAGAATTTGGGATTCTTGGACTGCACCTGGAGTCGAGGGATACTTCAAAAACATAGGGAGTATGGGGTATAATTTATACTATATCCGAGGACATCTTTCAACATGAGTCCATTCCCAGCAGAATTAGTTGATTGGAGCCATTTATAGCTCATTACACACCTATTCACAGGTGCACTTACAAATCTCCACACCGCTTCACCTCCGTCACCGGTCCATCATACTGATGTCTTCCCTGGACCACATACATCACCAAACTCAGCAAAAACACGGCCATGAAGATCACCACGCTCCAGTTGAACGTATCCGCCGTGACCGGGGTGGACTCGGGCCAGAAAGACCAGAACAGCGCAAACAGAACATAAAGCCAGCCGATGATATTCACCGCCAGTCCATACCTTCCTAATCCCCAGCGAGCCGGTGGCAGGGTGTGTGGGTGCCAGATCTTGCGCCAAATCAGACAACTCATCGAAATCGAGTACGAGAACATCAGCGCCGCCACGTTGAGGGATACGATGGCATTAAAGGCGGTCTCGGAGCCAATGTTGATCAGCGACAATAGCGCACTGATGATGCAGCTCAAGATGATGGAGTTAACAGGAAGCTTGCGCTTCTCATCGACCTTGGCGATCCAGCTCGAAAACGGTAGTCCGCGGTCTCGGGCAAAGGAGAAGGTCTGTCGTGCTGTGGAAGCGTTGAAAAGAATGTTACTAAGGATGACGGGGATCAGAATGATGGCAGTCAGGCCGTTGACGCCGGCCGTGTTGGTGGCTTGTTTGAAGACGTAGATAAACGGGAAGCCAGTGTCGTCGCTCAACGAGTCCGCCACGGACGGCGTCGCGAAGAGCATCGTGATTAGTACGACCAATCCCAGGATGGCGTTGGCGAAGTAGGACCAGGTGATGGCAATAGGCACATATCGGCCGGCGTCCTTGATTTCCTCTGACATGTGGGCGGTCGCATCCGAGCCTGGCATCATGAGCTGCGTTCTTGTCATTGGGTTGAGGGTACGTACTGAGACAGCCGTAGATGGCTGCAAGCTGGCCCACCATCACAGTCAGGCCCATGGATGACCATCCTCCAAAGTTCTCGAACTTGGTAAACACCGCTTCGGCGGATTGCAGCGGTGCCAACACCCAGAGAGTGACCACCACGACCACCCAGCAGAACACATGCGTGGCGAGCAGCAGATTCTGCATGCGGGCCATCAGGTTCGAGCCAAAGATGTTGAAGTACAATGCAATTAGAATCATGGCAAAGACGAACAACGTTCCCTGCCAGCCCGTGGGGTTATAGCTAGGGTCTCGGACACTGATCAGGCCTTGGATGACAGTTCCTGTCAAGAAGGAACCAGATGCGGTGCCGGCCTGCCATGCTAGCACGGACATCCAGCCGGTCACGTAGCTCAGGAATTTCTGGTACCGTGGAGATGCGAATTCCGAGACCCAGTGATACTGGCCTCCGGATGTGGGAGCCCTAGTTAGTTAGTATATTAGTAGCTGGATGAACGTTGGGGGTGCTTACATGGAGGCCATTTCAGCCAAGGAGACAATGATGAATCCAAATCCGATCGAGCTCCAGACGTAGGTCCAGAGCATCCCCGCCAGTCCGCCGTCTTGCAGACCTTCATAGTCTGACCTATTTCTGGTGAGTATGATGAATGGAAACATCGGATATGGTAACTTACAGCATGATATACTCCCAGGTCGCCTGAAGGACAGCAGAGAAACTGAGAGCCGCCAAAGGACGGATATTTCGCTGCGATCACTGTTCAGCCGAGACATTGTATGGCATCGAGATGCTCACCTTGAACTGCTGGGCCTTTCCCATGCGGTCCATATCCGTTACATCGTTTCGTGTGCCATTAACCCCGTCTCCCTCTTGGCTGGATCCATCGATCTCCATGGCCTGCAAGCCAGTCATCACCTGATCTTTTACAGCATCCTGCTGCGTGCCCTGTGTGGAAGACATTTCGTGCGTCTAGACCAAACTACCGACAGCAAAAGCAAAGAGAGGTGATGCCGAGACAAGCAGAAGAGAGATGAAAGAAAAAAAGACAGGGAACAAGGGAGAAAAAAAAGAGGTTGCCAACCAAACCCCTCGCGCTTATCGCGATCCTGGTCATAGTGTTATTAGCTCCACCTTGGCGAAGCCCTAAGCAGAGGCGGGCTTCCGTCCGGCTCTCCACCAAGCGTCTGGCATGGCCGATGGCAAGACAAAAGTACGCTGCAATTTCTGATCTCTGTCAGGGTGACGTTTTAATTTCCACGGTCGCACTGAAGGCGCCGATGCCGCCCTCTCGTCCGCATAATTCCCCGACGTGTTCACCCCATGAGAGCTGCGTCTTGGACGTAAATTGACTTCACTCACACTCGAATTAGAGTGCTTAACACCCCGACTCACATCCGCCGACCGGTGGTCTGTGCCCGATTCTCCCAGGCCCAGTCTCAGTCCCAAGCTCGCTGGCCGGGTGGCTGTCGGACCACCTCGCTTCATCCTCCTCCGATGGAAACGGCCGTATCCACCTTCAGTGAATCAGGGGCTGGCGGGAGCTGAAACTAAGTATGCAAGGCAACGGTCCAGGCAAGTCCTTTAGACGCCATCGGCGATGGCCAAGGAGCCGTTGCGCGACGAACCGAGCCTAGTTTCCTTAGCACCAGCCGAGTGGATCCGTTTCAATTTCAAGCTTATCTTCGGAATTGCTGTCCCCCGGGGACCTCGGGTTCCCGTCCAGACAGAGCACTCTCGAACACTGTGGAAAGCCGTCCCTGCAGCCCAAGACATGGGACATCCAGGGGCCCAACCAGTAACTAATCAGCCTCATCATTTCTCCAGCCGGTCACGGGGAGATATATCCCTCCGAGGCCCTCGGTGTCAAACATTGGTCCAAATTGCGAATTCCCAGCTTCCAGCTAGACTGCGTTCATGACATACACCAGCTTGCCTGCGGGCGTCTCGCCCCCGTTGGCCGAGGACAATGAGCGTAATCATGCCGGGCTCGTGATCATATTTGCTAGTGTCTGCCTGTTTCTTATTCTCTCCTCGCTGGGCATGCGCATTTATTCTACTTCGAAACGCTCGGCCATTTTGAGCGACGATTACCTTTTGACTGTCGCGGTCGTACGGTCCATCCGTTTTCTTTGTCAAATGGAACATGTTCTCTGATGCATAGCTGAAAGATAGGGAGTTGCTGTAGCGCAAACCAGCGTCGTGCTTTATCAGGCGCATTTGGGCTGGGGTAAGAGTCATGATCTTCTCGATGCCCCTAGGATAGCGACTATGGAAAAGGTGATCCCTGGTTCTTTGCATTCAAGATTGATGTCTCGCTAACCTTTAAGAGACCGCCTATGCGTCTGACCTACTTTACATTACCATCCTCGGGTTCTCAAAATGCTGCACCAGTCTCTTCTACGAACACCTCTCGACCTTCACGTCCCGTTGGACCACAAGGAGCCTGCTTGTTCTCTCAGTTGTCTGGACCTTCATCTCGATCCTCCTGGTCGCCATTCGGTGCAGCCACAATCCATGGGAAGATATCAACCACGTCTGCGGGTCGCTGGTATGCGCACCTTCATGAGAATATCTTTTCTGTTCCTAACTACCTATCAAGCTATCACATTGGACAGCGATCACCATCCTTGATATCATCGTCGAAGTCCTATTGCTGGTATACCCCGTGAAGCTGATCTATCGCGTTCACCTCCGCCGCTCCCGCAAGTTGGCCGTCCTATCCATTCTAGGGTGCCGTGGAATGTAAGGTCTCTCCATCGATACATGCACTCAGCTAATCAATTCATATCCACTGCAGCTTAATTCCCCTCGCCGTACTCCACTATGTCTCAATTCGCAAACAAATCTCTTCCGATGATCCCACACTGATCGGCGCCTACGCCACCGTCATCGAAGAATTACACCTCTCCATCAGCATACTCTTATTGACCCTTTCCTCGGTCAAGCTGTTCCTCGCCACATACGAAGATGACGACGGACTGGCATATACGAACGATGCATCGCGGGGAAGAAGCCAACCACGATCTCGGTCACGGAAGACGCTGACCTTTTCCCGGGCGACGACCGCTCGTCCGTGGGATAACATGGAGGAGCCGATCCTGTATGATCCCAATCGGATGATAATAAAAGATGTGCAGATCGAGGTGACGAGCGAGGTGATGGAGATGCAGGATCGAATTCATTCAAGGATTATTCCCCAGGGCGATGCCTGATGGGCACCGTTTGTTTTCTATATACCTGTTCCTTGTTCGATATACGAAAATAGATTTTAATTGATAGACGATGTGCTAATATTTACCCAATATATGCCCCGACAGCAGCCTGAACCTAGGCAACAGCGTTTCCACCCCGCCCATACCTCCCTCTGACAAAGAGCCTGCGAACCCATCATCCACAATGTACCGCAAGAGATTACATAAGACGGAAACATCCCCATGCCTCCATCCCCAAACTCTCCGTCTCAACACGGAGACTTTTCCTGCCCTAACAATATCACCATCCGCTATAAAACAGCACACATCCACAAGCCCCAGTCCTCATCCATCCCTCATCCAATCCATCCAATCCACCAAAACATGCCCCCAAAACCCACCATCGCCTTCTTCGGCGCCACCGGCGGCTCCGTCCTCTCCTGCCTAATCCCAGCCCTCAAAGCAGGCCATAAATGCAACGCCCGTTCGTCTCCCCTCCCCTCCCCCATTCCCCCAAACCCTCCCCTAACAAAACCCCAGTCGTCCGCACCCCCACCAAACTCCTCACCCTCCTCACCAAACACAACATCTCTTCCTCCCTCATAGAACAAAACCTAACCATAATCCCCGGCCCCGCGACCTCCCTCCCCGCCGTCACCCAAACCCTCCTCCTCATCAACCCCAACTCTACCCCGGAATCTATCCCCGTGGACCTAATAATAACCGGCATCGGCGGAACCCTAATCTTCAACCTCCCGAATCCATTCCCCACGCTGGACAACCCCACCGTCTGCACCGACACAATGAGAACGATTCTCACTGCCGCGAGAACACTCCCCCGGAAGCCTAAATTGGTGGTTGTTACGGGTACGGGTATACATTATACGAAACGTGATGTGCCGGTGCTTATGATCCCGCTTTATCATTGGTTGCTGGGCGTGCCGCATGCGGATAAGAGGGTAATGGAGGATTTGGTGGTGGGGGAGATGGAGAGGGATGTGGATGGGGAGGATGGGAAGGGGAAAGGGATTAGTGGGTTTTTGTTTGTGAGGGCGAGTTTGTTGGTTGATGGGGGTTTCGAGGGGAGGATGGGAATGGGGATGGGGATGGGTTGGAGGGGTAAGGGTGGGAGGGACGGAGGAGCCGGCGGTGGGGTATGTGATTCGGAGGGGGGTGGTGGGGAGGTGGGTTTTTGAGAATGTGGTTAGGGGGTTTGGGGGGAGGGGGAGGGATTTTGGGGACGAAGTGTGATTATTACGGAGTGAATGGGGATGATTTAGGGATTGGAGGTTTCTTTGTTTGATTATGTGCATAAGTAATGTAATGGTTCTGTGTCTTTGTTAGGGTTGCGGCTAGGTTAGGTGCTCACGGAAGATGCCGATATCTTCTGCGTAGCGGTTAGTGTGAGATGACTGGTGTATTAAATTTGTGAGTTCCAACTGATTGGTTGCGTGTTCGTTAAATCCCGTACATCTCATCCTGTTCATCTGAAATTCGCTCCATACCTTGCCTATTATGGTCATGAACGGGTTAAATGTCCTCGGAGAGATGAATAAGTCTCGCATTTCCTCCAAGCTGGTAAAGTATGAGTCCAGAGCATGTAATACATGAGGAGACAGATATAACCTCACTAGATAATCACCTTTATATGCCCGTTTGGTGGTTGGCACATTTCACTAATCCTCTGCAGAAACCCATCAGAGGCATGACTACTGCCTCGAATGGAGTTCTCAATCTGATCATAAGCTCTCTAGTTCAATCAATGTGCCAGAATCATAACTCGTCTCGCTCGGAAGAGGCCCCTCGTCTGCTTGTGGCAACCATCCAAGTGTATGCGTGACCATCATAGAGCTAATTCCTGCCAAACTATACATAGCAGATAAAAGCCGTCTTTATTACCATAATATTTCCGTGGTCTCTCAAGCCAGAAACTACATAATCTCCACCCTCTCCATCCATCCAACCCATGACCTCTCCTCACCGCCTAAACTCACCTACCCCACCACAATGGAATGCCCCGAACATTTCTACTACACATCCCCCGGATTCCCAACCGCAGTAATCCACGAGCGATTACAATTCCGCATCGGCCAAGAGCCTGAATTCATCTCAACCCTAGCTCTCCTCTTCGACCTTCTCAGCATCCCATACGTCCTCGTCGGAGCAGCCAGCAAGAAAATATTCGGTGATGCCCGCATCATACAAAGTTTCCAGTTTCTCATCGAGGATGACTCTATGGATGACGCCCTTCACATCCTACGCACAGCAGGGTTCCCCCAAAGAGCCAAATCAGAAGCGGATGTCGATTATGAGATGCCAACTCATTGTCCTCACGCATTGGAGCCTGGCGAGTTCTTCTACGTGCCTGTGTCAGGGCCCGTTGCAGACGGTGCATACGGCACTCATCGACATATCTGCCTGTATACAAGAAGAGAGTATGTGCCGGCTCTCCCGCCTATCGATATTAGGGAGCTGGATAGCCGTTACTATGTGTTTTCTGATGATGAGTTTCAGCTTCCGAGGGCGTATTTTAGGCATTCGACTGCTTGTATTGAAGATTCTCGGATATGTACCTGCCCGGGCCCGTTCCCGTTATGGGAGGGTGGGCGGTACCCTAAGTCCCTTCATCCGGTCAAGATAATGAGGCCGGATGTGTGGGAGGTGTTGAGGCAGAGAAGATAGATTGTGTGGGTTTGGGGATTTGGTTTTCATGTTCCTGGATTCTCGTTCGATATTTTTAAAGGAATGCATTATAGCAGCACTGGCTAGACTTCATTATACAAGTGTTTATTATAATTCCCACACTCTGCTTACCATTTCAGACAAGCCCTAATTCTTCCGAAGTTTCCATATGATACCTTATATCTATTTATCATACCTCTATATAGAACAGACTGAATAAATACCGGTTAAGGCGGAAGAAGACATGGCTATAAGAGACCCCAGTGTGGATCTAGCCTGAACAGTGTGGCTGTAGCGCTACCGTTTGGTTTGATTTGCTACATAAAAAAAGACTCAGATCCATCTAAGCGAAATACCACAGGAAGGTAGCCTAGACATGTCCAACAACCAATGAGAAAAAGGATAAATCTCCACAGACCAAAGGTAACCGGAGGGGAAGGATAAAAAAGAAAACGGCACTCTTAGGGTAGGGAGGAAAAAGAAATGTCCCGAGGGAGGTTCGAACTCCCGGCCTTGGGATCGCATGGAAGTTGTTCTTCCACGTCATACTTTAGTATGAGACCCACGTGATAACCAACTACACCATCGAGACGAGTTATTGATGGCTGCTCTCGAAATGGCAATATTAACATGTCTATATGGGTGAGACGGAACCAAGCAACTCGTGGTCAGTCATTGTTGCGTTTACTACACTTATTGGAAGCGAGGGTATGTCGGGTGTAGTGAAAGTAATTCTTTCTATTACGGGAGAATTCCAATCAGCTTATTTCTTCTTCCGGTCGTTGAAGAAAACTGCTGTGTGAATTAAGCTTGATTAAGCTTTGATGTGTCGTTGCGGGTCAAAGCAGGGATATATTTCTCGGGGACGGAGTTCGGGAGAGGGGCATCGTTGACACCAGTATGGAGTATTGGGCGACTTGCTCAAAAATCGGCGACGGAAACTCAAATCCGATAAATCAGTAAGAATCAACACATGGCACGATGATCATCGCCGCGGATGGTGAAAGAGCAAGCAATCATGAGAACCATGACGCGACCGTGCCATCTCACATGACTTCAGCCAGCAAGACCAGTCCGCTGGCTGCAGCGTGTCTATTTATGACCTGTTCGACTAAAAGCAAAGGATCATCCTACACCTCGTATTCATCGTACAGCTGTCATCGCTTTATCTGCATGATGTCTGATTGGCGCAACTCATTGGCTGATTGACCGGACTCACCGGAGGGTCTGCAGCCATCAGATAACCCGCACAACTGGACACAACCCTGGACAAGATACCCATAACTCTACGGAATAATGCCGACCGGGATCGTCGGGGGAATCTAATACCAAAGTCAGTCAAGTGTCAGTGAAATGCTGATCCTCAGCACGGACCAACTCCGATCGGACCCTCCGATTGTTTGCCCAATTCAGCAACCCCGCCGAATAGGGGCCACCCACTATCACTCCTGGACTGATATTTATATTCTTCGCTAACCAGCAAACCCAAACCCAAATTCATCAACCCACCATGGAGAAACTCCCCCCTCGTGTTGAGGCCTTTCTTGGCCGTCTGCTCCGCAACAAACGAGGCCGCGACGCCAAGCTCCTCACCCGCGTCAGCCCCGTCATCCAAGCCATCCAACCTACCATCGCGGTGACTTCGCCCGTGGGCCCATCACCCGCGCCTCTCCCCCAAGAATATACACCCCTGGGTGAAAACCGCTTTCCGCCTCTGTCTTGGACCATACCCGGCGATATCACCCCCGACCAGATCAATAGCTACGTGTTGATCGTGGAGGATCCGGATGCGCCGCTCCCGAGTCCTATCGTGCACGGATTGTATTACGGAATCCCCAAAGACAAGACCGCTGTGTCTTCGGATGATGTTGTTCTAGCAGATGCTGCCAAACGTACTCTGCAGGGTGGCTTCCAGTATGGCGTGAACTGGCACCAGAACGTGTGGAGTGGTCCGCGGCCGGTTTTGGCCCACGGTCCGCATCGGTATTTCTTTCAGCTACTGGCGTTGGGACAGCCGCTGGCAGGAGTGGCAGAGAAGCCTCTGGGAAAGGGCGAGTTGTTGGAGGCGTTGGGGAAGAGTAATGTGTTGGCGTGGGGGGAGTGGGTGGGGACGTTTGTGCGTGACCCTTGAGTGTACACCTTTTGGAAAGGAGGTTGAGATGGGTTGATGAGTTATGCTGGGTTGTGAAGTTGTGCGAGAGATGTTTTCAATGCGGCTGTTGCTGTTGCTGTTGCTTAATCTTAATTTTAATTAACCTTCTGTCGGCCAGGTCAGGTGATCCGTCATGCCCTCCTACATCCCCCTTACGCTTGATCCCTCGCTCCATTATAGGTAATTGCATCGCGTCCGGAATAGTCGCATTTGATTAGGATGTTTCAATCTATTTGTCTGCCCTCGGAGCTAACAGCCATCCATCCTTTCCAATGAGGCAAATGCTTGATTGCGGCATGCGCCACTTAGAAACTAGCGGAATCGTGCAGATCGGACAGTTGCCTGCTGTCCACCCAAACCATGTCTATTAATGACTGTCCGGCTACCTGCAGCAACAATTTACCTACGGGAAATAATCAACAGGATGATCCTAGGCAGCCGTTGGCGCGATCATGGCAAATAATTCCTCTGAGCTACCCCGAGTGGCAGGCTGTTATTCTGAGTTTATTCATCGCCCCGAGTCTTCGGTTTAGGGCCCCACAGAGTCGAAGCTAAAGGCGACTAGCTATACGGCGTACCCGCACAAACCTTCAACAGTGATGCTGAATACGCTTTCTGCCCCATCAAGTGGCTTGGGATCCATCATGTCCCATGGCACCGATAGTCCATGGGGCAATAATCACCGTGGCGCACGTCTGCATCTGTTTGACTGCAACCTATGCCCTTGCAAGTGCCGAGTGGATTCGCTTGGGAACGTACATACTGATTCCAACACCTTCTGCTTCGTACATACCGGACATAAACCCCGGTTCACGGAGTATGTTTGTAGCAGGTGACCAATCCGTATTCGGCATGCCTGATGCTACTGGGCGATTATCCACGGTATTTGACACTGCCTCCCCCTCGTGTAGTGTGTACTCCTCCCCCGTCAAACCATCTCTCCCATCAGACCCGTCACCATGATCCTAGAAGACGAAAAGCACGATCTCACCAGCAGCACTGATGGGTCCGAGAAAAGTCCCGTCTCTGGAAGCACCGAGCCAGACGCCGTGATTGTCGTAAGTGTCCCCATTCACACTGCACAAGCATATTCTTACCCAAATACCTCCGCCCAGGACTGGAACGGCCCCAACGACCCTGAGTATCCACGAAACTGGTCCAACGGACGAAAATGGCTGAACGTGCTTCTGATCTCCCTCCAAGGGACGCTCTCGCCTATTGCATCAACCATCCTCACACTCGGCGTCTTCGATATCGCAGTCGATTTCCACCTCACAAGTCCATACACCCCGGTCCTACCCATCGCCTTCTATCTCCTCGGTCTAGCACTAGGTCCCCTAGGCGTGGCACCATGTTCCGAGATCTTCGGCCGTCGACCCGTCTACACCATCTGCTTCGCCATCTTCACCCTCCTGAATGTCGGATGCGCACTGGTCCATCACATGGCGGGTCTGGTCGTCTTGCGGTTCCTAGCCGGGGTGGCTGGTTCCGCTGGGCCCAGTCTAGGCGGGAGCAGCATCGGGGATCTGTTCTCGCACGAGGAACGAGGAAAAGCCCAAGCTGTCTACGGACTGGGCCCAATCTGCGGTCCGGTTTTGGGAGGTGTCATTGGGGGATTCATCGCCTACGGCACAAATGGTTGGCGGTGGATGATGTGGGTGGTCACTATTGCCGCGGGCATAGTGACCTGTCTTGCGGCTCTTTTCCAGAAAGAAACCTACGAGCCGGTTCTCTTGAAGCATCGGAAACGAGTCCTCGAGAAGGAAAACCCGGGAGTGACGTACTGGGTAGAGGGTGAGTCGGCAGCTCCGCAAGTTTTCCGACAATCCATCCTGCGTCCTCTACGACTACTTTTCTTCTCACCGATATGCACGTTCATGAGTCTGTATCTAGCGCTGTATGCCCCTCCCCAGAACCATCAGCCAAGCTATTAGGATCCATACTGATAAAGACAGAGTCTTCGGCCTCCTCTACCTCCACATGGTAACCATCACCCTCCTCTTCTCCTCCCACTCCGAATACAACCTCTACAGCTACCACTGGACGCACGGAACCACCGGTCTTGGCTTCCTCGGCGCCGGCCTCGGCGCCTTCGCCGGCGTCGCCTTCTGCATGAAATACTCCAACCCATCGTACCGGTACTTCGCTGCCCGCTACGAGCAAAAGACCGGGACTGCTACGCGGATGCCCGAATTCCGACTCCCGTTCATGCAAGTCGGGATGTTGATTGTTCCTATCGGACTGGTGATCTTCGGGTGGACGGCCGAGTACCACGTCCATTGGATCGTGACACTAATCGGGGCTGCTATTTTGGGCCTGGGCATGGTGACGGCGTATATCTGCGTGCAGTCGTATTTGGTCGATGCTTTTGAGGAGTACGCGGCTAGTGCATTGGCCGCGGCGGTTGTGGCGCGGTTTATTATCGCGGCGGTGTTTTCGGTGGTTGGGTTTCAGCTGTATAGGAGGTTGGGGTATGGATGGTATGTATCCACCTGTGGTTCTTTGGTGATGGTGGTGTTGTGCTAACTGGGTTATTATAGGGGATCGACGCTATTAGCGCTGATTTGTTTGGCGGCGGTTCCGATTCCTTTTCTTTTGGGTCGATATGGGCCGAGATTGCGTCGGATCGGGACTGGGGAGATGGTTTGATGGGATATTTGTTTGCAGCTAGGTTGGAATAGGGAGTAGGTAGGGGATCGGCATAGCCTCTGTTGGCTGGACCGCGGGTAGAACAGAATGGAAGATCCTTTATTGACATCCAGTCCACATACTATGTAGGAACTGTTCTCCATACTTCGTACTCTGCAGATCTGTGGTTAAGCAGGTCCACTCTAGGGTCTAGATCGGACGAGCTAAAAGCCAATTGGGTCTGGACTAGTGCCGCTAGCGCAATAGTTCATCGATTGGAGTTCCGAACGATTGGCTGCCTGCACTGGATATCATGCAGGCGATCATCAGTAAGGCACAGACCCTCGTACTATTCATATGCACTATCCATTCCAGATGCCGGACTAGTACTAGAATCGGGATGAGCTATCCGCCAATAGGAATCGAGGTAGAATCCCAGAAAATATAAACTATTCCGGACTATCGACTCGCGATATAATACTCCGAAAACTAATCAAACAATTACCCTTGCTGGGTCCACTCTATGCAAGATGCATCGACGAGGATGATCACACACATCAGCCACAGAGTTATTAATATTAACTAGGCGATCATGTAGTCCGTGCATTAGTTTAGTTGCCTAGTTGCGACTGGATGGCTGATGGAACAGATATACTCTGGACTGGTCAGATTGATAATTCCCCTGTCGATACCATGCCCTCAGGTAGGAAGAAGTATATGTAGACCCCTGCCTGCATCCAATCCATCCAATCTCTCCTTCAGGTCCCTACCCAGTCACTCCTTCACCAATTCCATCCCATCCAGTCACTCTTTTAACCAACCAATCAACCAACCACAATGAATCTCCTCTCCCTCCTCTCCTTCCTCTCCCTCTTCCTCATCCTCCCCTTCACCCTCGCCCACAATCCCCATCCCCACCCCCGTTCCACCCCCCAAACCCTAACTCCAGCCCCCGAAAAACAATGCCCCTACCCCTCCACCACCCAAATAACCACAATCTGGAACAAGCTCATCACCGGCAACTCCCTGGGATTCATCTCGCACTTCCGGCCCCTCCTCAGCTGGACAATAATGGGCACGCACCCGTTGGCAGGCCACTACGACAAACTCTCCCTGTTCATCGTGAACGGCCAACTCCGTCTGTACAATTCCCTCGGGACAAAACCGATCTACACGCTCGTCAATGTCGTCGGGGGATGTGAAAATGAGTGGTCGGTGCAGGAGATGCGGATGCAGGCTACGGCTAAGAATGGTATTTGCATACCCATACCCACTTTATATATTCCAGGAAGATAGGAGTTGGGGGTGGGATTTGGCTAACAGGGGTACTGGTGGGGTGTAGGTCGCATCCTCGACGAAATCAACATCTGGGCCACGAGATGGGATACAGAAGGAAAGGTGGTACAGGTGCGGTCGTATGTGGATGGGTGGGTCACTGCTATGATTATTCATGAGAATGAGGACTGGTCGGATTCGAATTGGTTGGTTAATCGGACGGAGTATATGCCTGGTCCTAATGGGGTGGATTTGGGGTTGGTGGGGGAGGAGTTTGGGTAGGTTTTTCTTCTCTCTCCCTCTCTCTCTCTCTCTTTTTTTTTTTTTTTTTTTTTTTTTTTTTTTTTTTTTTCTCGCTTTCGAGACTTGGGTATTTGGTTGGTTGGTTGGTTGGAGGCTGGGTTGTGAATTGGGCTGGGGTGGCGGTTAGGGTTATGATTTTGCTAATGTGTGATTTGGTTGGTTTAGGCAGAGTGTGGCGGATGAGATTGCGGGGGATTTGAAGGGGTAATTACTCTGTCGGTAGGGGGGACCGGGGTGTATGATATTTTTATTTATTTATGGGTGATAAAACATAATAGATCGTTTGACTGGTCTGATTATAAACCGAGGTCATTATCATACAACAGGCTGTACTTGGCAGACAAAAGCCCGGTGAAAATACAATAATCCCTCTGGGTCGCCAGCGTGAATGCATCTGCACCATTCGCATCCTGCAGTGTTGGATCGGCGCCATATCTCAGCAAGGTCCTGACAATTGTATAGTGACCATTATCAACTGCCAGTAACAGCGCTGTTCGATTGGCAGAATCCATCGCATTCACCAAAGCACCTCTTTCGAGCAAATTCTTGACCTCATCGTGATCATCTTTCTCCGCCGCCAGCATTAATAGTGTACGGCCTTGGTGGTCTCGCTGATCAATCAGAGCGCCTTTTCCCACGCTCAATTGTCTCATTTGTTCCTTAGTAAGACTAGAATCTCTAGTGATCAACTGGTCCACAATTGCTCCATGCTGGATCAAGAGTTTCACTGTGCTTTCCTTTTGGCTGGCCGCAGCAATTTGAAGAGGCGTGTAGTTGTTGTATGGAAAATTGACCCTTGCTCCGTGCGAGACGAGAAGAGTGACAACAGCATCATGCCCAAATCGAGCAGCCCGAGCAAGAGGCGTCCAGTTTGCCGGGTCTTGCAAATTGACATCAGCACCGTAGTTGATGAGTTGCTGCACCAGGGTCACATACCCCTTCCCGGCAGCCCACGTAAGAACAGTGCCAGATCCATGGCCAGTATCCAACTCGTATTCCGCATTGGGGTCGAGCCCCTTGCCAATTAAAAATATCGCGAATTCAGGATCGTCCATTTCGACCGCAGAGAGCAACATATCCTCAAGTTTACAGGATGCTCGTTTCAAGTCCATGTTCAGGAACAGGTTGAAAACCATCCAATGTCGATTTCTGAGAGCATACAGACGTGCGGTACCACCCTCTCTGTCGGTGGCGTCTTCGTCGGCTCCCCGCTGCATGAGTAGTTCCACGGTGGATATGTGGCCAGCGGCGGCAGCCACCATGAGACTCGTCTGGGACTTGGAGTTCTGCACCTCCAGAAATGCGCCATGCTGGATGAGAAGTTTGACGATATCGGTATGTCCTTTGCTTGAGGATAACAAGAGCAGCTCATCGATATAGCTGGGATCCATAAGAGCACGGAGCGTTGGGCGCAGGAGGAGGTTCACCGTATGAAAACGACCCTTTTCGACAGCGTACTGCAATGGTGTAAAGCCTTGTAAGTCAGGCCTTGTGACATCGCAGTAGTGCAGTAGACATGGGATCATATCATCATAGCCCTGTTTGCAGACATAATGCAAGGCTGGAAGCAACTCTCCAGCAAGTGGCAGATCGCAGATCATGTTGGCGTCATTTGAAGACAGCAGGGAAAGGTGCATAAGTGGTATATGATGTTCCCTAACTGCCCATCCGAACATGGCTCGCAAGTACGACTCCTGTGAGCTACCGTCAGTTTTCCACGGATGGATCCTCCAGGTCTCATTCAATGTCATCGCTAGTCGCGCAAAGTCCCCCCAGAGTGGCTCATCCAGTTCAAGATGCCTGGTATGGGTCGTCCAATGTCTGCGTGCATAGCCCAGAAATCGATAGCGCGCCGCAGACGGCATAGAAGCTGTTCGGATTGAACGCAGTGGCAGTGAAATACATTGTTTGCGCTTTAGCCTCGATGGTAAAAACCTTTCGATTACTCGGAAGCCCGGAACATCTTTTGGGACCAGATCTGGACTCCGCAGGCTCCATGTTGGATGCTCATCTGGGGTTCGATCGAGTTGGAGGTGGAAATCTGCAAAAGAAAGGTATGTGATGCAAAGGCGCCCACAGATTTGATTGCCCAGTTGAATAGACTTTGGAAAAATGGATAAACTTCCCCTGTCGTCGAGATATTGGCAGACTGACGGATGTGCAAACCGCGCGCAGCCGTCAAGGGAGTCCAAGACCACCAGGTTGGCGCACCAGCCCAGAAGAAAGTCCCCACGCGGAATTTTGGTCGAGTCCCACACTGTGTCGTGGATGTCAAAGGCCACTGCCTCCCGGAGCTCTTCACAATGAAGCGGTCGCGCGCTATAGCGAACCCAGACAAGTGTTCGGAGCGCACGGAAGTCCTGGTAGTTGATCCTCTGGGCACACCTATTGTAGGTTTCCTCGAGATCTTTGGGCAATGATGCCAGGGCGGAGCAAATCTCGCTTTCTGTGGCGCATGTATACCAAATGATCTCCACCTGTAGATACACCCATAGGAACCTGAATCGTTAGTTGGGATGCATACAATGGAAAGGTATATTTCTTACATTTCGGAAGACTCCCTGAGCAGGATACCTTTCATTCTATCGATCAGCTCCTCACTGTTGGTGAGTTGTTTGACCATCATTCTGTCGGCAATGCTTTCTTTGATATAGATCTCGATATCATGCGTCACATTGCCGGTGGTGGAAATTTGATGAATGTTGGGCAGATAAGTCGCAACATTTGTGCCCCCCACAAAATATTCTCTGCTCACTATGAGTAGTCGCGGACCCGTGGCTTCACCGTGACAGGCCTCGAAAAGTGACCGAAAGTAGATAAGCAGCCATCTCGCATCTTTCTGCTTGAGCGCATCAAGTCCATCTACCACGTAGATGGCATTTGATACATCTGTGTAGAGACTGGCAAATACATGTTCCAAATCCTCCAGGTCAGGTGCCTCCCGTTTGACGTTGAAATATTTTTGGAGCAGCTTCTGGCTGCCATTGGAAATTCCTTGGTGCCTATCCATAAAGAACTCAGTGAGTTGCCGTATGAAGCTGGAAAGCAACAGAGCTGGTTCGGAGGCATATTGTTCGTCGCAGTAGAAGAAAACAGTCGGAATGCCGAGTGGTGACAGCTTCAGGCGCGCTTCCTCAATGACAGTGGCTCTATTGGCCATCAGTACACGCCTCAGGACATAAACGACGAGCTACGTACGCAATGATAGATTTCCCCGAACCGACTGTGAAAGTCAGCTACGGATTTCATGAAAGGTAATATGGGCGTTACTTTTACCCGAGCACCACAGAAAGGGATATTCTCTATCGGAGAACCAGGCCTGAAACTTAGAATGGTTCAAAAACCACTGCGTGGTGCCCACGAGTCTCTTTCGTGAGATCCTTTGATGGATTCTCTCATGATCGTAGGGTGTTATACGCTCTAAGAAAACCTCATCAAAGGCTGGCTCTAAGCGAGATGTATCAGTCTTGGCTCAAATTATGTATGCCTGGATTCCTACTAGTAGTGCTGACCCACCCGGTAGAGTGCGGGTCCTTGGATGGAAAATAGTGTTCTACATGCCCTGTTATAGTGAGCCCAGTGTTCTTTCTCAATGATTTAACACTCACAATCCAAATATGAGATGGCTGCCGGTGCCTGGGTGACCGAATGCCTCGGAATAACTTCCAGAAGCTCCTTCGCGTAGACAGCCGCCGTCAACGAGGCATAACCCTGCCAGTCCTTATTCTTTTGCGAATCGGCATAGTCGCAAATACCCCGGACGACAAGGCAAGGGAAATTATCCATCAGCCCGGCGGCCTCCATTTCGAAGCACAGAATGCCGAATCGGTGGGCGATCTCATCCCGGAGCTTCTCGTCTTTAACGACCTTATTGCCAGATGCAATTAAGCCATAGTGGATTTTGCAGCCCGTGGAAAACTCCTCTGTAACCCCATCCTCGGATGGTATCGGACGTCCGAACGTCGGCACCATGCCGGGATGTGCAGCCAAAACCTCGGCGGCTATCTCGGACACCCGATTGGGCCTCTGCAAATGCGCTGCCTGAAGTCGGGCGATTGCTGTCAGTAGGACGGTCGGCGGCTTGTTCAGCATGCCGGTGTGCTCCCATTCACCCCCAGCGACTGCCTTGCCGTAGTCGTATTGAATCACTCCGCCATACTCGCGTGAAGGCTTGCTGACGACCACATCGCCGAGCTGGACCCCGGCGTGACGCACCCCTCCGCCCACACCGACCATCAGTCCAAATCGAAGAGATGGGAAACTGGTGCGAACTTCGGTCGCCAGAGTGGCTGCAGAGGTGGTTCCATATACCCCTGCTGGGAGACAGGCGATCACGATGCGATGACCGTGGATGCTGCCGAAGATGTAGGTGTTGTGGTCGTGAGGCTTGGCGGGTAGATTGGGCAGGCGCTCGTCCAGCAGCGCCTCGGCGGCTGCCATCTCGACGGGCAGAGCACATATCCACGCGACGGTGAAGTCCTCATGGTGGAGAGAGGGAACTGGGGGGCCATTTGGTAATACCCCAAGCACATTGTCCATCTCGTCTGGTTATCGGGGGGTGAAAGAGCAAGAGGCTGGGTGGAGACTGATGGGATGCCAGCACGAGGCTGAGCCAGCCGGGATCAGCCGTCCAGGCGGCTATTTTCGGGTGATCGACTAGGTAGCTACTATCTATCCGTAATGTTGCTGTTGATAAAATCCACGTGAGTGACAGTCAAATGAACCATGAGCAAAGGACTATCATGAAATTTCATTCATGAGCTAATACCTATTTAAGAGAAAAGCCAGTAACATAAATATCACCTCCCTTCGACTTCCCCAGCACCTAACACAATCCCCCAGCAACCTCAAAACTCCTCCATCCGAAACACACTATACGACGGCTGCTCATACGGATGAGCCCTAACCCATCACATTAGATTCAAATCCCACAGCACACAGACAAGTACACACCTCTTCAACGCCTCCACAGCCTGCCGCGCAACCTCCTCCCCCACACAGATCGTCTCTACTCGAATCTCTGGAGTCTCCTCGAGGGCGCCCAAGGTGCCAATGTGGGGATTCGCGGCGTCTCCCGGCCGGAACTGGCCCGTGCCGGCGGTGGTCCAGCAGCACTCGGTGTATTTCCCGCCCGGGTAGCGACCGGCCCCGGCGGCGAAGATGGCGGCTTTGGAGGCGGCGAGGCCGGAAGGGGGGACGGAGAAGATGAGGCGGAATTGAGATGGGGCCATATTTCTTGAGATGGGGGTTGAAGGTGGGTTGTTGTGGATGGATGGATGGAGGGAGGAAAAGAGAGTTTTGGGGATGATCGGGTTGGCTTGGAGAACCCCTCACGCTTGCCGGATGGGGTATGGCGTGGTGGTTGATGACTCGGAAGATGCGTAAAGAGTCTGGACATTATTTGAGTCTAACACGATAGATGATGTACATGTATTCATCACAAACTATTACCATTTCGGACGCACCTTGCCTTCTGATGCAGTCCCAGAGAGCGTACACTGACATATAAAATCCACCATCGTCTTTTTCCCATCCGCTTTAACTGGTGCCTCCGTATGCAAAGCCCCAGCGACATGTTTCCGTGTAACACTCAACCCAAGGCGTCTACCCACCTGTTCCAAATCATCCGCTGCATGCGGCGGAATCACCTCATCGTTTTCTGCTGACAAGATAAGGATTGGTGGCAGAGATGCTCGACTGGGAAGCATCACAGATCCGTCATCATTACCAAGGCCGCTGCTACCGACCTCACCCTCATCCCTCCACCTCGCCATCCGCTCCATAGCAAGGATACTATCCCAGTGACTCCGCAAGAAAGGCCAGAGATATCGATACGGGAGCCACTTCTGCGGATACAAACTGATCAACATATCCTTGACGCTGGAGGAGGGTGCCTCGAGGATCACCCCGGCAATCGATGCCGCAGGCCCATTGTCATGAGGACGAGCCAGATATGTAGCCAGACCAGTGGTCGCAATTGCCGACCCCAGACTATGGCCCCAAAGGATAACCTGGAGATCGGTGTCCGGTGCCCCGTAGCTCTCAGCAACCCAGTCGAGAAAAGCTTGGGTATCGAGCTCGATGCCACGCTGTGTGGGGCGACCAGATGACGTCCAGAACCCGCGGTAGGATAAAGCTACCATAATATAGGCGATCTCTTCAGGAGATGATGCCGGTGCTGCGTGGATTGCCCGGAGGATTTGAGACAAAAGTGGCAAACGCATGGGGGTTGAGCCACCGTTACCCTGAAAATAGCATATTATCACTAGCTTTCTCCTACTCTGGTTTCCCGACTGTTCATCGCCTCTACTGACGAGTAGGCCATGCTTCTTTGGGGGAACGTGACCCTCGCAAACAGCCAATTTGGTACCATCGCGGCTCCGAATCTGGTGTTCCTCCCAGCGCACTGGCCTACATTCCCCCTCGTAATCCGCGATCTTTTCAGACCGGGCAAAGGGCGGTAGCCAGGTGAGATAGAGGAGCTTCTCCTGCATGACCACAATCCAGAAGCATTTCCAGGCCCACAAAGAGAGAAGGAGCCCGGTGAAGATGAGGGGAGGCATCATGACAGGGGGAATGGCATCGGTAAAGAGGGTGCATGATTGCTGGCGGATACTCCGACGCAGTGTCTGTTTCAGCTGAGAGTGGGGAGCTGGTCGGATCCTCCACGCTCGGTGGCTGGTGTGAATGTTATGAGATTGGAGTAATATCGGGGCTGATTTGATATGGGGCCATCTGGTAAGGTTGACCGGCACGCGCTGAGCACACTTCTGGATCCATCTTGGTGGCATCAAGGTTGATTTAGGGGAAACAACATGGATGGAGGAAGTCCGTGGCGGCGGCGGGAGTCGATGGAAGATCCGGTTACATTATGCTGTGCATTGATGAGTCAGCATATGCATTGGTGATCATCAATGGCGACCTACCTTTGTCTTATCTGGTGAATGGTCAGATTATTGCATATAAGAGCCCGAAATATGTATTGATAAGGTGGCAATCTATCTCTAATAAACTATCTATTCTAGAAGAACAGCAAGGTGAATGAAAAAAGTATATCAGCGAATCGAAATCAAATCAACGGCAGCCAGTGTACAGTTCCCAATATGATACGGTGAAAGGAAACCGGAAAGGAATGACAAGAAGGAAATCCAGGAATGAATCCCGCAATCATATAATGGAAGGGCTTGATTGTAATTGCCAAAGCCGATGTAATTGATGGGTGGGCATTGAAACTAATTATATGCTTCGCACGCACACCCGCTTGCCGGAACAACTTAGGTAGTCCCCGACACCTTCTTGCCCTTGGGCACTCGGGCCAACCAGTAGATACCCACGGCAGCCACAATGTTGAAGAAGATATACACCCACATCAGGCCGAAGTTGCGCCAGGCATCTGAGAAACTACTCGATACCGAGGCAAGGAAGGTATCTGTGCTGCTCATGGTGCAGAAGTCACAGTTGGAGGTGGCCGATGGGTTCTTCAAATAGCCACCATTTAAGCTGATGTAGGATGCCATGTAGTCCTGACAGGTCTCGTTGCTCGGTGGGTCGAATGTCAGATACTCAACCGCTTCGCAGGTGACCGTGGTTCCTGAAAGTCCTGTTGAGAGCATGGCCGACACCAGATACGTGAACGGGGATACCCGGTACATGAAGATCCAAAACCCGGGCATGGCCTCCGGGGTCGCTAGGACACCACAAAAGATCAAGCAGAGGGAGAATAACAACGTAGCGATATTACCACCCGTCTCGGCCAGTTCAATACCGGCAATGACCATGTGGGCAAACGTCGATGTAAAGAGCAAGAAAACCCAGATGAGCAAGAACATGAGACCGCCACGTTCATTCACGGCATCGGTGGGTTTGGCATTGTTGTATAAGCCAATCGGATAGTACCAACAGAGGAACATGAACACGGCCATGAGCGTGTTCCACGGCAATTCCACCAGGATGTTGGCTGTCATGAAGGCCTGCCAGGAGTACGTCTTTGATGGACGTTCACGGACCTCGTAGAGAGATCTTTGAGTGACAAAGTGGGGCATAATCTGTTGACACAAGTTGCCGAAAATGGTCATTAACATGAACACACTGAACATCTGGTTTTGCATGCCCTGGATGGAATTGCTGGCGTGGAAGAACGAAAACCCAATGTACAAGGCAGTCAGGACGGAGAGGGCGGTCTTGGACCAGATGTAGCTTGGAGTGCGGTAATATTGGGCAAACACACGGAGTGAGCATTCCCATAGCTGGAGACCAAATGATGCAGCATACTCCTTGAGGGCTTCGGGGTCAGAGTTGTCTTGGGGCTTGGTGGACAGAGTCGATTTCAAATCCGCGAGATGCTCCTTAACCTGTGTGTGCTCCGGACTCTCCCGCCATACCTTTGGCCAATCTATATCGGTGTGGGAACCGGGTGCCGCTCCGATGACGTCAAGCATCCACTCGGCAGGGTTCTCTCCCTGGGACAAGGGGTGGGCGCCGTTACGTTCGAAGTAATTTGACAGTGTGGTGGAATTCTCGCCGATTTCGCCAAAGTAGATGGTCTTTCCTCCTCGGGCCAGGAAGAGAAGACGGTCGAAGCGCTGAAACAACATGGCCGAAGGCTGATGGATGGTGCAGAGAATGGCTTGTCCGTGCTGGGTCAATGTATCGATCAGATCCAGAATGGACCACGAAGTCTGACTGTCCAGACCAGAGGTCGGTTCATCCAAGAATAGCAACAACTGCGGCTTAGCAGCAAGCTCAACGCCGATCGTCAGTCGCTTGCGTTGCTCAACGTTCAGACCCTCACCAGGCACACCGACAATGGCATCGGCATAGGCCTCCATACCCAAAAGTCTAATAACTTCTTCAACGTAGTCCAGTTTCTCTTCTCGGCTAACGTGCGCCGGCTGACGTAGTAACGCACTGAACCGGAGGGCTTCACGAACGGTCGAAGTAGATAAGTGCAGATCCTGCTGTTGTACGTAGCCTGTCTTACGCTGGAACGACTGGTCTCGGGGGCGTCCATCGACAAGCATGTCTCCCGTAACGACACCCATGGTAACACGCGTGGCTAAGACATCAAGCAAGGTAGTTTTACCGGCTCCAGAGACACCCATCAGTGCGGTGCATGTGCCGGGCTTTACCCACCCGTCCACGTGGTCCAAGATCCGTCGAGGCTCCCCTTTGATCTTAATGTCATAACAGACGTCTTGCCAGTGGAAGATAGCCGTTTGCCTCTGAATACGAACTTCCGATTGATCAGGCGCCTCGGTCTTGACCGCACCGCCAGGAACAGTTGAAGATTCCAAATCTGTTTCTCCCTGGGGAAGCTTCGGCTGGTGGCCACGTCGAAACAGAAGGACCTCACCCTTGGACTTTTGCTCGGAGATATATTCGGTGCCAGCAAGATAGGTGCCACAGAAAAAAATCATAAACGCGATCAAGATTCCCATGTTTCTCCACTCGTGCCCTTTAGTATATTGATAACTCTCCTTGAGATAGGTGGTCCCGTCCACGATGGTCGATCCCGACTGGGCGCCGACCGTGGAGCAAATCCGATGGTCCATCGATATCGAGTCGTACTGATCTCCGGAGGGAATAATCGCCGAGCAGGGGAAGTGACGTCCGGAGAACTCATTAACCATGAAACTTTCAAAGGCGTAGGCGATAGGATTTATATAATTCATCCAGCGGGACCAGCCAAGCATATTCCGAGTCGGAATCACAAAACCGGTGTAAATCACCATTCCAAGAATGAGGATGGCTGCCGGTACCAGGGCTTGCGAAAGGGAGCGGGACGTCGACGCAATAGTTCTGAAAATCATGGACATGGTGTATGTGGTGACCACGGAAAAAATCCAGAATGTAAACCAGGCGCCCGCATCACGGCGGAGATTCGTCATAAAGTACAGCGGGATATTGAATGTGATCGAGTTTATCAGCTTGTATGGTGTATCGCAAAGCATGGATGCCATGGCCTCTGCAAATGGATGATAAAAGGCATATCTTGACTGCTTTTCCACAATTGGACGTTGGGCATAAAGTGTCAGGATTTCGAGAGCACTGGAGAAAGCGTTGAGAAGGACAGCGTAGAACAACAAAGCTCCGCGGGAGTAGAAGCTAGCGGTGGTATCCGGAAGGTTGAAGAAGACGGAGGCCACGATCAAGGCGATAATAAAGTTTCCGATCAATGCACTGGCAGTTAGACTGAAATCTCCACGCAGACGCTGGAATCCACGGACAGTGCACAGGGAAATTTGTTCCCACACGGAGATCGTGTAGGGAGATTTGAGACGCTGGTTTTTCGCCTGCATGGCTTTGCGGGCGTCCAGGAAGGCATTGTATGAAGAGCCGTGGATCGGATACTGTTGTTCAAACTCTTCGATCTTCCTGATAAGGGCGGCTCTCGCACTGCTTTGCTTCCATGCCGCCGCAAACTCATCCGGCGTCCGAGGGACGCGATTCTCAAACCCAGGGCGAACCTGGCGCTCCGCTGGGCTGGTTAGCGAGGTCAAGAAATCGGCTGTTGTTTGGCGCTCGGGACACTCAAATCCCATATCCACAAAGAACTGTCTGGCCTCGTTCGTTCGGCCGAAGTAAATCTGACGCCCTTCATAAAGCACGGTCACCTTGTCGAACACTTCGTATGCGCTTTGAGACGCCTGGTAGATGGCAACGCAAGCAGTAGTGCCAGCATACTTGCTCATCAGAGACAAATTCTTGCAGAATTCCAGGGCATTAGCACTATCGAGACCTCTAGTGCTATTGTCCCAGCACTGCAATGGTGCCTGACTCAAGGTGGCCTCTGCGATACTGACACGCTTTCTCTCACCACCACTGACTCCGCGAACAAAGTCGTTTCCAACCCGGGTATTGATCGTATGGGAAAGCCCCAGCATGGCCATGACCACGTCTCTCATATGCTCCGCATACTGCTTCCGACTGACTCCTTCCAAGCGATTCCTAGGGGCCCTTGCGAGAGCTGCAAACGTCAAAGTATCACCGACGGAGAGTTGGGGGAAGTGGACATCAGTCTCGGCGTTATAAATGGCTTCGCCTCGGAAGGCCTTTTGCATCTCCTTTGCGGGTATACCTAGTTGACGATGAGCGTTAGCCACATTGCAGACTGGGAGTGATATCACATACCCTGGTAGTTCAAGATGGAGTCCTCTGACATTTCGATACCGTTCATCTCGCCGGCGATTGTCTTGAGGAAGGTGGAACAGCCACTACCTGGTCTTCCCAGCACGACGACCATCTCACCACTTTTGACTAGACCGTCAAACTCGCGAAGGATCTGAATCTTTTGCATCTTCATACCGACCAGTCTCCGACATAAGGTTCCTAGTTCAAGAAGTGAGTTCAGCACGTCCTTCTGGTAGTCGGTCGGCGATCCGAATCCATGGACATTCAAATTCCGGAATGCAACACCTGCTGTACGGTCGGGGTATCGTTCGGGATCACGGGAGCGAATGGCGAGGAGCATCTTGATCCAGTCCCTGGGCTTGAAGTTGGGACTGTGGGGGTTGAGGGCCGATTCTGGGTCGTCCACCGCAAAGGGGTTCTTCAGGGCGCCTTTCGTGGAGAAACGAGTAGATTGGCGCGTTAGCTGTCGAGCAAGGTCGCCCACCCGAGCGTCCACCCTCTCCTCCTTCTCTTGCAAGGTCTCATCATCTTCGCTTCTCTCCTGCTCCGACTTCTCGGTGTATGCGCTCCCAGGGGGTCCGTGAACTGCATTGTCCAAGTCTGGACTACCTTGGAGTTGTGGCAGGTTGTGGCTGACCACTGCCTGGGCCCGAGATGAGTTCGGGTTGGTCGTGGCGACGAACGACATGTTGAATCAATTAAGTTCACTCTGCCTCGTCATTCAGAAGCAAGCACCGACCCTTGAGCCGTGTGGTGCTCTAGTGAGAAGAATGAGTTTTCGAGATCCAGCCAGTCCACAGAAGGGGGTAAGATATATTGAATTTTAGCCCGACAAAAAGTGGCTAGAGGGCAGTAGATCGGGCAGGTTATATAACTATAACCTCCTGGACTGGGAGTAAGACGGCCCACCAAGATTGAATTTAATCAGCGTAGTCTTCGGTAAACGAACGTTCCAGAGGACCCGCTCCGGAACTTGGGAGGTCCATTTTGGCCATGACAGACAGATAATTGGGGCGGCCAGGCATCATGATCTGCCTAGCGTGCACAGGGAACCTCCGGGGACCCGAACGAGATTGCGTAAACGACCCCTATCGCATCCGTCCGCTAGAGGGAACGGTTTCCGCCCGAGCTGTCGAAGCCTAACCCAGATTATTAATTGGATTTCTTGGTATTGAGCTCGTGGTGAGACTCCGGATCCCGAACCAACCAGCGTCCTGGAGACCCAGAATCGGACGGGAGGTCCCTGACCCTCGAAGACGCCTTATGGCGAATCCATGGATGGCTGATCCACGTGAGTCGGCGTCCCGATGTATCTGCTCTCATTGTTATCGAGGACGTTGCTGTCTGCAGTCATGTGGCTGAAGAGGTAATGCGGTGTGCTTCTGCAGCGATCTGCTGTCTGATGAAGTGTTCATTGTGATAGATCTCGACCAATCCCTGGAAAAGTACGGGGTAGTACGAAGTCGATAGAACGGCCGCTACTCCGTGGCGTGGGAGAGAGAGTGGAAGAGATGAGGAGAGGATCGGCGCGAGAGGCGCGATGGCGGTTAGTAACAATACCTTGTTAATACGGCCCGCCGTGACAGCTTCCTTCGAACTTCCGGCTTCCGAGCCGCCAAGAGCTCTACAACGGGTTTAGCGAATTGAGATATAACAACGCCATTGGCCACAGCCAGCCAGCAGGCCCCGTGACTGTTAAGTAGGCAAAATTATCGGCGGCCGCCAAACAGGCCATGACGGCTCGTGGGCATCCAGCGTCCGCCACTCTCTCGCCGCACCGCCAACACGATGGGACGGGGTCACTGCTCTCGGGTCGAGGCCATCCCGGGAAGACCGTTTCGTCTCAGGTGGATTGGAAGGTGCCCCTGGACCCAGCAATTTTCTTCGGAAGGATAATTGATCCTTACAAGGTGGAGGCGAAATGACCATCTCCTAGGCCTAGACTGGGGGATCCCAGCTTAATCAACACTCAAGAGAGACGATCGCCCTGGGCTTGATGGAAACCTAGGTCAAATCCTGGGGGGCTCTCGTGGACCCTTATACCCCTGCTCCACCGTTCCTCCTGGTCCTTTATCATGCCCAGCTCAGACAATGAATGGGCCATCCAACATCAGCAAGGATGCGGGGTCTTTCCCTCAAAGAAGCCCCGTGTCCACCCCGCGCGAACCTCTCAATCCTGAGCCAAGCAAAGAGAACACAGACAAGAGTACCCGGAGAAAGGTGCGACTCTCGACCACAAGCAATGTCACCACGCTGACTGCCTCCAACCAGGCTTGCGATACATGCCAGCGCAGGAAAATCAAATGCGATCTGTCCACCAAGGCCAGGTGTTCGCAGTGCGAGAAATTGGGCATCTCCTGCACTCGAAACAAGCGACATAAAGCACAACTGAGAAGGTCTGCCTCGGTCCGATCTTGACTTACCGGGGGGGACACTGATTGACTCGATAAAGACAGGCGATGATCAATCACCTGGAAGGAAATCTCGAGCGCATGGAATCCCGCTTGCAGGGTCTCGGCTTCACTGTGGGTGATAATGATCTCCCAAGTAGCTCGCCCCCCTCGGAGATACTAGACGACATTCCGACGTTCCCATGGCCAACCCAGATAGCGGAAGCTACAAACGACACGGATTTGGAGCATATCTATACAAGCCCGCAGCCTGAGGCTACTATTCCCGCCGCAGAGGAATCTCCGATTCCAAGCATCCCCCAGCTGTTTAAGCACTTAGATTACCCACCAGCGATATCTTCATGCTTTAACGTTCCAAGATACTTGGGTGGCATACTGAATCCGGGATGTGAGTTACAGTACTACTTATCAGACTTCTAAGCTAAGATAATTCAGCTTTCTCATTGATCTCTCCGGAGGGTTTGGAGTGGATAGCCCAAAAGACAGGCGACGAACCTCTGGATCACCTTACACAATTGGTCTCGACGGAGGAGCACGATGGCTTTGTCGCCGACTATCCGCTTCACTGTGTGTCTTCGCGGAGGGTCTTCTGTCCGCTACCACCCCAGGAGGACATCGTACACCTCCTCCATCACTATATGGAGTACTTCAACGCCATGTTCCCCGTGTTCAGACAGTCGGATATCTTATTTCTCTTTCCCGGAGAGCACGTCGACATCCGTTCTCAAAGCCCGGGCCAGTGGGCTTGTATTAACGCGGTCCTCGCAGTGTCCTACATGCTTCCTCAAAATGGGGCGTCTCCCCAAATCGGCCATCAGAAAAGTTGGTTATTCTTGAAAAATGCTTTGGAAGCTGTTGGGGAGCTGTATCTGGGTCCACCAGATATCCAAGGTCTTCAAGCTCTTCTGGTGATGGTAGGATCCTTCTCGACCCTCCACGGGATATTACTAAAACGAACAGGCTATCCTTTTTCTAGCAGCGTCCGCTGCTCGCCCATGCAACTTTTTAATTTCCGTCGCTATACATATTAGCGATCAGCTAGGCCTAGGGAGGGCAGAGGACGTTTCGACGTTTTCCGTTGAAGAGACACAGCATCGGCAGACGATCTTTTGGTTTGCTTATTGCCTCGATAGAGAGTGCGTCTTTTTCACTGTTAGAATCCGAACATTAGCTAACATAACAAGAATCTCGTTTCGTTTTGGCGAACCTCCAGTGCAAAACGACGATGCAATCAGTGCAGCTCTCCCTACGGAAGCTCCGACTTGTGACATCTATTCCATGCCAACAAGCGACCAGCCAGGGAGTTTCAGCGCCTTCCGGTCGGTCTGCGAACTCGCCCGGATCCGAGGCGAGGTCTACCAACATCTCTATTCCGCTTCGGCCGCGAACAGACCGTTCCATCAGATACTCGCGTCGGTCGGGCAGCTTGATGAGAAACTCCAAACGTGGAAAAACAGCATCCCGTCCGAATATCAGCCGGATTCCCAAGCGGTCACACCGTTCCGACAATCACCGGTCTCTTTGAGCCTCCTTCACATCCATTACACGTACTACAACTGCATGATTGCCATCCATTCTCTCATCGCCGCTCGGGGTATCAATTCAGCTCAGGATTTAACGGACAACCCTGCTTTCTCCATCCAGCCCGGCTCTTTTGCAAACCCTAGGGTATTACTGTCGGCATCCTTGACGTCTAAAGCCGCCCGTGCTTCGATCAACTTGATGAAATATCTCCCACAGGATGACATCACCCTCGGGTAAGTCAACTTGCCCTCTGGCGCTCACTACGCTAACAACTCTCAGCATCACGATGTATTATCCCACGGTCGCATTGAAAACACTCGCCTCGAGCATCGTTCGCAACCCCCGTGACACATCCCAGATCTATAATATGAGGATTCTGGATCAGGCAGAAGCTTTTCTATCATCGACCACTCTGAGTGCTACTAGTGAAGGAATGCGACGTCTGGGAAAGCATTGTGCCGAGTATCGCTCGGTTGCTGAGCGGGCCATGAAGGAATCTTAACACATTTTCCACGGAGTTTTCGAGTGCCAACTCTGAACACGACTAAGCCATATGCGCTTATCCATATCTATACCCAATTCTCTATCAATATACTTCTTCACACCCTAGAGGTGCGATCAATATGCCTTTTTTTTTTTTTCTGTCTTCCTGTGATCGCCTCAATTCACAGTTAGCGCGTCTTTCGCGGCCACTGTAGACGACTACACACACTTTCTTGTTTGACGTTGGGACATCATCTACCTTCTACGCCCAGAAGCCACTTGGAATATCTCTCTTTTGGTCTACGGGCTAGTAATCTTTCACATTGAATGGCAGAGTTCATAGCAGTAGACTAAAATGATATATCGCACCTATCTGGAGAACAGACGGAGAGATATCTCCCAACATTGAATGGCGGGACTACCTAGCAGTCAATGGAGACTAACAATAGAAAATAAGATCGAAGAAACGAATGAGAAAAAATGAATATGTAAGAGTTTTTGCTTGTCTTGTGGGTCATTGTAGTTTTCGCAGTGGTAAAGTCTGTCTATTAGAAGTAGGGCCTGCCGAGGGTTGCATGCAGCGTTTGTGCAGGTCCCCATACAAATCTTCCTTTTTACGCTA
This sequence comes from Aspergillus sclerotioniger CBS 115572, assembly GCF_003184525.1. NCBI lineage: Eukaryota > Fungi > Ascomycota > Eurotiomycetes > Eurotiales > Aspergillaceae > Aspergillus > Aspergillus sclerotioniger. Next base: position 575,481 of record NW_020291010.1, on the reverse strand, counting down.
CAGACATGTTGGGGCCTACCGGATCCAAAAGGTAAAAAAAGAAAGAAAGAAAGAAAGAAGGCAAGAAAGAGAAAGCTTGCGCTATAAATGGCATACTCGGTGAAAAATGGGTTTGTAGAAAGTGAGAAAATAGACAAAGTTCCAACATGAGAGTGGAATGTGGAATGAGGTTAGAAAGGTAACATGGGAACAACGGAAGAAAAGAAACCACAAAAAAAAAGTACATAATTCCGAATTGAGCAGGATGATTGCATGATAAGATAGGCGCGAGCAAGCACAAAGAAAAAAAGGTATGACAAGAGTGGGATTCGAACCCACGCCATCAAACGATGATCAGGAAGCTGTGAAGCTGAATATTAAGGTGGGCCTTAACCTGACGCCTTAGACCAACTCGGCCATCTTGCCTTGAGATATTTGATAGTGGAAAATAAGTGCTCTATGAGGGTAGACAATGCATAGTCCGGGATCTGCAATTGCAATTCAGTAGATGCACCCTGGCCTTCACCTAGTGTTATTGCTTTCTATTTTTTGAAACCCCAGACAACTTCCTATGCTGTATGTCGCGTTATCCATAATATATAGCAGGATTACTTGTCAAACAAGGACATGCGAGATGTGTTGTCCTGAGGCAGCAACGATCCATGAGATATAATTACTATGCTGCCTGAAAATAGCCAGGTTGACTATTCCTTTCTACTCATCCTTTCATACTAGGTATCTCAATGCTCCAACTTTAGTAATCGTTCAGCTATTATCACATTCGAGTAGCTCACTATTTCCCCGGTGGAAACCCACCATGTTCTACGACAGATTCCGACGACCCGGTCGGTAGGGACCTTTCAGCAGAACCATGCGAGGAACCTTATAGGCCAGTCATCCCGGCTGTGGCAAGTCCGATCTTGTGGAGAAACTCAGAGCTGAAGTCGAACCAGTGATACAAATGCCTCCACGGAAATGGTTTTGACGGAGAACGCCCGCTAGTCATCACCAGACACTTCATGCCAGAGGACGAAGTTCCCAAGCATAGCATGCTGGCCGAAATCGGAAAGTCGATTGAGATCTTTGCCAGAAACCTCAGACACCCGGAGAAAGATCCCGAACCAGCGACATTGGAGGATATCGAAAGGGAGAGTATGAGCTTTACTGTTCTTTATGGTGGTTTGTCTTTTCGTCTCCATGTGCAATCGATGTGGTCAGGAATATCACCGCTTCAGTTCTAGTAATTCTCATTTACTTTCCCAAAACATTCGAATATCCCTTCCTAGCATATATCTCACGTAGATGTATCAAGTAAATGTCGCAACTAGTATCCTCTACAGACAGCTTAGCAACATTAACCCTCGAGCATATCAGCAGAAAAACCCCCATCCCATCTACACACTTAACCCCGATATTATCTTAGCCATTAATTCCGATTAAACCCGGAAATAAGTCAGTGATTCAATCTACACCTTTACATCTTCCTATAACCGTTAAACCCCGATTCATCCGAACCAAATCTACATCGAAACGATTACCCGATTAGGAAATGCTTTCGATTTCCCACTCTGGGGATAAATGTGGGTCGAGATGCATCAGCGCTAGCGAGTAGAACGATCTGTCAGGCGGCCATACCATCCACCTTACGATATTCCTATCTAGCCATTGGATACTTTCCTGATCCTTCGATCGGTGATCCGGAACTCCGGCCCCGATCATTGACCTGACCTCCCTGGTATATCATCTTCGTCACATTCAACCACCACGGTGTTAGGAGATAACATCTCCGGTTAAACTCCGTCAACTTCATCAAGTGCCCATATTTATATACCCTTCACGATGAAACTCCTCCATTCAAGCAATAGACACACATCAACACACACCATAATTCCCAAATGACAATGACCAACCCAACCTCCCCCCCAGGCCGCCTCCTACGCCTAACCATCCAAATCTACCGCAACCAAGCGAGCACCAACTCCGAAGAACGGGAGAAGTTCGCCCGCGAATATCTCTCCAAAGTTGCTGTTGTAGTCGCCAAGCATGGAATCGAGAAATATCAACAAGTATACTTCACTTCACTCCACTTAACCATATACCTTAACTGACTGAATTATTTGTATTAGGTCTACACCCCACCCGCATTCCGCGAAGCGTTAGAAGAATCAAGTCGCCGTAACAAACGCGGCTGGGTTATTGATGTTCGTCCTACCCCATCTCATCTCCCCCCGAAGAAAAGCTAAACGTAAGAATAGGACCACGATCTCACCGTCGAATTCTATTTCCGGAACTTCCTCGCCATGAACAATGTTCGCAATGATCCTGAGTTCGCTGCATTGCAGGCTAGTGAGGGGCCGTATGTTAATCTTATCCATACGGTTGCTACCCTGGGTTGGGTGGAGCAGTATGTGGATGGTGGGAAGGTGGTGAATATTGGACCTGATGGGAGGTCGATGTATCCTTCTTGGGCGGAGTTGGGGGATGTGCAGTCGATGTTTCCTCCGAAGGTGGCGGAGGGGGAGGCTTAGCTGGATGCTATCCATGGGCTTTTGGAAATGGAGAGATACTATCTGTTTGCTTGAACGGAAGTTGAAGGGGCGTGTCTGTGTGTTGTTGCGTTGCGTAGATGAATGGAGGGGATACAGAAATCGTCGGATTTACCTGCTCCTACGAGGTACAGCTAGAAGCCCATTCATACGGACTAGAGCTTCTTAGGGCATGTAATGAATTTGTTTTTGACTGGGTGTTATAGTTGAGTGGAAAAAGCGGGTTTCTGAAGGGGGAAAAAAAAAAGACAAAAATAATGACCTACGCAGGATTCGAACCTGCAATCTCTTGATCCGTAGTCAAGCGCCTTACCATTGGGCCAGCAGGCCAACTTGTTGAGAAAGCTATTAATTACTAATTATATAAGCCAAAAATAAAGTAATTCCGACAAGTAAGGTCCGATTTCTTGGAGGCATGCAATTTTGGGTATATCAGCCTGCTTTGGGTTGGGAAGATAATTGAGGTTTTTGAGCATACTTTGAAGTATGGAATTACTGGGTTGAATTCTTACGACACCACTATCCTTTGAGTGGTGTGCTGCTTTTTGTTTTCTGGTGGCGAGGAAGATATATATTTGCCCTTATCCGTTGTGTATTGATTGGCATCAGACACAACCATTTGTCAGATAGTGTTATCCCCCAATTTACTCACCATTCAGATGTCAAAAAGGATACAAAATACCCCGTCTCTCAATAAAAATCATTCCATGTCATTGAGATGACATCGTGGCGTGACTATGGCTCATGCCGTGCCTTCGGATTGATCCGGACCGGCTATATCCAAGGATGGAGTCAGCGCGAACTCGGCTTGATACAATGCGCAATTCAACTGTATTTCAAAAAACCACTATAATTCACAGCCCCCAAAAGTATCGATTAGACCAGTGTATACTTTTAATCAAATGTAATTTTGTACCTTACTGTCAAATCCTATCCGCGCGGCCCAGACAGAAGGGGCTCGCACTAGCGCTCGGGCTGTGGAGCCATCATGAGATGCGGAGCATTATGGAGGTATTGATTGGTTGGCTCGCAAGAGATGACGCCAAGAACTGCGACAAGTGGGGATTTCGATTAAGGTTGTCGGGGATTTAGGAGGCGTGGTTGGGGGCTGAGAGATCACTGCAAGGATATGTGCAGGGGACAAAAGACAACCCTCTTCATATGAAAGAGACATTATTGCGCTCTTTAGATATAAAAACATGATAGAAAGGTAATTGATATGATTCAAACCGCAACACAAACTATCCATCCAAGTGACAAAAAATAATAAAAAACCAATTGGTATCAAAACAAACACTCATCCGCCACAACCAATCTATCCAACAACCTCTTCACCCCAAATCTTACCCACAAAATTCTCAATTCTCCCAACCACCCCACCCGTCCAACTAAGATGAGGCGAATGTCCCGACGGCGCACGATAAACAGTAAACTCAGCCCCCCTCTGACTCTGCAACGCAATCATCCCCTCCTGGTATTCCTTCGCCAAAGTCAAATCATTCTCCAACACTAGATAAGCACACGGAAGCACCGAGTAGGCATCATTCGTCAGCTTATCCGTCATAATAGGGGCCGCCGTCAGCCCCGCAGCCCATCGTTCCGCATCCTCAGGGTCAATGTCACTGAATATATACCGAGGTGCGTCGACGGTAGTGCCTAGGCCTGCTGGACCGTGTTTCTGATCCCTCTTAATGAGAATCCCCTATCATGTGAAAGAATCTTTCGACTTACGTGAAATCGAATAAACGGGGGTATGTAAAACGTCCCATCCTTCGGCTGGAAAAAGCTAGTCACGGACTCCCCAACAGGGACAACAAATGCCCCCATGTAAAATAATCCGATTATCCCGCCTGATTTGCCCTCCGCTTGGCGGGATTTAGCCTGCAGTGCGGGCACGGCGGCTTGGGTGGCGACCCAGCCTCCGGAGGAATGTGCGACTAGGAGGACGAGCTTGCCGTCTTGGTTGATTAGTTTGTCGAGAAGCTGGATGACGACGTCCACGTCTTCTGTGTCACTGGGATAGCCGCCTGCGGGCGGTTCACGGTCAAAGTCGGGATGGTTCACATCGCCGACATTGAGTCTGGTGAGATCGCAGGTTGGGCGTTGGGGACAGTGGGCTTTGATGTCGTGGGATTGTAGGGCTTGGATGAGGGGCTCATAGGGGGCGGGGGTTAGGTAGGAGCCGTGGCAGATGACGACGGATAGGTTCTTTGTAGGCATGATGATATGGGATTGGGATTATTGAGACAGAGGAGAGTTGTGTGATTGATTTGGTGCTGGGAGAGAGGGGGGAGAGGATTTATAAGTTTGAAGGGACAAGGCTGAGAGGATTGTATGTTCAGGTAGTTCTGGGGCTAAGGATCGTTAATTAGATTCGTGACCCACCTGGGGAGTATCTCGTACCTAAGCCGGTGATAGTGTCAGGACGTAAGCAGAAGTACCGCCCCTTTCGACCAGGCGCTACGTTTCTCGTAGGATGATACTGCCTGCTGGCATATGGGTAATCGGGCTCCACTGCCACCTCGGCCCTTAAATGTGGATATTGCCAATGCTACAAATATCTATGGACTCATTTGTATTACCAGAAGCTTTCGACTAATTATAGTCAGGATTGTAGCAAATGCCATTGTTGTTAAACGATATGATAATCTTCTGGGCAAGAGGCTGTCTGCAATCCATCGCCATGTCCGTGAAAGTCATTGATCAATAATAGGATCTTGATGGATCATGGTACACGGAGATTTGTTGCAAAGCGTTCTTATACTCCTAGGCCATAGAATTAGGAGTAGAGTACACGATGAATACGACAATTCAAACTATCAATTCCTTCTGTAAACGAACTTGTATCATACACAATGCTGCATAAACAACTAAAAATCATTGGCATCAATCTCCTGCGATGCTGCCACCGTCACGCTGACCTCCTCCTTAATAATGGCTTGAGATTCAACCTTCAGCTCCTTTGTTCCCTCCTCAATGGCCAGCTTGGCAGTATGGCTGATGGCGACACTGCTCTCCTGTACCCTCTGTTCAATCAGCCGGGCCGTCTGTTGCGCCATTTGAGCCCGCGCCGACAGTCCGCTAATAATCTTCTCCTGCTCATCGGAGACCACCTGGGCGATACCTTTAGTGCTTCTGGCTGTGTACCGGCTTAGCTCCGACTCCATCTGGCTCGTAGCATGCTGATCGGCCGCTCCACTGGACAGCTTCAGGCACAACTCTACTCCTTCCTGAATATAGTCTCTGTGCACCCGGGTATACATGCCGGAGATGTCCATCAGGAGAGAGAAGTAGCCCTTGATCTGCAGGGTGTAGAGGTAGATGCTCTGCTTGGTGACATTTCCCAGAGCAATCTTGCCGTTCAAGCGCATTCCTGCCTTGGTCATGGCCTGGCTGAACCGGTCAGCACAGGGCATGATCAATTGGTCGATGAGATTGGACAGCATCAGGAAGAAGCGCTCCAACCGACTGATCTGCACGCTCAAATCGGCAAGCACCGAGATGCAGTCGCGTAGAACCCCCTTGATCTGGTCGAGGGTCTTGCCGTCCTCTTGCAGACGCCGCAGCCGCAGCTCGATTTTGGTCATTGCCGTCGCTGTCTTGGCTTGTCTGTCCAGCGTCGCCTGGTAGTTCTTCTGCGCCAGCTCGAGGGCGCTGGATGCCATCTCCACCCCTTGCATGGCTCCCTGCACCTGGGCCGCCTGCACCGAGTAGTCGTCTGCTGAAGCAGACGTGTCGACTTGGGTAAAGACGTTGGGCCCTTGCCGACCAGATCCCAGGGCGCTGGCGTACGCAGCCATCTCGAGGACGACCTGCTGACTCTTCTGCACCTTTTTCCGCCACTGGATCGGAATTTCGTCGGCGAGTGGGGTGGTGCTGAGCTGGTTTTCTTTGCTCAGGTGCGTGCTGATCTCTTGTGCCACCTGTAGCTGTCATCAGCACTCTGCTCTCAAATAGGTTCACCCATCGAAAAACTTACATTGATGACGGTGTCGAGCGCTGTGATGAGCTGCTGGTTAGGAGAGGTACCAGTTTTGTCAATGTTAGCACGCTGGCCCTTGAAATTCCCAAGGACGTATGCGATCCCTGCGCCATTCTGCTCCTCGCCGTTTGCCCCATCCTTGAACTTGGGCCAATCGACCGAGCCGGACTCTCCTCCGAGGTATTGGTAAAAGTGCGTGATGGGATCCTGGAGTCCGACAGCAGCCATATATGCAGGGTCTGGGTTCTGGACTGGCTTGAGGGATGCTTGCGGCTGGTGTTGCTGTTGCTGTTGCTGTTGCTGTTGGACCTGCGCACTCGCAGCCTGGGTACTGGCAGCTGCTACAGCACCAGATGCGATGGCACCTCCAGGATTCACGCTAGCAATGAGGGCTGGCACGGCAACGGCGACGGCCTGCCCCAGAACTTTCATGCAGCCGTTGACAGCCGTCTGCGCCATCGTCTCCCATGGCCCCGGCACTTTGTCGATGGCCTTGTCCAGCCGTTGTTCGGCTTTGGTGACCTGAGCCTTGATGTAATCCACCTGCTTCTGGGCCATCTCAGCGGCTTCGGCGCTGTGGATCTTCTCGGCCTCGGCGATGATCTGGTCGGTCGAGACCTTGTGCCGCTCCTGGGAGGTTGTTCCCACCTGTTGCTCGGTACAGGCGTGCAGCTCTCCAACCATTCGAGCCCACTTCTGAAAGGCATCGCGGATCTCACTTGCCAGCCTTCCACATGTTTTGGCGTCATTGGAAAAGTCTTTCAGGGCGTCATTGAAGTCTTGCAGAGCGGCTGCGTCCCGATCGCAAGGACCGAGAAGAGTAAATATGTCTCGGATCTGCGGATGTCAGCGTTTTATCATACATAACGGGGATGGAATGGAACCAACTCTTTCATCGCAGATCTGGCGACTGCGGATTTGGATAGCATCCATATTGTTACCAGCGATGTAAAAGGCCTCCCTGCCTCCATTGTTGCACACTACAATCGACTCAGTACCTTAGCCACGGATGTGATTCAATGCTTCACTCACCATCAACCAAGCAGGCTCTCAAAGTCGGGTTCATTCGGTTTGTCAGATGCTTGAACCCGCCGGTTGGCACCGCATCTGCCAGGGAAATCCTGTCTGCGATGGGATTGGACGCGGCAATCCAACAGCTGCCCATGAGGGAAAGAGCGGTTGGAGCAGCAGCCAGCAACTCACCCCAGTTACACTGGAAGAGGGCCGAGGCTTTGACACCTTCGACAAACTGGATGGATTCTTTCCCTCCATATTCTTGGAGTTCATCCTTCCGCACCCTGTCAATATCTCCGAGAACTTGGGCTGCCATGATTGAATATTTCGCTGAAAATAAAGAGATTGATGCTTTGAATGGGACAACAGCCGTAACTACTCGACTTTTATATTCTTCTTCAAAGGGCTACGTAGAGTAGGAGGCGTACCTGGCGCGACACCTCCACTACGATGACATAACTACTCAAATAGGTACTCATGATCTAGATATTGGCTAGTGGCTAGCTGAATATGGCGGTGTGAACAATGAAGAGAGACATGGCGTATTTTGATATCCACTATTTTTGCATCGCCGCATCCACACGCCACTCGATACCCCACTTAATACATCGAGTCGGCCATCTTACTTGTCGGGTTAAACAGCCGGAGAGCGGCATTTACTAGATCTCAGTTACCTTGCCGTTTAGGGTAAATGTTGAAGTTTTAGATATTTGTTCAGTTCAGTGAGAGATATCGATGATCGGTTATTTCTGATGGCTAGGATAATATCTTCGGTCATTTAAGTAGTCATGTCAACTCGACTAGGAAGCAAGTAATTATAAAATACATGCGTTCAGAATCATAAACCATCCCAACCACTTTGATCAAGCGTGAATGACCTGATATTTCAGAGGCAATCAATAAGATTACGCTGGGATCTACCCATTCATAGACTTCCCCAGCGGGGAGATATCTCTTTTGGTCTAGTAGTTGAGAGTTTCTGTCAGATTATCCACCCATGCTCCACCATACAGAACAGGTGGATACCACTACTTTAGTAGCGATGATAGGGCTACGAGATGTTAGTGCCCGGCATTTCCTTCCGACTAATCAGTGGTATCCAAAAACCCGCCATCTCAATAGCCTGCCCCGCTTCAATGGGTCCGACTTCAGCTGAAGAACTCCCTCCACTTGTCATTCAGCGGGGATCCACTCGATCATCGGACGGGGCTATTTATTTGAATAGTATACGTAGTCACTTTATGTTCTATCCCATTCTTGAGCTTGCCTTCTTACGTGGTATTCCCCGCCCACACAGCTGAAATGGGCCAAAACGTAAGCACATGGAATAATGAGGACCCCGATGTTGGACAAGGTCAGTGTACGCCGTCACAGACCATGGGAAGAAATCGCTGCTAAAAGACAGGTCACGCTCCATCAGGAAAACTAAGAGCGCTCTTTAACGACCTAGCAGGTCGTACTCATTGCTTGGAGATAGAACAGGACCGCAAGAATGAAGTCATTCCTATATTGATCCAGAGGAGCAATAGATGGACTGAGAAGGATGCGGTCAGGGCATATCGCTCACTGAAATGTGCAGTTGAGTCGTTACTCCAATTAGAGAGCGGAAATTCTCGACTCTCACGCAATCATCCTGATATCGTGGATATGTTGAGCGACTCGGTCAGCAAGTTTGAGATGTTTTGTCAATGCTGTCGGGAAACCACGGCAGACATAGGACGTGAAATGGGCGATGTGATAGCATTGATGGATGGCACGACGACATTCATGCGCGAGCTGAAGGACACAATGAACGAGATCAATTCTTTCGTTCCGAGAATGTGGGGGATTATCAATCCGCGAGAAAAGTACTGGCGGGAGTGTAGAGCAGCCGAGCCAGCTCTGCGACGGGCTGTTAGTGATGCAGAAGAGGAAAAGAATGTGAGTTTTTCCTCCGATGGTCTACGGCATCAGAAACTAAAACATCTCAGAACAACTCGTTTTTGATATGGCTGAATCCACCTCATCGAGATATTCTAGAGGGCAAGATCCGCGCCGCAAACAGCCGACTGGCCGACAATCTCCGGCGGCAATCAGAAGCAAGATCCAAATACGAGTCATCCTATCGGTACGCGATGGTGGCGAGAAACACAAGCGCAGCACTTGCTTCGCTCCATGACAAGCTGGCGCCAATCGCCACCTTCTACCGCGATCAATACCACCGGCTGCTATCCGTCCAGTCTGAATTGAACGAGCAGTGGCAGGCCTCGCAGGTGCTGCGGAATTTGCTGTGGGATCCAGACCTTAGTGTTTCCCGAGATAGATCACTCCAGGTAATAAATCGGTTTATCGATGCCCACAAAGACATGAGCTTGGATCAGAATGATACGATGAGGGCAATCGAGTACACAGTGATTGGTTTGGAGTCTATTCTCGCTCCACGGAGGAGCATTGGCTATGACTGTTCATTTAATGATTGCGTTGCGGAACATGAACCGGACTTGATCTGGACTATCTAGGTTGAATCTTCAATACTTCCTGAATGTACCACTCCTGATGAGGATTCCGACCTGACCGATGCCAGCCATTAACAGCTGTTCTGCGCTCATGTTATCCTTCGCTCTTCCTCTCAGTAGAATGAATGGCGTACTTACCCATTGCCACTTCCCCCTTCATACAAATCCACGTACGTATAACTAGCTTCATTCTGCAACCTATAAACCCCAGATCAGCAAACACATCAAAAAACCCCTCAGACCAACCAACGACATACATAACAACTGTCGAGCTTCCGCGCTTCTCAGCAATCAAATACCACCTGGAATTACTGCTATGGCCTTTATTATCCCAGCCAACGACGGGTGTTCCATCCATCGAGTCCCCATTCTTCAAATCGAGGTATGCTACATACATCCACAAGTCAACAAATCTGCCATTCCCAAACCCTACCATGATATAATACACTCACTTCCCGAACTGACATTCTCCAATGTCCACGACGACCAAACAGACTCGTAATTAACCTTACGGAGCTTCCATTGCTGAGCGACGGTTCCGTTGAACTCCCATCCTTGAACGGGGGTTCCGTTTGCCCGGTTTTCTACCGCCACTTATGAACATATTGTTTCCAAGGAGCATTGTATCGTATTGTATGGTATAACTCACGCCAGTATAAATCAAGGACAGTCCGACTACCTACATTTCGTAGATAGACTGTTTTCCCATGCCATTCATCGGACAGGAAATGATCTTGACGGTTATCGCACATGGCCGTTTGGATTTCGGGCGTAAAAAGGAGTGACTCATAGGAGTGGGAGGGATTTGCTTTGTATAACCAGACATATCTAGATTAGTGCTGGTGGATATGCTATGCATTGATGCCCAAAACGAGAGTGGCGTTGACCATCTGAATAGATGCTAGTGAGAATCGCCGACTGTGGTCATTGACATTCAGCTCGCCATGACATGTGGATCCCTGTTCAGATCCACAAACTATCAATATCTGTTCTTCCCATGCCCCACGAGACTAAATAAGCACTAAATAGTAAATACACGAGATCTAGTGTGACGCTAGATCTACGCAGAATAGTGGGGCTGTTTTACTCGGTCACTGACAGCCACCATCTACCCACAGACAACTAGATGCAGATATCTATCTGTCCGCGCATTTCTAGCATGCATCAGAGTGTTCACAGAAAAATCAAATTCAGCGGGAAAACAAATAGAAAGAAGAAAACAGACTAAAGTCAGTAAGTAGTCCGCTTACCAAAATCGTCCAGAGAACCCAAACCTAATATTGTACCTATAGTAGAAGGGTAGTATATACCCAGATGTCCACACCAACACAGACCCAGCCCCCAAAGCCATGGGGAACGATGAAAGCTACAATCTCTTCAACACGTCTCACAGTGTACACATAGCGGTATTTCCCTACTCCACATCATCTATATGGTAGACCATAGATCAAGTACTATAAATTTAGCCCTGGATCTAAGCCCCAAAACTTGCGATTTAGGGTTATTAAGGGGAAGAAATAGGGTTATTATTTTGTTTCCACGGGGACGTTGCCCGAAAAGGCAGGAGATCATTCGGGAGCATCCGAGACATCCGAACGAGAACCGAACCAGTGGGGATGGCAGAGTTTGGTTACTGGTACTGACACGGGAGCTTTATGAGTGGACTCCGAACTATTCCCGTGGGCTAACATCGCACTACTATATTTTTTTGCCTCCCGCTGCTGAAGGCTGCAGACCATGACTGTAAAAGAAGACAACAGTACCTGTGAGTCTGTGACAGATTCGCCACAGGTGGGATGCCAGATCCCACTAAGGATCTTTTCGCACTCTGCCAAGTGCCAAATGACTAGTTTGTAGATACTAGATGTTAGTGTCAGCCACGCAAGATGTAGCTTGACACTAAATATCGGAGATTTATGCCAGATTCCGATAGGATTTCTCAGTTGCATAAAATAGAAAGTAGAATTGAGTATTGTTTGTTTTTGATTTAACACGTTCATTTCTTTGGTTTGGGTTGTGGGCATATGGATTGTAGGTATGAGGCACGGATCAAGCAATGACCACTCGAGGTCACTCCATAGTGTTTATACAGTGAACATGAACATATCCTCAGCTTTAGATTGAAGTAGTAGCTATAGTTAACGTGCATTAAAAGAAAAGGCAGAGCCGGTCTGTAAAAAGAAAAAGAAAAAAATGGAGCTGCGGGGAATCGAACCCCGGACCTCTCCCATGCTAAGGGAATATTATACCACTAAACCACAGCCCCATTTGTTGATTTTGCTTCGACCTTTTACATTTCAAGAGTGGAAGGAGAGGGAAGTTGAGAGTGATCACGCCAAGCTTCTCCTCAGACTGTCTGTCATTCATTCTCAACCATCAAGATCTTCAACGGGACTGAATGCCCATCTACAGGCAGGCCTTAGAAGCAAGTACCAAATCATCAAATCTATCTAAAATGGTTGCGCAAGTTCCGCAGTCCCCTTCTAAATCCCCCACGAGCCTTGGCTGTCGGTTGATCCGTTGATTCATCCGTCCAGTGCATGTCATTGGTATAATTTGTGGCTGTCTGAGTGGGATCAGCTTCGATGTCACTAGCCCCCTCATTGTATTCACCACTATCGCTTGGACCATCCTGGGAATCACTCGCATGAGAAGGTGCTGATTCAATCTCCTGATTGACCACGACCAGAAGCGGATCCGGAGTCATGTCTCCAGCTGGGATAGGACAGTCCTCTTCTAAACAAACAGGCTGCTCTCCAATTCCAGTCTGCGTATCAAGGTCAGCTTCATTATGAGAATTTGGTTGAGAAGCTTGGAGCCTTTGTAGCAGAAGGGTCCTGATCTCTTTCTCGGCTTTAGCTTCAGCTTCAGCATCGTCATTGCCGTCGCTGCCACTATCACTCCCCTCATCACCGTTCTCTTCCTCGTTCTCTCCATCACTGTTCACGGATTTATCATTGCTATTGGCGTCGCCATCATCGCCGTCATTGCCTTCATCTTCATCGTTGTCACCGTCATCATCGTCAGCTTCATCCTCATCATGATGCCAGAAATCCCAATCTCCGTCTTTTTGCGCTCTCTCGCTATCCTTAATTTCTGCATCCAAAGCCATGATAGCGGAAGCATAAAGTCTACTGCTTGCGTGAATGCTGACCCCGTGGTCCAACAGCACTTCAACAGCGGCCTGCTCACGAAGATGTACGGCACGATGTAACGCTTCAACCAGCGTCTCCTCTGACATTTCATATGCCAACCACTTTTCCACATAGTCCTCCATTCCATTTGAAGCTGCAGCGATGAAGGAATTCCCATAATAGCCGCCTGGTAGAAAGGGATCGGCTTCTCTCTTAAGAAGCACATCCACTGCATCATAGTCGTTCATCAGACATGCAGCCTGCAAGGCAGTCCCATACTTGCCACTGACGAGGTTTGGATCAGCCCCTTTCTCCAGCAGATGGGATACTACATCAGCGGAAGAGATAGCTGCAGCCAGATGCACGGGTGTCCCCCGTTCATCCACGGCATTGATGTCCGCATTGTGCTCCAAGAGAAGATCAATCAGCTGTATAGGGTCATTGGTATAGATTGCCGCATGCAAGGCAGTACCATATAGACCCCCGTTCTTATTCGGATCGGCTTGATGGTTTAACAGCAGCTGGACAAGGTCCAGATTGCCCACTGCGGTGGCCGCCTGGAGCGCGGTATGATATCGTCCGCCAGTAACGCGGATATCAGCACCTTCGCTGATGAGAAGGTTAACATAATCCACATATCCAAGATGAGATGCCATCTGGACTGGTGTATGGAGTTCCCCTCCCAGTTGGTTGACATCGACCCCATGTTGCAGGAGCACTTTCACGCAGTCGAGCGATTTAGCTTTGATAGCACGATAGAGAGCACCGCCCCATTTACCAACATGTTGGACATCCAACCCCTGTTCGAGTAAGTATGTTACTGTGTCGTCATCTCCTGCTGCGGCGGCGTTGGTCAAGGCTGTATCGTTGTCTCCATCCTGGGCATGCAAAATCGCACCATGGTTGACCAAGAGCTCCACGCATGCCCTAGGAAGTTCCATCGCGGCGTTGGTCAGAGCCGTTGCCCCGTCAGGTCCCCGGACATTGACATCAGCTCCGCGCGAAAGGAGCATTTCTAACATTTCCTCGTCGCCACCCCCTTCAGAGGCGGCAATGATGGCGTACCCGTACCTGCCTCCTTTGGTGTCCGGGGAAGCCCCTTTATTGAGAAGAAGTCGAACAATGTTCGTATAACCCTCAGCGCACGCGGCGGACAGGGGCGTGCCATACTCGCCCGAGACTGCCGGATTTACCTGGGCCCCATGTTCCAGAAGCAGCTGGACATTGTCCAAGGTCCCTTCATAACACGCAGCTTGAAGAGCAGTCCCAAACCCGGATTCGGGATAGACCCGATTAGGGTCTGCTTTTCGACGCAGTAGCATCTTCAGGATATTGGTTGAACCATCGTACGCAGCGGCTTGGAGGACGTTCCCGTATCTGCTCTGCGGTCAGTAACCCGGTCCGAGTCACTCGTGCGTCCAAGGTACTTACTCGTCGCCTTCAGCGTTGGCGTCAGCGCCCATTTCTTCCAACAGTAACCGGGCAGTTTCTTCATATTGATACTCTACGGCGACATACAACGACCGTTCTAGTACGTCCGAGTTTATTCCCTCCGGTGTCAGGATTCTGAGAATATCGGCGTCGCCGTTTTCCGCGGCACATTCAAAGGCGTCGTCCCGTCGAAGGGCTGGATTATCAGTTATCAGCATTCGCACCACTTCCGCCTTCGAGTTCTCTGTTGCCCTAATTAAGGCTAAGTCATGAGAATCGGGTCGGGTGTCATATTTCAGCAGCAGCTGAACGATGTCCATATGACCTTCTGCAGCTGCGACTTCTATAGGTGAGCGGCCTTCCGAGTTTGGCCGCTGGCAGTCACATCCTTGGTGGAGCAAATATTCGGCGATATCTTTCTCGCCATTGAAGCATGCCGCACCAAGTGCATTGCCGTCTTCATATTCCATGGAAGGATTTAGCTCAGCACCCGCGCCTACGAGAAGCTGTACAATCTCCAAATCTCCGCTGTAGACCGCGGCGTTCAACGCCGTCCGCTGGCCTCCCCCGACTAAGTTGGGATCAGCTTGTTTTGCCAGTAATTGCCGGACAATATCTGCAGAGCCGTTCGATGATGCCGCATAGAGGGGGGAGCCATGAGGCTGCGTAGCGACATTGATACGGGCTCCATGGCTTAGCAAGTAAGCCGTGACTTCAAAGCTTTCGGCGAAGGCTGCCCCATGGAGGGCGAGGGCATTGTCGCGAGTGTTTTGGAAATTGACTTCCGCGCCAGCCTGGCACAGTCGTTGCACCATGTTGATATGTCCCCGGTGACAGGCCCAGTACAGGGGCTGGTATCCGCGACTGTCCATGGTATGGACCTCCTCGTCATGATGACCGGACTTTAACAGCAGATCCGCCAGAGGAACATACCCAAAGTATGCCGCAACATGCAGGGCTGTAAACTCGGCATCGAACTGTTCGTCTTCCCCGTCGAGGCCGTTGAACTTTGCATAAGATTGTGACCACTGGGCTCGCTCTTTGGACCCTAGCACCCAAAACACATTCTGGATACCGAAGTTTTCAACCATATCGGCCGTCGCCTCCAATGCATGCTCAATCCAATGCGTGACGGGGTACGCAAGGAGTTGTTGCTTGGTGGGATTCGATTCGCTTTCAGATTCCCATTCCTCCTCGCTCTCCCAGTCAGAAAGATCATCTTCAGAGAGTTCCTGACCATCGTCCGCTGGCTCTGGCTCCTCTTGGTCAATTTCATCTTCATCTGTGGGATCCCGATCATCATCGGCTGCATCGTTAGCGGTGGTAGTGGCGAGGACGTAGTCAAAGCAACGCAGGGCAATGATCCCGTGTTGAATTTGTTCTGATCCCATAGACAACCAGTCGTCGGCCTTGGATCTCAAAAACTCGCGGACTGAGGTGTGACTCAGCTGTACTCTGATATCGGATCTATCTTGAAACATCTTGGCCAGTGCGCCGCATCGGTCGACATGTTTTTTCAGTGCTTTTCGATTCGACCAGTCGGTTGTGGGCAGGCCAGCCACAACTGCCAATTCCTCTAGTGTTGGAGGGTAATGGATGAGCAGCAGGCATCGCAAGATATCTTTGGAATATTCGATGTCAAGTTCGGAGCCTCCTAGAACCTATCCCGAGTCTACAGTCAGCATGTTCCTGGGGGTCCAATGATTTATTCGCGCCGGAACAAAAAAAGAGTCCTTGTGCACTTGGAGCTACCTACCCTGTGGGAAACCTGGTCATACATGGGAATGAGATCGGTGGGCAACTCTTCCAGGCGCCGTCGGACGGCCACCGAGACCAAGGCGTCGTCCCGAAGCTCAAGACACACCAGATTCACCCAATCATAGTTGGACTGGCCTCGTGCTCGCAGGAAAATGAAACTTTTGACAAAGTACTCAAGCGCCCGGCTATACTTTCGGTCCCGAGCAATCTGGCTGATTCTTTGGTTCACGTACCGCCGTAGATCGTCTTCTTGCTGGGCTGAATTACTCCCATCGTCTAGGTCAAGTGTCTGGACATTCGGGAGAAAACCTTGGATATCCTCGCGGGGAGCACTAAGGAAGAGCCACTTGACAAAAGGCCCGCTTGGACAATCGTCATCAGCCGGTAGCTTTGGCCGGAACGACGCCACAGCGCTCAGCAATTGTTTTCGTGATTCCAGATCAATCTGATCCAGGTGATTGACGACGAAGAAGGCGGTACCCAAGGAGAAGTCACTTAATGTTGCCTTGAAAGTCTTCCATAAGTCGGACAATGATTCGTACTCATACCCAGCGCCATCCTCCTTGAAGAAGGGACTGGCCAGGTCTGTTCGCGATCCAAGCACTTGCA
This sequence comes from Aspergillus sclerotioniger CBS 115572, assembly GCF_003184525.1. Lineage (NCBI taxonomy): Eukaryota > Fungi > Ascomycota > Eurotiomycetes > Eurotiales > Aspergillaceae > Aspergillus > Aspergillus sclerotioniger. The sequence goes on along the minus strand of NW_020291010.1, from coordinate 558,533 downwards.
CGACGAGCGATTTCAGAACATTGAGCCCCTTGCTCTTATCCTTGTTATGCTCATCGCAGAAGAAGTGTCCCAAGCTAACCGAACCATTCGATCCCCTTGCTCGCTGGGTCAGCTCTTCTACGATGGCTATGGCCGCCATGGTTTTACCCTTGCCCGCACTGCCTCGAATCCACATGTTGTGCGAGGAGTCCTCCTCTTTCCATGCTCGATATTGCTCGCTTTGCTGAATCCAGGAGGTAGACTTCACCCCCTTACCAATCCCATTGATCCGCCGGATAGTTTCCAGGTCTCGACGGGGGTCATTGACGTCCAGAGCATTCAGGATGCTGACAACTCGTTGGTCATTCATGATTTCCTGCTTCAGCGCTATCGGCGATCCGTATCAGAATGCCTGGTCTCCTTGATCACCAAATGCAAATGTACTCACCATCCTGTCGCAACTTGATTTTCCGAAATGACTGGGTGACCATGTCCTTCAAGGTCCCAGCCAAATGTTGGTAGTCTCTGTCCTTGGGGCCATCAAATTTGTTCATTTCGGAGTGCGAACGAGCCCAGGAATGACGGGGGTACCCTTCAAAGGTAGCTGAGTATTCGTCGACGATGACCATAGCCTGTTCCATATGTCAATGACGGATGCAGCAGTCAGACCAGCCCAAGACGACACTTACGCCGCTCTTCTCCAACTCAAAGTAGCACTCCACATGGATCTGGGTCTTGCGGACGTCTCCAAGAAATTCATTGGCGAGGTCGTCCAGCTCAGTGGTCCCAGATTTGAGAGTACGAATAAGACTGGTATACTTGGCCTGGCCCAGGACATTGCCCGCCATCCCAATGACTTTGGCCCATGGCTGGGCATGGGAGCCACGAAACGGGGTGCCCAGAAAAACACAGGAAGTAACACAGTCAATGATGCCCTCGAATTCTTCCGGCTCTCGTTTTGCTACCGTAACAGCCTGGCATCCGGTCAGCCTTTCTCCTGGGGTGTGGGCAACAAACGCCGACCTTGGATACTACCAGTCCCCCGAGACTGTGGCCAATGAAGATAATGGGACGCCTTTTATTTTTCTGCAGCCAGTGGTCAGTTCAATGCGGACACTTCAATATGGTTGGTTCTCCAGGGCCGTCTAGCAACATACCGAGCCTCGCCGATCCTGCTTGATCGCCGACAGCAGATCGCGGCTAATAGTCGACAGCCGAATTTCGACGGCGTCTGGGCCAAACCATTGCGACCGATAGCCATAGACCAAGATCCGGGCGTTCGAAACTGTTTGCGGCAGCATGCCCCCGTCTTTCAACCAGTGCACATTGTTCCGCACCCAGGTGTAGGTCATGTCAGAGCCGAGGCCCGGCACGGCGATAATACTTGACGGAGTTCATAAATGTCAGTTGGAAGGCCGTCCGTGGGGACGTGATGGTAGCTTACTCGACGCATTTTGGATCGGGGCCAGTCTCTTTTGGGGAGTGCAAAACATTTAGACCTGGGACAGTCTCTTGTTTACTCCGCTTGTTATGCTTTTTAGATTGTGGATCAGACGGTTGAACGGGTGGTTCGGTTGTCGCCATGGTTGTTCCAAGGACTTGATCACCTCTAGGACTCAAGTTGAGACTCGGATGATGTCTGCGCAGACGGATCCCTTCAGCTCGAAGACCTTATATGGCGCGTTAGGTTCGTGATCGACAAACCGAATCCTCTCGGAGGTTTGCAAGAGAACTATTGATTCTCCACCATAGGTACTCACCAACCACCAAGGGTGCGGTGCATAGCCATCCAACAATGTTTGCCTTGGGTTGGGCAGGAGCAGCAAACAACCTGGCGAATTGCGAGGTCCCCGAGGTTGCCGTAAGAGGTTATCCCACGCCCGAGGAGCTGACGAGGCGACACGATCGTCGGCCCTAAAATCTCACCCGCTCCATTGGTAGGATCTGCTACCTGCAGATGGTCAGGGGATCCCTCAGGACCGACAGTTTGCTCCTCTGTAATGCCAATAAGGCCTGACCCACAGGTTATTGACAGAGTTAAATAGCGGCCAGCTCGCTGAAAGGACCGGAAGGACCGGGTGAATTGAATGCTACTTAGGGCAGGATCGATCGCTGAACGTCCACCCACCATCCCTCATGTACGAATCATCCTCAGCTGCACTGGGGCTGGACATCTTTGCCGATCCCAGTGGCATCATCGCCCCCTTTTCTTCTCTACTGCCAGCCTCCTATCGGACAACGGACGACAACATCGAGCCCCTGTCTCCCGAACTATTCGGGGCATTTCTCAACCACGAGCTGCTTGTCCAGCGGCTGAATGACATTCACAACTGGCTATGGATGTGTGGTCGCCCCATGCCTCCCCGCCCACTGCATCAGCAGGTGGCCATGTCGCGGAGTATTGTGGTGACCGAACAGATGGACATGCACCTCGTCTGGATGAATAACCAGTTCTTTATCAAGCCACTCCCCGCTTATCTATTCCACCCAGACTTCTGGCATCCGCATGGTCCGACACCCAGCTCCCTGCAGAAAGACCCTCCCATGGACGAGAACAAATCAAGCCCGGCCAGCACTGCTGCTACTCCGTCCGCCTCCCACCAGGAGAGAATTGCCTGTGCGCGAGGCTTCCTCTTCTCATACACAGCGCTGATCACCTACCCCTCGGATTTCCACCTTGCCCAACAACAGGGCCTCCTTCCTTCCACCGTAACATGGGAACGGTGGCGCGTCTTCTCGGCCCAGTTCCTATCGCACCACTGCTACGCGGCCATCAACCCGCGGTTCTGGTACGGAGAGCTGCGTCTTAGTCGCCTGAACAAAGTATATGCTCTGACCCGGGGGTGGATGTTCCGTGGCTACTCGCGAATCGGCGGGGCAGCAACGTACGAGGACCTTCTGCGCAACAACTTTGCCGCTCTGGCCACGGTGCTGGGTTACGTGGTCATCGTGCTGACGGCCATGCAGGCCGGGCTGTCAACCGACCGATTGCAGCATGACCGGACGTTCGTGAATGCCAGTTACGGGTTCACGGTGTTTAGCATCATCGCCCCACTGATAGGCGCGGTGGTCCTGCTGGTGGGGGTTCTGTGCATTGTAGCGAGCAACTGGATTGCGACCAAGGGGTATGAGAGGAAGCGATTCGTGACTATGGGGGTGGAACCGCTGCGACATGCTGTCCGAGTCTCCAGCTGACGGACGATCCGAGAGTTCCTGTCACGGAAGAACAGTCCTATTGGTATACCGAGAATAGTACTCCAACTTCGACCGACAGCCTCCTAGAAAGCTTGTTAGAACCAGTAAATCTGGGTGTTGTCTCCGGGATGGTTGCTTTTTCCTCTGATTTGACGCTGGCCTGCCACGTCGCCGCGGGGCATTCCATCAGTTCAGCTCCTTATCGCTATCCCTGCCCCTTGATGCACCACGGTGGGTCGTGTCATACCATCTTACCAATCGCTTGTTTCTCCCCTTTCTCCCTACGGCATTTCCCGAGAGTCAATCAGCTACGCCATGCGCGACAATTTGCTGGTGCCGACAAATCAGTCTCATATGCCAATAAAAGTGGCCTGTATTTCAACAAATGGGGCTGTGGTTTAGTGGTATAATATTCCCTTAGCATGGGAGAGGTCCGGGGTTCGATTCCCCGCAGCTCCATTTTTTTTCGCAGGTATCCCACCTAGTCCGGGTGAAACCAATCTCAAATCAAGATCAGAAATAATCCTCATCTCTATTTGAGATACATTGTTTTTTCTTTTTCTCTTCACACTCTATCATTCTGTCTTTAATCTACACTACATATCAGTGATGCCGTGCATTAACCGATTTGCAATTCTCCATATCGCAGCTAAAACCATCCGCTTCCATGATGGAAAATATATAATTCTCCAACTCGATATGCATCTATGCCCCCCCCTGTGAAAGTCTACAAGTAATTAGAGGATACATACATAAAGATCCCGACCAGATTTTAGAATAAGGAATACTACCACATCTCCCTCTTTCTTTCTCTCCACTACTAGTACTTCTAGAACTCTATATGTTAGGGACGTGAAGCCGAAGAAACTGAGTGATATTGCTTGATTAGCTAGGAGGGCTTCTTCTGCCTACGCGTGATGAAATGACAACAACACGGTGGCCAACCTGACCAGACACATGACGCTCGCCTACTCGACACTATATGTACCCTTCGCCTCAGACTACATATATTATATATACTCAGATTTGAATAACCCGCTCTTCATTTGAAGTAGTAGTAATGTGAATTGTGGAGTTTCCACAACACAGGAAGAGAACCCCTAAAGAGGTAGTCCATAAAATAGTTCACTGGTACGTGAAAGACAATTACACATTTTGTTTCTTCACCGGCCGCAGACTATACACCCTGCTTAAAGACGTCATGAAAGACAGGAATTGTCGTTATTAACAGTATTGAAGATGTTCAAGAACCAACGAGACAATAAGATGATAATGCTACCTGGATTATTGAAGCGATCCAGGTGTAGACGTATTGCTTGAACTCACGGAATTTACAGGGAATGTCTTGTTCATAAAAGGGTAGGATAGGCAGGATATGCAGATATCACAATCATCTGCATTAGTTACTCGAATATCCCCAGCTCTCATTTAGAGGAAAGTTCAAGGAATATTGAAGTACATTTGAAGGGCAAGATAGAGCAGAGCACAGGACCTGGCCTGACGAGGGACAATATCATCTCAATGTAAAGACCATTGCTGCATCAATCGCTGCCAAGCGTGGGCTTACCCTGACGTTCAAGAGCTAATTTGAGATTTTCCGCAGCTAGCAGCGTATATGAATGTTCAGGTCCAAGGGCCTTCTCCGCGCTCTGTACAGCTTGCTGAAGTACCTGCTCAGCTTCCTCATACTGATTCAAAGATAAAAGCGCTACACCGAGGTCATCATAAGTCAAAAGGATGTCCGGATGATTAGGCTGAAGCACCTCCGTGCTCCGGAGGACATGTCGAAAAATCAGCTCAGCCTCCTTGTGCTGGCCCTGAAGTCCAAGCGCTACACCGAGATTGTGTAAAAAGGACAGTGTCTTTGGATGTTGAGGCCCAAATAATTTCTCCCCGCCTTGTACGGCTCGTCGAAACATTTCCTCGGCCTTCTCATATTGATCCTGCTGTACAAGAATTTTACCAAAATTACGTATACTAGCCAATGTACTTGGATGCTCGGGTCCGAGCACCTTTTCAGTGCCCTGCAAGACTCGTTGAGCAGTTCTTGCAGCCTTTTTATACTGACCTTGCGCCAACAGGGCATTATTGAGGTTATTCAAAGTGCTGAATGTACCTGGATGCTCAAGGCCGTACACCTTCACCTCGCCTCGCAAGGCTCGCCGATGCATGGTTTCAGCCTCTTTATAACGACCCTGCCTCTCAAGGTCATTACCAAGACATACCATACTACTCAGTGTGCATGGATGCACAGGCCCAAGTATCTTCTCGCTGCCCTGCAAGGCTCGTCGATGCATAATTTCAGCGTCTTGATACCGACCCTGATCAAAGAATGACCCACCAAGTCGAATCAGATTCGCTAGCGTGGCTGGATGTTCAGGGCCCTGTCCCTTTTCCGTGGCTTGTAAAGCTCGTCGAAGCATCGTTTCGGCCTCTTTGTATTTGCCTAAAGATGCATAGCAGACGCCGATCTTGGAAAGAAGTTGTTCATGGACTTCATCATGTTTGCCGTGAGGACAACTCGAAAAAAGGGATTCCGCATGCGGGAGATACCTTCCCCAGATATGTTTGTTGTCGTATTCTGGCTTGGGATAGATATCGCTAATCCACTGAAGGAGGTCTATGCTATATTTCTCCAAGGTGCCCTTTCGGTCCATCCAAGCTCGCATAGCCAGTCGAACAAGTCGGTGAATATCATAAAGCCCAGGTTCCTCATGTTCCGTTATCAATGCATATGCTTTCAGGATGCCCACCGCTTCAGCGACATCCATTTCATCACCTTCATAGGGAATCAATGAAAGTGGAATTTCCCTCTCTCCGAGGAGACAAATGAATTCTAGATAGGTTGCAGCAGCCGGTTTATCTCGCTCGATTTGCCGAAATGAAATGATCCATGTCGTTGCAATCGGATTCTCAATTTCGGTGTAGCGGTATTGGTCCCCAAAATCCTTGCTAATTAGTCTCGCCTGTGCCTTATCGCTTGAGCGACAGAATTGAAGGTATTGTGCCACCGAAACTCCGGTTTCCCCCATGTAAGCAGCTGCCTGCTTGATAGCCAACGGGAGACAAACAAGAAGATCGAGCAAGCTTTCCACGCTTTCATGGTCATCGTGAGCAGATGCATGTAGCTTCTTCAGGAGTTCAACCGACTCCCCCTTGGTCATTTCTCCCAAGTTGATCGTATTTCTGGGAGATATATCTAACCGCTGTACCACCTGCTGGGTTCGTGTGGTGAATAAGATGGACCCTTTCAGGCTGGATGGGAGATACTCTGACAGCGCTGCCTTGCCAAAGAGGAGGTCGGGATCATCGGCATTGTCAATAATTAAAAGCCAGTTTCCGAAACTGTCCCGACTCAAGGCATCTTTGACAAGTCGCTTGACGTCATTTTTCCCGTTATTGATACCAGGAATCCCGAGCTTCTCGCCTATCTCACGGTAGGCCTTTTCAAAGGTCATGGCATCTACCGCTGGAACCCAAAAGACGGAGCAGTATTTGCGAAGACGGTACGCAGACTCCAGAGCAATTTGCGTTTTCCCTATTCCCCCCAGGCCAACAATAGCGGTTCTTTGACAGGCATCCTCATCCGAAAAGGGACTGATCTCGGTATGAAGCGGCTCCAGAACTGATTCCCGCCCGGTGAAGTCGCGGTTACGCCCAAATGGAACCATCCAGTGATGCTGAGATAATACTTCTATGAACTTAGTAAAAGATATCATCGCGGCGGTTTGTTTTGTACCTAGCTTTCGTTGTTGAATGAGGTCCGTGGAGTTCATGACCATGCCACGAATCTCGTCTGAAACGCTCAGGAAAGACCGATCATCCGGGCCTTGGAATTTGTTCAATGCCAGATGATCAGACTGCAGAGGGAACCTTTTCAAGCCCGTAATACATGCAGAAGTCTCTTCCACCACCTATAGCGTTGTTAGCAGCACGGCTGAGGTAGTGTTCACGAGGAACTGACCATCCCCTTGGCCCATCCAGGGACCCCCAACTTTCTCCCATAACTGGTTTCGCGAAGTTTAAAGAAACAACATGTCGGCAACCGTTCTTTTCGTTGCAGATTGCAAAAGGCATGTAAGCGATCAGTGAGTGCGGGATTGTCATAGGTCAGATCCTGAATAATCCCGCCATGGGATGCCATCATCGCCAATGACTGGACGGCGATGTTGGCATAGGATTGCATTTTGGACCCCCGGAAAGGTGTGCCCAGAAATATTAAGCCGACGGTGACGGAGGGCATATAGCTGAACTGATCATGGTTGTCGGCAAATAATAGCCCCTGTTCGACAAGTAACTTAGCGTGACAGATGAAAAAAGCGTCAGGAGGATGACTCCACTCCATCACTAACATGTTGGATGACATTTCCCCCTAGACTGTGCCCTATGAAGATGATCGGGCGGTTGATTCCGTTGCGGAATCGATGCACACTGTGGACCAACTCCTCCCCGCACAGTTGAAGACGCGTCTTTGGGGCATCCATGTGCCATCGCGAATCATAATTATACACCATGATCCGCGACTGTGGTATAATCCTAGGCAGCATGGTCGGGTCTTGCAACCAGTTGCAATGAGTAGGTGGTCGGGATCCTTCGTTGGGACCTTTCCAAGTCCAGGACCAATCCACATTTGAGCCGAGACCATGAACTGCAATGATGCTAAGGCCTGGAATTAGTAGGCGCCCGTCTGAATGCTTTCGTCGTACCTACTCGACTGCTATATCATCCTCACTGAGTGCAGAATACAGAATGTCAAGAGGCGGTCGGTTGTAAGGATTCTACGCCTGTCAGTAAACCGGTCTCCAATCTTCTGGCTCTTCACTAACCTTTGTCTGTTGTAGTGATCTGCTGCGTGATTTTTGGCTATTGGTGCGATCCAAGAAACGCTTTAGGCCGGATAAATAAGGCCAGAGCCAACCGCGGCCAGCGACCGCCAGTCCAATCAAGCTCACGAGAGTCAGCACAAGTTCAATTGCATAAGCTGGCAAAGAACCGGATATCCTAGCGGGAAACATGTTTGAGTTGAATCCCCTCAGGGTGAAAGTGGTAAGCTGATGCAAAGAACAGCGGATGATGGGAAGATGAAGGGACTGTGGGCGGAAGCTTTTTCCACTTCTGCTCGCTGCCTCATCTGGGGGGCGGAGCGATGTGGGTTAGGTTGATTGGTTAAGAGATGATCAATCAAGTGGCTGGATTTGATGCCCAACATGCAGCAGCTATGTCAGGTGATAAGCCAGCGCTTATCGTGCGGCAATTCACAGCCTCGTCGGGTGCACCTTGCGATTAGCGATAAGCCTTGATAGCTGGAAGAGCCAAGCTTGACAGTATTGTCAGTGGTCCAGAATTTTCAGCAAGTTAACGGGACCTGCTCGCAGGGAAGTTATCGATGATTCGAGAGCTCCTGCCTCAAGCGGTCCCTCCAACAGAGTAACTCAATAATCATCCGACCGCCGTCCGCTTGTTGGAACACTAATTAAACTTGTTTGAAGGTCCATATAGCATCCACTATGGAGAAATCCAGTCCGTGCATCGGACAGAGGTCCGTGATTCAAGTACTATTAATTAAGGACCGGGAAAGGGCTGAGGAAATCAGGTGACGTTCTTCCAGTAACCAAAAGCTTACAGACTCCATCAGTTGGGACTTTCACACAGGCATCATGATCAAAGGAAAAGCCAAGAGATATCGCTTTAACGAGACATCTCCCACCAGTGCAGTCATCTTCGAACCGCATGCACCAACCTCACCTCAAACCGGTCCCCGGTCCAGGACATCCCCGCATCGATATTCACGCTCGCCTTCTCTACCAACCCCATGAACTCATCCGCCTCCGGATGCCAATCCCAGCCCCCCTGCCGTTGATATCTTTTCCCTTGATGATCCCACACCAACAACTCCTCCCCACGAGCCCTCACCCACTCCCATGGCCTCTGCACCCGGGCTAACACCATCAAATCATCCTCCTCCTCCTCCATCTCATCCACGATCAAAACCTCACGAATATTCTCATAATGATACAACTCGAATATCCCCTTAATGGCATTCTTCTGGCTTTCCAACACCGCCTTCGGAAACGCAATCCGAGGAAAAGTTGGGGGAAAAGTTTCGTTAGTCGCGTATTCCAGTCCCGGAGCCCAAGCCACATCTACGGGCTCGCAGATGAACTCGAGGTACCGATTTTTAGGTACGTAGAGAGCGTCTGAATTTGGCTGGAAGGGCCGCATGAAGTGGAAGCCTGTCGGGGTCTGTTGGAAGCGGATGGGTCCCCTGTGCCTTTGGAGCCAGTGGTGCGCTATGGGATGGGCTTCGTGGTTGACGAGGAAGGGTGGGATATCGATGCGCATGGTGGACAGGGAGGAGTCGTTGAATATGAGGTTGAAGTGGGGGTCCGGGCCTGGGGCGTTTTCGGGGTCGAGATGGGTTTCCCAGCATCCTTTCTGGTAGATGTAGAGACCATGGTGTACGGGGGATGGGAGGGAGAAGTGCCAGATGAGGAGGCGGAGCTCGGTGGGGAGGAGAGGGAATTTAGGGAATTGGGCGGGGGTGGGCTGGGCATGGTTTGGGGTTGGTATTTTGGGGAAGACAGAGGAAGAGAAAGAGTAAGAGGACATGGAGGGGAGGGGGAGAGAGGAAAGGTGAGAGAATGGCGAAGAAGGAAGACAAGGCTGGAAACGGGTGGGGGCGGAATTGGCCGCTAAGCCTGGCCAGGTCTCGGCCCTAACCGGTCTGTATGGACGACGCGGGAAATACATTTGCCTTCTGCCTACGCGGCCATTGGGGCCAGCAGCCAGAATGGTCATCCCACCAACGGATCAGGGCGCACGGCTTCACTCGTCATTCGCAGCCGGAGTAAATCTCAACAGCTGCCCCCAAACCTCGACATTACACGACGAAGCCGTAGGATTACAAGGTGACATCGTCTCAGCGACATCCCTGTCAACTCCCACTTCATGAAACCGACCCCAAGGGAAATAACATCGAAGCTGTCTAGAACAACAGATAGGTCTCCCGAAGACATATAAGTAGAGCCCACACCCCCCCCCAAACAACCATCCACACTCCCACCAAGCCCATTCTTCTCCCCTTCATTACTACCATTTCAATACCCACCATTTCTGCACCCATAACCCTCCACCATGCTCAACTTCAAAACCCTAGCTATCGCCGCCCTTCTCCTAGCCAGTCAGGCCCTAGCTACCCGAATCACCTACTCCACCAAATACACCACCGGTAACATCGGGGACAAGGGCGGCCGTGCCACCAAGAACGCCGGAACAGTGACCGAGGAACAAGAGAAAGAGATCATCGCTAATATTGGTACTTGGTCCGACCACCACATTACGGCCCAAATCCAAGAAAAGACTGGAATCCTGTTGGTCATAAGTGAGACTGTGGAAACTAAGGGGCAGGCGGCGACCGCGAACCAGAATGCGCAGCATATCGTTAACCAGCACATTTAGGTTATGATGGTGAGTTTTGTCCGTGGAATAAAATGTACTTCGAAATGGGTGCGAGCTGACATTATGGTGGTATTTCAGGTAGTTATGTGGGTGACTTGGGGTGTTCATGTTGGTTCTGGGTGGGGGAGGGGGTATGGTAGCTGTTAATCGTTGTATGGAGTTCTCTCTGTGTAGAGTTTAAGCTCGGCCGATGTCCAGCGGGTTTGGAAATGATTGTATAGTATGTGCTTAATTTGGTGAGATGTGTGTCTGGTTTTATGTATGTGTCCAAGTATGTAGTTTAGGGACTGAAAGAGCTACTCTCTGGAGTGTACAGGGTGAAATATCCACGTAATTTATCACAAGTTCATCTCACTGAGTGCCCAGCATGTATACCGTCCCGAACAAGCTCTTGCTAGGAGTGCTTTGATTGCACTCTGTGGAGTTTGTAGCATTTTATATTCGATTGACTCCTAATGTATCCTACCTCTTGAACATCACCGCTGCTCCGAGCGGCTACAAGGCTGAGGTAAAGCAAACGACTAAAGTAGGAGGGCTTTTGATTTGAAATCAGCTTTATGGAACGCATCATAGAAGATAAATGACGAATCGCACACAGTGTGAATCATTACGTACTATTTGTTGACTTAGAGGAAGAAAAAGTGAAACAGCTCCACGCAAGTCTCAAACCCAATCCCTACACCACCTTTCCAACAACCCCCCATCGATCGGCCTTAAAGCCGCCAAAGTGGGACTAGCCATGCAAGCCCTACTCGTATCCATCGACGGGCACCATTTCCCCACCAACGACGCAAAAAAGGGAAAGATCCTAATTCGTTCTTCTTCAATACCAGCGGACAGCATCCCCGCGGGCAAGTTGCCAAGAGCCTCCACCCATTCCTTGAACCCAAGTTGCTGACTTGCTGGACCACTGGAAGCCTGAATAGCATCCGCAAGATGAGCGAACGGGATCTGACGCGGGTGAACCAGATGGAAGACGTTTGCCTGACCCCCAGCGTCATCCCTGCGAGGTCGCAGCGCAATCTCAAGCATCGCGCGCGACATCCGGTCCACGGGGACCCAGTCCACCTGCACCAGGTCAGATGGAATCAATCCTGTCGTTCGACACAGTCGTACCATTGAGTGCACCCAGTCGTGACTCTCCCAGCGTTCGGACGACCCCGCGTCGCTGCTTCCCACTACCTGACCCAATCGCAAGATGGAGATGTCGAGGTGCCATCGTGCTGCCGCGTCGGTGAGTAGGCTCTCTGCTATGTACTTGGATTGGGCGTAGCCGGTCATGGTTTCTGCAACATGAGGGACCATGAGATCTGGCCCACCCACTGGGGTTTCCGGCACAGAGGTAGGTTGCTTGCCGCCCGCCCCCTGCAGGTGACACCGCGTGTGCTGGCAAGAACCTGGCACTCGCGCAGATCCGTCTGGTTACGGCGGCTCTGATTGGAAAATACTGCATTCGATTCGCGCCTGGAACCGATAGCATGAGGAACGTGGAGAAGGCCACTCCGAAGACCGCCGACTCTTCCAACTGGTTACCACAACCTCCCCTTGTCCTGGCGTTTCCCCGGGGGAGTCTGCCTCTCGTGATAGCTCTTTTTTCCGCTACTCTCTACGTCCATAATTATTCCCCTCCCCTTTTCAACAACACGTTTGTGCGCTGGATGTTCTTCCACCAGACCTCTCACCATCGTTCCCCACCACTCACTTAGGTGTCCAACCTCGGGCATACTCTCAGAGGACTGTCATGGCACATCACTTTTGCCTGAATCGACTGCATCCTCAACCCGGCGACTTTATTGGGACGAAACCTAACGAGATCACTGTGCTTCGCTCATGTGCTCATCTAGTTTCGTGGTACAAGAGTTCAAACGACCAAGTCAAATTGATACGATCCGCCTTTGCCCGATGAGGCGTGGAAACCATTCGAATCGCTCAAGGTTACCGCATACGGCAGAAGGCCATGTCGGTTTCCCAGCTTGCGCAGCACCTTTACCCCAACGGGCAGTGGACAATCGACGATACCAAAGAGCGCGGTATCCTGGAAACCGACAACTGAAAGTTGACGCCGAGAAGCGGTTCCAATATGGCGGATAAGTACGCTCAAATCCTGATTCCGGTGGTGGGTGGGCGTGACCGCTGACCGTTAATCCAGTCCCACGGTAGCCCAAAGCTTGGTGTTTCTGTTCTACAACCTGATACTGCATCCCGCAAAAGCCGAATACATGTACAGAGAAGACTACGGCATGGACTGTGCTCAGCCCCTGCAACAGCTACCTTTTCTCAACGCCGTGACCAAGGAGAAATTGCGCCTGGACCGCGCCGTCCTCGCATTTGGGTATGGCTACATCTAGGGATCATGATTGATGTGGCCTTTACCAAGGAGCGCAACAATCGTAATCCCATTTGAGTAAGATGTTTGTTTGACTGATAGATTCGCCCTAATCAAGTCACGTTCCAAGGCATTGTGGAAACCGAGCGACATGACAGTGCAGTCCCCCCAACTCTGAGATGATATGGACCTGATTTCTCTATCACGAGACTGACTAGGGGAAGTGAACTCCGGAGATGTACTGGCACATGTCTACCAATAGCGTCCGATCCAGATGACAATTTGGAGGATATCATGGATACTCTTGGTTTCTATTTATGTATGATAAATGCTATCATGGTTTCTTTCAGCGTTGATGTCTCGTACCTGGCAACTTACGCTAAGAGTTTGTATATGGCGGACACTTCCTATTCGATCTCGCCAGGGCAGTATAATTCCCAAAGTCACCACTGATCTTCATGAACATCTACATTCACACATTCAATCAAATCCAGCATTCTATATATCAATGGAGGGAGGAAAATAGTACATACGACCACAGGGTGTGGAGAACAGGGCTTCCCGTCCGCTCAGCCGTACTTAAGCCACACGCCGGGAGGTTAGTAGTTGGGTGGGTGACCACCAGCGAATCCCTTCTGTTGTATGTTTTTTTCCTTTTTGCTGCTTTTTATCATCTATCCTTGGCTAAAGATTCCTCTCACTTCCTTGTCTTCACCCCAATCAATGTAGCTGCCTACTACCAACAATTGAACACACAGGACTAGACCACGGGTACTTTGGGGTGCCTACCAGGATAATATGGCCGTTGGACGGCCCCCAGTTACTAACCCTCAAGCAGTTCTCTGCCATCATGGATATAGTCTACGTTAAACCTTCTTTCTCATCTCAATAGAAAGTTTACTGTTCGATTTTCCTTCCCTATTAGTTGACAATCCGTCAGCTTACTTAACAGATGAATCAAGCTAATGCCAAGCTAAGCCGATCCAATTCACGGCCTGCATAAAATATTTTACCGGCCAACAAACACCCTTTCATTTTTCATTTCCATAATCTGACGTGAGATCGACCGCACTGGCACTTCCAACAGGTGATAAGCTATACCAAGCTGGTTGGAGCAATATCGCCTGAACAAGTTCGCCGCGGGGGCCAGATAACTCAGTTCTCAAGAGATTAAGTGGATTTTGGTCAGCACGGACGAACGGATGTATTCTCACCCATCGACCTCGACCCTTTGGACCCCATTCGGCGTGGTATGACACTCCACTCCAGGATTGATTACTGTGCGCGCTGCGCCCTACAAGGTTTCCCGTACAGAGTGTCTCATGGTTGTAACTGTAAGGACGTGGTTGTTGGATGTTGAGGGGCCGAAATGCGACAGAGAAAGGGAAAGAGGGGTATTGGATGGGCTTCGGAGCGAGCCTGAGATAGGCGTTTCATGTTATTGAGTATGGAAAATAATGATAGGGAGAGACTTGGGGGGCAGATCAGATTCGAGGTGTTGGGATGAGCATTCAGCCTTCTCACCACGGACTTTGACGAGAACAAACATACTATATAAGGCGTCGTCGTCGAGTAGACTTTACCTGGCTCACCAAGCACTCACTCGCTCATGAACTTTCATTTCGATCTGATCCTTAGTCGCTCATTTATAATCCTTTCTTTCCAAAAGACTCCAGCCATAGCAACAATGCTCTTCGGCAAAACACTCATTACTCTCCTGGTCAGCGCGACCATCACCGCCATCGCCGCTCCCGTGGACACCACCACCACCATCACCAACCCATTCAATGCCCTAGCCGACCGAACCAGCAAATCCCACACCACCACCTCCAATACCGGCACTTCAAGTAACCCCTTCGCCAACATCAAAGCCTCGACATCCACCTGGGAAAGGGCCGCCAAACTCTGCAAAGAAGGCTACTCGAAGCGCGACCTCGACCTCCACGTCCGCACCAACAGCTGGCCCCCAGAGACACCCTCGGGGTTCAACAAGGTCGACATGGGCGAAATCAAAGGCGCCTTGGCCCCCAAGGGTCTGTGGACGTACGGCCTGGTGACTTGCATTGGGCTGGGGGTTACAGGCACCCAGAAAGACGCAACCAAGGACGCGCGGATTCTGATGCACCTGCCGTCTACGAAGAAGTCGCTGGAGGAGAGATGGGGTGATTTGCTGAAACTGGTTGAAGAGGCTGGGATGACGGATATGGAAGGGTGGATGAGTATCCCGGACACGGAGAATCAGGTTCCGTCTGGATGGAGTGCGGACCTGAAGGAACTGACGGAGGAGGTCGCGGAGGCGGCCGAGTGGGGGCTCAAACAGGTCATTGGGAAGACTCCGAAGGTGGTGAAGAGGCCCATGGCGCTGGCGATTGCGCATACCCTGCCGCATGGGACGATGCAGATTGATAAGGAGAATAAGGTGGAGATTGATGGGGTGGAGTATACGCAGTAGGGTTTTAGTTGAGGGGATGGTGTGGTTGGAAGGGGAAGGTGGTGGTGGTTGGTTGAGTGTAGGAGGAGCAGGGCATGAGAGTTAGGGCCTTTTTTTTTTTTTCATATTTTTAGCTGGATGTTCATGTTCGGTCGTGTAGGAAGACTTTGGTTTCACATTCATTCAATGATCTTCTTGATTTCTCGGATATTAGAAAGAGTTCTGCTCTAAGTCCTGTCCCGCTTAAAGCTGAACGTTAATGGTAGCACGATTTAGGAAAAGAGAACCTATTCTTGAACCAGGTAGCTACCTAAAGACCAAACAAAGCCAATTCAGGCCAGTGGGCGCTCAAATCCAACAACCGCTTTGCCTCTGACCTGTATCCCGGCGGTTGTATCAAGCCCGAGCCACCTGCCGCCGTCGACACAGCGCCCAAGGGCTCCAGGGGAAACAGCCAGAACCCGAATGCGGGCTTCACAGCTCTCTCCATATCCTCATATTTATACTTTGGATGGTTAGCCCCAACCGGCCACTTGATATTCTTCTGCCGAAGTCTCTGAACAAACGCGGAGATAGGTTTATCTGGATCTTCAAACGGATCCGGTTCCCCCTTCCATTCACAATCCTCCTTCAACAACCAGCGCTCTGCACTTCCGCGGTCACGGACCCTATCTGAATCCCCGCGGGGAATAAACGCCAAAAGGACTCGATATTCAACAATCGATGAAGCCACATTCCACCTCCGAAGCAACCGACCCCAGTGATCGAACATGCCTCGGGGATCAAACGTCCCGACAAAGACGTGCTTCAGGTCGTCGGCAATCTCTCGGGGGTCTCGGGGCAAACGGTCAAACGACGTCGTCGAGGATGATAAAATCGGCAACGAGCGATTGAAGAACGTTTCCGACGTGAGCAGCCCGCTGTGCAAACCGACGACCTGGCGGCCCACCCGCTCGATCACCACGAACAAGACCTGACGCAGCTGCGTCAGCGTCTCGGTGAACGACCTTCGTCTTTCGGCACTGATGCTCGCGTCCGCGGGGTCTAATGCGTAGAGATCGTTCGCGTTGAGATCATTGCCGTCCATGGCTAGGTTGAGAAGGCCGATGCCCCGCGGGTCGTGCGTGTGCTTCAGTTGATGGAGGAATTCAACGAGGGTTTCCCGTACTGGGTCACTGGCGTGGATTCCTAGTATGTCGTACTCCGGGTTGAAATGGAATGTTCCTGGGGTCGTTGAGTCGAACCTGCAGTCGGTGTCGAGGCGGAATTCGCAGGGGATGTGGACGCGGTAGAACCCTAGGGCGGCTTCCCGTGACTCGCGATTGATGTGGAGTAGTTTGCTGAGTGCGGAGAGGCCGTTGATAATAACTCGGTATTTCTCTGTTGCGTGGTCCGGGGGTTTTGGATCGGGGTATCCGGCTGGGTAGATATGTATGCGGATGAGACGGGGGCGTTGCATTGCGTGCTGCCATATTTTGAGGCGAAGTTCGGTGGGCAGTAGAGGGAATGGATGAAATGTGGTTTGCTTTGCATGGGGTTGTCGAAGGAGGTTGTAGATTTGTAACTGGGGTTGGTGCGACATGTTGGTTGGTGTGTGAGATGGGTGAACTGCGATTGTTGTCTAGCCAGCGTGACTTGATAGTTCATCTAACCAGAGGTAAACCGGATGTGTGGAGAGCGGGACCTATTCCTGTATTGGTGAAATAACAGAACCTAAAGATCGGAAAGAATGCGGGAATTCTAGTGAATTAATGATTATTAGGTGACAGAATAGCTGATTAGGTACCAGGATTTGGAAGCTGACACCAAACGCCCCAATCACGTGAAAGGCTCATCATCTGACCCCGCGCACTAACCTTTATTTTCGATTTCTATTTATAGTCATTTTTCTTCTAAGGGGATGGATCTGTACCTAACTATTCTTTCTATTTGTGCGCGTGGGATGGAATATCTGATTCACAGCCTCAGCTATATACATATCAACGGGAACACCCAAAAAAGAATGTCGAAAACTTCACTTGTCTGGTTAGAGTCTACCACCTAGACCAAATTGTAAGTTTGCCAATGCCACTTCACATCATGTGTATCTTAACTCCATGTCATTGCTACATATTATGGCCCACAACATGTTAAACATAGAACGACAATGATATGGAATCATTGTCGGACTGTCGCGTCGCGGATAGATCTGGTAAGTATCTGATGGCACTTCCGAATGATCTTTAATTACTATAGGTTTATTTGCGTGATAATGTAATGATTTGATCTAGTTTGAATGGGGAAGTGACCATACTTCCTCGGAAGAAAGAAGTGAGACGCTGGTATGCGATGCGAAACCCTCTCATCTCAACAACCGATATTATACCAACCATGCATATTGTGCTCACAAACATGCCTTTGAGAAATTACCATGTGATTACAATCAATATCTGGTATTGCGCACTAACCGACGACAAACCCCCAAACAACTAAACCTCACAGAGCCACAAGCCTAATGCCCAACCATCGCCTGAAAAACAGCAGAAAACCTCTCCCCAACCGGCTTCGCAGCATCCACAATCCTCCGCATCTCCAGTATCTCATCCTCTGTCAATTCCACATCCCGCGACGCCCAGTTCTCCTCCAACCGGGAAGCCTTAGTCGTTCCCGGGATAGTAATCAACCCTTGGGCAGCAACCCAAGCCAAGGCAATCTGTGCAGTCGAGCACCCTTTCTTCGTAGCCAACTTTTTGATCTCGTCTACAATAGCCTTATTCTTGTAGAAGTTCTCGCCTTGGAATTTGGGTACTGTATTGCATAGGTCAGTCAAAAGGGTGCTTTGGTTTGGATAAGGTAACCTACCTGTACGCCGGAAATCATCAGGTGCAAAGTCATCCGGAGACTTGAACTGAAAGTCGTCAACTAGCCAGCCGTGTCCGAGCGGGCTGAAGGCGATAAAAGCGACGCCGAGTTCTTTAGCTGTGTCGATTAGACCGCTTGTCTCGTGTAGAGTTTCGAAGGCGGAGTATTCGGCCTGAACAGCGTCGATTTTGGCGACTGCGGTATATTTATCAGCATGACATGTTCGGGTGTGGGAAGTGCAGAGACGAACTGGCATTAGCCTTGCGTAAGGTTTCAGCAGAACATTCGGATAGACCTATGTATTTTGTTTTGCCGGTGCGGCGGAGTTCGTCTAGAGCGCCGATTGACTCCTCGAGAGGAGTGTCTATACATTCATTAGTCAATGATAGGGTGTTCACATTGGGTGGTTTTATACGTACTGGGATCAATTCTGTGAAGATAGTACAAATCAGGTGTAAACCCGAGTCTATCGATTGTGCCCTCAATGTATTCCTTGATGTGGCTAGCCGAGTTGGTGACTTTCCGCTGGGGTCCGAAGACGTCGAATCCGCATTTGGAGGCCACTGTGCCACGATACAGTGTCAGCCGGCGTTACAACAGAAGGAAAGGAGAGGATGGGGTGGTACTTACCGAAAAGCTTATCACGGACATCATACTTCTTGATAAATTCGCCCAACAACTTCTCATTTTCGCCACTCTTGTAGGTAACCTATCACAAAGACAATCAGAGACTGGCAGCATCGTATTCTTGAGGTTGTACTTACCGCCGTATCCCAGAATGTACAGCCGAGTTCGATTGCTTTCAAAAGAACAGGCTCGGACTGTTCGAAGTTTAGATCTGTTCCCATGGCGGCATTGAGACCCATAGCCCCAAAGCCGGGGACTGAGACCTGTTGGTCGCCGAAGGGGAGTGTCTTGACCATTTTGGCGGGCTGGTTCAGTGTATGAAGCTGGGAATGAAAAAATAAGTTCTTGAGAGTTGAAATGATTGTTCAGATGCGAGAGTGAAAATGGGGGGTGTGGAATATATATGCTGCGGCCGAGGGGAGACACATTGCCTTGATGACATCAATCAACCTACTTAGGGTTTTCGCGGAAGGGTCCTGGACCCACTTTGTCACACACCTGCATGAAGCCTAACTAGAATGGGAATGGGCAATTTCAGAGTTTGAGGAGGGTCCGTCGGGCCGCTGCAGCGTGATGACAACGACGGTTTGATTGGCGGATACAACTCTCCCCACCCCACTGATTCCAGTCCGGAGGCAGAGAAAAGCGTTGCATTTGATGACAATCCAAGGATAGGGCCGCGCTCAAAAGATTGCCGCTGAACATTGTCTCTCGTCACTCACGGAGATAGCGGGCACAGAGGGATAGCTCCGGATAACATCCAGGCGCTTAAGCTTCGGCTGACGGGGAAGCGAACATAATATCTCCAGAGTCCGGTATACTCAATATGGGCTTTCCAGGCAACAGCATTGAATCGACCCAAGGTGACTGAAAGATATCCTCCTTAGTGACTCCTAATTCCGTCTTGACTTTGTATCGGCACCTGATGCTATTACTGAGGATCAATTCGAATATTCAGAACCTGCTACAGTATCGAAAAGTGTACAAGACTTATAATATTGAACTGTATACCCAGTACATGTAGACACATCTTGCTATCAAGTGTCCTCACAAGTTCAATACCCGTTTGCTTAAACAAACTGAGACTAAGCCACCAATCCTTTCTTCAGTTGATCAAGGAAACCGAATAACAACCTTGTGCTCCCGATGATCACTATACCGTCTATAATACTCCGGCGCCTGTTCAATATCAATCACCGAGCTGACCACAAAGCTCGGAGAGGCTCGCCCAGCAGCAACCAGATCCACAAGCGGCTGCGCATGTTCCAACGGCAACACAATCCCGCTTCCCACAGTGAGAGCCTTTCCCCACAGGTTTGCAACAGAGAAAGGAACCTGAGCGGGGATCTGATCGGCAAAGGGAGCGCCCCGGGTGCTATTCTGTCCGCCGAAGTAGACACCCGCGATGGCAATTCCTCCTTGGTCGGCGGTGACTGCAAGGAGGTTCCGAGGAACGATTCCATCCTCTCGTTGTCCCGTGGCGTTAACAGCCTCGAATCCAACACAGTCCAATGCCCGGGTTACCCCGTTAGGTTCAAGGGCTAGGATCTGTTCCACGGGATCAGAACTATTGAATTGGATGGGTACGGCTCCGATGGAAGATGCCAAGGCGAGGCGATCGGGGACCTGGTCAACGGAGTAAACCCGGGAAGCACCGCGGAGGATGGCAGAGTATGCAGCCATTAGGCCTACTGGTCCGGCGCCGAAAATGGCGACGGTGTCGCCGGGTTCGAAGCCGCTGTAGCTTAGGGCTTGCCAGCCGGTGGAGAAGATATCGGAGATCATCAAGTAGTCGAGTTCTTGGGTCGTGTTTACGGAAGTGTTGGTTAGGGGAACTGGGATGAGGCTCATATCTGCGAAAGGAACACGGGCGTATTCGGCTGCGTTTATGGTATTAGTGATTGTGCGAGAGAGAAAACATGGAAAGGTAGGGGCTGCTGGGTTATACCTTGCAGACCACCATAGTCAGGAGAACCGGTGCCGAAAGACAGCGGATGCTGTTGGCCATGATGACCGTCGTGGGCGTTGTCCGGGATTATGACATAGTCACCGACCTGAAGAGAGGATACTGCGCTGCCTACCTCCGAGATATAGCCAACGGCCTCGTGGCCCAGGCCCCATGGGACATCGGAAGCGCCAGCAAAGCCGTGGTAAAAATGGAGGTCGGAGCCACAGATGGCCGAGGTGGTGACTCGAACGATTGCATCTGTTTGGTTAACGATGCTTGGGACTGGCATGTCGATCACGGACACGTTGTAGGGTTGTCCGAACCAAGCCACTGCTCGCATTGTAGCAGTGAGGGTTGAATTGAGTGGCATAGTGTAGGAGGTGGAGAAATGAAACGAGAAAAGGATTGCTGTTCAATGGCTGTTGAGCTGAGTAAATTGAAGAGGCATACCAGGGATGGCGTGTACAATTTATATCTCATTCGCAGCTCGGCCTGCCTTGGGTATAATCCAAAGAAATAATCTGCCTTGATACGAATTTCGGCCCGATTGCCATAACAGGGTTACCGATTGACTCTTCTAATTCGTCCATCATAACGCGGATGTTACTCCGCTGCGGCAGCGCTTTCGCAACTGATAAGGTTGTGTTACGAAGGAATATGCTTATGCTGATCAAGTGGAGCTGTTTATCAGATGCAGAGAGCATCTAGGTCAATCCATTATTAGTGAGGTCATACGCCAAGATTGTACTGTTGACATCCCTTATATCATGCTATTAGGCAAACAAATTCATCGTACACAGGCGACCTTGCAATCTTCTTAATCCTTGCCGGTGATGTATCTGATATTCAACAGGCTTTATGCCTCCTAAAGCACATGCGCATCATATCCGCTAACAGCGCAAACATGTCCTGCAAATCACCATCAGCAAAAACCATAGAATCCAGGAGAGCTAGTGTACTGAATAATCAGGTCTGAAATCCAAGATCAGTACTGATAGGAGCGGGAATGAGCCCACACATGCAAGCTACCTGCTCCAGACCCGCTCGTGGCGCATAAGCAACATATTCTCATGTATTTGGCCAGACGAGTTTATCTGTTATCAGAAGTTTGTACATCGTACGATATATGCCTATGGTTGAGACCAGATTTCAGGAGATCTCCTAGAGACCCACCATTACACTGTAACCCAACGCAATAGGTAGATCTTTTTTAAGTCCCAATCGATGACCTCAATGCTGACGGGCTAAGGGTGGGTCGGTTCAATGCGGAGACACCCTTATCTGTGAACCACGGTACAGCGATTAGACGCCAAAGTAAATCCTAACTCCGATGCTCATTGCAGAGGGCTTTGAGGACGACGCCGGTTACCTTTATTCCTTCTGGGGAATTCATCAATAATCATCTCGTGAGAAAAGCTTTCTTTCAGACCATAAAAATCCCACCCAACCCTACCTCAACACCCCTCCCAACACCAAATCACCCACTCTCCACCCCAATCATGAAATACACCCAACTCGGCACCAGCGGCCTCCGCGTCTCACGCATCGGGGTCGGCTGCATGAGCTACGGCAACCCAGACGGGCGTTACCCCTGGGCCATCCCCGAAGAATTTGCCCTCCCGATCCTCAACCACTGCTACACATCAGGGATCAACTTCTTCGACACCGCCAACGCCTACTCCAACGGTCTCTCCGAAGAAATCCTCGGCAAAGCCATCCGGCAATACTCCTGGCGTCGCGAGGCCATCGTCATCGCCACCAAAGTCTGGGCCCCTGTTGGCCGCAGCCTCGAACAACCCCTCGCCATGACCGACGACGAAAAAGACCAATCCGGCTACATCAATCAATACGGCCTAAGTCGGAAACACATCTTCGAGAGCGTCGACGCGAGTCTAACCCGCCTGGGCCTTCCTTACGTCGATCTACTCCAAATCCACCGCTTCGATCCCCGAACCCCCGTCAAGGAAACAATGGAGGCGCTACACGATGTTGTCAAGTCCGGGAAGGTGCGGTATATTGGTGCTTCGTCGATGTGGACGCATCAAATGCTGGAGTATCAGTATACGGCGCGGATGCATGGGTGGACGGAGTTCATCTCCATGCAGAATTTGTATAATGCTGTGTATCGTGAAGAGGAGAGGGAGATGTATCCTGCTTGTCGGAGGTTGGGGATTGGTGGGATCCCCTGGAGTCCGGTTTCGATGGGGTTTTTGACGAGGCCGTGGAGGGCGTTTGGGGATACGGTGCGGGGGGAGGGGCAGGGGGAGGGGTTTCTGGGACGGGAGTATACGGGTGCGGATAGGAGGGTTAATGAGAGGATTGAGGAGATTGCGAGTCAGAGGGGGGTGTCGATGGCGGTGGTTGCTATTGCGTGGTGTTTGGCGAAGGAGTTTATTACGGCGCCGATTCTGGGGATGAGTAGGAAGGAGAGGGTCGATGAGGCGGTTGAGGCGGTTTCGTTGGAGCTTTCGGGTGAGGAGGTGCGGAGTATTGATAATTTGTATGAGACGAAGAATGTGATAGGGCATGTTTGAATGGGATAAGAGTGGAGTGTTGCTAGTATGGGGTTTACTCTCGTTTTGGTTTGGGGAAAAAACTCAAGGTTGATGAATCTTACGACAATTACAGCTAGTCTCAGTGGGAACTTATCTTGGAAGTAAAACCTTTGCTTATAGCATAGAAAAATACATATTCATCAACCTATATCACCTGAATCTCTGATATTACCATTAAAATGGAACTAGACAACATCCTCACTGTTGGTGGACCCTCCGGCGGCCAGCGCCCAGTAGCAATTGACTCAGCATAAAACATCTCGCTTCACGATAAGGAGATGAGTGTGTTGGAGAGACTGCAGGAATTGCTGCTGGACGAGCAACAAAGGCAACGTGTCGTTGTCAACACGCATCTGTTGACAGCGATATATGCACTTTGTATTATTGCAGTCAGCTATTGCGTTTGCCAATATTTCTGCTTTGGCCCACCGTTGACTCGAAAAATCACAAGATCAGTGACGGTGAACTTTGTACTCCGATCAACGTCGTCGTCATTCTCATTACCGGAGGCTGTCTCCTCGAATAGACCGGTATCTTGATCTGGGGCGCCAATAGTAGGCCGCATAAATATACCCTCTCTGGTGACTGGGTCAATCTTGAGACCGCCATTTGATTGCAATGTGCTTCCTATCCAGTATGGATGAGCTGGGCTGTCGACATCCGCTACCCTAGCTTCATCGGAAATAGAAGTATTCTGTCCGCTTCTGCGCAAAACGGTGAACGTTGGCTGGAGCTGAAAAAGGACGTCTGGATGGGGAAGTTTTAATTCCCCTGGAGTATCACGCTTCTCGTCCTCGGTGATGGTGCTTGAGGCAGTCTTGGGGAAGAATGCTCCCACTACTACCGGAGCCATAATGTGGGATCGGGTACCGAGAATGAGAACAAGGTGTGAGGCCTGAAGATGCTCATCATTGGTTATATGCTGGATGATATGCTTCACCGACAAGCTGTTGAGCGACTCCTGGTTTGGCGAATGATAGGATGCGTCAAAGGTGACCGGGTCGATCTCTCGTCCGGCCCACACCCTCCTAGGTGCCTCGTATGGAGGGATGAGCAAGGATACTGCGCGAAGGATATTGTCCATGGACGAGTCAGGAGATAGCTCGGCCCCAATGGCTGGTATATCCGCAGGCTTGTGGGGTTGAAAAATGGCTGCCCACATCTGGTGGAAAGACGGCTCTAGATTTGGCTATCATACCCAAGCGTTAGACGTGCTACATGGCTGGGAATATCAAACTGTCCGTGCTTACCAAAATATATATTGCCAGAAGCATGCAATCGGGGGCCAAAAGACCTTGCGGTCCAGCCCGGAATGCCTGAACCAGAGCTTCAGCCAATTCGTCGTTTTGGGGACTTGAATTATCAAACGATCCATAACGGAAGTCTCCCCCCTCCTCACCCCAGGTGGGCTTATGTACTCTCAGCCTTAGAACCAAAGAGACCAAGGTGACCAAGTCGTCGCTCTTGACCTGATACTGAGGGATCCGACCCTCAAGGAGACGTTCCGCAACCCCCCTCAGCTGAGAATCGTAGGGATGGAATTTGACATGGTACGGATGAGTCGTGGCCAGAACATCCATGGCATCGTCGATGATGAATGTGGAGGGGGCGACAATCTCCGAAGCTTTGTTCACTTTATGACTCACTTTGCCGATGCTCCTAAATATGCGATTGATATTGGGCACGCAGACTCCAGGGCTGTCATGGTCACGCCAGTAAACACCTCCATAACCAAACTCATCTACTGACCCGAGGAGACTCGTGCCCCGGAGAGCGAGTAGGGTCAAGGCACGTTGAAACGCGGAAAGTTCTAGTTTCCCGCCATTGCAATTCTCGCGTGGGAATGGGTAATAAGCGTAAAAGTAAAAGCACGACCAAAGAACATCGATGGCTGGTTCCGGAAAGGTCGTGTCGGGATGGACTTTAGCGATATGGCTTTGAAGACATTCCTTCGTCCAGTCTGGGAAGCCTCATCAGAGCATGCCTGGAAGGATAATGATGTCACTTACATGGCTTCAGTGGAGGAGAGGCGCGAACACAGGATGCTTCGAAGATGATCTGTGCTCTGTAGGCCGTAGGCTGCTTCTGAACGAGGTAGCTGTTGTACAAGTCCTGGAGAACCGAGTCTGAGTGGGTCTAGTTAGGCGGATTGCTCTCTGATCTCCTGATACAATTATTGGAGACTAACCTGGAGTGGCAGTGCGAAAATATTTGTCTATCTTCTTGGCTGTATCTCCAAAGAGGATACGGTCAGTCAATTTGTTTAGAAGGCACGCCATGAGGGATGATGGGTGGGTGTAATGATGTGCCTCCCTAGTTTCCGTGGATCAGCTGCGGGAAGACGCGGATAAATAGCATGGGGGCGATGCACGTGAAATAACAGGGGGGCGATGCACGTGGGGGCGGCTGATAAGCAGTCACCGTGCCGCATTCCAGCAGGTCTGGAACCGCCCCCATCTTTAATTTCACAAAGGAGATCCTACAATCACTATGCATCCTCCACCTAGGGCTTCGAAACATATCATCTTCTATCCATCACGGTCTTCATCATAAGTTTGCTTGGGGCCTTATCGCAGCCCTGTATGTATCTCAGGAGGTTCTCAGAACAACAGACGCCCTGTCTGGCATGAGTGAACCCTGGTGTGCCAGTGATGGGATCCTCTGGTTTCATGTTGAAAACAAGCATCTTAATGCACCAACCATGAGGTTGATCATCCAATGGCGTTGTTTAGTTCAGTCCCCGTGAAGCTCTGGCCCCAATCCTTCTCACCATCCTGGCTTCGAACAATGGAACGGAACTGGATTGAGCCATGGCCCCAAATTGCCAAAGTCAACGGTCACAATCTGTGAGGAGAAGTTGCTGTGTCTCACAGTATCCTCTAAGGTGTATTTAATTATAAATACCCTGGCTGTTCTATTGATTCCTCTACCATTCAATCCAAGTCATTCATTCATTCAGTACTCAATTATTCACTCCTTAGTCTTTTTCTGTCATTCACTTATCATCTCGTCTACTTTACACACTCTTTAAAATGTGGTCCAAATCCATCTCAGCCAAAAACGGCTTCGCCTTGGTCTCATTGCTCTTGACCACCCGCATCTCGGCGGCTGCTGTACCGTCTGGTCCGGTCTCTGTCTCTGTTACGCCATCCTATGTGGCCGATGTTGCAGAGAACACACACATCTCGACCATCGGAGCAGATGGAGAGACGGCCCTCGTTCCTGTTGTGGGCGGTCCTGAGTGCTATTTCTGCCCTCAAGAAGAAGAAAACAACCAGACCATCGGTGGATGGGCCTTGCTGGGCATCAGCGGTGCAGGCACCTATCTCCCATCCGCCGTATCTGAATTCACCGAGCCGATCCCTGTCATCACCGTCTCTACCAACGGAGATCCAACCTATGTCCCCTCGAAGACTACTCGGCAGCCAGCCACCGAGGTCAAACGGGCTGAGACCCCAACCGTTTCCGACGCAAAGTATAGAATCCTGGAGGCGGCCTTGGGCAAAAGGCCGGAGGTGGGAAAGGCTTATGCTCTCAAGCAAAGTATGCCCCAGTCATTCGTCCCATCCCCCCCCATCTTTCCCAGGTATGGTTGAAAGCTAACCACACCTCCCGTTTTCTAGAGAATGTCCTAACCACCGTCCTCGGCGTTGATGTTCCCTCGCACTACCTGTTGGTCGCCGGCACTGTTAAGCAGACATACGAAAGTTTGATGGGTAGCTATGAACTGACCTTCGACGGTTATTGCTACGACATTCGCCGCACAGGTTCGAAGGATCAATATATCACCTTCAATAACCGCTGCGGCACGGCCGCAGCCACTAGTTGGTACCAGAAG
This sequence comes from Aspergillus sclerotioniger CBS 115572, assembly GCF_003184525.1. Lineage (NCBI taxonomy): Eukaryota > Fungi > Ascomycota > Eurotiomycetes > Eurotiales > Aspergillaceae > Aspergillus > Aspergillus sclerotioniger. The sequence goes on along the minus strand of NW_020291010.1, from coordinate 531,335 downwards.
GAGGATGAAGCTAAGTTTGAGCTCCTTGGTGAGATCAAAGCGAGCCTAACCCCGACCGACATCAACAATATCGGAAAGGAGGTTTCCAAAGAGATGGAAAAGAAGAATTACGGCACCTTTACGAACAATTGCCGTCATTTTGTCATGAAGTTGTATGCGAAGATTAAGGCTTGATCGGCTGCTACAGCTCGGGCTACCAGTGTACCAGGACTGCCTCATCATATTGTTTGTTGGGATACAGTCTTCGTTCCGTCGATTCTCCAGATGCCAGCGGTATATCGTTTTGGCCTACTGGTATGAACGTGACATTGTTTTATATTCTCCTTCTGTATTTAGAAAGATTGATTCTCTACGTAGTAGAGTATTTACTGTTTCATTATTACTCGGCCTTCGGTCTGCATACACCTTTGTTAGAAATTAGTGTCTGAATTTTATAGAGATTCTTTAACAGTTCTATGTGAAATCTCCTAATAATTCAATTGCCCTAGTGACGCACGGGACACTTGGATATGCACTGCCCAAAGTGCCTGGAATTGTTTAGTAGGCTGCCACAGAAGAGTATAGAGATGAATGAGTTTATGCCCGAAATATTTCCAAGGAACAAAGAGGAGAATATGGCATGAGTAACCACCAGAATGGTGGCAGCCTGGTCGGCGTGGCTGTGCAGGCTCCCTTTCCCCAGTATGCACCAATCATACTAATGTCCGCCAAACAACGACATTATCTCATACATGCACATATCGACTGTGATGAACACCATCACAGCACTGTCACAATTATTCTATACTATCGATGCACATTAGAATAACATGACCAACACGACCCAAGTCACCCAAACTGTGGGCCCATTCCAAACAGCCCCCAAGCTTGCTTGAATTTAATGGGTCAGATCGTCTAAACCCAGAACCAAACAAGCATTTCAATCCTTCAGCCACCACATCATGCAATGCCACTCAACAGTCTTCCCTTATGCAGCCTTCAGATCACCTCCCCCGCCCCACTGAAGCTTTGGCCCCAATCCTTCGAGTATACGAGCAGCACGACCGGAAGCCACCGGAAACATTACAGTAAGCACAGCCGGAAATACCCGCCGGGTTCTACTAACCCGATCGAGAAGGGGCCAGGGACAAGGCTGAAACAATGAGGTTCAGCCGTCAATCAGCCCCTGACCTGACCCATCCATCCCTCCCATCCCCGCCTCCATCCATCATCCAACCCTCATCAACTATGACATTCTTCAACAAACCCACCCAAGCACCAAACCCACCGAACCCCCAAACAAAATGGAAACTCTACCAAAAGAAACTAAAATCCCTTCGCACCACGCTCTTCCACCGCACTCCACCCAAACCCAACCCCATTGACCGCAGCCCCTTCCCCTTCCTCCGCCTCCCCCCCGAAATCCGCACCCAGATCTACCACCTCCTTCTAACAGTCCCCGACGACGGCGCCCTCTGGCTCCGCTACAGCCTCCCCCGCCAAAAATGGTGGGATGCCACTCCCTTCTGCCAGTCCCCGGGCCCACGAACCCCCCGACCACGAGTTACCCTCGGCCTGCTCCTAACCTGCCATACCATCCGCGAGGAAGCCCTCCCCATATTATTCAGAATTAACAAGGTCTGGCTGGACGCCCCACCAGGGAAATGTCTCGAGTTCTTAACCTCCCTCCCGCCCACGGTCTCGGGGGGCATCCGGGAAATGAAACTCTGGATAGACGCGTATTTAAACTGTGGCCGGGCAACGGGAAACTTACCCAGCTTTTCGCCCGAGGTGAAAGAAGAGCATAGGCTTCGTGTTGAGGATGAGTTACTCACGCCCTGGGGGGAGCTTTTTTCATGGATGCAGGGGAATTTGAGAATGTTGAAGACCCTGCACGTGTGGTTTGGGCCAGGGAGGTCCTGGCATGCGGGGAATTTGGGTGCGATATCTTTGGAGTGGCAGGGGTTTTATCGACGTGGGTGGTTGGAGAAGATTTGGGAGATGAGGCAGGTGGAATGGGTGTTGATAGAAGCGCAGTTGGAATGGTGTGAGCAGATGGAGGAGAGGGATAGGGAGTCGTTGCGTGATTTGATGGGTGATGTGCAGCTGGTGAAGGGGTTCGAGGAGGTATCGCTCGAGTGGAGTCACTTTTTCTTTTTGTCGAGTGCGTGTGAGCAGTTTCCCGAGACGAGTTTGTGTATCTCCCTGCGGCGAGGGGAGGGGTTGGGGTTGGGTGAATTGCCCGAGTATAAACCCATCTATACACTCAATGATATGATTTGTCCGAGGATTTGCGGTTTCGCGGAGCCGCAGCCGCCGCGGTCACCGAATAATTGTCGGTGAATTGTGATGAGATGGTTGTTCTTGGATAGATGTCAGGGTGGATTGGTGCTGATGTTTGTGGAATGGATTATGATGATAATTATGGCACAGTAAGATGTTTCTCTGACGCTGGATGAAGCTGGTATGGCAAGATATTGTATTCTCAGCGATACACAGATTTTATGTTCCAAGCGGCCTAAGAAGCCAAAGCTATGGACCATATGTCCCCAGTAACAAATAGCATTAGTGGTGTAGCGGTAACATTCAACCCTTCCAAGGTTGGGCTCTGGGTTCGACTCCCAGCTAATGCATCTGATAAGTTTTAATTTTTATCCTAACTTGACACATGTCATGTCCCATGGAGACGCTGGAGGATAGATACTACTTCTACTACTAGTTATCCCCCACAAGATCAGCACTACAACAATCTCCCCTCCCAACTTTGGGGTATACTTTCTAATAAAATTGATAAGCATTAAGTCAGAACACAATGAATACCTTCATGCAAAAAAAATACATAGTACCCATTCCAACGAAATGATCTAACTCGGATACGCCCAAAATATATATTGCGACCCGGTACCAATCTTGCCAGTCGCCTCTCCATCACAAAGACCTTTTGAGCATCAAAAGATATGATCGTGAAGAGGTGGTGTAACTTATGAACACAAAGATAATTAAACACAAATATACTGACTGAATCAAAACAAAAACATACAACAGAAGGGATTCGCTGGTGGTCACCCACCCAACTACTAACCTCCCGGCGTGTGGCTTAAGTACGGCTGAGCGGACGGGAAGCCCTGTTTTCCACACCCTGTGGTCGTATGTATCAGACACAACCTCTACACGAGTCAAATAACACATAGTCAACAACAAGACTGACTGTCTCCGAATATTCGATCACTTACTGCCCACTACAAACCAGACTCAACCCCCTCACTTATCCTCAGCAAACACCCTGACAATATTCGGCTTGTCGGAATTATAGTTCAAAGAATGATTACCATCAGTCCAGCAGGTCAAACAATACGTATCGCCCGATTCATCAACAAATCGGTAGTCGCGGCCAAACCCAGAGGCACCACTCTCGAGAAAGATCCAGAGAATGTAGCGATAGATTCCTGATCGGGATTCGCTGCTAACGGCCCAGTGCGTGATGCCTGTTTGGGCGGTGAAGGCGTCGGATGGCTCGAACCAGTCGTCGAAGGGCTTTACGTCCCAGTAGACGATGTGTTCGGTGAAGGTCATTGCGGTGGAGGTTGGATTGATTGTTGATAGGAGGGAAGGAGAAGGGGAAGTATGTGGGTTGGATGGCGTGAGGTTGTGTGAGAGGAGATGGAGGGGCACCATGAAGGAAATATATGTTGGAACTATTCACCTTGGAATTGTTCCACTAACCATAGAGGTATCTCTTTTGGTCTAGTTGGGAAATTCCGTCAATATATAGGAGTGGAGGTAGATATCATGATTCATTCATTATAATCACTGAGACGCTGTCATAACAGAGCATTATATGGATATCCCATCAGGCAGCACTACATGAATCTGCAGCTAGTCCCAAGATGATCAGTCTACCTGTATACAATTGATATGGAGGGAAGTACATTTCTGAGGCATTAGATAAGGCTTTTCTTGCTTATGATATTATTGGTTATTTTATCCTGAGATGGGGCCGCTTTATGACCCCACTCTTACAGCTCAGTAAAATATCTCTGAGTGGGGGGCCTGAGAGCCTGATTACCCCTTCTATCTGCCCTTGTCCACCTTAATTCAACGCATGTAGACCGGTCCTGATGGTGAAATGGCTGCTAATTAGATGGTTCTGAACTATTTATCCAAGGGTTGCTATAATAGTAACCGTGGTGGTGGCTTAGCTGCAAGGCTTGATCATGTGTATGCAAATTTATGAGGGATAGAGGTGTAGAAAAAGCTATTAAAGATATTAGAGTAGAATGATTATACGCATATGATCCAGGCAAGTTATGCAGCTCGGCTAAGCTGTGAAATTTGGATAAAGCTAGATTAGTTAGTATAGAGCATGCTCAGACGTGTTAACGTGGTTAAAGTATCTGAAATCAAAAGATATGATTGGTTGATACTCGAAATAGCTCGAAACATTAAACAATATCTATCATATAACACTTAAACAGTTGTAAAGGTATGATATTGAATATGAGTCAGTCTCTACATTAAGTACAGAAGACATGATTGTGATGGATGCTGTGGTGGTAGGAATTATACCGCGCACCTATAAACAAGATTGTATTGATATGATGAAAGTAAGTTATAGTATTTCCCTTCAAGCGGCTAGATAATTAACTGGAAATAAAAAATCCCATCTCCTTGAGATCTTCATATTATACTTGTTGAAGGATTAGTGGACTAGCCATGCTTTCCCATGTCTCGATTATTGTGCTCTGAAAATTATCCCTTTTAGTTGCTGATGGCCTCTCCGCTCTGCTGGAAGTATGCTGGCGTGCTGATGTGGCTTATAGTTGATTTATATATCAGATATTGAGTATGTTTCCATCATAAAGTTTAAAATGATCTATATTGAACTATCAGTCTATGACTGATGAACATGATATGGCATCTTGTGTATTCCTTCTTAGAGTATTTCATCAACACAGCAGACTTCGAAAGAACAATCTTTAACTTATGGTCAGATGAATCGGGGTTCTCCGAAGCAAAATCAACAAGAAGATCTATCCAATAAGTCACATATTATTCACGCTTTCTGATCTGAAGTTTTAGATAGACTTGTCTAGCCGAATCACCTGTAGAGAGGCAACCGATCTTGTTTTTATTAATAGTATAATTATTATTTCCAGTCATATTAGACATGTGGAATCTTTGCTTTATTAAAAGTTAGAAGAATCTACAAGATCTCTAAAGTATTTGGCCATGTTGCATGCAGTAAGAAGAAAGAAGACAATATCAGGCTTTAGATACTATGGTTATACCAGCTAGATTACTCAAACTTTCCGCCTACCATCTTAACAAACTGTGAGGGGGAAACCTGACTATAAGTATTATATTATATTTCACGGGGCATCTTATGGAGGAACTTTCAAATCTCCTATGAAGACTTTTAGTGAGCGGGATATATATATTACTGTAATAGCTATAAATTTCTGGTTTGAACTGGGTACTCAGTATTCTATTTATAGACTGGGTCAAAGTTCACACTAATAGACTAAAATGATATACCGCTTCTATCTGGAGAAAAGATGGAGAGAAATATCCATATCTGAATATAGTATGCCTACTGTTAAATTAATCCTTAAAGCATAAGTATGATAAAGCAGTGAAGAGAGTGCAGGACTGTAGGAGTAGCGGATATTAATATATAATATGATAATCTTTTAATAATCTATCCATGACTCATTTATTCCAGTAACACAGCCACTGATACTCTTATTACTGCGATTTGACCTTCTTATGAGGTAATGAATATCAATATTCTGATAGAGTTAATATTATTTTGCTACACGTCCCTGACAGAACCATACCTATATAAACACTCTCCTTCTATAATCACTTTAATTCTATTCTCAACACACCACATTTCACAAACACCTTCTCTTCATTGATAGTCACCATGGCAGATTCATTTTCCTCCTTAATAACTACTAAGCCTACACCAGCCACCATCCTAAACATCACATTCCATGTAATCAACCTTCTCTTCATCCCCGAACTTCTCGAGATGATACTTGTCTATCTAGATATCTACACCCTACTTCTATCCACCCGCATCTCCCGCCTCTAGAATAACCTGATTAAAAACTCCCCCACACTCCAAACCGCTTTATTCTTCACCCCCCAACACCCCAACCCAGCACCCAACCCAACACAGCAACTCCACAAACAAACCAAAAACCCCCTCTTCACTAACCTCATCTGGCCTCAATATATCACCCAATTCCTAAAAACCCGCAAATGCCCCGCTTATTGAGGCATCTGGTATCCCAACATCACCTCCCCGGAAAAAGAAACCGCCTATTTACGTCTAGAAGCCAGTTGACAAAAAATGCTCCTGCACCAACCTTCCATGTTCCAAGCATCCTTCATCCAGAGCGATCACCCCATAAAAGGCCCAGTCTATAGCTAAATCACATGGGGAAACAGCCAAGACCCCATCCAAATAAAGGATCTGGAAAACCTCATCAATGCCAGACTCATTGTCCCAGAACATGATCCGGGGCTTTTCAGAACCCAGTCCTATGATTTCTGGTTATGAGAAGATGCGTTCTGTAAATGTCCATTTGAAAGGGAGGTGTAAATCAGCATCAAGAAGTAGTTGGCTATAAGTGATTTTATTGTGCTCTTGATCCACGGTATGTTTGAGAAGTAGGCTGTGAGGCATACGGCTTAGTCAAGATAGTGTTCTGAGATTTGACAAGTGTGGAGTGAGGATACGCAGAGGGAAATGCGCCAAAAGACACAGTTTGAACTTGAGATAGAGTATAAGAAAGAGATTGATAGGTGGTTGGAAGAGATTAAGAGGGGGTTGGAAGATCTGAGCCTATTAGAACTTGCGAAGCTTTTGGGGATTCCGTATTCTTTGGTTGAGGATTTGTCTGAAGATGAGAAGTCTGAGCTTGCGGAGTTTATGAGACTGCTGGTTTTATTTGATCAGGACTGGTCTGAAGAGGAATGAGAGATGTTTAGGCATAAGAGTGCTTTTTCTGCCTGGGAAGATTATGTAAGGGGCGGAAAGAATTGTTGCTTATGAATGGGCTGTTCTGGATTGCTATCATGTTTCTGTTTATTTATGCACTGTTTATTACGGGCTTTGTTGTACTTAGCTTATTAGTTACTTGCTAAAATTTATCAGGGATCTACTAATCATGAAATGTATTGGTATTGTATTGGTAGGTTGATAGTGAGTCATGAATTCCGTCGGGGTCTATATTGGGAGAACTATTTTCTCTCTTACCAGTGATGTAGCGGGATACAGATGAATGAGAGTAACCGTGGTGCTCCTCAAAGTATTATGAATAGTGTTTAGCAAAGCCTTCTTCTCAACAGTCTATATTAGTGCAGTACGAAGCTAGAGTCCATTAATCTGACAGGTACCGGCTAGTGCTATGGGCCTGTAGAGAGCTTATTGGTTCTTGTAAAAGTAAAAATTTTGAGCCGGGGACTGTATACTTCATAACTTAATGATGCAAAAGATTGAAGCGGTTATTAATTATCATTAGACTAGTGATTGGTCTGTACCAGATTCTATGGTGATGTATTAGTATTCAAGTGGCTGAGATGAAGTTTCTGTTTTCAAGAAAGGGAACTTATCTAAAGAATACTTAAGGCTGGGTGGTACCTCATGACACTCGATGTTCAAACGCCAGAACCATTACTAGTAGATAATCCGGGATTTATGCAATTTTTGTATTTTCATTAGGACAACAGGAAGGGAACTGAGCATAAACCAGTTTTAGTAGTATTCAGGCGAGGAATGGATAAGTTGAGGGCCTTATGTTGTGTTATGGGTGATCATGTCGGCGGAGAGATTGAGTCTAAAGTCTTCATTATTGAAGTGCGCTTGCGAGTGTTGGGATATGCTAGAAGGTATTTAATAATTAAATTCAAGAATGATACAGCTTCCTGCTTCTATGAGAGCGGTTGGTTAATCTTTTGAGAAGGTGAATATCCTTCATCTCAAGAAATAAAGCGGAGGCTCAGTATGTGAGATAATACTCTGATTAGTAAGGTCTTGTCTAAATTTTGGCTTTATAACGGGTTTTGCTTGAAGGTACTGCCTTCTGTGAGTTTGGATAGAGGTAAGGGGAGATTTAAAAAGATCCAGATAATAAGAAGCATCTTGAACAGGATACAAAGTCTTCAGGACTTTTAAGAAAGATATAGTATATCAAGCTGGCTAGATAATCTGATTGACACCAGTCTATGTCTTAAAAATACTGGATTGAAGATCCTGGTTAACTCTGACACAATGTATCGAGCTGATTATAGTGCTTTGGTAGAATGAAGCCGAGATTTCAGAACAGTAAATGTTGGATATGATGAAGTATCGAGGTCTTGAGCAGATAGAGAGTGAGTAATTGAAAGATAATGCTATAAGCCAGTGAGATGGTTAGACTGAGCTGAGAGGTGTCTCAGGAATAAAGCCTTCTTTCTGACCTGGATGCCGGAGGATTTGACTGGGGAAGAGAAATGGCGGGAACAACGACGGAGCCCTTATCTGGATAGAATAGGATTTGGAGAATAATAACAAGATAGCCTACTTGGCTTTCCCTATTGCGGTGGAGCTTTGCCGCTGGGAGACTGGTAAATGTGATTAGGGTACTGATCCCCGACACCGTAGCGCCCAGGCGTATATGGGTGTGAGCTAGTTGGAGTGGAAGCCTTTTTATAATATGCCCAGGTTGTCTGAGTCAGCTGCAGTCTGGTTATTACTGCATTCTCTGTTGGGAGTTTGATTAGACACGGTGCTCTCCGTGTAGAAAAAGTGAAGAGAGGGCCTTTTATCAATCTGCCTAGGTTGTCCAAGGCGGCCGTAGCCTGGTTATTACCATATTCTCTGTTGGGGGTTTGATTAGACACGGTTACCTCCGTGTAGCAAAAGCAAAGTAAAGGGTTTTTTGACAACCTGCTCAGGTTGTCCAAGTCGGCTGTAGCCCGGTTATAACCACATTCTTTGTTGGGGGTTTGTTTATACACGGTGCTCTTCGTGTTTCAGTGATGGAGAAAGTTAATTACTTATGGGAGTATTAACTGGATCTCTCTCTATATGTGTGTTCTGGCCCGATCCTTGAGCGAGTGCGTGCTGAAAAATGGTCCAGAGAATGTTGATGATTCGCGGCTGCGAATCAAGCTGAGACCAAAACTTCACTTTGTAGTTGTAATGACGGTGTTCATCTAAATGATAGAACTTGAACTGGTCACCATCACTCAGTATGTCATGGACGCGGGGGTACTTCTTTCTGTTGTTCTTTCTTTGTTTCTGAATAAGTGCCATAGCACCAAGCAGTTGGAAAAACCCTGATGAGGTATTTTCTTTTCTCTTGGCCTTGATACAGACGAAGTTGGCTGCGGCGGCGGCAGGCGAACCGAGGAATAAGGTATAATCACTCTTGTTCTTGATGTGTGCCATGCTCTGTGAGGGCTTTATGACGGTCTTTTCAAGCTGTCTTGTATTGCATGTTCAGTTTTTCTGATTTCGGCATCTTTTGATGCGCGTTGTTGAAGGACTCTAAGACGTCGGAAAGGATAGTTAGAAGGATAAGATCTAACTGGCTGCGCGCCTTGGCTTCGTTTTCAGGAGCCCGGTTGTAAATCCTTTACAATCTTGCCAGACTGTTGACCAAGGACTCTGGAACCGGAGTTTGGCCGCTGGTCTCTGGAAAGGGTTCGGAACTCTGGTTGATGCTGAAGTAGGTTTGCAAGTCGTGCTTGGTGATCTTTTTAAGAGTGATCTTTACCACTGGTTTATCCTCCCTCGCTGTTTTGGCCGCTTGCTTGAAAATATCTCATATACTGATGTCTTCTAATACCCTCTCTTGCTTGACACGGTCGATGTATTCATGAACAATATCTCTAATTGCACGCAAGAGGTTGTATGTTAGTTTTCGGCCAGGCATCTTGGCTTTGAGAGTTAATAATTAAGTGACAGAAGTATAGAAGGATGGTAGTTTTATCATCATATCTACAAGGCGCTATATCAAATACTGAGATGGGTGGGAATGTTTTTCTGAGAAAGGAACGCTGGATCTTCCTTAGATAAGTACTGTCTGATGGGGCAGGAACGCTATGGCTGCTTGCATACAACCAAATGAACTGGGGTTTTAATATAATACTGAACGTCTTGTTTTGTAACAAAGGACACAGGTGTAGAAACTGGTAATTATAATACAGCTGCTGGAAGCCAGAATCTGGGAATATAGTCAGGGTAGAGAAAGCCTCTTAGTCCTTTCAAGAAGCCAGTGTCCCGAGATTATATCCTGCAAGGGCTATTGCTCAAGCTTATACCATCTTTTAGATTATCTTACTTTCTTTCAGTCAAGTATATAATAAAGAGAAGTCTGGATGGTGTATGACTTGAGGCAAGGAGGTTTAATTACAGTATGAAAAATACTTGTGGTGATTTAGCTTTCAGATAAAACCTCTGGTGTTCTGCAGAAGATAATGGTTGCTTTATAGCTTGATGGAGTTAATGTCTTTCTCTTTTTTTTAGTTCGCAAAGTATGCTGGATGAAAACCATGATGGTATTCTTCTAATTGTCCTCATTAACTTACGTTAGAGGGTCTTGTGCGCCAAGAAATATAATAGAATTACTAGTAGTGTCCCAATAAGGTGATAATATTATTCTAGCTAGAGAGGTGGTTCATTTGTCTATAAAAACATTAAGAAAAGATTAGAGGACATGTATAATTTGTGGATAGTAAGTCTTAGTATAGATGGATTGGCGATATAAATGATGCTCCAATTTTTGTATTGCTATAATTAAATCTATAAAATTATCAAGCATGTTTCAAGTATTTAAACCCTACTTTGGAACAGTATATCTGCAATTATACTCTCTTGCCAGGCTTTAACAGTTTATGTAGGTATATATGAATGGTAAGACATCAGTTCAAGATTGATAGTTGCTGTGAGTGATAAGTATTTTATACAGTTATCTAGATTAACATTCAGGGGGAATCAGAAGCATACATGCTAATAAAACCAGGGTCAGAACAGGAAATTAAATATTCATGCTTTGAAGCTGAGTAAATAATTTGTTATTTCTTTTCAGTCATCATATTCTTACTCCAGTTAAGTTCTAATATCTACTTATTCAAACCAGTATGTATATTTAACTCTTATATTATAGACGGCGAATCACTTAAGAGCCTTATTATCCTGATCTAGCGTCTCTTCTTACTATCAGGAGGCTCAGATCCCCTGGAAGAAATATGGGGCTTACTATTAAAATAAGACTCCGGGGTACCAGCCCATCACAAACCAGCTTGCAGATACCTTTCTATGTCTGTTGACCCATCTTTATCTAATTTATGCGCATTTAGTTCTTTCCTTATCTAAATCCAGGCTTCACGGTGCTTGTTGAAAATATCCATGAAACTGGTTGTCTTCATGATTTCGGTAATCTGATAATGATAATCTAAGAGCCTCGGGTCAGGCAATGGTATATTCTCGCAGTCTTTGGCTTGCTTGAATGTGATTATTGGATCTTTGGGTATGAGTATATGTTTGACATAGTTCAGACATCTCAGGACTTTCAACTCGTACTGATTCCGAACATCTTATACTGAAGCAGGTATGAGCGGACCGTTCTTGATATCCAAGAGGCTTGAATACTTACTGTTGGTTTAAAAGCAATTGAGAAGTTGCAGAATATAACGCGAAGATTTGACGCGAAAGCTAGTCTGTTTGCCGGGGAGTATATATGTTTTATTGAAATACTAGTTCGCGATACTCCTGGGAAATATTTGTATAGGATTTCCCAGTATGTAGTGGTATCTTCGGGTACATTCTATGTTAGATTAATATATCGACAAGATGAAAGGACCCGTGATATGTATGATGACAGAAGGTATGGTACTTTGTATTTGTAGGGCCCATACGCCAAGAGAATGATACAGGTTATCTTTATATAAGTATCAAGTATATCTTCCGTGCATTCTGTTGCATGGTAGTAATCAATATCTAAGAAGCCAGAGATATTATAACAATGATTATCTCTTTTTAGTACAGTATTATAGAAGCTCCCATGTAGGACCCAAAATCTGCTGCTCATTATGTTGATCCAGTGTGGATCTTTGATAAGAGATAAAGGCATCGTGGGGCTAAGAAGGCAAAATGCAGGCGGTGTTATATTTGTCGCTGTCATTGCTCAAATTCCGGTTATGAAACGATCGCATGTGTATAGTTTTTAATACTTACTGGGCGTGAAGAGTCCTGTAAGAAGATCTTGGTACACTGTATGAATGGCTGTATTGTTGGCGGCATCGAGGATCTTTCTAGCGAGATACTGGCGGCCATCGATTGGAAACCATGATATGCAAGACCGCAAGCAGCTTTTCAGCAGTTCTTGATTCTCTGAGTTATATTTTTCCAGGCGGCAACTGACTTGGTTCTCCAGTTCTGACCACGTAGTTTCCTCTATGTCGGTTGATAAGGACGATAGTGTTGATGAGTCTGATGGTATCGATGATTCACGACTTGAAGGTTGGTCTCTGTTGTCGCCCTTATTGTTCTGAGCTAGGCGAGGATATCGGCGGGGGCGAGGAGAAGTGTTAACGTGGCATTCTGGGATCGTACGCTTTACTGGCAGCATGTTGATTGTTGTTGAAAACAACTGATAGTGAAGGAAGTGAAGTGGGAGCCTCAAGTGGGAGAATGTCAGGCTCGTCGCCTCAGGCCAGTGCCCCAGGCAGGGTCACCGCCTATCTTTACCTTTCTGCCGGTGAAATCGGACTTATACAATATATAGATTCATGATCGCGTGGAACCTTCCCCCGGCCCGGGATTCTCGGTAACTCCCGGATTCTACGTAGTGTCAGATCATCTTATTCAAGGGCCCACGAACTCCACTGTCTGAATATATATTCTGGGGAAATCATAGCCATTCCCTTGCTCCCAGATTCCCGTCCCCTAGAACTGGCTGAAGGGGTGAGTAGTGCTGATGATAAAAGAAGACCATATTTGTGATATTCATAGACTAATCAGAAGCTTCCCTAGTATACATTACTTGAAGCATGAATATACAGTGAAGTTGTATTTTCTTGAAAAGCAAGGTAAACCCAACATGGAAAACAAGCATGTACATATATATTAGAAGCCATTAGCAATACCTATTGTATCACGTTTGCGTTTGTTCGTCACCATTGGTATGTGTTTCCTGATCACCAGCTCCGTATGAGATTATTGAACTGGTAAGAAAAATTAATTGAGTATTCTAAAGGATATTATCAAGTATTTATAAAGAACATAATCATATATGTTTAATAAGCTTTTAAGCTATTCTGCACAAGGTTGTGTAGGGAAGTCTGCTCTCCACGGTCGGTTGGGGATGGCTTAATGTCAGGCTGCAGTTGGACTGGTTGGGGTGACTGCCCACCAGAAAGCGGCATCCAAGTAGTGGGTTAGATCAGTCGAGCCATCTTCTTGTAGCTGCGCTCCACTGGGTGCGTGTCGCAGTTCATTCCAGCGATCGTAGTCTCTATCAATTACCTCTGCAAGACCAGTTGCGTGAAGGATCTCAGCCACTCGATAATGGCAATTTAAAAGTGCTGGATCAGGCAACGGTATGTCCTTGTGGCCTTCAGCTTGTGTAAAAGTGACTAACCGATCAGTGGGTATCATTTGGCGTTCATAATAGGTGGTATGTCCATATGTCTTAATCTCGTACTGGTGCTTGATATCAGTTTCCTTGAACGCGACTCTAAACTCCCCGAACGCTGCATGCAGGAGCACGTTCATTGTGAGTCCATTCTCTGGCGAATTGATGGTGTCAACTGTGAGACAAGCCCGCCTTACCCCCGGAAAGCAACGGTATAGCATCTCCCAAATGCTGGCGACGTTTTCTGGCACGCCTTTTTCTTTCCAGGACCCATATGAGAATGGTATAATATGGGCCCCATTGAGCTTGATGTCACGAACATCTTCCGGCAATCCCATCTGTTGGTGGTATTTGGAGTCTACATCACCCGAGACAACACAACGGTAATCATCCCTCTTGAACACGTTTTCAGGAAAGGACGCAATTCGGGTCTGTAGTTTATCGATAGTTGATGCGACCAGCTCTGCATTTTGTTGTCTTTTCGGAACAGGAGAAGGATCGACGGATGGTTGCCTACTTGCCGCCTTCATTGGAACAAACAGAGCTGTGTAAAAATTACGGTAGACAGCGTAAAGCATTTTGTCGGAGTCCGCGCGAAGGATGTCTCTGACCAAAGACATTTTGCCGGCCTCGGGGAACCACTTGGCGCATGACAGGAGGCAGTTAACAACATTCTCCTTCTCCTTATAATCGTAGTTATGCACGCGTTCCATCGCCTCAGCTTCTCTGTCTTTGTCCGATTCCTCCTCCATGTCAGTTGACATGCCCGAAAGCTGTCGGCCCATTGGTGCTGCCATGGTTTGTGTCCCGCCACGCGCCGCTAAACGGCTCGATCGACGGATGCTGGGAGGACGGCGGAAGGGAGCGGTGGAGTCATCATCCGGCGCCTTTCTCTTTTGTCGGGGCATGATGGTTGATGTTAGGAGAATTCAAACCCGACAAACTGGTCGAATGGGCGCAAAGAGAGAGAATGAAAAAATGAAGAGGGCTAGAAGTTTGGCTTGTGTTTGACGGTCCGATCGACGCGGTTTGGAAGGACGGCCGAAGAAGCTCTCTCTCACTTGCGGCGACCTGATGACGGATGCTCGGAATAACTAAACCCCGATAAGCTTGTGGTGGAAACCATGCCGATCTAAAACCGCTCCGAGTGGTTCCGGCCGAGCATCCTGAGAAGGGTAAAACTTGCCGAGCGGGGCCTCTTCTGCCCTACCCCAATTTACCCCAATGAATTATAACACACGCTCAGGCGAACCAAACGAAAATGTCGGAGCAGAAGCTGAGGATACCTTCGATCTCCGGTCCTGACCCCTGACGGGGACTGAATATTGGTTAGATTCCGGGTTCGGTTTCGTATGACTGACTGTGGATGGACCACGTAAGTCACATTTGTCCAAATCGTCACCTTTGATTCGGCAATGGCTTTTCTATGCTGTATACGCTGCAGAGGCAGGTCCGGGTAGTCGGAAGAAGCTGTAGAATACTCCACCCACTTTTCCCTACCGTGCCGTATATCGTGTAGAGTCCACGCAACAGGTGTCGTGGACTCGCTCAATTTGAAACCATGGATAGCAAACAGTTACCGTCAGATAAGCTTGACCTGTACTTACTCAATTATAGGGCTGGCGGTGACAAAGTTGAGTGTACATGAATCGTTTAAATATCTTTATTTGTCCTCATAAACCTGTTGTTCTCCATCATCTACTCTCATTTCCAACCGAAGAGTATCTTCCACTCATCCTCAGTACAAGTCTTTCTCTTTCACTGTACTGTCTCTCTCAATCAAGATGCTTCGTGTCGCCGCCGCCCTCGCGCTCGCGCCTACTCTATTGAGCAATGTTGCCGCCGAGCCTTTGTACAAAAAGCCTGTCAAGATCCCCGGTTATGGCTCCGTACAAGGAAAGGCGGCTGTGAACTCCAGTGTGGCCGAGTACCTGTCCAACTGGGAGAACATCTCTTTCTTCGGAGGTATTCCATTTGCTGCCGATACCTCTGGAGCCAACCGTTGGCGCGACCCTCAGCCGGCGGAGCCATGGAATTCAACCCGGAGTGCAACTGCTTTCGGCCCCATCTGTCCGATCACGTTATCGATCCTGGCCGATTACACCCAGAGCGAGGATTGCTTGAACCTCAATATCTGGACTCCTGCCACCTCGTCTGACGAGAAGCTACCGGTGGCTATCTGGAGTTATGGCGCTGGGACAGCACCGCCCCAAACCACCTATAACGGTGCAGGTGTGGCTAACCAGGGCATCATCTTTGTCAGCTACAACTACCGCAACGGAGTGTTTGGATTCATGGCACACCCTGAGCTGACTGAGACCAGCGGTCGGAATGCCTCGGGTAACTGGGGTGTCCTGGATCAGTATGCGGCGGTGAAATGGGTCCACGAGAACATCGCAGCGTTTGGTGGCGATCCGGATCATATTTCTGTCATTGGCCAGTCATTCGGCGCTGCTGCCACTTACCACATCGTGAATAGCGAACTGACCGCCGATCTGGGTATCGTGAACGCCATTTCCGAGTCCGGCGTCCGCTCTCCCAGTGACCCGAACACTGGCGTGTTTGAGTGCGCCTACACCAGCTTGGATGATGCCGAAACCATGGGCGAGGAGATTGTGTCCTCCCTGAACGTCACCTCGCTTGCCGAAGCCCGGGCCATCGACACGGAAACTCTGCTGGAATCCACCAGCGTCTACAGTTTGGAGGTGAAGCCGGTTCTGGACTACTACGCCATTGCGAGCAAGTACATCACCACGCTGGCCCAGGGAGCCGGCAACAAAGTTCCCTACATCACGGGAAACAACGCCAACGAGGATGGGGCTTCTGCCACCGTTAGTACCACAGTGTCTGCCTACGAGCAGAGTCTGAACTCGAGCTACGGCGGGTTTGGTCCCCGGTTCCTAGCCCTCTATCCGGCCGAGAACGACACCCAGGCCGGCGAGCAGGAAGACCAGATCGTCCGCGATATGTTCCGGGTTAGTAGCTGGCAGTACATGAACGGTTTCTCGAACTCTGCCAACCAGGTCGACACCTTCACCTACTACTGGAACTACGGCAGCGCCGCTCATGCTTCGGAGATCGTCTACGTGCTCAACAACCTCTGGGCGCAGGAGGGCGAGGACTACACCGACGAGGACTATTACGTTGCCAATGTGATGAGCAGCTACTGGGCCAACTTCATGAAGACCTCGAACTCCAACACCGGCGGCTCCTACGACAACGGCACCCTCCCAGCCACCTGGGAGGCCAACTCGCCCTCGAAGAACGAGACTTTCTTGGTGGGCGCTGTTTACGAGACCATGGACACTGCGTCTACGGAGCGTGTGCAGTTGATTCTAGACTACTTCGCCGCTCAGACCCCTTACTAGTGTTTGACTTGGGCCAAACCAGCGCAACTAAAGTGGACATTAGGTGCCCCTGACTCTTACTTTTCCCACCTCCTCTTTGTCTACCATGATTTCTTGTCTCTCATTAGTTCCTACGAACATATCAGAACCCATTATATAGATTATAGTCTTCCTAAATCCACTACACAATACAAGCAGAACTCGCAAATAACCCATTTACTCCTATATTCATTTCCATTTCCATTCTCGGCGTTAGAAAACCCCTCTAACATCATCCGCCTAAAACTGGCCCGACGACGACGGAACCTCCCCACCCCCGGAGATCGGACGTCATCCAGACCCCGAGATCCGTAAGGCACTGAAAACCACCCAGAATCTAATTCCCGGTCGGAGTGGAGACATGGACCCATCCAGCGGGAGAAGAAGCTGAGGTGACTCAATTCTGCTTTCCGGGTCCACATGAAAACCCCGTACTGTGAGGACACCTCCAACTGGTATTGGATCGTGAGAGTGAGTAGATTATTCTCCGGAATCACTTTGCGGTAGCTGAGTATCTCAGGGTCACATGCTTGGATTCCGGGGCATAAAGCGGTAGATAGTAGATATTTTCAGATCACGATGAGCCGTGTGAAAAAGAGTCGTTCCGTGTTGGTAGTGTTAACCTAGTAGTAGTAATGGATGCTGATTGGAGAGGCGGAATTGCTCATCCACCCCCTAAGAGAACGTGGAGTGGGCCCGTTTTAATTACCACTAAGCCCAGATGGGGCTAGTTCCGTTCCTGGTAAGGCTGGTGTCACAATTACACATGACTAACCCGCTCGGTATTAATGCCTCAGGGAACCAACCCGGCCCCTCCCTTTCTTCAACTGTCTGGCGAGAACTGCACTGGAACCAACCCGTCGTTGATTCCGTCAATACAACCTGCGACATGCCCCTGGAGCTTGACATCCAACCATCCGACGTGGACTTCCTGGAAACTCTTCAGCAGTGCAAGAACTCAGTCGTCTTCAAGGTATCGATTCATGGAAAGCTCCGTGTTATGAAGGTGGTTACGTGCATCGTGGATGTCATTCCTATGAGCTTGGCTAAGCTAAAGATCCCTTTCAGTACCACGACCGTGGTATATCAGAGTGGGATCCAGTCGATTACGAAGTCAATCTATTTCTCCGTGAATCAACCGCGTATCAGCGTCTGAAACAAAAGGGATTCTGCACGCGAGGGGTGGTCCCGGATTTCTACGGTACCCTCACCAACATCCAACCCACCTCATGGCCCAATCTGTACATGTTTGTCGATGATAAGTTGCCTCCCAACGCCATTTTTATCGAGTACATTCCAGGCATGAGCAAACTTGATCTCTCGAACTATTCCCCATCCAATGTGAACCGTCTGCGTGATATCCTGTTTGAGATGCATCAGACCAAAATGCTCCACGGGGATTCAATGCCCAGAAATATGATGATCTGCTCAGGGCAAGAGAATCGAGTGCTCTGGCTTGATTTTGACTCGGCACAGACCTTCCCAGAGGACGAGGCTCTGACGACACGCCAAGAAAGATGGGTGGCGGAAGAGGTCGAGCTGATGGATTACTTTGTGGACGGTTTAGTATGTTCTTGAGGTCTGGGACAATTTATTCCTTCACTAACTGATCATCGTACAGGCCCAGGATAATGATGAGGGGCGCCTCAATTGCACATACTCTTACTACTATGATTGGTTTGTCTGATGTTCGGTAGGCAGCTGTAGCGTGTCGAGGAAATGGTCCTCGTTTGGTCTCTTTGACTCTGCATTTCCCTGAATATAATTCTCTAATTCGCGTGGTATTTTTGGAATCCACTGAGGAAATCAAACTTGTGAGAACTTGTTTTCGCGATGGCTTTCCCACAACACCGTCGATCGAGAAGATATATATACTTATCTAGGTAGGACTTCCGTGAAACGTCCAGCTTCTGGTTTCGGTTGATCCCCAAATTAGGACACGATACAGCTACGAGAGCCCCAAAACGTGTTCCTTCCCTGAAACCTTTCCAGCCACTTGCGCACATCCTCTCCATCTCGCTCAACCCATCTCGTCTTGGTTCGAACCTCATCCAGACTCTGCTGCAACGCCTTGTCGAACCCCTCCGTGCCATTCTTGCGGAAGAAGAATTCTACTTCCTCCCGCTGCTCGTCCGTCGTGAACCTACTCGTACACAGTCCGATCACCAGCGTGAGAACTACAAGCCCGGATGACAGTCGTTGCTTGACGACGGGCCAGTTCTGCGTCATCCACCTCCATAGCCCTGAGATCCCGTTGGGATGAGTCCGCAGGGTAGTCATGGGAACCTGGATGTCTTGCAGACGTATCTCTTCGCTCAGCAGCATGGACGTGGTGCGTTCCACGAGTTGTGGGTCGCGCGCATGTCCAAGTGCTGCTAGTGCTGTAATGCGATCATCGCTTGTGGGGGCCGTGCGATACT
Organism: Aspergillus sclerotioniger CBS 115572; assembly: GCF_003184525.1. Taxonomy (NCBI): domain Eukaryota; kingdom Fungi; phylum Ascomycota; class Eurotiomycetes; order Eurotiales; family Aspergillaceae; genus Aspergillus; species Aspergillus sclerotioniger. Next base: position 511,919 of record NW_020291010.1, on the reverse strand, counting down.
CCTCCAGGATGATGTTGTACTCAGATTCTCCACCGTTTTGAAGAGTATATGCAAAGACCGTCGCACGCAGGTCTGGATGAATGGCAGATCGCTCGCCAGTACGGAACCCTGCGAACATCTTTTGTGCCGCCTGCTGGGCAGTTTTATCACCTATCAGCACAGCACGTTCGAAGAGTAGAGTTTTGAATTGTCGGACAACATGGCTGTCGTCATCGTCGATAGTCCAGCCGAGCTCATGTGCTTTGTCACTGACGAGGTATCTTTCGAAAGCTTGCAGAGCGCTTTGAGTCTCTGGGACGTGCACCCAGGCTGCATGCATGGCAGCGATACTTGAAAGCATCTGCTTCCACACAACAAATTTGGTTTCTGACTTGAAGGTCTTGAGCAGCGATAACACGTCAGTTGTTTGTTGGTAGCCTGCAGCCGCCAGGGCAGCCGCGTCGGCGATGAGACCGACGCGGTCTTCCACGGTAAGTGAACCTCGAGCAGCAGTCTCTCCCAGCTTCTTCAGCTGGTCGGGCGAGTAGGCTGTGCGGTAGAAGCCAATATGGTTTGCATTTAGTTTGAAGAAGCCCAGACCGCCCACAGGAAACGTCCCTTCGCGGGCCGTCAACATGAGATCGGTGGCGACGCTGTTGGTCGTCCGCAACCCCAGAGATATTGGATAGATCGTGTTATCCTCGCCGGGTTGGACGTCTCCCGTTGCCAAGAACCGTGTCTGCTTGACGTGGATTGTATCTGTGGCTGCATCTTCCGTTACTGTCAAGACGGGAAAACCCGACTCTCGCGTCCAGGCGAGCATCATCTTGCCCACGTCCTGACCACTCGCCTCCGTCAAAGCTGCCCACAGATCCTCCGTCGTTTCGTTTCCATAGGCGTGCCTACGGAGGTAAAGTCGCACTCCCTGCAAGAATACCTCCTCCCCCAGAGCGCCAGCGATCATGCGCAACACACACGCCCCCTTGGCATACGAAATATCGTCAAAGATCTGACCAATCTCGTCTCCCCCACGCAACGGAACCTGAATTGGATGTGAGCTGCGAAGCGCATCCAAGGTCAGTCCGCGCTGCAATTTCTCTGCGACGTACATCTGCCACACTCCCCATTCGGGATAAAAGGCATCACACGCATACCAGGCCATCCAGGTAGCAAAGCCCTCGTTGAGCCACAGACCTGCAATCACTGTTACTTTCACCTGTATGGTGCAAGCTCAGGTATACATACCATCCCAATACTCCATAGTGACCAGATTCCCAAACCACTGATGCGCCAACTCATGCTGCACCAACAACACAACACGCTGCTTCGATATGATGGGACTCACATCAAGATCGATTAGCAGATCCGCCTCGCGATAAATGATCAGTCCCCAATTCTCCATCGCGCCTACAAAATCCGGCACCGCGACAATGTCCATTTTGGGCAGCGGAAAAGGGCTGACAAGTTCCTCATCGTAAAAGGCGAGCGTCCGCGCCGTAAGCTCCAAGGCAAACAATCCCAATCGGTCGAGGTCAGTGCCTACCGTGGCAAAAAGACGAACAGGAATGCGGTAGATGTCCGTCTCGATGACGGTCAATTCTCCGACCAGAAACGCAACGAAGTACGTCGACATAGGAGGCGTCGTGTTGAATACAACTTCCTTCTTGGCCGGTTCGATGCTTCGTTCGGATTTGACGTCCATGTTGCTGAGGCAGGTGAGGTGGTCGGCTGCCACTAAGATCACGGCAAAGGTTGCCTTGAGTGCTGGCTCGTCGAAGCAGGGGAACGCGCGTCGGGCATCGGTCGGCTCCATTTGAGATACAGCGAGGAAGTGTTTCTTGCCATCTGGGTGTGTGAAGCTGGACCGGTAGAAGCCAGCCATGCTGTCGTTCAGCGCACCCTCGAAGCGGAGAGAGAGGCATGTTGTCTCTCCAGCCGGGAGGGGCTCAGTGAGATGGACAGTCACGGTTTGCTTGTCTTTGTTGTGTGATAGACTGGCCACTTGCAGGCTAGAAACTCCAACATCGTGGATTGCCAGATCGACTGCGTGGAGAGTAACTGAAGTAGTCTCTTCCAGCACCTCCAATCTGCAAATCAATTAGATTGAACCATTCCGAGCGACTACTCGACAAAGCAGACCTACCTAATCTTCACACTCCCGCGGAACCTGAATGCCTTCAAATCCGGCTCTAGAGTGAGGTCGTAATGAGTCGGCCGGACATTGGTCGGGAGGCGTCCTAATCCCATCATAGTGTCCATAACTGCCACTTCCGGTACGTGGTGTAAGCGCCAAAGTCCCTTCTTTCTGTCGTCAGCAACGGAGAGTCCAGCCCTAGATATAAACCCAATCGGTTCTTAGGCACCTGCATTCCATTTGATTAACTGATAAACAAACCGGCCCAGACCCCTGTCAAATCCGCAAGGCTGTCCAATTAGCGTACCCAGGCATATCAGCCCGAAGCTTATCTACAACTATTTAGTGCACTAAGTAAGCCGTAGTATTGCCATGTCCTGTTAGTAGTTACTGTGGATAAGAGAATCTTTCTGACAGCTCCATTGGTAAGCTGCTTTTGGGGTTGCTGTATATGTGAATTTATATTTGTTTCCGCTATGCGATTGACACATTAGATGTTGGGATCCCCGATGGGCTCCCATGCCGGTAGGCAACGTAGGGTCACGTGACACTCCTCCCTACACCGCTAGTTAGTCCATATAGATGGCCTACGAGGCCCCTAGCTACATCATCATCCATCTCATTCTACACGGTTGAATCGCCTTGGTAGCTACTCCAACATTAGACATCAATTCTAGAATATTATTCTCTCATTCTCATCTTTGCCCGCTTCTCGTGCAAGCGACTCCCGATTTGCCTTCATCAATTCGTCATAAGCCAGCTTGACGTCTATGTGATCATATATCCAATCCATGACTGACACCTCTGGGATAAGCTCGAGCATATCCATGATACGTCTAATATGACGTGGGAGAAAGACCTCAATCAAATTGTGAACGAATCTATAAGTCAGCCACTTTGTTGCATCCGTCCATATTTGAAACTGCTTTATCAATCGACGGTGAGAAGTGGCTTCGTCATTCTGCATCACCGTGTATTACTCATAGAGACTTACTGTCTTAAGGTCGTGGGACAGTGTGAATCCAACAATTCAGGATATAACTATTCAACGCATCTAGCCTTATAAGTGAAGCCAAGAAGATCATGGATCACCATTGACATGCTGTACTTTGCTCCTTGATCCGCACGGTCAAGAAGCTCTCTGTCTGCAGTCACCTCCACGATGAGGTCGGGGAAAAAGAGATTTTCTCGGACCACATATATAGACTTCTTCTGCGGTCGTATCTCAATCTTCTGTTTCTGAGCTTCAATAGATAGAAATAAATGGAGGCCTCATGTATGGGATCGCTGAGAAGATACTTCGAAGAATTCCTCGCTTTTAATCCAAATATCATCCTACACATCAATAACGTGTTCTAGACATACCCGACCACGGATAAACTGGATCTCTGCACTGGGAAAGTACAACGAATGGAGACCAACAAGCAACCGTGCCGCTGAGCTACCTCTCAAGATCGCATGCAACGTAGTAATATTTTCCTCTTCGACCGTGCATCGCGGAAACCCGAGACTCGTGCCAGCAGCAGTTCGTACAACAGGATGCCTTCCGGTACTGGGCCAATAATGCTTTTCATTATTCTCACTCCGCATCGACTTGCAGTGGAAACGGCTTTAATCCCGTCAGGACTTCCGGGAAATACCGGAGAGTGCAGGAGAATGCAGTAAAATACAGTAAAAGTAAAGTATAGTGACAGTCATCGGTAGCGGCCATCGGGCAAATGGTCCGCCGTAGCATTCACCAGCCCCTCTGTCCTTTGTTTTGCCACCGAAAATGTACTATGTGTCTCTTTTCATTCGACAAAAATTGTGACACTTCAATGCCTCGGATCCAGTCTCTAGCAAGCTAGGATGGTGTGATCTTTTACTGCTCCTAGCTCGTTCAATGGACACTATAAAAGTCCACTGAGAACTAGCTCAAACGAACCCCACCACTTCCCCAGCCACCCCCATCCAACGACCATGCCTCTAACTATAATCAAACAGCTTATCTCTTTCCCGTCACACACCTCCACCAGTACCTCAACCCCAACCTCTCCAATCTACCTCTTATCACGCACCAACCATAACACGTGACATCAGCCCATCCCAACTATGACTCACGTCCTCATCCAAACCATCCATAAATACACCACAGCTCTATCTCAATCCAATATTCACCTCCCTCCTCCACCCATTCCCATCCCATCCCACAATCACAGCCCCCAAAATGCAAATCCTGATCCAACCCGACCCCTTAACTCACCCCTCCACCATCTCCCTCCTAACCCTCCACCACACCTCCCTGCAATCCAAACCCCTACCCTCCACCTCCTCCTCCAATCGCACCAACCCACCATCCTGCTACGTCCTCCCCCTAACCACCCTCCAAACGGACCCCACCATCACCGTCTTCACAGCCTGGAACCCCACCACCAACGAACTCCTCGGCTGCGGCGCCCTGAAAGAACTTTCCCCCACAGAAGCAGAACTCAAATCCATGAGAACAGTCACTGCGCATCTCCGGAAGGGTGTTGCGCGTGCCATTGCGGAACATATTCTAGATGTTGCGAAACAAAGAGGGTATAAATGGGTGGGGTTGGGGACGGGCGGGGATGAGAGCTTTGAGGGTGCGAGGAGATTGTATCACAGCTTGGGGTTTCGGGCGTGTGAGCCGTTTGGGGAGTATGTGGAGTGGGCGGGGGGATGGGTGGGTGGGGGAGGTTTATGGGGGTGGAGTTGTGAGATTGATTTTGGAGATTTGAGCGGGGGTGGTTAATGTTATAGGGTTAGAGGGATAGGGGATTGATGTTTGTTGTTGTTAAATGGGGGAAGTTTGAGTATCTAAACTGGATGGGTATGTTAATTCCTGGGATATGGGTGAAGTTTATGATTCTATCTCTATATGGGATTGATCTTGGCATTAAAGTGATAAATACGCGGATATATTTAATTCTTTATAAAATGCGACACACCATGGGCACATATTACAGGACTGTTCAGAGATCGCGAGGATATGGGGGTTCTTAAGATATTACTACCGGGCCGGGTAGGGGCAGTAGTTAGGGCAATCTAGGTCACACTAATCTCAATAGACACGATTGACATTTGACATCTACCAACAACAGCTTCTAAACTGTAAAAGTAAAAAATGAAAGGAAGGCATAAAAACATACAACAGAAGGGATTCGCTGGTGGTCACCCACCCAACTACTAACCTCCCGGCGTGTGGCTTAAGTACGGCTGAGCGGACGGGAAGCCCTGTTTTCCACACCCTATGGTCGTATGTGCTAAATACAGTCTGTTCTTATCCTATATACTCGTTTACGCGAGTGTGATTTGTCACTTCTTAGCGACGAAAGGGAGTCAATCAACCTGATGAAGTTGTGTAACAATACAGGTCTGACGGAGCCAGTTTAGTGGTGACAGCTTTAGGACAGGTGCTTGGCTACAATAACATTCAAAAATAGCGGCAGTGCTAGACATTTAATTCACTATGGACAAATCATATCAATGAAAACCCCCAATCTTGCTCAAGAAACAAACTGGTAGAGCATCAATTACCAGAATCCTCAACAGCTGGCTTAAGCGGCGCCAGCGGAGAGACCCAATCAAAAGTCCCCAGATGCTTGGTCCACCACACATCACCAGGCCCATTGGCCATTCTCGGGGTGCTATTATCAAACAACGACCCACTAAGAAAGGTATGAGGAAAGCCATAATCGAACCCATATGCCTCTTCAATCTTCACCATCTCCGCATCAGTCAACGCAACCTTCAAACCCTCAATACTCCCCTTGAGATGCTCCACCTTCCTCCCACCCACAATAGGAAACACATAAGGCGCCTTATGCATCACATACGCCAACGCAACATGAAGCAAATCAACCCCTTTTGTACCCGCAACATCCTCCAACACCTTCGACACCCGCCTATCATGTTCCGAAGTAGGAATAAAATTCCTCCCCGGATTATCCTCCTCACGCTCCTTAAACCCGGCCTCGGTGCGAAACCGCCCCTGATTCAACACTCCATACGGACACAACGCCATCCCTTCATCCCGACACATAGGAATAATCTCCCTCTCAAAATCCCTCATCCCAGCATTCCACATCCCCTGATACACCGCAAACTGCCGCATTCCATGATCACGAGCATATTGATTCGCCTTGGAGACAACCCACGCCGGGGTATCCGAAATACCCAAATACACGACCTTCCCCGCCTTCACTAGATCATCGAGCGCGTGCATCAACTCCGGGATCGAGGTCGTATAATCCCACAAATGCACGTAGAGCAAGTCAATATAGGTAGTTTGGAGCTTGCGCAACGAGTGTTCCACGCTGACTTTCATGGACTTGGCGCCTGTTCCTCCGTAATTCGACTGGATCTTGTCCTTATGGTGACCCATATAGCCTATTGTGTATTTGGTGGCGAGAACAATCTCGTCTCGGTTATCGCGGGCAGTCATCCATTCACCAAGCAGAATCTCGGATTGGCCTGCTTGGTAGCCGCTGGCCGTGTCGATGAAATTGCCCCCTTGGCTGACGAAATAGTCGAGTATCTCGAAGGCGTCTTCGCGGGTGCAGTCGCCGTAGCGGGCTTGCTGGACGTTGCCGAAGGTCATGGTACCGAGGCATAGTGGGGATACGCGGACGGAGGCGGATGGTGCGAGTTGGCGATGACGGAACAAGGGGGACTGAGTGGCGCTCATTTTGAGTAGCTTTGACTTGTTTGGAGGTGGGACTGGTGGATGGTGTGGTATGAGATGCTCAGCTGCTATGATTTTCATCTCAATCATATATACTATTCTCGACACACATATAGTCCAGGCCTATGCAGTATGCCAACATAGAATCCGGAGATAAGGAGAATAATGCCGGATGACAAGGCGGATCATTGTCGGAGATCGACTGGATCCACTGGTCAGCCACGGGCTTGAAACCTAAGTCCGGATGTGACCATGTGGCACGATTTTCGTATAGGTTTGTTTGAAAAATGGCTAAGCAGGGGTTTGGGACATACAATGTAAGAGCCTGTAGAGTATTCTATGTTAAAAGGTTCTCTTCTATTAGCTGAGTTAGGGTCGTACGTGGTGATGTGAAGTCCTGTTTCTTGTCAGGCCGGTCTTGGCGCCAAGGACTAGTCGTTCTTCACTCTGTAGGAAAGAATCCAAGGGGGGGGGGGGGCGATTACAGTGCCCTGTTGCCAATTAGCATCGAGCGGGAGAATGTTAGAGACAGGGCTACCATGGCTTACACGGCATTTAGAGAAGCATTCAAGTTCGGGCCACGGGATATCCCTGCTCGGGCGGAGGACAGGGCGTTTTCAGAGCGGATATGCACTATTTTCAAAGATTTGCTGGCAGCTGGAAAAATCAAGGTCCACCCTCCTAGGGTTGGCGATGGTGGATTGGGCGGGGTCTTGGGAGGTCTTTAGCTGTTGAAGGAGGGAAGGGTTAGTGGGGAGAAGCTTGTGTATAATAGTATTGCGGATACTCCGTGAGCGTCAGAATTCTTCTAGATAGTTACATATGCCAGTGAATATTTCTTCTAAGCAGTCAACTTCAACTCTGAGATCAACGCTTAGTCCTTTTCAAACACCGTCGAACGGCAAGATGTCGTCTTTTCCTAGTGACAAAAATGAAGCCCGCCGGAAGGCAAATACAACGCTGTACTTTACATATGTATCAAAACCCCCATCCAACTCATGGCTTTAAAAAGTTACACCGATTTCCATTGAAGCTGGTTGGCAGCCAATGATACTGCGGGAGCTCTCCGACAAGTTACCCTCCCAGTACTATTTATTCCTTTAAAAACTTGGACACAGTAAATAAGATGGGTAGGTTTTTGCTAGATGATGAGTATTTGGGTTGTGGGGTGTATATGTGGATTTATTGCAACAGCCCTGCTCTAACAATCATTTATGGGAAAATATCTGAACCTCGGTCCCAATTAGCGCAAGGGTCAAACCAACCCATACATGAGCCCGGGAACAATAAAAGACAAGAAGAGCTTCCCGTTTCCCGCGACCGCCTTTATACAGCACGCGTTCTAACCGCGTTAGTGTTTCATCAACCCGCAGAGGACATGGATCCTCCACTGAACACCACAGAAGCTATTGCGCTTCCATTGAATCAGAGGTCTTCGCGCCTCGCCCCTTACTATTGATTCATATCAATACCACATGCCGCTACCTGGATCCTCGTGTGAACCTAGGGGGGCTGTCGATCTGAGCGTGCATGCAGGGTGACCTGCTAATTGGGACGGAGGCTTTTTTGCCCATACAAATTGTTAACGTCTACCATGCCTACAGCGGTTTATCCTATGGTGTGTTTAATTATGAGCTTGTTTGAGATCCTGTTCTCAATACTCTAAATCTAAATAAAGTTTCAGCCATTCGCCAAACGCCCCTCATGTCGCATTCCCATCCAAATTACCCCCCTACTCAACTGTAATTCGACTCGTAACCATAATCCCCTTTGCAGTCGGTGGGGGTCTCGAAACAATATCCATCTCCGCCACGGAAACTAATTCCATCGCTTCTTCATCTCCCAGTGAGGACTGATCCCGGTACTTGTTGTGGGTCCACCGGGCTCCGCTCCCCTCCATACTAGTGCCTGTCAACGAAGCATCATTGCTATTACCCTTCGCTCGCTGGTGAAGCTTCCTCCACAGAAACTTGACGAGAGGTTGGTATGAAATCATACACGCGGCGATGATGTACATGCCAATCTCGACGGCAGCCCAGATGACTAATAGCGCGCCGGTCCAGGTGTTATCGGTGGTGGCATTGGTGGTGAAGAATTCGAAGAGGGATATGATGCTAGCGACGAGGCCACTGGTATTGTCAGAGTGTGTACTCAAGGGGCTATAAATTGAGACAAGGCAGAAAAGAGAAAACGGGGACACGCACCAACTTCCCATAGCACAAGTTATAAATAACCCGACCTTTAATCGCTTCGGAGCCTGCAAGTGAATCACATGCGGAATGGGAAAACATAGTACTACAACATCGGAGACGATGTTGACGAAACGGAGATAACGGAGCAAATTGTTCACATCGAAACAGTGACCATGGACTTTGTCATCCCAGAAGGCGCGGAGAGGAATGCAGAGGGCGGAGGTGGCCCCCGCGAACGCAATCACATTGCAGATGATCAGCGTGCCGGTAACGTAGCAAATGATGCGAGGCACCCGTTGTCTGGTGAAGATGGAAAGATATAGACTCAAAACGGAGAGTTTGGGGAAGGCGGTGCCGAGGAGATAGAGATAGACGAAACCGAGGAGGTATTTGGCCCAACTTTCCAACATCTCGTCACTGACGCGGGCTTCATGTAGGCCGAGGCCACTGTTGACAATATCGCCTAGAAACGGTTAGATAGGATGTTTGGTGGGCGAATTGCTTGTTAGGTATATGGTAGATACCTATCCCGATCCCGATGAAGCACATGAATATTGCCCATCCCACTAAAATCAAGACACACTCGCGACGAAAGCCAACGCCGCCAATGTAGCGGGAGACGAAGCGAAGAATAACGGCTAGGGTGCTGAGAACGGTAAAGGTGATTAAGATAGCGTATAGTTTAGGTTGTCTTGTCTGTTCGAGGTAGGCACTGTATCTCCGGTCAAGGGAGGTCATGATGAATCGCCATAAATGGTGATAGGGCCGGAAGGAGCGCTCGGTGCTCCTTCGCGGAGTGCACGGAAACGGGGATATATAGCTGGGTGTTTAATGCTACAGCCCTAGGCAAACTGCACATGATGGATAACGGAACATCCATAACTAAATCGGATCTGAGAACGATCGTTGCTAGGAAGCTAGGTACCAGGGGCATGTTCAAATAGCGCGTAACAAGATTCGATCAGACGGGGCGATGATTCGACAGAAGGAAATTTTAACCAATAGTCCATTGCCGAACGCGGGAAATTCGAGGGCGGGGTGGTCAACCGGAATATTTAGCTAAACTATGGATAGGGATGGGCTGCAGGATGTGCTGACCAACGCTCTGCACCAAAACCCGCACTTCTCGTTGGATCGGACACAGCAAACAAGCCCGCGCAAACCAAGACACTCAGGGGCCATTTTGAATTTGTTCTTCTTTGTTTCGCCTTGCCTAGAAAGTTTCTAGAAGGATCGCTCGGAACTATTGAATTTACACGACAAAAGAGATCAAAGAGAGTGCAGAGTTTTCTTAGTCTATGGCTGCAACATTATGACCGAATGTGTCTGGATGCATTTCGCGCAGTATGGTGCATAAGTTCGCCATAGCCACTGTCACCATGACCCACTTCCCCTCTTTCTGTCTCCCTAAGCTCTCTGTCAAAGACTTCTATTACCGGACAACAGTTCGGCATGGGGGCGTAAGCACTAATCGTACCGGACACCCCTATCTGCTGCTTCTCCCATTGGCCATCCGTTATCTGCTCTTCATGGCTTCCAGGGCTTAAACTGCAAACAAAGAATGGAGCCTTGGCTGCCCACCAGATGTCCTCCACGTCGACCTGGTCAGTCGGTAATTACCGCCCTACATACGGTGAATGCAGAGCCCCTTATACTTCGTTAGAAAAAGCTCCTATCAATATTATTGCGTCATGATCATCAAGCGTGGCAGTCTTCTTTGTTCCCTCACGAAATAGTGACATTGCCCCGCCTACTATTAGACCAGAGACGGTAGGTATATCTTGTCTTTCGTGACCCAAGCTTTATCTCAAACCCTATTCCCTATCGCGCTCCGTACATCCGAACCCTTTCCGCTTCCCCTGCTGCATCTAGCCCGACCTCTGCACGTACACTGCAACATGATACCTCCATCTACCGACGAATACGTCTTCAACAGAAGCTATCTGGACAATTCCCGGCTAGTTCTCACTTCATTTCAAACCACCACGCATCATTCTAATCCCCCTAAGGATCAATCTTCAGCATTACTGCATCTGCCAAGTCTTTGGCTACCACATCCACCCCTCCATCCCTACAACCCCAACCATGAGAATCGCCGACGTAGGCACCGGCACCAGGTACGTCCTCAACCCACAACAAACAACCCCAGCAACTCACCAATAATCCAGAATCCGGCTCACCGACCTGGCCGACAAGCTCCCCAAGTTCGTCCGTCTAGATGGTCTAGACATCTCCTTCGATGCCTGTCCCGCTCGGGAATGGCTCCCACCCAACATGACCTGCATCACTGGAACATCAAATAAGAAGTACTTGACCACCTGATTGGCGCGTACGATCTAGTCCCGTCAGCGTCCGGCACTTTGCCTTCGTCCTTTAAGAATCCGAGTTACAGAACGCCGTGAATTATTTATTCCGCTTATTCAGTCAGTACCCCCGTCCCCTCCCCCACCTCCCATTACCATCCACCCCTAACCCCAGCCCCACCAACAGAACCAAACGGCCACCTCCAATAAACCAACATAAACATCACCCCCAAACGCATCGAATAAGTCCGACCACAGCCCCCCCAAGAACGAATCATGAACCTCTTCCGACACAAGGCTGCAATCAGCATGGGTTCCCACCCTGGGTGATCGATTCTCCGAAGCCGGACTAATCAACATCGTAGTCGATAAAACAAACACGCCACATTATATTGGCCAACATCTTTGCGAAAGTGGGTTCTTGGCTGTGGAGGCTCTCACGAGAAATAGGGATCTCGATAACGAGAAATCGAAAGAGGTTTGGGAACCGTTTAGGGGTTCGGCTAGGGCTACGAGGGAGGGGTCGTATGCGGGGCTTAGCAGGTATACGGTTGTTGGGCGGAGGTCGGTGGGGATGGAAAGAGGTCAGGGGTACTGGATTTCATGGATTGTGGATGTAGGTTGTAGTCTGTTGTGTTGAGGAAGGACACTACGTAGTAGTGGTAGTACTTCAACTGTTCATCGCATCCAGACCCGCGAGTATACCAGTACCAAACCGATCGATAGCTGCCCACTCACGGAATAGCGTGCATGCACTACATAAAACAAACCAAACCCAATCAACAAACACATTTTCCTTCAATCACCAACCCTCATTCCTCACAATTCTATCAATAGTATCAACCCGGGTGGCCTAATCAATCTATAACAGATGAAGACCCGTCCCGGACGCCTAACCTAACCCAACTCGATGACTCGCATCCATCCATAAGGCTTAACCCACTGCATCTTCCAGCTCCTCACGACCCAAACCCCAAACGGAAACCAATCACTCGGTCCGGGACGCCTAATCAGTGCATGGACCACTTAGCGGTCTCTTCCGAGCCGAAGAGTGGAGTCCTGCGATAATACTACAACGGAGTAGGTTCAACTTACGCACGTCGACCAGAATATCCCGATAAGCATCGCCACGGGGTATGGTTTGGCCCCTGGCCCCATCAAGATGAGTAGCAAACACGGAGAAGCTCGGTATGATCGATGGCTAGGCCCTGCCAGTCAACCAGCCAGTTGGTGAGATTCTCGGTGTTGGGATGCCGGATCCCGTGGGTGAGGATCAGTAACCTTTGCGGGCTGGTTTCATCTGTTTGGGGATTGGACCTATAATTATGGTTAGTTTATGTTGGAGCAAGGAACGGATGTGGTCTGGGGTAGGTTCGTTAGGATTTCTCGTAGAAACTAGAAAGGGTGCCGTGGGGCGTATGAGTAGCAACTAGGAACACTGAAAGTGGGACGGTAACGGGTGAAGATACTACTAATACAGTAATACTACTAGTAATAGTACTAAGGAAAAATACTACTATGTGGGACGGACTGTGGGTGAGGATCGGATCGGATACTACCTACTGGGGCTTCTTAATCTCCGGCCCGGCCCTCGGCGGTCGGGTATCGGGTTGACGGGACCGGACCCATACACTAGTACCGGTTTCGGGAATTATTCCGCTTAGCTGTTTTGTGACTTTACCAGATAAGGCATACTTGTTGCTCTTCTGGTGGGGTGGTAGTTGTCGTAGTGATTGTGAGTATGAGGCTGTGTAGGGTGTCTATTGTAACAACGGTGGTAGGGGAGGGGGGAAGGATATGGAACAATATGCATTGTCCTAGGCGGTGGCTTAGCGATGGATTGAATAATGTGGTACCGGGGTTTGTTTGTATGGGGGTTGATTTGTCCGATTAGCTGGGGTCGGGCTGATGCTTGGTTTCAGTTGTCGACGGGGTAAGTAATCTGGGTGATGCACTTAGGGTAATGATGAACGGTCGCATATCATTACCACCGTTACCTTTTTGCCTAAAGAACGCGAAAATATGTTTGAGATGTGTTAGGGTATAATTCTCAAGCTATAGGAATACTTTGAAGCAGCATTTGATGCTTTAACTAGAGTCATCATTCTGCAGTAATTTTCTCATCTGGCATATTTATATAGCTTTTGGCATCAATAGGGAGGTTTTACCAATGTCAGTACGGTGTTGATAGGATTTATAGCTGCCTCACATCCGGCGTCTTACTGTTTAGTTGGCGACCTCTCCGTATCTTGATTTATATATTTCCCTGATGTATCATTCCTCAGGCTACATATCATACACGCGTCTCTACATATACTTGTGTAATGCACGTTCAAATAATCATCATAATGGGTTTCATGACATCGTGATCAAAGTCATGAATCTATCGTCTATCTATCACATAAGCCAGTCCTCCCACATAGAAAGGCTTAGACGGCGTGATTGGCCGAGGTCATCATGTTCAACCCTCCCACACAATCTCAATAATACCCTCACTCTCGTTTGGCACCAACATCTGTGCAATCTTGAAGCGAGGGTCGGCCTGCTCGATGACCTTTTTCCAGTCCTGGGACTCTCGTTCGTAGGCATTGCACAGAGTCAACATGCACATGTCCATCTCCCTGGCAAGCCCATAGTCAGTATGCGGATTACATTACGTTGGTAGCAAGGGTCCGCTTGACTTACCGAAGTCGCTGCTCCTTCAAGTGCGAGAGCACACCCGGCGGCGGCGCAATATAATCGTTGATGATAATCCTAGCTCCCTTATGTAAAGCTGGAATCAAGGCCTTGAGGATGCGAATTGTGTTCGCATCCGACCAGTTGTGAAAGACATGGCGAATAATGTATGCGTCCGCGTGGATCGGCTGCGTCTTGAAAAAGTCGTGCGCGACAAAGTCGACTCGGTCGGCGATCTCCGACGGGATCTCCTCCTTGGCTCCCTCGATCATCGACGGGATATCCTGCACGATTACCTTGAGGTTTGGTACGGATTGTGCGAGCGCAGTAGCCGTCACACCTCGTGATCCACCCACGTCGACTACCGTGGCTTGGGATCCGTTCTTGAGAGAAGACCATGGGTAGCTGTTGACTAGGACGGTGTTGGATCGGCCTCCGATCTCGGTCTCGTAGGCCATGGTGCTGAAGAATCGTCGGGCTTGTTCGGGGTGTGTGTTGTAGTAGTCCCAGGGAGAATCGGTGGTTTGGTGGTAGAGGTTCCATCCCTATTTACCGAGAGGTCATTAAAAGGGTGTATTGTAGATGGGGGGGTTTTCACTCACGGTCTGGTTTGGCTCTTCTTGTCCGTTAAACTCTTCAATTGCACGGAGTGTCTGAAGGTGAGGTGTCAGTCTGATTAGTTCCCGAGATGCAAGAGAATACCTACCAAAGCAAACGAAGGACCCGCTTCATCAGCATAGTGAGACAAGACGTCTTGGATGACTTTGTTCTCTGCCAAGAATCGTGAGGCAGCAGTATGTGCCACGTAACCCTGACGCGGCTCGCAGAAGACTTTGTGGAAGAACATGGCGTAGCGGAGGAATCGGCGGACATTGACTTCACTCAGCCCACATTTCTGGGCCAGGTCGGCAAAGGAGATTTGACCGTGGACGGGAACTTTGGTGGCGATGTCATATTTGGAGATCGCTTGGAGACTGATGATGTTTGGCTGTTGTATGACGGGTCAGTAATGGCCTGCGGTGTGTCCATTTCGGAAGGACTGGAAAGTAGATGTTATCAAGGGATTCGACTCACGAGGGGGTGGTAAAATTGTGACGGGCCTTGGAGAAGTCGTTGGAGTTCCATGGAGTAATGAATGACTTCTTCCTGGGCCTTTTTGATCTCCTCGTCCTTGATGCCGAAGTCGACAGGCCCGTCCTCATCAAACGACGGAGAGGGAAGTCCATGGCTGCGTAGATAGGCATCAACTTTGGCGGTATTCTCACTAATCCGAGCCGCCAGCTCGGTCATTCTGGAGGTGTTGGCAGCCATGGTGTTTGATGTGAGGAATAAGGAAGTGGGTGAGCTGATGGGATGAGGCTGGAGAGGAAAGGCTTCCTTCACCCCCTGGGACTTCGGCTCCTAAATAGAACAGACTGCGCTGACACTGAGATGCTGATTGAGTATATTTGGTCTAACCGAGAATACTCTGCGAAGCTGCAGCTGTTTCGATGATCTCCAATGTCGGATTCCCCCATGACTAGAGCAAGAATCCCGGAAGGGATGGCAACAGCAAGGGATTCGGCAAGACCACAGCGGTAAGGGTGTGTGGCTGAATAAACTGCGCCAGATAGCTACCTACATAGGACGATCTCTTATCTTTCTCTAATAGTGAAGATAGCATGCGTACATGCAAGGCACTCGCTCGTGTTGAATCAATCTGGAATGAACGAGGGTCTTGTAATAATCCCCTACGCCAGCTGAGCTGCCGATCGCGCGGATTTTGATGGGGTGCGGGAAGTGGGTCTGCGGAAGGGGCGGTGAAAAATACTAACCAATCAAGCACGGGCTTAAATCAAGGATCCCGATCGATGGGACTCCGTTTGCGGAGGAAACCCTAGATAGTAATTGTGACAACCCTCCATTTATATTTTGGTTATATACTCCGTACGCTGGCGATGCGAGGAACAATCAATTACGCATTTCCAACCTAGACCGACACAGTCAGGCAGGTTGTCTTTGCAGCTTTGGGCATGGGCAGATCGCAGATGGCCGACATGACAATGGCTGGCTGGTGTCAATCGAAGC
Source organism: Aspergillus sclerotioniger CBS 115572 (assembly GCF_003184525.1). Classification (NCBI taxonomy): domain Eukaryota; kingdom Fungi; phylum Ascomycota; class Eurotiomycetes; order Eurotiales; family Aspergillaceae; genus Aspergillus; species Aspergillus sclerotioniger. The sequence continues at coordinate 495,881 of NW_020291010.1, read as the reverse complement.
TGATCTGCATTGCGGCATGCAGGGAGGTCACATTCCGAGTCAATGCTACTTGGCCCAGTAACGTCGTCATCTACGGGCGCGCCAGCCACCTTGCCATCAAAGTTACCGGTACTTGACACCCAAAGGTGTCAAATTCAAGAGTTAATCACTACAAGAGATGGACAGCTTGATACAATTAAATGTATCTCTATTGATCATTGGGGTGTAAACCACCACCATTGTTCGTTGGTTGAATGCATCCATTCACAGGCATGTTTGGAGTGGTACCACTGTGGCGCAGCCGTCAGTTACGTGAACCTGCTTCCATGACGCAAGCGGCTGGGCAAAAAGGTCAAATAAGCCGTAGTGCCTGTCGGTCAGCCGCCTCATCCATGTCTCAACACTGCCATCTACTACCACAAACGATTTAAATATCACGGAGATAATTTCTACCATGGTCCAAAACGTGATCGTCTTGGGAGTAAGTTCGCTTCTTCCATCCGAAGCCGTCAATAAATTGTGCTGAATGTTTCTTCACAGGCATCTGGCGCCCTCGGCTCAGTGGTCCTGAATGCCTTGGCTGATTCCGGCTTCACCGTTTCAGCTCTCGTGCGCTCTTCATCCAAAGCCACATTTCCCCCTGGTATTCCTGTTCACCGGGTGGATTACGACGACTTGCAAGCCCTTACTGCGGCTTTCCAGGGACAAGATGCGGTGGTTTCCACCATCACCACAGCCCACGTGGACGCGCAGCGGGTGGCTGTGGATGCCGCAGTGGCGGCCAAGGTGCAGCGCTTCATTCCTAGCGAGTATGGCGGCGATTCGTCGAATCCAGATCGCGTTGATGTCGGAGTTTTCCAGTCTAACAAACGACGGATTGTTGAGTATCTGGAGAGCAAAGAGAAGGACGGCTTGACCTGGACTGCCATTTGCACGGGCAGCTGGCTGCATTGGGTATACTCCCTGGTATTAAAGAGGACAAACGGGATTGCTAACGGATGCAGAACCTTGAACTTGACAGTGCAGAATTAGGTTGGGATCTTCCGGGACGGCAAGTGACTATCTACGACGGTGGAGAACCCAAGGTCGATCTTTGTACTCTGGAGCAGGTATCGCGCTCCATCATTTCTACTCTCCGCCATCTGGAAGAGACAGAGAATGAATACGTCTATGTCAAGTCATTCTCTGCGAATCAGAATGAACTACTCCCACTTGTCGAGCGGCTGTCGGGTCAGAAGTTCAAGGTTCACCATTGCAGTTCGGAGGAACGGGCTTCGACTGGGATGAAGGAACTGAAGGAGGGAAAGCAGGAGTCCATGTACAAGGTTATCGCGGCCACTGCGTATGGGCCGTGGGGGATCGGGCAGTTTGGCAACAAGCCTGACAAGTGGATGAAGGTGCTTGAGCTGCCCACTGATGAAGACTTGGAGGCTGCGGTTCGCGCTTCTTTGAAGAGAAAGGGATTGGTTTAGACCCTATTCATGATCAACTTGGCTCGCTTTGTTATAATATAAATTATATATAAATTGCAAGCTGCGGTACCACGATGTCTTGGCAGATCTTTTGCCAAGACAAAGCCATGATTGTCTGCCACAAAGGCCACTCAACACTCCATTCATCGATATATCCCATCAAATTAGACAATGCAAATGTAACATGACAAAGAAGTCGCTTGTTGCAAACTGTGAAAGTTAAAGTAGAGTCACCCGGCTTCAGCCGGGAGTTATCTGCGAAACTCGGGATAAGCCCCAAAATGCTCTATTCAGCACCGCCTCATTGCTCGTGCAATGTGAGACTTTATTCTTTGGCATGCTAGTTAGTCCACTTTAAAAGTCGTTGTAGCTGCCACTAAACCCGGATCACTCCCTACAACATGAGTCGGGACAAAGAGAGATGTCCGCAGTCAATGCCTCCAAAGTTCAATCGTCGGGAGATTCATATCCTCTTTGCGGAGATATACGGAGCTAATGCCTACCAGAAACATGAGGCTAACAAGGCAGAAACTGCCTCCCTACAAGGGTCCGAATAAGCCCTGCCCAGCCATATACCATAGCAATATTCCTGCAAATTATGAAAATCAGCTTGGAAAGTGACACTCACCCCTGATAAAAACTAAGCCACACAAAGCCCCCAACTAAGCATATAAACAGCTCTCGACTCCCATCTCACCTCTCTATCACCAACAGCTATTCTCTCATCCACATCCATCCACTATCCGATAACACAAACCAACACATCAAAATGCTATGTTTCGCCTGTCTTCTAGCAATCCCCTTCACCCTGTTCGTCGCCGTCGACGGGGTTACAACCCGCTACATTGAGCCTATCCCTGACAACATCCCCGTCATGGAGACCCGTGACCAGTTGCACGAATTAGCCCATGAAAACTCCAAAGGCAGCCTAGACGACCGAAACGGCGGGTACTACATGCTCGACAAAAAGGGCAAAGTGCTGGCCGTGGCGTCGGATGATTTGTGCGAGCACTTGGATGCCTCGATGAAGTCTGCTAAGCAGATACATACTAGAGATAACCTTGAAGAACGAAAGGGGCATAAGGGTAAGGGTAGGGGTAAGGGTAGGGGTAAGGGTAAGCCCAAGACCAAGCCCAAGCCGGCGGACGATGGGAAGTGCTCGCACAAGGACTGCAAGAACAATAAGGACTGCGTGGGTAGTAAATAATTGTCTGGCTTGCTCTACTAAGGGCCACTGGTGTCTTTGAATGGGTGGGGATGTGATCCCCTGGAGAGAGGGAGAGAGTATGTTCATGAGGAGACTCGAGTTTGGTCTTCTGGTGATAGTATTATTGGTGTTGGAGTCCTACCATGAAAGAGTACGGAACAAAGGATGGGGTGGATGCTCGGATTGATATTTAACCCTACCTACCTATTTTTCAGCCGGCTTGAATAAACCCACTAAATTGCGCATCATTATCAATTCAAGATATTCCCATCTGCTCTCTTGACAAATAAGCAAGTATTGCACGTCAGTTTCGTACACGTAAGTTTACATTCATAGTAAAACCCGGCCCTAGCTGCCAGCTTTAACCCCGAACCCTATCCCCACTACGATTGCGCCTGTCAGGTTTCCTGAGCACGTCAGGTATACCACGTACCCAATTAATCATTGCTGAAAGTAAAATACCATCCCATGCAGCCATTGGTCCAAAGTTAACCATCAGACAGATCATCACTGCCATGTCTCACTGCAAGCGGTCAGTAAAGTCAGATGATACGCAACTTACTCCCTTGCCAGTTGTCACGTACCTCCCTAGTATAATTTTATCCAGTTAAGAAACGGATCCTTTCTCCGCCACTCAACCCGCGTTCATAGAAACCCAAGAATGAAGCCCTTAATCTGACGGATGTCCTTCTGGGGTCCATTTTTCTCCAGCTGGGGCCGTCGTAAAGGATAATATGCAAACACATTTTGAATCGTTCATTCATCAGCTGGAGAACTACAATGCGACGGATACGATAAGAAAGACGAGTTCTGTGAGTGATTCTCCAGGTTTAGGGTGGAGGTTCGCGGGATCTTGCAGGTTGGTAATCAATGGATGAATATTTGTTGGCCGGGGTTGTTGTGAATGCTAACGTTTTAGGTTTGTTGCAGAATATGCATATGAGAGGCAATCCGTCGTTTCCGGATAGTTGGAGGTATGGTGCCTACCAGGAAGGTAATAGTGAGTGCATAGTGTTGGGTTAATTGTGTATTGTGAATAGAGAACATTGGATGACTAGTTGCTCTACTTTACTGCATATGCTTCACCATTGTGGCTTCTACTGTCATAAAAATTATTTCTCGGTCCTCTGCTCATCTATTGACCTTCTTCTCTCCATCTCCCAATAATACATACACATCGCTGAGCCCTATTACCTACCCTACACGTCTAGTCGACATATCCTATCGCGAGAAGCTACTTCAGTATAATATACGACGAAAAGGTCATTCCTATGTATATTTCTCGCCTTCAGGAACATATCCAGGCTACCTTATCATAGCTAGAAGATTCAAGTTACCCGCTATAATATCGCATTACAGAACAATCCTCATGTCACCGAGAATGAAATATCCTTCGACGAATCAGTAACCGAGACAATGCCCACTCGTTCAAGGACCCGTGAGACACTGTATAAGAATCCACCGTTGGCAGGTCTACTGATGACGCTGTCCATGCCACGAAGAATACGGACCTTGATCACAGTGGAAAACACACATGACTCGAAATCCTTGATGGTGGCTCATCTCGTCCCATATAACTTCCCCTTCAGACACGCCGAACCGCCATCAAGAGTCTACAAATACAGACTACAAATTCCCTTGATACTCAATTAAACTAGACCTGATAATATGATTCGGCGTCAAAGAGAATCAACATGGCATCGTCTAATGAACCCCACACTCTATCGACAAAACTACCTCGTTGGAACTGCCAAATACCTAGAATCACCCATGTTCTTTTTGTTATTAACAATCAGCTCATGCCCAAAAACATGATACTTCCTCTTTGACATCTCGTCTCATCATGAATGTTCTCACCAACGCAAATTCCTCAAAACTCTAGATTGAGGAACTAAACATGCAATACGAGACGAGGCCTGCAGTCTCCTATATGCAAATTACTCGATGATATTCTACAAAGCCTAGCAGGGATTAATATTCCTACTCTCCAAACACAAACCTCCAACATATTGGTGCTATGGCACTTGTTCATAGCCGGAGAAGATAAAGAAAGCCAAGAAGAACAGCAATGGTAGCCGGTCGTTCTTGGTTCTTCCATGACGTGCATCAGGGGAATGAACTGGCAGATTACCGTTGTATTTATTGCGCTACACCCTACCGATACCATTGGTTTTCTATGGGTAGCCGCAGTCTTATGTGAGGGGGGTGCGTGACAAGAAGCAGTTCTTGGCAATTACCTTCTCATGCCTGCGCAATGATGAATGGGGAATTTTCAACGAATGATAAAACCTTTTTGCTATTCGGGATTAAATCGGCAGTATAACTGGAGTCGGCTCTTTATCTGGTCAAGTTACAGTGTGAAGAGCAGGGCACGCAGTTCTACATCCTAGCTTCGACCTAAATAGTCATCACGTATGGAAGGCCGCTGTGGAATGTCTTAAAGTTTAGGATGTGATTGTCTTTCCCAGAGTGTTGTGTTAGACTACGTTCTCGTTGGCGAGTTTCATCTTACAGAAGATCTTGATGGGTGCATCCCCGTTAGAAATGCCAGATGGTATACAACCCGGTGGGCATTCAAATCCACGAGAAAATTACAACGAATCAAAAAGAACTATCTTCATCGAACTTATTCATCTCCCGTACGAGATTTCATCCCGAAAGAGGGATAAAAAAAAAGGCAAAAACGACGACAGTCGGATTTGAACCGACGCCTCCGAAGAGAATAGATTTCTAGTCTATCGCCTTAGACCGCTCGGCCATATCGTCTTATTATTGGTTAATTAAGATTATTTAGGGTATGAGACGATAAGGCAATGGGCTGGAATTTAATTCCTGTCCGCGTTGGCCAAGAATAGGGATGACACCTACTCTAAAGTACGCCATGCTTCGATAGACGCCGTTCCTGGAAACAAAGGTCGAAGAAATGATCAAAGTCCTTCTGAGCACAATGAAAACCGGTACAGATTGGCGTGAGATGTCTGATATCGATCTCCGGTATTTGAAGGAAGACTCGGAGTAATACGGGGATGGATTAATCTACATATTCTTTACGGAGGTAAAAGCAGAAAGGATCTGAGGAAGCCTTCCTCAGGGGAATTTACAAACATGTCTTTGGTCATTTTAGAGTTCTGCATTCTATCTTCTTATATATCTCCTTTGAAAATGACCAGAATGAATATTAAAAAAACAAATTTTCATCATACGGCATTTATATAACGTGCAGGGCTTTCCGTCCTAGACATGCCTGCAAGCCCCAATCAAGTCAGACTTGAGATTATTATGAATAGAAATATATTTCTTGGTGGTAAATGACAGGATGGTATGTTATTACGGACAGCGTGATAGGAATCAACGATTAATACACTTTATAGTGATAGCTTGGCATGCTTCTGAATATACATTCCCACTGCGCAGTAAACTACAAAGTTAGCAACAGCCGCCTCGAAAGGACAATACTTTGACAGGATGTGTACCGAGAGTAGTATTCAAGTAGAGACCTATGGAATAAAAGATGCAATAGCTATTTGGGGGAATCCTCCGGTCACGGAGCACTATGTTCACAACCAGCCCACCGTAACCATAAATCCGGCACCTTTCGCAACCCCATTTACCACTCAAATAATACTGCCTCACAGAGATGTAGTATCAAACCGCCGACACAGCCGTCCATCCTCATACTCAATCCACCGCTCGCTCCCAACTGCAGTCCGCCCATAGAATACTTGGTCGGGGTCATAGGTATCCTTGATTTCCAGCAAACGATCGTAATTCACCCCGTAAAAGACAGATTGCCAATCCGGCTGGTTGAAGTCTCCCTCGTTGAGATACGCACCGCCGTCTTCGCCAGGAGGAGTAGGCGCTTCTAGTTGTGGGACCAGAACGTTGGTCATGAGCCGCTGGCTGTTGAGGTCTGTTTGACGGTCTGTGTAGTTGAATGGTCTGTTGCTTGTTAGCTGAAGTGCCTGGGGCAAAAGCAATATGGTGGGGATGTTGGGTGCTATACATTCCAATGACAATGTTCATTGCTGCTTCTCGCCAGATAGGATTGACAGAATTTGAGGGATGCTTGTTGTTTGGCCGTGAGACGTTCAATGATAAACCGGAGATGGAGGTGTTGTGTTGGGCGATACTCTGTAAGGCGGAAATTAGGGCATCTGTGTTGGATTCAACGGTTGAGCGGAGGATGAGTCGGCCGCCGATGGTATATTCGGTGATGTTTACGCCGGGTGATGAGGCGGTTTGGCTGTGGTATGATGGGAATTCCCTTATTGTGTAGTCTAGAGTTTGTGACAAGGTTAACTGTGCGCTTTCCAGGCGATTGTCTGCATAGGGGAACGTACAATAGGTCATGTTAAGGTTCTGCAATGATTCCAATGTTGAAGAGAGATATGACTGAAGATCTTCTCTCTCTCCCCCAGGTAACGTAATCGGCCCAGCGATGAACCTCAACCCCCCTGAAATAGTCGGATCAGGAAATATGAGCCAAATAGCTGTTCCACTAGCATCAAGTAGTGGAAGTGTATCAACGAGAAACGTCCGAATAACAGCCCAGAAGTCCGATAGTCCCGTCGGGCTGGTAAACTCTACAACGCCTGACGCAGTCCTCTCTTCAGGATACAATCTGACAGTCATGCCGAGCACGACAGCAAACGTCCCCCCACCACCACCGCTAAGAGCCCAGTACAGATCTGCATTTTGCTCAGGTGATACAGTCAGATGTTTCCCTGCAGCAGTGACAACCTCCCATTCGAGGACCTGGTCCGCTGCCAGCCCAAATCGCGACGCTAGTTCTCCGTGTCCGCCGCCCTGTGAGTACCCCCCTGCAAGTCCGATGTCAGGACACTGCCCCGTTACAATAACATACCCTAACGCATGAGCCGCATTTTGACCCTCAAAACCTTGTACCCCTGCGCCGAGGCGTAAAGCTGGACCGGTATACCAGGATGATTCGTATCTGGCCTCGTAGGCGATGGATTTGAGGTGATGCGTCCACAAAGCGATAGCACCGGGCCCGGTGGATTTACCTAAGTAGTCATGGCCGGTGTTACGGATGACAAGGCGAATATTGTGCGTGTGAGCGAAGTAGATGACATTCTGCACGTCTGTAGCTGAAGTTATGTTTGCGGCATAGCGGACGAATGGGTCGGGTGTGCAGGGGGCGCTTGGTGCGGTGAATGGGGAACAGGAGAAGTTGGTGAACCAGGCTGCCATTGGCGATGAGGGAGTATTATAGTGGGTTACTGGAATAGGCCAATGGGCAATAAGATCCGAGCATGCCTCGGGGTTGTACTTGGTGAAGGGATTGTCTGTGTGGCAGACACTGCCAATGGGAATAATTGGAATGAGGTTGCCAAATAGGGTTGCATTGAGAGCTTCCCATTCTTCAGGGGTGGGCCAGCATTGGTCTCCTGGATAGCAACGGCAGGAGAGGGATTGGGCCGATAGGGGAAGTTTGTCTGGAACTAAAGCGATGCAAATAACTGTAAAGAAGATGAGTGGCAAGAAGGGGACTCGTAGTGCCATGGTGAGAGCTGATGCCCAACAGAGGAAAGTCCAGTGGTGAATAAAGGAGACTTAAATGTCATCATGGCAAGTACTAATATCCTGCGATACATATTCCCCTGCGTAAGCAATTAGCTTACCTACATCCCCCTGGTACATAAATATGCCCTGCCTATCTTTTAAATCCCCCGAAAAGCCCCAGCAGAGTCCAATCAGCGAGGATCAGCAGCGCCAAGACGTCCAATTTGAAATCTGATGTCTGATATATTCTTATTTTTAGAAACATCGGAGTACATTTCTCAATTTTTTTTATATATTGAGCTAGAAAATTCCCAGATTCTGACCGCGAAGATGGCAGAAGCCGCACTTCGTGCGACGCTGATTTCACAACCCAGTTGGAATTCAATCTAGACCGTCTCTTCAGGCCGCCTGGCTGGAACCCCGTGCTCCTGCAAGACCATCGCATCATCGTCTGTACTACCGTCCATCTGGCTGACTGAGGGCCCCCTCCTGTTGGCGCTGCCCTGACTGCAGCCATTCCTTTCCTTCTGTAGGATGGCGTACTCGCTCGGTTGCAGCTTCAGCCGCGCCAGACGGGCCTCGTACGTTTCGCCCATCCCGAGTTTGGGCGCGGCGAAGCAGTCACGAAGCTTATTGAAAAGCGGATGGATTGGGGGAATACAGCCCACGATGATGGCTATATTAATCTCGCCACTAGAAAATCAGTATTCAGCTGCAACAAGGGATGGAAACATTACATCTTTACTGAGGCCAAGTTAACAATCGTCCAGGAAACGTCGATACTAGCGCTCAGGTCTTGGGCAAAAGGAATGGCGGCGATGGAGCAAACCATAGAGCTACCACCCCGTTAGCATCAGGCTTGATGAAGTCTGGATTTGAAAACATACACACAACCCACACCAATCATACCCAACACACTCAGCTTTTTCTCCCGCGGCATCTGGAGATCCCACAAGATGAAGATCGGAATGATCATGTAGCATAAATCCGAAAAGATCGTGATGGCTTGCAGGGCGTATAGTGCATTGATGAAGGCCTGGTGTGACCAGCAAGTGCCGGGAATAGTGGTATCCCAGTTCTTGGCGAAGGGTTGACATTGCGCAAATGAGATAAACACACCTGTCACGATGATGACCACCATAAGCGCAAGCATGATGTAGAGTATCCACTTGAACATGGGCTTGGGTTTCAGCCGCAGTATCAATGCCAGGATGGATGCCTTCACAAAGAAGAAGCTGATGAGGTTGAGTGGCTGCCCTATCGTGTTGAGCTTTAGCACCATCACTGCATCCGCGGCGGAGAGGTAATATATGTGTCGTCCGACACCGTAGTAGGTCGCTGCAATGGACGTGCCTTCTTTGGCGATGTTCAGGATCCAGAGGGTTTGATTGATCAGCTTTGTGGGTGTTGAGGAAGGATTTGGACAAGTACCAGTCCCATTAACATGAGGTAGTCATCCCAGCCCAGGCTCTTGGTTATGAAGATGCGGACGGAGGTCCGTAGAGTGACCATTATAATTGCTATAGCTAGGAGCGTGATGGCTGTGGCCCTGAGGGTATCAGCCCGGTTGATGTCGGGGGGAAGATTGGTAGCAGCGTTCATGGTGATGCAGCAAGGAAGATGGTAGAAGTAAGAGCGTCGCTGCAGTGGTAAATGATAATATATACCGTAGGTTTCTATCCAAGTACGCTTTACATACGGGAGAGCGAACAACATAAGAGACATCGAGACAATGCCTATAAGAACGGCCATGCGGCTCTACCCCTCTTACAGAGGATGCGGCACCATGCCGTGGTTACCCTAACACAAACATCCCAACCATCTGCCTCGTATTCGGTGGAACACTCCCAGCAAATGAAACATCAATGTATTTGGGAAACTCTTGACTAATCTAAAAAGAGTTATATCCCAGTCACCGGAGTGACTGAGAGATCCCAAAAGTATATATTTATGGCTGAGAGCGCAGGAAACAACAATACGTGGCAGTTAGCAGCCGCCAACTGGCAGCGCCAAAAGTACTGGACATTTTGCTGACTTGCATCATTATGAACATGACGGAAAATAGACAGAACCAGATATTGGGTTTATATGAACTTACTGCAAGGGCTATCCAGGCGCATGAATACGTTGCGATCATTGGATTGGACGTTGTACATTGGTTGTGCGAAACGTTACACGCAACCTCAGGCTGCCTACACTCGGAGGATAAATGATTAGAACAAGTGGATAAATGAGGGGGCAGTGCTTGGTAATACAGAATATGACATAAGAGCAGAAGACTATGAGAGAGTAATCCTATGTACTGTACTACGTTTTGGATGCATTGGCTACTGGGACCTGTTGGCCAGAACACCACGCCGAACTGTACTGAGCCTGGTGGGAGTGATGACCTTTCCCACAACATCTATCTGATGTCCCAAGGTACTAATCAACTGGGGCTCTTGAGGCTGATGATCTGATGCATGCAGTGTTACCCCTCTCAAGCCCTACCAGATCTTGTTTGTATATATGAATAAACGCTATTTTGAAACGGTTTTTTTTGACATTCTATCTCACAAATGTCTTTAATTCTTGAAGGACTAGTACAATAATAAGACATGGAAAATGATTTAAGCAGATATATCAAATCCTGTGCCGGATCTGCCAATGATTAGAGATTTTCATATCGTTCTTGTCATAGATATAACGCCTCCAGAAGCACATTGTCTTATATAAGATCAAGTAACGCCACCGGTAGGGTATACCACTACTAACTATAAGTCCGCGAAAAACAGCTGGCACATACATTTTCTATCGAGCATATTAGTCAGGGAAAACGTAACAGGATGATGCCATCGAGGCTATCCAGAAAACTTGAAAATCGCAAACACAACAACAACTCGGTGGGAAGCCTGGACCAATGACTACTCCCTACCAGCCTCCAGGTTCTTCACCGGGATCCGTTCAAACAATATATTTCTAATATACAAAAATGTCTTCGAAGCAACACAGACAAGTGTACACTAGTCTTCAGCTTCTGACGAAATGGTTAATATTTGATGACTGAAATGGCCTTTCATAGTGACGTACCCACAGCAAATTCCGACATACTTCATCTTCACCCTCCCCTCCTCACAACCCCCCAAACACATCCTACCAAACAACCAAACAACAAGCCCTACCACAACAAAAATGACAACCTCCACAACAACCCCTCTCCACATCCCCGAGCTCCTCATCGAAATCCTAGCCTATCTCGACCCCCACACTCTCCTCCACTCCCAACGCGTCAACCATTTCTGGGCCACCGTTATCCAACATTCTCCTATCCTCCGACGATCCCTCTTTTTCCGCCCCCCTCGACATATCCCGATTCGCAATGACCACGTGACTCTTAACCCTTCCTCGGCGATATCTTCAAAACCATCTTTAACAACCCCCCACGCCCCAAATACAAGAAATCAGCCTGCCTCCAACTAGAAGCCAGTTGGCGCCGAATGCTGACCCAGCAGCCGCCGGCGAAAAGAATTCGAATCCGTAATAGAGATTTCAATGAAAGAGGCATTCCTCAGACACTCAAGTGGCGGGATCAAAAGGAGGTTGAGGCTGTTATGGAGATTAATAAAAGGAATAGGAGCTTGTCTTTGGGAAGTGGTGACGGTGGTGTTGAGAATGACAATCACATTGATATGGGCCTCTTGTTTGATTTCATTACTCTTGATAATGGGATTAATGCGGGAATGGTTGCATTGGCGTATATTAGTGCTACTGGTGATGTGTATCTTGTGCCGCCAGTCAGAGGTGCGGGGAAAGAGATACCCGATTTTATGGCGCTCTGTGTGACTTGGGGAAATAATTGCTTGTTTACTTTTTAGATATTGTGATGGGATATTTCAGGGTCTAAGAAGTCATATGTTGCTTTTCTGGGGTCTTGATCCCTTACTCCTTGAAATTGCCAAAAAAAAACCATGAATGTACAAACAGCATCCCAAACAGAGCCATCGCAACAACCATCCATCCATTCCCTGGCTTCGCCATGATCTTTGCACCGCTTCGATAATTCAAGTTTAAGGAATTGTTCCCAAATCCTAATGTCCTCAACCACGTAGGTTGATCCTCTCTCTGGACCAAGACATCCGACTTCGCATTGTCCACCACACCGCGAAACACCATCTTGACTGCCCCTGCCATCCACGTTCCTGTTTCATTACCCTGAGTATCGTATGCATACGCCCCGAATTGCCCATTGATGGTCAGGTTGGCCGTGGTGTTGTCGAATCGCACATCAATTGTGGGGTAGGTCCAGTTCAAACCCGGGATTATCAGGTCTTGGTTGATCAGAAACATGCGCCACGTGTCACTATATTCGGGGGCGTTGCAGGAGGTGAGATTGAGGAGAAGAGTGCTATAACGGAAGTTGTAGGTGTACGCGCCAGAGAGGCGATAAGTGCTGGGGGAAGTATCGATGGTGGTTAAATCGAGATCGAAGTTGTTGTATTCGGTTACGAACCAAACGTCTGAGTATACGGGACTAGAAGAAGAAGAAGAAGAATGATTCCGTTAGTTTGATCTGTAGTAATACGCCCACTGGTACGCATAGCCGAGGAGTTGGGGTGGCAGATACTTTGAAGAGACGATGTCATATTCCGAGATTGTAGATATGTCCGAGTCCAGTGATTGATCCCAGAAATCATAGTCGGTCGGCCAGGAAGTCAGATACAGGTTGACTGGGTTCCGGGGCCTTGAGTTCCAGATGCTCGTCTCGGTGATGCCGAGATAGGAGGGCTTGGTGGTTCTTAGGGTTCGATTCTGTAGCCCCGACCAGAAAGAGCTATTGGTGGAGCTGAAAGCCGTTGGGGTGAGCTCGAATTCCAACGTCGCATTGTAGTAACTGAGTCGCTTCAATAACCTACGCTGATATGTGAAGGTAGTATCCTCATCCGAAAGGAAACTCACGATCCAACCCAGGCATATAGTGGGTACCAAAACCCTGTGATATTGAGTGGGCGAAAATCTAGTGACGGTTTATAGGATTTGTCGGGTGTGGCGCGAACGACGACACACAGGGCTATCAAACCGAAGAGCAAAAAAAGTGTGCTGATCATGGTTGGTAACTGGTTTTCGCTCTCTCAATTCCCCCTGAGCGAAGTACGGGTGGGGAAGGGTGTTTAAGAGAGGCCGTTCGGAATGAGGGTCTTGGACTAACCATATATATCCGTAAAGGAGCCAACCGGCCACCATTCCACTAGCGTCTTTGAACATATTACCCCTCCTATCTCTGCGCCTTGTCGGGGAAGAGGCTCGTGTGGTTCCGGGAGACTATAATGTCTCAGAGCAATTTGGTCTACGTTGTTTTAGGCTCAATTTAACCTAGTTTGCCTGCAGCCATGGAGTGGTCAGTGTGTTTACTGTTTTGATTGGGCCGGGACACTGGGTGTTGATCTCCCGATATGCCTCAAGGTGGGTCCAATATGGCAATTGGCCCTGAACTTGCCCTGATCTAGGCTGACTCTCCGGGACTAACCGCCGGGAGAAGACAAGCACTTCCTAGCGTCTTCACAAGCAATCCCTGGATAGTCCTGCCAGGATACCCACAGTTTCTCCAGATGCTCCGCCGGAGTCCTACACCGGCCATAGACAAAATGATCCACAAGAGCAAGCTATTGGTAATTCCACTTTAGTTGTGATATGACCAAGTCAAGGCTATTGGGAACTAGGCCTCACTTACCATAAGTTGTCTCGTTCAGTAAAATATCGGAATTGAGGCTTTTAAACGACACGAGAGAGGGTTGAAGCGCTGTAGATTACGAGACAAAAGATGATGGAGGATAGAGTTGCGAAGAGGAAAAGGGACGTTCCCCATACCCGGCTGAAATACTTGCTTGTACTATACGTTTTCCTTGTCTCGGCCGATATGGGATGTTAGTTGAGAAAAAAACACCAACAAAAAGATGCGATAAAATATATGGAGAGAAAGCTGAGATATCTATTGCTCATTCTCGGTGATTTGAGACCCTTCTATATCCCTTCTGCTACTCACTCCCTTCTGCTACTCACTACCAAAATTAAAAAAAAAAAACAGGAATTGAAGCCATCCAGTTGTTCAAAGAAAGAATGATGATTCTGGACCTGACCAAACAGTCCTTCTCCCAATCAATCAGTTAATATCCGTGCCTCCTATGGTGGTGGATGGGTGTGCCGGAATGGTGAGTATGAAGGATAGCCTATAATAAAATCAGATATCTTTCTTTCAATCAATCGTAGCTTCACGCAGCATTGCTTACAGTCGTAACGCTGGCTTGAACGGAGATACTACTAACTCGCGCTGCTGACGACGAGGTAGTATTGTTGAGTAGCGCACTCGATCCATCGCATGTACCATATGCAAATCCCAAGTTCGAGGAGATATGCAAAGCGTTCCGCCGGTACAGTTCGCATTTGCCTGATGATTCGGTGTAGAGCCAGGCTGCACACTTGTCCACACTGTCACATTTCTGCCCACAAGCAACAGGGCCATTCAGCTTCATAGAAAATGTGATCGGCGCACCACTGAATACACCGATGGTGTCTGATGCATAGCCTGACCAGCAGTTGGTGCCTTTAGCAGAGATAGGGGATGCTAGAAGGCTGAGAGTAACGAATAGGGTGGAAAACGTCTTCATCTTGTTTTGCGATACTTTTTCAAAGTGAATGATCTGAGTTCTCTGAATCTGTCCAAGATAGATGTGAAAGGCTTGAGAACGAAGAGGATGATAAAAGGCTGGCTTGTATCTTTCCAAATATAAATATAATTCTAGATTTATGATTCAGCAGTACGTCCCAAGTCTACAAACAAAAAAGTCCTGGAAAAGGGGCTATCTCTTCCAAGAGCTGGAAAATTGCTCTATCATATTCTTATTCATTGACTTGCAATCGATAAGCGCATGACCTCACCTAATTGTTCAGCTACTTTTATCCCCGCTGGGCTTGTCACATACCTCTCAGTATTATTATCTCCGTATGAAGCCGGTGGAATATTAGATTAAGCGTGATTGTCTAATAAGACATGTGGTAGACCGGGTGCCCACCGGTCAAAGTGGTATGCAACTAGTTAGGCGGATCTAGATGCGCCTAGTACAGATACTAGGTCCTGGCCTGTGAGCCCAAGGGAATCCGAAGCGCCTCGACTTGGGGAGGTGAAGCGGTGAGCACTGGCAATATAAAGCAAGTCACGTTACGGATCATTGCAGCAACCAATAGGAAGCCGAAAGTATGAGCCTGTAAACCAATCAGAAGCCTTCCCGCTAAACTTCCTCTAGTACCCAGGACAGAACATGGCGTTTTTCAGCACTGCGCGCCTCAAAATTAATTTCCCAAGATCCACTACCTATACAGTGTCAGGATACTGGGACGACATATAATGAGTGGATAATACGGTACTATTACATGCTGCGCCAGATGAGATCCAGGCAATCGAATCTCAAAGATGTCCTCCTAACGACCTTAAATACGACCAGGATTTTGGCTAGCATACTACTGGCGGAGAGTTCAGCTGATTGGCCAATACCTCTCCAGTATCTTGCTGGTACGCTACGAATATATGCCGCGCCAGATAGATTTGACCAATAAAACATCGAATACCTCTTGATAGCATCCATTCTGGACACAACCAGGATTGTGGCTAGTATCGATATCAATTTTCGTAGGGTCCGATACCTATACCGATTCAAGATGTTTCGACGATATATTTACAATACACGGGTGATACGGTACCAATACATGCTTCGCCAAAGAAGATCCGCCAATGGCACCTCAAAAATCTCCTGACACCAAGATGCAGGCTAGGGAAAAAGCACGCCCTAACGGTCGATTTAGTAGATTGATGGTGTTTGGGCCGGTGAGTATCGGATGAGCTTTTGCAGCTCTGGGCTGGCGATGCAACAGTCAATTTCAGTATCTACGCCGGAGAGTATAGTGCCAGTATAGCGTCCTACAGCACTTGACCAAATGAAATTATCGAATTCGCCGGAACAGCCGTTTCGAAGGGGCATCATGATAGAGCAATACCTAAATCTTGTGGTATAAATATGGCCATCTACCTACCGTTGTTTTCCCTTCTCTGCTACATGCACTCTTTCAGTCTTCCTCACCACGGGGAAATTCCTCTCTTTTCATCTCTCTTCTGCTATTTGTATTTGTCACTCATTCCGCAATAAAACATTCTCTTCTCCTTTCCTTCTTTCTCCTGTTCCTTGGCTCTTGCCATGTACGGGCCCAAGCTGTCTTTGCCCATTTTATGGTATGGACTTCCCTTTCTTTCCTCTGCAACTCCTCGGAACTTCCTGCGCTGACCAAAGAAGGTGTCAAATGCGGGCAATTTCTCGATTAGCGATTGGGAAAGTGACATCAAGCTAGCTCAAGATGCTCACATCGATGCCTTCGCACTCAATATTGCCTACAACGATCCAGTCAACTCGCCGCAGATTTCAAATGCCTTCTCTGCCGCAGGCGACCTAGATTTCAAGTTGTTCTTTTCCTTTGATTATGCAGGGAATGGGGCTTGGGCAAAGG
This sequence comes from Aspergillus sclerotioniger CBS 115572, assembly GCF_003184525.1. Lineage (NCBI taxonomy): Eukaryota > Fungi > Ascomycota > Eurotiomycetes > Eurotiales > Aspergillaceae > Aspergillus > Aspergillus sclerotioniger. Next base: position 479,171 of record NW_020291010.1, on the reverse strand, counting down.
ATGATGTGGTTCTATTATTGAAGCAATATGGCAGTAACGGTGCTTACTACCATCACAATGACCTCCCATTTGTGTCGACATTTGAAGGGCCCGATAGTGCCGCGGACTGGTTCTTCATCAAGCAAGAAACAGGTGGCCTCTTTTTCATGCCAGACTGGTCTTCTTTGGGGGCCAAGGCTGCCGTTGAGCTTGGAGCGGGCCTCATCGATGGACTTTTCTCTTGGGCAGCATGGCCTTGGGGTGATCGGGATTCCAACACCTTCACCGATGCCTCATACCTCCAGTATCTCAATGGCTCAGGCATTTCACTCCCATATATGATGCCTGTCTCTCCATGGTTCTACACCAATCTCCCCGGATATGATAAGAATTGGTTGTGGCGTGGTGACGATATATGGTATAATCGCTGGCAAGAGGTGCTCTATGTCCAACCCGAGTTCGTGGAAATCATCACCTGGAATGATTGGGGTGAGTCTCACTACATTGGGCCCCTCCACGACAATGCATGTGCCCCATTTTCAATTGGAGAAGCCGAATTCAACTACGCGGAAAACATGCCTCACGATGGCTGGCGCCAGTTTCTTCCATTCGTCATCGATACCTACAAGTCCGGAAATGCGGAGATCACCCAGGAGGGAGTGGTTGCTTGGTATCGCCTTACGTCCAGTACTGCATGCGACACTGGGTATACCCCTGGAAACACCACTTCCGAGTTACAGCTTGAGTTTCAGCCGTATGACGTGGTCCAGGATAAGATCTTCTTCTCTGCTCTTCTTGGGTCTGCCGCCGATGTAACAGTCAGTATCGGTGGGAATGAACAAGCAGCGTCGTGGACTTATACTCCAGAAGGCGGCATCGGCATATACCACGGCAGCATTTCCTTCACCGGCTTTACTGGGACTGTGGTGGTGACTGTCACGCGAGATGGCTCCGTCATCGCCGAGATGACTGGTGAGGAGGTTCTCGCCGACTGTCCCAATACCTGGGAAATCTGGAACGCCTGGGTGGGTTATGCCATGTCGGACGCAACGATCTCAGCCACCCCTGCGCTGGACTTGTCAGACCGAGTATGCGTTAAAAGTACCAGTCTAGGGAACTTTGCCGGACTCTGTGAGTTTACCTGTCAGTATGGCTACTGTCCCATCAGCGCCTGTACATGCCTGGCAATGGGGGCCCTGGTCAAGCCGGATGTGACTCTGAATGTCAACGGGTACCCCATCTCGGGCGAGGATGCCAGCTATGACGGACTTTGCAGCTATGCATGCAACCATGATTACTGCCCCGACACATCCTGTGGCTCTAAAGAAGTTCCTTTGACAGTGCCAACGGTTTCCGACTTCTCCCCGCCAGCCTGTGTCGCAGGCACTGGGGACGGCAACCTTGGCGGACTCTGCAGCTATGCCTGTGGCTATGGCTTCTGCCCTATCCTGTCTTGCACATGCACTGAGACCGGTGTTTTGGTCACGCCCCCTGATGCCAATGCCACTATCAATGGTAAGGCTGCGAGGGGCCTTGTGGCCCGAGACTACGACTCGCTCTGTGACTTTAGCTGTACCCGGACTTACTGTCCAACAGAGGCCTGTGTCAAGGCCACCACCACAACGGCATCTACGGGTGATGGCTCGGGCTGGAACTCGCTCTCTTGCTTAAACATTAAGCCAGATAGCACAACGCAATGGGCTGACGCCCAAGCGGATGATGCCTGGACTGCCGCAATAGCAAACTGGAAGAAATCCTATTTCGCGCAGTTTACATGGGCAATAAGTGTCTTTTTCTATGGCCCCAGTTGGAGCGATATGGACTGTTTCAGTCTTTCTGATTCAAACGGTAAGTTGCGTCGTTTGCTTGTTGTATGCCCGCAAATGAGTACAAATACTGACAAGTGAATTTTCCAAGACTGCGCGGGCATTACTGTGCCATGCGACTCCGGTGACTCTGCCGCCGGATACTTGATTATGAAGACTTTCGTAGCACTTGAGGACGTGAGTAACGCGTACCTGAACCTCCTTTTGAAACAGTATCGCTGATCCGCTGGACAATGACCATCAGACAATTACAGCCCTCTATGATTCTATGATGCTTTTACCAAAGCGCAATCAGACGCCACTGATATGATTGGTGATATTTCAACAACATTTTCGAAGTTCCCTGACTCGGGCTCAAGCACATCGGACATGATATTCAATGCTCTGGGTCTGGTTTATACGTTGGCCTCGGGGCCCTTGTGGGGGACACTAATGAAAGATGCCGATAAGGTGGCCAAAGACAGCGCTGACACTAAGAAAATCTAGGATAGTCTCAAGAGCGCATTAAGTGATGGTGTAAGTATTGTTCAGGACATCACTGCCGTGAAGTCAGGAATTGTGGAGAACAATGAACTTGGGGTCAATCTGGAAAACATGGCGATTTATTACGTCAGTGTGACTGACAACTTGGTGAGCTCTTACAATTTCCCCCCAGTATCTCTTTCTCATCGCACTAAACATCGCATTAGAACTCCGACATCTTCAATGGCAGTGACTCCAGCCTCAACAACTTGTACTCGATCATCCAGGGAGGACTACTTCTGGAACCGGACTATATCGCCCCGGACAGCGCAACCCTCACCCAGTATGTCCTAAAGGCTATGTATTCCGTTCTCATTCCCCAGGCATGGCAGTTATCCACCAAGCCAGTGTGGCCAGTAGTGGTGAACGGCTCCGTGGCATGCGACTCCAAGTCAGTCGGTCCCGATATCCTTGAGGAACATATAACCAGCTCAACCGCCAGCAAGACGATGATCTGCCACGAGAATATCAAATACTACCTACTTGCCGCAGATACCAATGATGGGTATTGCTCGAAGAAAAGAGACGTCGATGCTTCCTCGAATAATGGCGTGGAGGACATGGGTGGTCCGACATGTGCCCCGGGAGTCTTTGGAATCTTGCCCGGAATGACTGCCCTTGACGGCAAGGCTTGGTCAAATATTACCTTTGAAGACATTGTGGTCGGGTAAGTTCTCCTCTCCTCTCCTCTTGATAAAGACTGCTTGCCAACGAATCATCTGTTCTGCAGGGCTATCAATACTTATACCAGCAACTCCAATACCAACGGGGGTGGCTTGGCCACGGACCCTTCGACTATGATTGATAATATCTTGGAATCGGGTAACCAAGCACCGGGCATTACTACGATTCCTGTTTGCGGGGCTGAAGAGGCGATTGTGAATTGGGGGACTTATCTTCGACGTGGGAAGAAAGGCGATAATTATCCATGTGATTAGGGGGTCAGTGAGCGAGAATAGAGGCGCTTCTATATAGATTAATCTTAAAAAGGAGTATTCTGCTCTATTTTAATATTTTTCTCTTTTCTTTTTTTTTACTTTTTTCCTCCTCTTTTCTTCTATTTAATCTGTAGAAATAGCAATTGATGTCGATGATTTTTTTGCTGTTTTGTTTTGTATATCTAAGTTCATTGTATGGTTTAGTCTTTAGATTGAGTTCCCCTGGCTATTGGTATTTTCTGGAACGAGATGTGACGGCTCAACAACAATCAATGTATTGATTTATTGTTGATTCAATCGAGCGTATGATTAGTCTAAGATTTCGTTCTTGGCTTCTTCCGGAATACTGTTGTTCTGCGGACATTCAGATGTCGATGTACCACTTCGTTCAATCTTGCGCAGGATCCGGGCCGGGTTTCCTGCCACGACATGATAGGCTGGGACATCCTAAATGAACCAGACGCAATGTTAGCTCTGCTATAGGTGAGTACTAGGGCGGTTCCCATTACCTTTGTGACCACGCTACCGGCGCCAATGGTACATCCATTACCGATTGTCACACCGGGCAGAATGATGGCATTTCCCGCAATCCAACAGTCTTCACCCACGGTGATAGGACGGCCGAACTCTGGCCCGCAGGTCCCGTTGCGTAGATCCGGGTCGACCGGATGAGTTCCACTGAAGAAGGATACATTGGGTCCGACTAGAGTGCGTGCGCCAATTGATACAGTGCAGGTGTCCACAAATGTACAGTTGAAATTGATAAAGACGTTGCTCCCGACTTTGATGTTCGTTCCGTAATCGATGTTAATGGGACGTTCGATCCACGGATACGCGTGAAGTGCTGCGTCTTCTTCTTCATCGGTCGCACATGTATCTGGGAGTGGTAGGGGGTCGTTTGTGATGCTAAGGTGCATTAACAAGGGAGGTTGAAACGGTTTGGTGACCTACTTTTTCCAGTATTCTGCCAGCTCGCGCCGGGACAGCTCTCCTGCGCGGTTGAGCTGGCCGACAAGACGCCCGCAACGTTTGCGCGCAGCGATTACCGATGGGGTAAAGGCGTAGTAGAGTGAGCCACGCTCCATCCGAGCGAGATTCTCTTTTTCGTCGATATTTTCGATCATGGTGGTGGTGTGCGAGGGCTGGTGGGAGCTTTGTGAGGTGTTGCAGGAAGTATCGCTCTACCTTGGGATCTGGGAAGCGGCGTGTCTTATTTGTAGCATCCGACGATCGGCATTCTCATTTCTCCGACTGAAACCCGTTGTTTGGAGATTCCTGGCTTTATCAGTAGGGCTGTCCATTCCGATGCGCCAAGCCTATTTGAGGCAATAATAGCCGCGCTGGGAATTCAAGTAACCGGTTATTGGTTAGTGTGGGCGATGGGGCTATTTGCCAAGAACGCATGGATTTTCAGCCTCCATCCGATATAAATCAGGCTCACCGTTCCCGCTGGAATTGATCAAAGTATCCAACCCGGATGCACCACCTATCAAGCCAAAATGACCGGACATTGATGCCATTCCAGCCCGTCTGGATTGGATAATTGCTCGTACCCATCGATAATGGGAAGTCCTCGGTTCCACATTCTGTCTTTGCGCCACTTTTCTCGCAGGAATTCTGCGCTTTTCGAGAAAATGGCCGATTGCCAATTTTCGTGGATGTTGTCTAGTTTCGCAGCGATGATACGTTGGTGTGCAGATACACTTGCAGATAAGCCTGTGATAACCAGTGGCCAGCTCAGAATGTTGTGCGAGGGCGAGTCTGGAGGGAGATGTTGCAGTGTCTTGATGAAGCCATCCACCAGAGACTGAACCGTGCCATCTCCACGGAGTCCGGATGGAGCAAGAAGCCTCCCAATATGGATGCGACAGGCTAAGCAGTACAATTGTGATATGATGGCATCATGGTGATGTTCCAGTCCCATATCCTGTTGGAGATTAAACTTCATTTCACAGATCGCAAGGTCTTGATCCAGGAGAAACAGTTCTCTTCTCGCTACAGATGCCTCGTCAGATTTTCTAGACATCAGATTAGGACCCAGCAGGGCGATGCGGTATATGGCGATGAATAGATCTTGAGAAGTTCCCATGATATGCCCGTGTTGGAGGTACGCGATGACCGACGGGGAGCTGAAGATGCGATCGGCCGGGGAACCGGATAGCTGGGTGCCAAGAGAGAAGGCCGCCAGGGCAAAAAAGTAACAAAACATCTCAAACAAGTATGCCCTCAAAGCGGGGTCCATGCTGCCGGAGGAAATGCGATTCTGCAGCAGAAAAGCCGCGGCTTTGAGATGGGGAAGTATCCGCTCGCGGTTGGTGAAGTTTTGCGTCTACATGGTCAGCTCTGAGGCCTGATGAATAAGCGGGCGAAGTTTGAGCTCGCATACCTCATGCAAGCAGAGTAAAAGTACTGCGAGTGGGGTGTAGTCTAGAAAGTATAAAGATGCATTAGTGCGAGAGTGTAAAAAACAGCGGATGGATCGGTCCGTACCCGACTGAGGCCCATCCGGTGACGAAGCGACGGACATTTCATCCTCAATCGCCATTCTAAGGCTAGACACCGCCTCTCCGTAGTATTCGATGGTCGCATGCCGGATTTGTGAATCGCCCCGGTTGTATTTGAGCAGGTCCGCGGAAGCGATTGCGAGGATGCACTTGCGGACCAGATGGCTGCCAGAGAGAGCCGGAGAGAGCCACTTCAAGTAGTCGGTCCTTCGCGATCCCGTCCTCGTGGATAACCATCTGGGGCTAGCGTTGAGGAAGTGTCCGAGCAGGCGCCAGACAATATCCGGGGTTAGGACGGGGAACACGCTCACCATTCCTTGGGCCTGGTGAGGGAGCTTTTTCTCCGCAAGGCGCACCGCCCGTCCTCGGCGGCGTTTAGGAATCCGAATCAACTCGCTCGGTTCCCACTGGCATTCCAGGCTGTTACGTTGACAGCCGGCACAGGATGGACGGCCCTCGTCGCATTTCTTTTTGCGGTGCCGGCACGTTAGACATCCCGTTCGAGATCTCCTTGGGGGGCACATATCTCGCTCCATGTGGAGAGGGGGAGGGGAAGTTCGAAGAGGCAACTTGCTCCACGTCATCAGCATCGCAAAAGACACCGCAATGTGGGGCTGGTTAAGTTACCCGCATTACAGTTACGATACACCAGAGATAAGATGTGGTATTGATGGTTATCGGGTCATACGAGGTACATTCGCCCCTCGTATGGCTGCAACCGATGCGTATTCTCCCCCGCATTGCTCAGCAGCAACTCGAACTGTCTTCCAAGTTTCGCTTCCAGATTGTTCTCTTGCTCAGTCGGCGTAAAATTCAGAACTACCACCAGTTTCCGCCCATCCCCCTTCTTCTCGAAGATAAATAGCTTTTCGTCCTCGGGATCCGTATGAGCAAACACGCCTTGCGCAAATACATCGGGATACTCCTTTCGGATAGCGAGCACCCTCTTCCAAAACGAAAGAACCGATTGTCCATCGAGAGCTTGTCGCTTGACATTCAAGTTCGCGTAATTGTCATGCGCCCGCATCCACGGCGTGGCATCGGGAGTCGTAAACCCGGCGTGCGGAGTACTATCCCACTGCATGGGGATGCGGGCGTGGTCGCGAGCCAGATGCTGCAGAGCCGTTTTTGCGGCAGCCAATGCGACCGGATCATCGTGCGAAGTCCTCCGGACATGCTCGTAGTAATTCTGGCTCTCCAAATCCTTATATTCCACCATCCCCCAGGACGCGGGCACGTTAACCATCCCAATCTCCTGGCCTTGATAGACAAAGAGCGTCCCGGACAGACTGGCCACGAGGATAGCCAGCATCTTTGCACTCTGAGACCACAGTTCAGGAGTATTCTCGCATCCCCACCGCGACACACATCGGGCCTGGTCATGGTTTTCCAAAAACGCCGTGCTCCAGCCGTCCGTTGTGCCATCCATGAGTCGCTGTGTAGCACACACTCTCTCCTTCAGCTCAGGAAGCGTCCAATTCCGCGGAACAGTATGATATCTCAAGGCCTCTCCGGTGCCAAGGTCGACGATATCAAATTGGAAGACCATGCTGAGCTTTTCTTCCTTTGCCGAGACATACGAAAGTACCTGTTCTATTTCCGGAGTAAGAGGCAGCTCTCCCACCGTCATCGCATTGTATTTCTTGAGGATAGTACTCATCTCGCGCAGATACTCATGAATCCGGGGCCCGTTGCAGAATAGATGCGACGCATACTGCCATTCCAACCGGGGATCTGTGACCGGGGCATCCGGAAAGGACGTATCTTTGCTGTACGCGTTCACAACATCGATACGGAAGCCGTCAATTCCCTTGCACAACCAGAACTCCATCGCTGATGCATAAATGGCCTTTCGGGTTTCCTCGTTCTCCCAATTCAGATCGGGCTGCTGCGGTGCAAAAAGGTGCAGATAGTACTCTCCCGTAGTGTCGTCCCACGCCCACGCACTACCGCCGAAACAGCTGCGCCAGTTGTTTGGCGGGTGCCTCTTGCCGTCTGGATCATACCGAGGAGGACGCCAGATATACCAGTCGCGCTTGGCTGAGGAAATCGAGGATCGCGACTCTTGAAACCACGCGTGCTCATCCGAGGTGTGGTTCACCACCAGATCGAGCAGGATGCGCAGTCCGCGCGCATGGCACGCTTCAATCAGCTTTTCGACGTCTTCAACCGTCCCGTATGGTGGGTAAACGGCTTCGTAGTTGGAAATATCGTAGCCCATGTCGTGCTGGGGGGAGTCGTACATTGGACACAACCAGATGGCATCGACGCCTAAGGACTGAATGTAATCGAGCTGGCTGTGGATGCCGGGGATATCCCCGATGCCATCCCCGTTGCTGTCTTGAAAGCTGGCGGGGTAGATCTGGTACACGGTTGCGTTTTTCCACCACATATTGTCAGAGGATGTGAAGATAGCTGGGTGAATAGAGATGGAGAAAAGGTAGAAAAAATATTATCCAGATAGAATATAGACGGAGATTTAGTGGAAAATAAATAAGCGAAAAAAAATAGAGGTAGGGAGGAGAGGGGAGAAGAGAAGAGAAGAGAAGAGAGGATCCGTTGGATCTGGGCTCCACAGAGTACTTGTAAGATCGGATAAGCGCATCTGCTCTTCTGCTTGCTTCTTCCCCACCGTGCTCTTGATTGGCGCCATAGTCGGACCGACACTTGCATATTGAACAAAAAATACTTACACTATAATGGTTATGATGGGTCTCAATGCTATGTGTCATTCTGCAACGTGTTGGGGTTTATCAGCGTTTAATGGCCGACCTAAGATCTGTCTAAAATATTCACTTAACCAAAAATTCACAATATTCCAATCACAAATTCTGTGGTGACTTAGGAAACGTTCCTAATAGTAAGTAACCATACCTGATGAAGTAAGTTGCTATGTCCGACGTATCCTGAGCGTCATGAAATCATATATTACCAGGCCGATCTGCCCTTCTCTATGCCTTATTCTTACCCACGTCGTCGACGTATAGGTGCCTAACATAGGCCTAGAACAGAGAGTGGGGCTAAAGATCTATTCTCTCATACCAGAGTCCCATATCGAACCCATCATTTCTCCCCATCCGCTCCCACTATCCCTTTCCCCTGCGGATCCATTGTCGACTCAATTCGTCGGATAATCCTAGCAGGATTCCCCGCCACAAAATGAAACGGGGGTACATCCTATCAAAAGACCGATGAGTAAAAGCGATCCATACACCTATTCCTTGCTCACCCACCTTAGTTACCACAGAGCACGCCCCCACGGTACTTCCCCGACCAACACGAACCCCAGCGAGAATAGTAGCGCCTGCTCCAATCCACACGTCATCTTCAATATGGATCTCCTTTCCTGCCTCCGGTCCCTTGAGGCCGCGGCGCTCGGCAGGGTCCATGGGATGTAGCGCTCCATACAAGCCCACATTTGGCCCAAAGAGAACATTCTCCCCGACGGTGATGAGACATGTATCGAGAACTAGGGCATTGAAGTTGATGAAGGAGTTTTTCCCGACCTTGAAATTGAGTCCGTGATCGATGGATATGGGTCCATCTACGAATGGATCGGTCTCTTCAAATAAAGCCTCATCTTCTTTTGCGTCTGGATGCTCGGTAGGGAGGGGGCGAGTGTCGCCGATTATTCTAAAGATTATCTGTCAACTATTTCCATAGTTGAGTTGAATATAAAGTAATAAGAAATAGGCGCTTACTCTCTCCAAAGCTTCACCTTCTCCCGGCGAGAGGCATCTCTAGCTGCATTGAAAGCCTCACAGGCTTTTCTGCAGCGCGTCCGGTTTTCTTGGAGGATGGCGTCACCCGCGTGATACCACTTTCCGCGGAGCATCTTGTCCCATTCTGGCGATGAGGTCATCTTCTGTACTTGAAAATTTGCGGAGCTTTCAACAAAAGTAGAGTTGGGTTGAAGGGTACAAGGCAGAGACAACCCGGAGTATATATAACAATTTGGTTAGTCCAGATACCAGCGCGGCTATTACGAGCCGGTTATGGTTAGGCTGAACCTTATCTATCCCCGATCCCCACATGGGAGTCATCTATGCATGGACATATTGCATGGATTGGGGATGATGTGTAAGTGATATCAACCAGTTAGTTCATGTAGCCCTGGGGAGCTCACTCGGCCTATGGATAGGTTTGGAGTTCAAGATCAGTGGCTTGCTAAGTCACCCGTCGAAACTGTGACAGTATACATGAAAATGTGCAGTGGTTTCCACCTACTGCTTGCATCACTTGGTCTATGACGAGCAATATTTTGTCAGAACTAACTCTCAAGTCTTGACGGAGCCATACAGAGTTAGTTCTTGGCGGAGTGTTATCGCATTGATATCTATCTTGATTAGTTTCATTTTGTTGTTCCCTTGTATTGCATTGCAAGGGGTTCCCGTCCGCTCAGCCGTACTTAAGCCACAGGTTAAATGTGGTTGAACTGTCAATGAGCCCTGATCTAGCTGCTGTTTTACCCAAGAATACCACTAGTTGAAATGGTGAGTGAAGGTGAGTTGGGTGATACTTTGTTATGTCACGGATAAGCAGGGTGAGTGCAGGTAAGTGTGGGTTAATATTGTAGATAAGCAGGATAAGTAGGATGAGTAATTTAGACAGAAAAATTTTATACTTTAAAAAGAGAAATTGAGAGATATATTACTTTTTTAACCATTAATAAACTTTGTTTCTAGAGTCTTTATTATTATATTATTTAACTAGCCATACTCTATAACACTGAGATATTATATGATATACTATTTAAGAAGAAACAGAGATAGCAAAAAGTTAATAAACTCTGTAAAATTAGGGAAGTTAGAGATTTTACTTTAGAGTATTAGAATAATAAAAAAGTAAAGGAAATTATAATATCTTTTAAAAAAAGGTGTCTGCTATGGAGGAGTGATATTAATATACTGTTGGTTATTAGAAACTGTAAGTGATATACAATGGATATGTAAGAAAGCTAATAATAAACTAGATAAATAATAACTTATAATAAGCCAGAAAATAGAAACTTCTTAAAGTTAGAGCTGGATCTATCTAGCCATGTTCTGAAACTCTTTTATATGAGTTATATTTATTTGTATAAAGAAGATCCTTTCTCTAAGTTTAGTATCTGTAATAATCTTTCTTATTTAATTATTAAATAGTAAAAGATAATCTCTAGAATTATATCTGAGTCAGTTAAAGGTAATATTTATAATATTTATTCTTACTATTTTGAATTTATTCTTTACTAATATTATAAAGTATATTTAAGATAAACTTACACTGAAGTATAGACTTGAAAAATAATATTAAAAGAAGTTTTATATTATAGTAAAAGATTTAAACCTGCTATAAAGGCGCCTGTTTTAAACTAATAATTATAATTATATTCATGAATATTTAAGATTCTAAGATCTATTTGTACTTTTATTATTTTCAGCTTTAGGAACTAGAGTAGGTGTTATTATTAAATCTACTTTTTATAGAAATAGTAATAAATATTTTTATTATATGATATATATCAAAGTCTTTAAAGATCTTGTCAAACCCTAGGATCGCTTCTCCCTGTTCCTGTTAGCTTAGCTCCCGTTTCCGATACGTACCTGTGAACTGAATCAAGGTAGTCAGGTTGTTGACTATCTAAAGGTGACTTGATCTGAACAAGAGAAGAGAAGTAAGGCCAGATAGTGCCGCGCAACTATCCGTAAGTAAGTGTGGACGAGTGTTGTGTTACAGACCCCTGCTAGCTGGACAACTAGTAAGGCGGGTACGTCAGGCAGAAGGCCACATCCGGACGGAAGGGAACTCTTATCGAGGAGAACCCCGACCCGAACCGTCAGGTGCCACGGATCACGTGACCATGGTATACGGACAAGCATGTGGTATACAACATACCATCATGGTCTATGACTACCAAGCGGGTATATGATAGACCCGATGGTATACAAAATGGTATATGAGGGACGGATATATAAGGACACTCATTCATGTACTTAGTTAGTTCTGTTCTTCGTGCTCAATAACACTGTCTTTAAGTAACCATATGTTTTGATAAAGCTTAGTGACAACACTTGTCCGCACTTACTTACGGATAGCTGCGCGGCACTATCTGGCCTTACTTCTCTTCTCTTATTCAGATCAAGTCACCTTTAGATAGTCAACAACCTGACTACCTTTGATTCAGTTCACAAGGTACGTATTGGAACGGGAGCTAAGCTAACAGGAACAGGGAGAAGCGATCCTAGGGTTTGACATGTTGTCGCTAAGCTTTACCAAAACGTATGGTTACTTAAAGACAGTGTTATTGAGCATGAAGAACAGAACTAACTAAGTACAAAAAGGAGTGTCCTTATATATCTGTCCTTTATATACCATTCTGTATACCTTCCTGTATATCACAGGCATATACCATATACCTGACCATATACCCTTTCATATACCCGCAGTCACGTGACTCATGACATGTAGCAGCTCAGTCCAGGTCCTGCCTGATAAGAGTTGCATCTCTCTGAGTGCCGCTCTTCTATCTAACATAACCGCCTCACTAGTCCCTTTAACTAGCAGGAGTCCGTAACACTACTTCCCTCTCTTTAAGATTCTTGTCCCTAAGAACATAAAGATGGGTGCCCCTATATACGTGTTGACTGGGTCCTTCAGTTCTTTTCCTTCCCAGAATAGATTATCATGTTTAAACGCGACAAGTACGCTGACAACAAATATTTGGTCAATAGGATCAAAAATTCCGGTCATCCTGTTAACACTTCTTATATCTTCTGTTTCTCTCAAGACAAGGTTTACATTATGAATTCATCTATTTAAAGTAAGAAGTATTTAGCTTATGCCTTGCGCGGTCATAAGTACAAGAAATAGTTTTATAGTAACTGAGAGTGGGATAAGCTCAAGTAAAATAAGTAAAAAGTTGCGGCCGATCTTGCAGTGGCCTAACAGCAATTTTTATAGTATTTTAAAAAGATAAATCAAATAATGGCAAAGATTATCTACTTACAAAAGCATCAGCAGTTTTTAAAAAATCATGATAGTCAGATATTAAATCATAACTTAAATATATTAAAATAGTTGGATGATAAAGATCCTTCAAGCACTGAGGATCTCTAAGAGCTAGAATATCTAGCTAATGAATATAATACTACTCAACTTACCGCTATGTCAGACACTCCTAGTCTGACTTAGTTAGTTAGTTCCCTTTCTTTCTAAACAAACTTCAACCTGTCTGTTAGTAGTACTACTCCACAAGCTAGTAACAGCCCGTCAAATTCTTAATAGATTTTTACATGTTTTCTAAGATATCATATTCTTCCTATTTTATCAGGTACTGTGATCTGTCGCTAATCTTTCTATAATCTAGAATCTTTTTAACTTTATATTCTTATTCTGTATTATTATCAATCTCCATATTTTCTATAATTCTAGTGTTCTTTGGTACAGGTTTCAATAATAAGATATAAAATACTGGGTGAATTCTGTTTATTGATTTTAACAATCTTAACTTATAGTTGATCAGTCTCTTCTTGTCTTTAATAACAAATAATCCTAGCTTGTAATAGTCAAGCTTTTAACTTAATCATTTTATCTTAATATTTCTGCAGAGTAGGAACACTTTCTTTCTTCTTTTTAAATCAGGTTTTCTCCTATATTTATGATTATAATACATCTTATTATACAAGTTTATAAACTTAATATCTCAAAATAACTATAAATACATATTTTCCATAAACGTGATAATATTCTTAACTATATTAATAACTTATTACTTTCCTAATAATGTTTCCAGAAACCTCGGGTGGTAACTGTAATTAGTATAAAACAATGAGATTCCACTGATTGAGTAACTAATATTATTATATAAGAATTATATTATTAATAACAGATTTATCTAATTATTTTATTAATAGTTCACGTAGTGTTTCAGATATTGTTTAATTATTTAATTAATTCTTTTTATTTATCTATTTATCTGCGGGTAGTAAGCTATTATTATTTATTCTTTAATTTTTATAAGATCTGTGAGTGATCTCCAGAACTTTAAGATAAATAACTTATCTTGATCTGATATAATATACTTTGATATCTTATAATATATAATAATATTTTCTAAAAATAATTCTACTATCTGTATTACTATTATTATCATCTTACTTGATATAAGATAGATATATTTAATAAAGTAATTAATAATGATTATAATAATATTAAATCCTTCCGATTCCAGTAATAAACTAATAAAGTTAATTATTATTTATTTTTATAATCATTATAGCGCCTTCTATACTTATATTTATTTATAGGGTTAGTACCTTGCAGGCTTATTCCTAATATAAGTCTTATATTATTTAACATAATCATGCACTTTCTGTCTGAGATTCAGAATATAGTAATTCTTTATGATTAGTTCAGTTGTTTTTTCTACTCTTAAGTAATCCTTGAGTAGTCTGTTATAATGTTTAGCCACAATCTTTATTCTTATTACAGTTAATATAAAGATTAACCTATAAAAATAGGCTAGTCTATTTTTATTAATAGTGATCTTATCTGGTAAGTCCTTGCTTATTTTTTAGAATATTTTATTATTTTTTATATCTTTAGCTAATCACTTAGTTAGATTATTATCTATTTCCAATATTACTATTAAGTTAATCTTATTATAGTTAATCAACCTATCTGTATTCCACTTTAGGATGGCTGATTTAATAGCCTTTTTACTTAATTTATAATCTAGCTTATGACTCAGTATATTTATATATTTATTCTCTATTTCTTTATAATATATGATTCTGAAGTTATATTATAACAGAATCTCAGCTCATCATGCCTGCTTTCTGATCAATTCTTTAGTTATTATAAAATAAGTCAAGTTCTTATGATCTATCTTTATAATAACAGTATGCTTCACTTTTTTAAAATAGACTCTCTATTACTTAAATATTATTATTATAACTAGTAATTTCTTATCGTGGATGTTGTAGTTAAGTTTTACTTAAACTAACTTTTTTAAATAAAATATAATCAGTCTTAACTTTCTATCTTCTCCAGATTATATTATATATATATTAACAGTATAATCTAATATATTAATCTTAATAATTATTTCTTTCTCTAGATCATGCTGTACAAGTACTAGTAATATAATAAATTATTACTTAATATCTTCAAACGCGCTCTGCTGTAATTCTCTTTATTAATACTTTTTTAACTTCTTTATAAACTTAAAGAATAATATTATATAGATAATATATTTGTTTATAAATCATTGATAGTAATTAACTAATCCGATAAACTGCTGTAGTTCTTTCAGATTTCTAGATTAAGGCTAATCCTGTATAACTTATACTTTAGCTTACTTAATATAAATTCTCTCTGTAGATATTTAATATTTTAGAAACTTTATTTTCTATATATAGAATTTATACTTCTTTAGCTTATATTATAACTAATATAAATATAATTTATATAGAATTAGTCTTATATATCTTATATATTCTTTCTCAGTCTTTAAGAAGATTAATATATTATCTAGATAAGTAATTATAAACCTATTAAGATATTTTTTAAAAATCTTATTAATATATTATTAAAATAATACTAGTATATTGGTAAGCCTAAATAACATAACTAAGTACTTAAAGTATCTATACTTTATTCTAAACACAGTTTTCTATTCTTTATCTTCTATAATATATATATAATAATATATATCTGTAATATTAAGTTTGGTAAACTACTTTATTTCTTATATCTTATTTTAGATTTCTAAAATCAAAGATAACAGGTATTAATCCTTAATCATAATAATATTTAATGATTAATAATCTATATATAATTATAAACTGCTGTTCTTTTTTAGTATAAATAGGACTCTATATCCTGCTAGTGACTTTGAAGATCTGATATTATCTTTAACCAGCTAGTTATTAATATATTCTTATAATACTTGCAATTTCTTTTTAAATATCAGATAAATTTTTCTATATACTAGTAACTTTTCTTTTTTTATAGAAATAATATAATCATACTTTCTATATTAAGATAATTTAGATTATTTTAATTACTTGAATAAGTTCTTAAATTTCTTATATTATAATGAAATCTATATATTACTCTTAACCACAGCTAGAAGTTCCTATAAATCTTCTAGTCCCTGGACAGTTATCTCAATCTCTGTATTAATACTATTAATACTATATTTTTAATATTCTTTTATTATTATTAATACCTATTCTGATAATTCTATAAGCTAATCTCTCTATAATAACTTGATTACTATTATTACTTATATAACTATACTTGAAATATTATTTTTCTTTAAGTTATCTCTGATATCTGGCGCGTTAAGCTTTTATAATAATCTTAACCTTTCCTTGATAAATTACTTAATCCTTGCTTTAGTCTCTTACTGAGTAGCAGGCTGTACAGATCTAGACTCTATATCTAGTCCTTGCTAATATTATCTTAGGCAATCATAATTCATGAATTAAAGATTCTCAGTCTTTTAATTAATCTATAGATTATGATTCTTAAGTCATAAAATTCTTAATATAATATTATATTATCTTAAAAATATCATGTCAAAGTCTATATACTTATAGTAATCCTTTATAATTATAGATATAGTTTCTGACTTGACTATTAACGCGAGAATTTCTAAATTCTCTCTATTCAGTTCTATAATTAGTTCAGGTTCTTCTTTCTATTATTTAAGTATCTTAAGCTATTATATAAATCACAGGTTTATAAAGTTCCCAGTTGTTCCAGAATCTACCAGTACTTAGACTAGTTAATCTAATATAACTGCTTAAATCTTTAGATATGGTCTTAATTCTGTAGCTATTAACTACTGTTCTAGCTAGTTAGATACTAACTACTGTAGGTATCTTTTTAAAAACCTCGAGCCTTCTATCTTTATTATATAATATATTATATACTAATTATCAAAACATGTTAGTTAATATATTAATTTATAGTAAGAATGTCTTTAATATTCTTTATACACGTAATTAAAGATAGAGTATAAATAATGACTTATCTTAGTCTTAACCACTTCCAGTACCTTAGATTAGTAGTTAGTAATATACTTTTAATTATAGTATATTAAGTATATATTTATATAGTATACAAGCCAAGAAAGTTTATTATATCTTTAATAATCTTTACTTTCTTTAAAATAAATATATAAATATGGTTTGTTATATTAAGACTCTATTTCAGTAATATTTATCTTCTAGTTAATCTCTGATAATTAATAATAATAATCTATATTATTTCATCTATATGTTAAGCAAATTTCTAGATAATAAAAATATCTTTATAAATATTATTTCCAAGTCTTATTTTATGATTTTTAATATTTTAAATTTTAATGTGAGCAATACTGTATGATTATCTTAAGCTCTAGACAGAATTATACTAGATTCTTTAAGATCTTCTTTAAAATATAGTTTAATTAATAAGTAATATTTTCTTGATTATTCTTTTAGTTCTTCTTGTCCTTGTCTTACTATAATAAATAAAGTTTACTAATTTTTAATAGAGATTTTTTCAAGATATTAGATATCTTGTTAAGTTTTTTTTTATTAGATTTAAGATCTTTAAGTAGTATATCATACTCTTTATTTAATAGTTTATCTTTATTTTAAACTATATTAAGATAGTTACTCCTTGAAACTAGCTTATAATTATTATTATTGACTTCTGTAGTCCAAATTAATGGTATAGATAATTATTAATCTTTTTATTAATTAAATAGTATTATTAACTTATCCAGGATGATCTATTATCTTAACTAATTATAATATATTCTGTTTTCTGATAACTAATTATACTGAATAATATATAGCTTCTTGTTATCTAATATCTGTATTATAGATTCTATCTAAACTTCGTGCTAAATAGCAGTAATATTATAGACTTCTCTGTCTTGATCTTGGTTTGTAGTATTTAATTACTTCTGACACTATTACTGTTTCTGACTACAGTTTCTTAACTAGTGATCTGCTTTACTGTAGCTAAAGTATAAGCAGTCTTGTTTATGCTGTTCAAGTTCCTTCTTAGATACTTGAGTCTGTTGAGTCTGATACTGTACTATATCTAGCTCCATTGATTTTAGTCTATAAGAATCTTTATATCCCAAACTTCTAGGTTGTACCGATCTTTCATTATTAACTTAGTAACCTGGCTAATTATTATATTAAGATATAGACTTACTGGTTTATTAACCCTCTTATTATTTCATGTTAAAATCATATAACTTATTATCAATCTTAATTACTGCTTTGATTATCTTAATTAATATATCTAGTTATTCTTGCTAAATAATCTTTTCTTAGATCTCTATCTTGAGTCCTTCTCTAAATTATAAGATATAGATATTATTATTTTAGTTTAAGTAATTAATAACTTGCTGAAACTTTAAAATATATATAGATATCAATCTTGTTTACTTAAGTTATTATAACTTTTATTTAATGTTTTATATTATATTAATATCTCTAAATATCTGTTCAAGATGCTGTTTAAATCTGGTATAATTAGTAAAAAGTTATTTTATATTATTATTTTAATTACTTATTAACTTTTCTTATCTCTCGCGGATGTATAGTTTGAACTAATTAAATATTGCTTCAATCAGGTAAGTAAATATAAAAAAGATCTTGTTTTTCTTATTCTTAAGCTTTTCTTATTCATGTTAAGATACAAATCTAACTGGATCAAGAAAGCCCTGAGCCTTGCTCATTTACTGTTAAATAGCTCAGGTGGTCGGATCTTAACAGATTTGACTGATAAGTGATCTTTGAGTAACTGGTTCTGTTGTTCTAAGACAGTGATGCTTTCTTGTAGCTGACTAACCATGTCTATCAGTTCCTTGGTTATCGGGCCCTGCTGTGGCGCACGTGATGTGTTTGATATAGTTAACATAATGACTGGTTGTTACTGGGTAATACTCGTACTGACTGATGCTTAATATGTTAAATCCTAGGATTGCTTCTCCCTGTTTCTGTTAGCTTAGCTCCCGTTTCCAATACGTACCTGTGAACTGAATCAAGGTAATCAGGTTATTAATTATCTAAAGATGACTTGATCTGAATAAGAGAAGAGAAGTAAGGCTAGATAGTGCCGTGCAACTATCTGTAAGTAAGTACAGATAAGTATTATTATTAAGCTTTATCAAAATATATGGTTACTTAAAGACAGTGTTATTGAGCATGAAGAACAGAACTAACTAAGTATAAAAAGAAGTGTTCTTATATATCCGTCCTTTATATACCATTCTATATACCTTCTCATATACCACAGGCATATATCATATACCTGACCATATACCCTTTCATATACCCGCAGTCACGTGACTCATGACACGTAGCGGCTCAGTCCGGGTCCTGCCTGATAAGAGTTGCATCTCTCCGAGTGCCGCTCTTCTGCCTGACGTAACCGCCTCACTAGTCCCTTTAGCTAGCAGGGGTCCGTAACAATATTCTTCTTTTTTTTTAATCTTATTGAAAGAGTCTTTTCTATAAAAGAAAGCTTACTGTTTCCAGACTTTTTAGTCTTTTTAATCTTACTAGACTTATTAGTAGAAGAATTATATAAACAGTTAATAATAAGCTTGAGCTTATTATTAGAAGGATACATATTGGCTTCGGCTGCAGTATTAAGTATTGGTCAGTAAGAAAAATAGTCTTTAAATTCAGTCCCAGACAAGATTATATAGCTTGTAGACTTTTCTGAAGAGTTAATACTGGCTATATACTTACTAAACTAAGTGATTTAAGTATCAATATTACTATTAAAAAGTCATGTGTTGTCTTTCTGTCAGTCCATCTTCTGGATTAATGTGTTGATACTCTGGGACTGTATATGCTAGAAAATAAACTTAAGGCTATCCAGTTTTTAATATTTCTCAAGATATTTAAAGATCTTAAATACTATATTAGTTTAATAAACTAGTTCTACAAATCTATTGACTATTTTATTAAGCAGGTTGAATCTCTTTAGATATGTGAAACAGTATTGCTGAAAGTATATCTAGAAATAACTCCGTCTATTCCCATACTAGAGATAAGTATGTAGTGAGCATGTCATATAACAGCCTTATAAATACTGAGTATCATATATTTAATATCCTCTAAGTTAAATTTAATAATAAACAGTTTTTTATATATTTTGATTGTCCATTTCCTATATTACTATCTATACTACTATTGTATTATTACTATTACTGTTACCATTATTAACACCTGTTTAATATCTACTGGCTTATTTAAATAGATACAAATATAGATAATTATAAAGAATTAATAAATAGATAAAGCTATTTGTTACGGACCCCTGCTAGCTAAAGGGACTAGTGAGGCGGTTACGTCAGGCAGAAGGGCTGTACTCGGGAAGATGCAACTCTTATCAGGAAGGACCCGAACTGAGCCACTACGTGTCACGAGTCACGTGACTGCGGGTATATGAAAGGGTATATGGTCGGGTATATGGTATATGCATGTGGTATACAGAATGGTATATAGAATAGTATATAAGAGATGGATATATAAGGATACTTCTTCATATACTTAGTTAGTTCTGTTCTTCATGCTTAATAACACTGTCTTTAAGTAACCATATGTTTTGATAAAGCTTAATGATAATACTTATCTATACTTACTTACGGATAGCTGCGCAGCACTATCTAGCCTTATTTCTCTTTTCTTATTTAGATCAAGTTATTTTTAGATAGTTAACAGCCTGACTATCTTTGATTCAGTTTACAAGGTATGTATTGGAACGGGAGCTAAGCTAATAGGAATAGGGAGAAGTAATCTTAGGATTTGATATATTGAGCACCAGTCAGTATAAGTATTATCTAGTGATAATCAGTCATTATGTTAATTACATTAAACACATCGCGTGCGCCTCAGCAGCAGGGCCTGACAACCAAGGAACTAATGGATATGGTTAGTCAGTTACAAGAAAGCGTCACTGTCTTAAAACAAAAGAACCAGTTACTCAAAGGCTGCTTATCAGTTAAATCTGTTAAGATCTGATTATCTGAGCTATTTGACAGCAAACAAGCAAAGCTCAGAGCTTTCTTGATCCAGTTAGACTTATATCTCAACATGAACAAGAAAAAGCTTAAGAATAAGGAGAACAAGATCTTTTTCATGTCTACTTATCTTATTAAAACAGTATTTAATTAGTTCAAACTGTATATCTACAAATAATAAGAAAAAATAATAAATAATCAGAATAATAATATAAAATAATTTTTTATTAGTTATGCCAGATTTAAACAATGTCTTGAATAAATATTTAGAGATATTAATATAGTATAAAATACTGAGTAGAAGTTATAATAACTTAAGTAGATAAGATTAGTATCTATATATACTTCAGAGTTTTAGCAAGTTATTAATTATCTAGATTAGAATAATAATACTTATATCTTATGATTTGAAGAAGGATTCAAGATAGAGATCTAAGAAAAGATCATTTAATAAGAATAATTAAATACTTTGGTTAAGATAATTAAAACAGCAGTAAAGATTAATAATAAATTATATAATTTTAATATAAAATAATAAGAGGATCAGTGGACCAGCAGGTCTATATCTTGATATAATAACCAGCCAGGTTATTAAGCTAATAATAGAAGGTCAGCATAATCTAGAAACTTGGAATATGAAGATCTCTATAGGCCGAAACCCATGAAGCTGGATATAGTACAGCATCAGACTCAAGAGACTCAAGTGTCTAAGAAGGAACTTGAACGGTGTAAACAAGACTGCTTGTACTTCAGCTGCGGTAAAGCAGGTCATTAGTTAAAGGACTGCAGTCAGAAACAGCCTCAGAAGTAATTGAGGGCTATGAATCAAGATCAAGGCAGAGAAGCTTATGATGTTACTACTATTCAGCACGAAGTTTGGACAGAATCTACAATATAAATATTAGATAATAAGAAACTATATATTATTTAGCATGGTTGGTTATTAGAGAACAGAATATATTATAATTAGTTAAGATAACAGGCCACTCCGGATGAGTTAACAGTACTATCTAGTTAATAAGAGAATTAATAATTATCTGTACTATTAGTTTGGATTATAGAAATCAATAATAATAATTATAAGTTAATTCTAAGAAACAACTATCCCAGTATAGTTTAAGATAAAGATAAATTATTAGATAAAGAGTATAGTACACTACTTAAAGATCTTGAACCTAGTAAGAAGAGATTTAATAAGATATCTAATACTCTTGAAAAATCTTTATTAAAAATTAGTAAACTCTGTCTATTACAGTAAGATAAGGACAAGAAGAACTAAAAGAATGATTAAAAGAATATTATTTATTAATTAAACTGTATCTTGAAAAAGATTTTAGAGAATCTAGTATAATTCTGCCTAGAGTTTAAGATAATTATACAGCATTGCCCATATTAAGATTTGAAATGTTGAAAATCATAAAATAAGACTTAGAAATAATATTTATAAAGATATTCTTATTATCTAAAAGTTTATTTAATATGTGGACGAGATAATACAGATTATTATTACCAGCTATCAGAGATTAGCTAGAAGATAAATGTTATTAGAATAAAATCTTAATATGATAAATCATGTCTGTATATTTATTTTAAAAAAAGTAAAGATTATTAAAAATATAATAAACTTTCTTAGCTTGTGTGTTATATAAATATATACTTAATATATTATAATTGAAAGTATATTACTAACTACTGATCTAAGATACCGGAAGTGGTTAGGGCTAAGATAAGTTATTATTTATATTTTATCTTTAATTACACGTGTAAAAAGTATTAAAGATATTCTTACCATAGATTAATATATTGACTGGTATGTTTTAATAATTAATATATAATATACTACGCGGTAAAGATAAAAGGCTTAAGATTTTTAAGAAAATATTTATAATAGTTAAAACCTAACTGGCCAGAATAGCAGTTAGTAATTATAAAGTCAGAACTATATCTGAAGATCTAAGCAATTATATTAAATTAATTAATCTAAGTATTGGTAGATTCTGGAGTAACCAGGAACTTTATAAACCCGCGATTCATGTAATAACTTAAGATACTTAGATAATAGAAAGCAGAATCTGAACTGATTACAGAACTGAATAGAGAGAATTTAGAAACTCTTATATTAATAATTAAATCAAGATCTATATTTATAATTATAAAGGATTATCATAAGTATATAGACTTTGATATAATATCTTTAAGATAGTATAACATTATGTTAAGGATTCCATGGCTTAGGAATCATAATCTGCAGATTAATTAAAAGACTGAGAGTCTTTAATTTATAAATTATGATTATCCAAGATAACACCAGCAAGAACCAGGTATGGGGTCTGGATCTATATAGCCCATTACTTAGCAAGAAGCTGAAATAAGAATTAAGTAATCTAGTAAGAGAAGGTTAAGATTATCACGAAAGTCTAACACGCCAGATATCAAAGATAACTTAAAGAAAAATAATATTTTAAGTATAGTTATACAAGTAATAGCAGTAACTAAGTTATTATAGAGAGATTAGCTTATAGAATTATCAAGATAGATATTAATAATAATAAAAGAATACTGTAAGTATAGTATTAATAGTTTTAATATAAAGATTAAGATGACAGTCTAAGGACTAGAAGATTTATAGAAACTTCTAGCTGCAGTTAAGAGTAACATACAGATCCTATTATAATATAAGTAATTTAAGAACTTATTTAAATAGTTAGAATAATCTGAATTATCTCAGCATAGAAAGCATGACCATATTATTTCTATAGAAAAAAGAAAGTTACTGGTATGTAGAAAGATTTACCTGATATCTAAAAAAAAATTATAGATACTATAAGAATATATTAATAACCAGCTGGTTAAAGATAATATCAGGCCTTTAAAGTCACTAGCAGAATATAGAGTCTTATTTATATTAAAAAAGAACAGTAGTTTATAACTATACATGGATTATTATTTACTGAATGTTATTATAATTAAGGATTAATACCTGTTATTTTTGATTTCAGAAATCCAAGATAAGATACAAGGAACAAAGTGGTTCACTAAACTTAATATTATAAATATATATTATCATATACACATTACGGAAGATAAAGAATAAAAGACTATATTTAAAATAAAGTATAGATATTTTAAGTACTTGATTATATTATTTAAGCTTATCAACGCACCAGTGTTATTTTAGTAATATATTAATAAAGTTCTTGGAGAATATCTTGACAGGTTTATAATTACTTACTTAGATAATATATTAATCTTTTTAAAGACTGAGAAAGAACACGTAAGATATGTAAGACTAGTTTTATATAAACTATACCTATATTAATTATAATATAAGTTAAAAAAGTATGAATTTCATGTACGGGAAACAGAGTTTCTAAAATACTAGATATCTATAAAGAAAATCCATACTAAGCAAGCTAAAGTATAAGTTATACAGGATTAATCTTAATCTAGAAATCTGAAGGAACTACAGCAGTTTATTAGATTAGTTAATTACTATCAATAATTCATGGATGAATATACTATCTATATAATGCCATTCTTTAAGCTTATAAAGAAGTTAAAGAAGTACTAGTGAAGAGAACCACAGTAGAGCATGTTTAAAGATATTAAGTAGTGACTTATTATATTACTAGTACTTGTACAGCACGATCTAAAAAAAGAAATAACCATTAAAACCAACATATCAGACTACACTATTAATATATGTATAACACAATCTAGAAAAGACAGAAAGCTGAGACTGATTATATTTCACTTAAGGAAGTTAGTTCAAGCAGAACTTAATTATAATATTCATAACAAGGAATTACTAGCTATAATAATAGTATTTAAGTAATAGAGGATCTATCTTGAAAAAGTAAAGCATATTGTTATTATAAAGACAGACTATAAGAACTTGACTTACTTCATAATAACTAAAGAATTGACTAGAAGACAGGCATGATGGGCTGAGATTCTGTTATAATATAACTTCAGAATTATATACTGTAAGAGAGTAGAGAATAAACACGTAGATATACTAAGCCACAGGCCAGATTATGAATTAAATAAAAAGGCTATTAAACCAGCCATCTTGAAGCAGAATACAGATAGATTGATCATCTATAATAAGACCTATCTAACAGCAATATTGGAAATAGGTAACAACCTAACTAAGTGATTAACTAAAAATATAAAAAATAATAAAATATTCTAGAAAATAAGCAAGAACTTACCAGATAAGATTATTATTAATAAAGATAGACTAGTATACTTTTATAGATTAATCTTTATATTAACCGCGATGAGAACAGAGATTATGGTTAAATATTATAATAAACTACTCAAGAGCTATCTAGAAATGGAGAAGATAACTGAATTAATCATGAAGAATTATTACATTTCAAACCTCAGATAAAAAATACGCGATTATATTAAATAATATAAGACTTATATTAAGAATAAGCCTGCAAGACACTAATCCTATAAATAAATATAAGTATAGAAGGCACCACAGCGGCCATGGAAATAGATAATAATTAACTTTATTAATCTATTATTAAAATTAGAAAGATTTAATACTATTACAGTTATTACTAATTATCTTACTAAATATATTTATCTTATATTAAGTAAGATAATAATAATAGTAATACAGATAGCAGAACTGTTTCTAGAAAATATTGTTATATATTATAGAATATTAAAGTATATTATATCAGATCAAGATAAGTTATTTATCTTAAAGTTCTGAAGATCACTCGCAGATCTTATAAAAATAGAAGAATAAATAATAATAGCTTATCACTCACAGATAAATGGGCAAACAGAAAAAATTAATTAGATAATTAAATAATACTTAAGATACTATATAAACTACTAGCAGAATGATTAAATAAATCTACTACTAATAATATAATTTTCTTACAATAATACCAGTTACTTGATTATTAAAGTCTTACTGTTTTACATTAATTATAGATATTATCTGAGGTTTTTAAAAATGCTATTAAGAAAATAATAAGTTATTAATATAGCCAAGAATATTATCATATTTATGGAAAACATGTATTTACAGTTATTCTGAGATATTGAGTTTATGAACTTGTACAGTAAGATATATTATGATTATAGATACAGAAGAAAACCTGACTTTAAAAAAGGGAAGAAGATATTTCTATTCTATAGAAATATCAAGATAAAATAATTAAGTCAGAAGCTTGACTATCACAAGCTAGGACTGTTTATTATTAAAGATAAGAAGAGACTGGTTAATTATAAGTTAAGATTATTAAAATTAATAAACAGAATTTATCTAGTATTTTATATCTCATTATTAAAACCTGTACTAAAGAATGCTAGAATTACAGAAAATGTGGAGATTAACAACAATACAGAATAAGAATATAAAGTTAAAAAGATTCTAGACCACAAGAAGATTAGCAGCAGATCAAAGTATCTGGTAAAATAGAAAGAATATGATATCTTAAAAAACATATGGAAACCTATCGAGAATTTGATAAGCTATTACCAGCTTGTGAAGTAATATTATTGACAGACAGATTAAAGTTTGCCCAGAAAGAAGGGGAACTAATTAACTAAATCAGACTAGGAGTGTCTGACACAGCGGCAAGTTGAGTAGTATTATATTTATTAACTAGATATTCTAGCTCTTAAAGATCCTCAGTACTTGAAGAATCCTTATCATCCAGTTATTCCAATATATTTGAGTTGTGATTTAACATCCGACCACCATAATTCTTTAGAAACTGTTAATATTTTTACAAGTGAATAATCTTTATTATTACTTGATTTATCTTTTTAGAATATTACAGAAATTGTTGTTAAATTACTGTAAGATTAGCTGTAACTTTTTACTTATTTTGCTTGAGCTTATCCTATTCTTAGTTATTATGAAACTATTTTTTGCACTTGTGACCGCGCAAGGTATAAGCTAAATATTTCTTACTTCAAGCAGACAAACTCATAATATAGACTTTATCTTGAAAAAAGTAGAAAGCATAAGGGGTGTCAACAGGATGACTAGAATTTTTAATCCTATTAGCCAAATGTTTATTATCAGCATACTTGTTACGTTTAGGCATGATGACCTATCCTGAGGAGAAAAGAGAACTGAAGAATCTAGCTAATAGTGTACACGGGGGCACTCACCTTTATATTCTTAAGGATAAGAATCTTGAAGGAAGGGAGGTGGTGTTACGGACCCCTGCTAGCTAAAGAGACTAGTAAGGCAGTTATATCAGGCAGAAGGGCTGTACTCGGAAAGATGTAACTCTTATCAGGAAGGACCCGAACTGAGCCGCTACGTGTTATGAGTCACGTGACTGCGGGTATATGAAAGGGTATATGGTCGGGTATATGGTATATGCATGTGGTATATAGAATGGTATACAGAATGGTATACAAGAGACGGATATATAAGGACACTTCTTCATATACTTAGTTAGTTCTGTTCTTCGTGCTCAATAATACTGTCTTTAAGTAACCATACGTTTTGATAAAGCTTAGTGATAATACTCGTCTGTACTTACTTACGGATAGCTGCGCGGCACTATCTAGCCTTACTTCTCTTCTCTTGTTCAGATCAAGTCACCTTTAGATAGTCAACAGCCTGACTACCTTGTGAACTGAATCAAAGGTAGTCAGGCTGTTGACTATCTAAAGGTGACTTGATCTGAACAAGAGAAGAGAAGTAAGGCCAGATAGTGCCGTGCAGCTATCCGTAAGTAAGTGCGGACGAGTGTTGTCGCTAAGCTCTACCAAAACGTAGGTTACTTAAAGACAATGTGAATTGAGCACGAAGAACAGAACTAACTAAGTACATGAAAGAGTGTCCTTATATCCTATCCTTCGTATACCATTTCGTATACCATTCAGGATAGATCGAGGGTCGATCCAATCACGTTCCCGGATCCCGTATACCATATCGTATACCCTCGATGGTAGATCTGATGGTAGATGGTCACGTGACACAGCGTTGCCTCGGGTGTTACCTCAACCGGGATCTTACTCAATAAGAGTTGCTGGCTGCCCGAGTCCTTTCTGGTCGTTACCTTTCTGCCTGACGAGTCCGCTTCTGCTAGTAACCTGGCTAGCAGGGGTCTGTAACAGCTATATTCTCTACAGACACTCCAAGGCTCTTATATAATATCAGTTTCTGCAGGTTTTAGGATTAATCTTAGAGATAAGTTTATATCAATTACTGCAGGCCCCCCCATATAATCAATACAAGATTAAAATATAGTTATACTATTTCAGATACAGCGTTTCACTTCGGACATAAAGATGAAGTGACCATGATATAAGAAGCCGTTGAGCTTGATTAGATAAAAATATAACTGACCGCTTCTCTGCACTGGGATATGGCAGCTAGAATCAGATTATCACCGTGACTAATAATATAGTCAAGAAAGGCAGCGTTACAGGTAGCAAGATTTTTATATCTAATAATCAATCTTAACATTATCTTTTATAGATATCAAGGTTTATTAGTTACATCAGTCTGCATGATCTCCGATCTCAGGTAAGAATGCTCACCCCATCTATTGCATACTTACCCTGCTCACCCCCGGTCGCGCGACACTAAAACAGCACTCACCTATTTCTCACCCAAGCAGCACCCATCCGTCTTCTGGCCACGTTTAAGCCACACGCCGGGAGGTTAGTAGTTGGGTGACCATCAGCGAATCCCTTCTGTTGTATGTTTTTTCTTCTTCTTTTGTTTTTTTTGCTTGCACTGAAGATTCATTCTCTCGTCGCTGGTAATCCCTAACGCAACCCTTTGAATCATGGACAAACCGTCCGATCGATTGGAATTCATGCGGGTTCATGATCCAGAATGAAATCCCTCGAAATGATGAGTCCTTTTATAAACGAGACGGAATAACATCGAAAACTGACTCCTCAAACTGGGGATCTTGGAAAGCCTCACCTTTATTTCGGGTCCAATTTAAACACTCTTTCACAGCGTCCCCATAGTCCGTCTCGCTCTCGTAGGCTTTCTTTAGCACCCGAGTGGCAGTGTTACACTGCAATCAATCGTCCATCATGTCCTCGTCTGCGGGCAATTAAAGAGAAGGCATGGTATGGCCCAACAATAGTTCGGTTAAGGCTAAACCAAGAGGAGAGAGGATATCGAGCGGACACTCCCATTTCTGTCCGAGGTTAACACCTTCCAGGAAATTTATGGATAGTCGTATATATATCTGTGTTCGGAATGACGAGGGAACAAGATATCCTGGCTTTACCATTGTTCCTTGAGCCAGCTCACGTGTAGCTGGAGAAATGGCCGCTAGCAGTGCGGCGAGATATAACCGGTCCCGGCGACTAACCCATCGGTGCTTTGGATCGGGGACGCAGGCGAGGACGGAGAACGGCATAAGATTTCTTGTAGGAGTGCAGTTGAAGTTGCTGTTTGGCTGTAAGAAACACGCGTACGTTGTATCTCTCGCCTGTACTCGGAGCTTCTTCGGAAACATGTCCGCAAGTTGAGTCTCTCAAGTGTTAAGCAAAGGTCTTCAACGAGGAGTGGACGGACCATTGCAGTTTGCTGTGTCACTTCCAGGCAGTGCACTTGATAGACAATGAACTGAACCTTGCGTATTTTTGGTGAGTGATTGGGGCAGTTTCTTTGTGCCCATTGGGCTCGTCGTACTTGTAAGGTTTCGCCGATTGAGTCGGCACTTAGTGCGATCTCATACCATTCTTCTTGAAATGGCATTTCTGTCAAGCTGTGGACATACCGAATTGCAGAGGCACTTCCAACACTGCCCACCGACCATGATATCATAAAGCGCCCTGGCATGGTTTTGCTCTCGCGAAATGGGATAAGCCTCCCCTACGCCGGCTCGAACGGCGTGGTGTTAGTTCCCGGTATTCATGTTGCTCGCAGTGTCCTCAGTATCTGGTTTGGCTTCTTGATCACATTTAACATCTCTTCATGGATGGCTCCGGAGAAGACCTTATGGAACTTCATGGCGGTTAGTGGTTTGATGGAGATGGCCTGTGGGGATAAAATCATGAGTCCTTTTAATCCAACGAGAGGCCACATAGCCTGCGCTGGAATAAAATTTGTGTCTCGAGCCCCAGTTTACGAGAAAGCTATTCCAAAAACCTGCAGAATCCGGCTACAGTTGCAACGAAGACATGTAATCACGACCGAGCTTTACCGTCACCCTATCCTGGAACGCCATGTCCTTCCAGTCAGGGCTCTTTGGATTGCTGATCAAGTCAAATCGTTTGTCGTGGTCATCAACCACATGCTCTAGTAAGAGCTCCAACGTATTCAGCAGAGAACCGCGCACTGAGCACTCGGTCCCCTCACATAACCTTCCATTTCCCGGCGATATCGTTCAAGCGCTTGATCTTCTCCAGTCAAGGAACATAATCGTCTAAGTGTTTAACCATCAGGGGAAGGATGGCCAACACCAGGCCAGCTGCTCCTACCGGTGATTATAGGCATTGGTAGTGTTGGAGATCTCCCCCCTTCTAGGAAGTGCCCCAAAGCCGCTGGCTGGGCGAGCTGGGGCGACTCTGGGTTTGGTCTAGGAATATCGGCGTTCATCAAGTCGGTCAATCATCACTGAACTATCGTCTTCGTGACTCCTCCCATTTAGGAAGCGCAACCATGAAGCTATTGCAACAAACGCTCCGAGTATTACAAGACTTAAAAGAGGTGGCTGGTGAGGCCGGACAGGGACATGAAGATAGAAGCTTTCTCTCAGGTGACAGCGAGATCGAGTCCGAAGACGACGGCAATGGGATCACAGAAATCCAAGAGATTTATCAAAGTCTGGATTATACCATCAATCTCCTAAATTGTATTTTGATGGCCGTTCGCCAACCGGTCGCCCACGATCGCCTTCTCTGAATGAATCTCAAGAACGCAGCCTCCTTTGAGCCGTGGGCTCAGGATAAAGTTTCGCGCCAGTACCCTCAGGCGGAGTTCCCGGCTGAACCAGAAATTACCACCAGCTCTGAAGGATCATCAAGGAGCCATGCCGGAAGTACTTCAAACTTATCCACATCCGAAGTATACCAACTTAAAAAGCCGCAATCCTCTGATCCCTTCTTGGCAAAGAAAGTGTCACCGAAGGTGCAGACGAAGACCCACTCTGGATACTACCTAAGATGAACCATAGAGCAACGAGATAGATACCACAGGGGCTGTGACTGTGCGATCAATCTCCAGACATCACTATAGATCCGGGGCATGGTGGATCAAGATTAACCCGTGACTTGTTAGCTCTGCAGCCTTGAATTCCGGAAAAACGTGGTTTGAAGAGCAAAAGACCATGTGATTGTCTTGCGAGCTTTATGCAATGAAGAGATTCAATTTTATGCTGTTAAAAGCGAGAGGCTATGTGTATGTTTATCTTTAGATCTAGTGACTTCACTTACTAGGCCAACGCTAAGTTTCCTTTGTGACAGGGGCACGTTACCAGCAGGGCATCCGCAAGGAACGAAAATCTCATAGTAGCCACAAAGGCGAAGCGCCCCTGGACTTGAGTGAGAACGATGGCGATGTTGACGAAGGCCTTGCTCTCACGAAATAACGACAGGTCAAGAGTACTGTGCAGCAGAGGTTGAGTGGAGGTCAAGGTAGTCATGCTGGGGGAAACAAAGGAAGGAGAGGAATAGGGAGACAATAAGGCACCTGCTTGGTCAATCTGATCTCATCAACATAAGTGACAATGGCATACTGTCGTACGCATGACACCCAGCATCACACCGCATACCAACTCACTAAAAAACGAGATAAGCTATCCTGATGGAAGAATAACTTTACGTCAACAGAAAGGTGGTCGATAACAAGACTGCATATATATCTTGTCTGCCTAATACTTGCTGATCACCTATCACTTCTGACTTGTGGGTTGGTTGTTTGCTCAATCGGATCCATCCGGTCCCAGGCTCCACCGATAATTTCTTTTCCGGGCCAATCTTAAGCCCCCTAAAGTACGAGGCCATGTTGGGACTGCAACGGTATTAGCCAACTGCCAAGACAAGGCTTGTTCTATCGGGCCAGCAACGAGCAGGACATCCGAGAACAATAGCACGCCATCGATATCAATCGCACAAAGAAACTGATCTCGTGGCTTTGGCGAGACGCGCGAAACCACACCTCGGGAATCATTCCCCGGTCCAGGCAAGTCTCCACTTCCTCATGTAGCCGTAGACACTAAAATCCCAGACTAGCACCGACTAAGGCATGCCGGGATTCGATAAAGGAGCTCACACTACCTATGATATGGGGTAGAATTTTGCACCGACGGCCCTCGCCTCGGCCAATAGTACTATTCTTAGTAGTGGTCCTGACGGTCTCCCAGGGACATGTCGCTCCCATGGTCAAATCAGGGTTTGGAACCACCGGCCGAACCCATTGGGGCCTCGGGAAAGATTGCCGCATCCACGCTAGGCTGGGTCAGGTGTACTGGGACGCCGCAATCCGGACTGATCTTGCAAGTCAACGCTGTTATGCGACCACAATGACATCGGATCTATGCTGGTTGAACCTTAAAACAGATACATTGCTGGGTGGACGGACCTGATGCCATTGGTGCGATGGCGTCATCGCAGCGCCGCTGGTGGCCATGGTCGTGCGTGGGTGGTTATGGGGGTAGATAGCGATTCAGTATCTCTTCTGCCTAACAAGCTCTGTGCTGATTTGTTGACTCGGAAGCAATGGTTGGCTTAGCCGGATCCTGGGGTGCGGTTGTTAGTCTCTCCTATGCTTGTCCTCATCAGTCAATAGACACGTCTTCAGTGCCGCGCTTTTAGTTTGTATGATCTAGAGGTGCTTCGTATGTATGAAGTACACCCTAAGGGACTCGGAGATGGCGCTTGCACCAGTCTTCAAGACAGTTTCTCCGAACTCCATGGGCAGCCACAATCATCATACTGCGTTCCGCTGTCCGTTCTAAGTTATCCGCTTCCTCCGCGATTAGTCGCTTGCACCAGTAGGATCCCTCCGCAGTTGACAGCACCATGCTTTGACAAAGTCAACATGGAAGCTCTGTGTTCATTGGTGATAGAGTGCCGACCCCTATCTGATTGGAGCAGAATGACCCTTGCCGAGGCCTCATCACGCGTGCTGCCCCACTGTCAATCTCTGGCCAATCATCAACCGGTTCTGACTAGCGGAGGGTCGACTGGTTTCACCCGCATGACGATGATGAATCCCAATAATAGTCCGGCAGTGATCTTCCAGACGGCTCCCCTGTTTCACATTACTATATCTAGGAGTCCATGATACGCGTACTTGAGGGAGAACCAAAAAGGTCAATTCCAGTATCGAATGCGCACCTTCTGGAAGGGCCCGAATTCCATTGAACTTGACGTGCCTGGTGCCGAATATTTGCCTCGGAATGGAGTAAAGTTCGAGCTTGGTGACGACGCGGGCGGGTCCGAGTGGCTGTCAGCACCGGGAGTTATCTTTAGTCGTCACAACTCACGCAAGCCATTTAGATATCATCCGCCTATCCGCCACAGATCAGATAATTCTACCGGATAAAGCCATCCAGAGCTGCCTTGCTTATCCCGGTCGTAGATAGCCAAAGCGCTGTATCGCCCTCATGTGCGCTGGACCTGGTTACTCGCATCAGTCCAGGATGCCAGGCCAATGGCAATTCGGGACAATAGAATGTCGCTACGGTGCCAAGGCAGACGCGAAATGAATTCTTGCTCGCGGTGACGGGGCCGACACCGCCACGCAGTGGGGGAAAATGAATTTCCACTTGCCAGGCCACGCCAGTGGTGCACCCAGCACAGGGGCAAGAGGGAGAGTGGACGACCGCCAGGGTGGGCCCGCGCTTCCCCGATCCACGGTGGCTGTCTTGGCACAGCTGGAGAATGGTCGCGGAAGCCAATCATGGCCGGCCATGGGCGGTTCGCGTCGACGTTGACCTCCGCTGCGATGGACATCGGCTTCTATGGATCGGTTCGACGCCGCGTGGATGGGGCGCTTTGGCATCCGTTTCGGGGGAGCCACTGTCTCCTGAACGGTAAACTCAACCGGGGCGGTGGTTCTTATTCTCGCCGTTACTCCGCATGCTTGGGAAACTCAATGACATGATGAGCGAGCTGGTGTCTTACCGTTGGTTCCGACAAAGCTATCTTCCCAGATTGTTCCTTTTATCCCGCACGACTCCCGATCCGATTCCCCCTTGATTCATCCCTTGGACTGCTTTTGTTACTCTGCTCGTCCGCAATGTTCCAATGTCCTCGTGGACTAGGACCCTCACTTGCGCCAATCGCTTGCGCTCAAGGCTCTCGGGCCTCCATGTCGTCACGGTTGGCGCCTTAATCAGTCTTTGCTATCTCTTTTACACATTCGCCGTACCCCAGCTGCATCGTTTGTCGCTCCGCACAGACCTGAGTTGGTATGATCTGGGGCTATACGGCTTTGGCCCCTCGAGAAGCTATGTTTCGTTCGAATATGAGTCTCCCACGGTACAGATTTCTGAATGGGAGTCGGGCTGCGACTCACGGTACACTTTTTTCGCCCCCCGAGGAGACTCGGTTGCCCAGCCGGGGCCGATGATACTCGACTCCAAAGGGGAGCTGGTCTGGATGAAATACAATTGGGATGTGACCCAAGACTTCAAGGTCCAGCGGTACCAGGACACTGACTATTTGACATACTGGGAGGGAGGTGAGACCGAAGGTCGGGGTTATGGAGCCTGGTATATGGTAGGCAACACTGAATGAAGCATCGTGGGATAAGATACTAATAGTTCTCAGCTGGATTCGACGTATACTCAGCGATATGTGATCTCTCCTGTTGGAAACTATGGCGGTGATCTCCATGAATTCAACATCACTCCCGAAGGAACGGCTCTCGTGACAATTTATGATCCTGTTCCAGCCGACCTGACCTCCATCGGGGGCCCAGAGTTGGGTTGGATATATGACGGTGTCTTTCAAGAAATTGACATTGCCACGGGCGAACTCCTCTTCGAATGGCGCGCATCAAATCATTACCCCATCAACAGCACTTATGAGAAACTCGGCAAGTCAGGAATAGTGCGCAACTTTGCCTTCGACTTCTACCACATCAATAGCGTCGACAAAGACGATGATGGAAATTATATCGTCTCAGCGCGACATACCCATACCGTGAGCTGCATTGACAAGAACACTGGCCAGGTGCTGTGGACCCTGGGTGGCAAGCTTAACGAGTTCCACGATCTCTCAGGGGGAAAAGCAACTGACTTTGCATGGCAACATGATGCGCGCTGGCACAAAAACAATACCTTGACTCTTTTTGACAATGCACGCCACTCGAGTAATGACCCATACAGTGAAAGTCGCGGGGTAGCCATCGAGCTTGACGTTGCCGCTCGCGAGGCGTCATTGCGCGCCGCGTACCATCATCCTCAACAGATGTGGTCGGTATCGCAGGGCAACGTCCAGATGCTGGATGATAGCGGCCGAGTTCTTGTCGAGTGGGGCCACAGTGCTGCATTTAGCGAGTTCAGCGCCGACGGACAGTTGCTATGCAACACTCATTTCGGTGCCTCGGCCTTTTTCGGGTTCGGGCGGGTAGTCTCCTATCGTACCTTCAAGGGCACCTGGGTTGGCCGGCCGCAGACCGTCCCAGACGCCGAAGTGCTGGGAGGACATGTATATGTGAGCTGGAACGGTGCAACAGAAGTCGTGGCATGGCGTCTGGAGGTCTGGGAAATGGACGATGTTAACGACAACTCGTATCAGGCCGTGGCCCAATTTCCGAAAGATGGCTTCGAGACCGAGATCAAGATTCCCGAAAATCTCGAGCTTACCCTATTCCGATTGGCAGCATTAGACTCCAATGGAAATGTGCTAGGCGCCACCGAATTACTCCAGCGAGAGCAAGGCGGCAGTTTCGAGCAGGTCATGAACCCCCAATACTGGATTATTGGCATGGCTTTTGTTATGAGCGGAGTCGGCTTGTTTGCCGGTTTGTATACATGTTGCGGCTGGGGCCATTATTTCCGTCGCTGTCGCTCCCGTTCCAGCGAATATCAGTTGGTCGCCTTTAGCGATAGCGATGCGTCCGTTTGAAATCGTGTCGAGTTCACTGCCCTGGTTGTCTTGTTCAGTGGATATGATTCACAGTCTGACAACGCTGCAAGGCAGGTTTCAGCGCCATGCCGGTCGTCGCGACAGAAACCGTGAATCGGATGTGGCAGGCTCAGCGCCACTCTTTCTTTGTATATACTATCTTGAACCCTGTACATATGATACCCTCATTCCAAATGTGATTATGGATGCGTTACTGGCTCTTTGGAGACAAGCATTGGTGTGCTGACGGTAAACTTAGCAATGCGGTATCACCACGGCTGGGTTAACTCGGACTTGAAATCAGACACACACATGACCAAGCATCGAACAACATGGAAGCCGGCCAGTAAATAGTCTTGAATAGAGCGAACACCCTTCGCTCGAGATCCTTGCAGCTGAAGATCGACATTGCCAACCCTTGAAGAGGGGTAGCGTGGCACCGAATGGCAGCTGTCCAATACGAAGTGCAGACCCAAGACAGACAGTCAGCTCAATTCCACTCTCTTTCGCCTGGACGCCTGACAGCAGCGCATGATAAGAGACTTTTCCCGGACGGTAGTCGCTGATTCTGGAAATGAGGCTCCGACCCGTCACTGACAGTTGGGCTGAATTTGCTTAGACTTCATTGCACGTTCCCACTAGATTGAGAACATCACCCTCACAATACGTCGAAAAGTCTGTTATAATTTTCAAAACTAGGGCAACATCCAGGATGTCCTCTGTGCGACCGACCAAAGAGTTCACTGTCGCCATCGTTGGTGGTGGTATTGGAGGCCTGACTTTGGCCGTCGGGTTACTGAGGCGCGGCGTGCCAGTTCGCATCTATGAGTCTGCCCCAGCCTTCAAGGAGATTGGCTTGGGGTTGACTATCGGTCCTGCTGCCCACCGCGCTATGCCCCTGATAGACCCGCAGATTCGCGAACTGTATGATTCTCTCATAACTACCCATGCGGACAGTCCGGGGTACGAGCGATTTCGACAAACCTGGTTCGAGGTTATTTGGGCGACGGGCGACAAGGCGGGAGAAGTACTGCTAGATCTCAAAGCTCTTCCGTCTGGACAAACATCGGTGCGAAGGGCCGACTTTCTGGATGCGCTAGTCAGTCTCATACCACCAGACATTTCCAATTTTGGAAAGCGGATGGTCAGTCTCTCTGAAACTCCGAACGGCATGGACCTCTTCTTTGAGGATGGCACTTCAGCTACTGCAGATGTAGTGATTGGATGCGACGGAATCCGCTCAACTGTAAAGGAGTTCGTTGTTCCCGAGGAGTACCGACAGAGCTTGCCACGCTATAGCGGCATGTACGGGTATCGTGCAGTGTTGGACATGGAGACAATGGTCAAAGCGGTTGGAGACCACCGTGCCCGTGTGTCTAGCATGTACATAGGACACGGTGCCTATGGAATCACGTATCCGATTGCGCGGGCCAAGAAGGTCAACGCCGCCTTTTATACTTTCCGTGACGAGTGGGATAGTGACACTTGGGTTCGTCCCGCGAGCATGGCCGATATGATGAAAGATCTTGAGCCGGTCATGGGAGGTTGTGTTAATAGTCTACTCCAGGTACTGTTCTTGTCAGCTTCATATTTTGCACGACATTTCGCTAATTCTTCTCACAAGCACATGCCCGATACCTCTCAGTGGGCCATCTTTGAGCAGACACCGATCTCCACCTTCATCAGGTCGCGAGTGGCACTTACCGGGGATGCGGCACACGCATGTACGCCGCACCAGGGGGCGGGAGCCGGCCAAGCTATTGAGGACTCTCATGTTCTTGCGGAGCTTCTGGGGGATGCGCGAGTGATTCGAGTGGAAGACGCCGTCGCTGCCTTTGAAGCCTATGATGCGATTCGCCGGCCACGGAGTCGCAAAGTGATCGATAGCAGCAAACAGAATGCTTACCTATTGAGCCTGTGTCTCGATGGTGTTGGAGCTGATGACGAGAAGTTCAAATCAGCATTGCAAGAGCGATTGCAATGGCTATGGGACATTGACGTGGAGGACCAAGTGGAGAGGGCGAGGACGGACATGCTGAAGCGATTGGGAAGGGGGTAGTAGAAAGATGTGTGGTACTTGGGATTTCATAAGCTCGTTCCAGGGACTAAATGTGAAGATGGACCCCTAGGAAGTGAAGTTTTATGTTAAGTTCATACCAGTAGGCCAAAACGGAAATCCGCTGGCCATCTGGAGAACAGAGACGAAGACTCTGTGTCCCAACATTTTATCTTTGGAGGAAAAAGAAACAGAGAGCGAAAGAGTATAGTGGCGCTGGCCCAAAAGGGAAACCGCGGCTAGGCCCGAAACAGCACTCGCTGAGTCAGCCAGGGCGGCAGGCACCCAGGCACCAAGGCCGCGAACCCCGGTTATCCACGGGGTTCGGGGCGCATTCCCCGCATGATCCAGGCAATGCTTCCACTTCCTTGATAAACCCAGGGGGAGAGTTCTCCCCCTTGTTCATCGTGATTTTTCCTCCCACTGTCGAGCTCACCACTGCATTATATCCAGCACGATGGCCTCCCTCCGTTTACCCAGACTAATACCCCGACCC
Source organism: Aspergillus sclerotioniger CBS 115572 (assembly GCF_003184525.1). Taxonomy (NCBI): domain Eukaryota; kingdom Fungi; phylum Ascomycota; class Eurotiomycetes; order Eurotiales; family Aspergillaceae; genus Aspergillus; species Aspergillus sclerotioniger. The sequence goes on along the minus strand of NW_020291010.1, from coordinate 440,783 downwards.
CGTCGGGGTTACTCTACCGCCGCATCTCCTTCCTCGCGCCTTAACCTGCCCATCGACTACAAATCGACACCGCTCCTTCACCACACGCCCTCCAGCTTATCGGACACCTTAGACCTGCCCAGTTCCACTACCTCAAAATCTATAAACCTCTATCAAGCCATCAACTCCGCGTTACGAACCGCCTTATCCACCTCAAACAAGGTTATGCTCTTCGGGGAAGATGTAGCATTCGGTGGTGTCTTCCGGTGCTCGATGGATCTACAAACGGAGTTCGGGTCAGAACGCGTGTTCAACACCCCTCTGACGGAGCAAGGTATTGTTGGATTCGCGATCGGGGCTGCCGCGCAGGGCATGAAGCCCGTTGCGGAGATTCAGTTCGCCGATTACGTCTTTCCGGCGTTCGATCAGATCGTGAACGAAGCCGCCAAGTTCCGGTTTCGTGAAGGTGCAACGGGGGTGGATATCGGTGGAATAGTAGTGAGGATGCCCTGCGGAGCGGTGGGACATGGTGCTTTGTAAGTTACGTCGGGTTCTGGAAGCCAGCACTATCATCAATGCTAACTATCGGGCTACGCTAGATACCATTCGCAGTCTCCCGAGGCGCTATTCGCGCATGTCCCCGGCGTACAGGTCGTCATGCCACGGTCTCCATCGCAAGCCAAGGGGCTACTCTTATCGGCGATCTTCGAGTCCAAGAATCCCGTCATCTTCATGGAACCGAAGGTGCTATATCGGGCAGCAGTGGAGCACGTTCCTAGCGAATACTATACGATCCCGTTGAACACGGCCGAGGTGGTGAAGCCTGGAAACGACGTGACTGTCATTTCATACGGACAGCCGATGTACCTCTGCTCCGCGGCCATCGCAGCTGCAGAGAAGGCCCTGGGCGCGAGTATAGAGCTGATCGATCTGCGCACGATCTACCCGTGGGATAGACAGACGGTTTTGGATAGCGTGAAGAAGACGGGTCGGGCCATCGTCGTGCACGAGAGCATGATTAATTACGGAGTGGGTGCCGAGGTTGCGGCCACCATCCAGGAAGGGGCGTTTTTGCGTCTGGAGGCTCCTGTCAAGCGGGTGGCAGGATGGAGTACACATACCGGACTTCTCTATGAGAAGTTCATCATCCCCGATGTCGCGAGTGCGTATCCCCTCCTGTCCTCTTTAAACTACATACTAACCTCGATAGGAATATACGATGCCATCAAACAAACCCTCGACTACTAACCCGTAGCCCCTACACATACCAATGACAATCATGCACATACATACCCATAACGATACAGACGGTGATGATGTACACAGTCAGCCAGTTTCGATAGATCAATCAGACCCATATTCTTCCCCTCAGGAGGTACACTATACATAGTAGTAGATAGTCTACCTTACCTACCCCTAGAACAACAACTCCCACCACATCAAACCCTTCAACCCCTACCATAGTTCTCAGAAAACCCCCACTCACCCGAAACAACCCCCCCCCCCCCCCCCTCGGTCATTTACCCATCCTGTCCCAACTCCCGGACAAAAGTTCCCATCGAATCCCCGGACGGGTTACACCAAGTCCGGAGAGATCCCATCTCAAACTCCCCGATCGACAATGAAACCCACCGAGCCCGGAGGGGGGTGGTCCAGAACATTGCTGAGTTTACATTCCGCAAAATCTTATTTTCGCTCTTGTGTAGGGGGAAATAAGTCCCCGTCGATGTGAAAACATTCCTAGCCGGGCTTATGGGAAAAAGTTGACATCCATTCCTCGTCTCTGATCACAAACTGGTAGATTTGACAATGTACATATAATGTATAGATTATGCAAGTTCACTATCAGAAAGAGAACGGTGCAAGTGTCGTTTTTCAATAAATGCAAAGAAGAAAAAAGCAGCTGACTAGCAGTTGTTACCCCAATCGTCAATTCAACACACTATCCTGGATATATCCATAGACCTTTAGGCCTCAACATCGGCGAAGGTGTCCTTGTTGATCTTGATGGCATCGGTGTGCCAGGTCTTACCACCGTCGGAGGTAGAGAGTCCGTTCGTGGAAGAGCCGCTGTACAGAGAAACGGTGTTGCCGAAGGTCTCGTCAGCAGCGCTGAGGTGAATGGTGATGTTGTTCCAGCCTAAAGGTTGAGGTCAGTCTCTTATTTGTCTTACGGGCGAGGGGCAAGGGCGGAAGAGAAACGTACTGTAAGACTGGAGGGTACCGCAGTCACCGGAACCGGTGTAGCACTCATCTCCAGAGTAGAGGTAGAGAAGAGGGTTGTCCAGGGCTATGTTGTCGTTAGTCAGTATAATCATGAGGATTTGGGGATATGGGCAACGCACCATCGCTCTCCTTGGAGACAGTCTTGCCATCCATGGTGACAACCTGGTAGACCTTGTCGTTCTCAACGTAGACTGTTTGCATTCGTCAGAGCTAAGATAACATAGTTCGCGATTGGAAGCGAAAACATACCCTCAAAGTCAACCTGGGTGTTTGTGGGGACAGTCACGTAGGCCTGGCCGTTCTGACCGTCTAGCCATCACATTAATATATAACTCTGGATCCGAGGACTGGACAACCTACCAGGAGTGTACGTGCTGGCAGCGACACACCACTCGTCGTCATCGGCCGGGCAGCCCCTACCTTCATTAGCATCGTCTGGTCATACTTATGGAAGATCCAATAACATACTGCGACTCGTTGTCAGGAGACCAGTTCAGCAGAGGCTGGTACAGATCGGCATCGTAATCACCGGCCGTAGAGGAGAGACCAATCCACAGAGACACCCAGACCTCGTCGTCAGTGTTCTTAACGGTCACGCCCGAGGGAACGGCGGGAGGCACGAGGGACCAGGTGGCCTTGGTGATGTGCGCATTGGTGGGAGGACCAGTGTAGAAGCCGTTTCCGAAGGCCCAGGCGTCAGCGGTGGTGGCGGCAGCGCGGGCAGCGAAGGCCAGAGGCACAGCCATGGAAGAGTAACGCATGGTGATGGTGAGATGGAGTAGTAAAGAATGTAAGGCTTCAGGCGAACCGGTCGCTAAGAAAAGAATGACTGAGTGGGAAGGAAGTGAGTGAGCAAGTGAGTGTGAGTTGATTCAAGCTTGGTAGAAAAGGTGCCGCCGGCCAAGATATAAAGCGTTTGAGCCTGAAGTAGGCTATTGGGAGGAGACGGCATTTTGGCACGAAGATTGTATCAGGAGCATGGTGGACCCGTCGTTGGTGGAGTCGCCATTCAACCTTGTTTTAAGTTGAAACGCTAAGGAAGTAGTTTTTACCGCGCCGGCTGTCGGTCGCTCAGTTCCTTCCATTTTGTCGGATCCACACTCGGGGCTCAGGAGTTGACAGTGCCAGTATGAGTTCAGTGGTCGAGGCCGAAGGGCACCCAGCCATCGAACATTATTCGTATTCGTTTTCCCTTCTGAACTTCTGCCTAGTCAGCACGGCCCTACGCTGCCCTGATCTAGACCGCATTAATATATGGTTGATACGAAGTAATATTCTAGCCTTATAAACCGTCCCCGCTGGAGGGGCTTTATCCAATGATCGACGCACCTGTGCCCCTATTCCCGCCGCCTCTCGACCTGATCAGGTGCTACTTGGCAAGTCGCAATCCTTCTTCTTCATTCTTCGGGCCGAGCGAGACCCACCTCACGCCAGATGTCCTTGGCTTTGGTGCTAAGAGAGCTTTAATTGGGTTTGGCATTGGCAAGGCTGGGAACATTGCATCTGCCGCGCTGTCGGCATGGTCATAGAAGCCGAGGAGATTAACTTAATACTCCGTCATTCAATATGGAACGTGGCCATTCAACGTTGATGCTTCTTGTGCCCCATGGGAGGACATGCTTCGTCAAGTTAGGGGCAGCTGCCACGGCAGGATCCCCAATGATCAGTAAAGCCGTCAGTCGGTAGAAATGAGTGAGATGGATCCCTGCATCGGCCCATTACAGATTATATACCACGAACAAACCATTGCCAGCAACCCGGAAGGAATCATAACTCATGAAGATTTACAGTCAGCTTCATCCGACGATCCGAACCCATCTTTCCCTTCATGCCTCTGCGCTCACCTCCGGCGACTGTTCCCGAGGAGACCCGCTCCGAGTAGAGATCTCGGACATGTTGCTCCCCCAAAGACCCAGGGCATGTCGCTTCTCAACCAGTTTCAACACCTCGTACATGAACTTCCGTTCGGGTCCTCCTTCCGGGAATACTTCCCAGGCCACTCTGACCGGGAATGCAAGTCGGTTAATCATGTTCCCTCGTGCATTCAGCAAATACCACTCCAATGTCCGGCAGATACCACACCCTAGGGAATACTGTTCCAAGGGTCCGACGCGGTCCGTTGGTCGCGTATCAACAGTCGATAGAATCAACCGTGTGGAGTAATAAAGGCACATGGTTTGTGCGAGACGAAGATCGGGATAGACGAACTTGGTGGGAGTCATTATCCCCCCTGTACGGAAGTCCCGACACTGGAATATGGGAAATTGGCCGTCAGGCACGACCTCCACCTCTTGGGGTGGCCCGTCGGGGTAGTTGTCGACCCATTGGACTTTCCACTGGCGGAAGCGGTTGGTCAGGTCGGCGACACCGCTCCAGAGAGAGGCTTGCTTCACGGTGATTTCATGGGTGCTGTACATGTTGGACTGGAGAGTGTCTTCGATGTCGTCGAACTGCGCAAGCAGAGCCGGGATCTCAGTTGCCAGGTCGAGTAGATAGTGCAGGATGTCTCTCCTGCTGGTATTGGCGGACCAAGGGAGGTTGATCCAGTCCTCGCTTGCGAGGAAAGAGGGTTTGCGACTGACCATGGCCGCCGCAACCTGTGGCTATCTTAGCAAATGCTTCGAGGAAACTTGGATCTTAAGACGCACCCAGTATGGACGCAGCTCCGTATAGAGCAAATGCTCCACCCCATGCACATGATTCTCCGGGCCTCGGTGCTCGATCAGGCGCAGTGCACCATGGACGTGGGCAATCAGCGACACCTGGGTAGTTCGCTCCACACTCTACGGGCTATTAGAATCATCCATCAAGTCAAGGGCGATGCGGATACCTCAAAGGCCATCAAAAGGGTGACCGTCACCAACGTCGATTCGGCCTTGCTACGCTCGGGATCTTGCAAAGCCTGCTGCAGACTCCGTAGCACTCGGGGATAAAGACGGAATCCAGCCGCTTCCAACTCCTTATTCTGAACGGTCCGACCAAAGTACGCGACCGATACCGATTCAAACGCGTCCTCGAGGATGGGCGAAAACATGCGGATTTCGGCAGCCCGCCGTAGGGCACCGGCCTGACCGGCTTTTGCATCAACTTCGGGGCTAAATGCATCCACAAAGCGTTCAATAAACACACCCAGCATGGGCTTCGTGGATCCTATGTGACATATCGATCCATAGCTCGAGTCCTCTGAGTCTTCCGACGAACTCCGACTGTGACCATCGGGACCCGACCGAGAAAAGATCTCCTCGTCCGGATCCAACGAGTCGTCACTGTCGTACGAGCGAGGCTGGTGAAGGGTGACGGCACCATGTTCTGCCCCTGTAATAACGACCCCTTTAGCTCCTGGGACAGCACCCTCCCCACTACGAAGCGGCGGACACCCACCTTCTGACCCATTTACCGGTCCCACCGAGATCGCCACCTCATTTGTTCCCCCGTGAGATCTTCGGATTCCGGCGACAAGACGGTTGACCGCATCCGGGGGGGCCGAGCGGATCACATCGACGAGGCTTTGGAGCTGCGCTAGACGCCGTGGAGTTCGGCTCCGGTGTTCTAGAGGATTAATTAACTAGGTCAGCTGCAGGGCATCTCGGAATTCACCGAGGCAAGCCTGCCTCGGAGTGGGAACACGCACCACGGGTATTGAGGGTCGCCGTTAGCTCGCGGATTTCCGCGCGGAGATTACGGATCTCGTCGGATTGACTGATGGGCTGGAGGTCATCTTCAGGTTCGGTATCGTAGACGCACTTGGACGGATAGCCGTGGGCACAGCACGCATGACAGGGTTTAACGCGATCACACTGTTACTCAGGATCGTCAATTAGGGAGGATAACGCATGCAGGTGAGCCAGCGAAGTGGGTTGCACGGGCCCCCTCTCCCCAACTAGCAGTCATCCCCATCCGTTTCCTTTTTCCACCTGATTCCTATTCGTCTGTATGATTTCTTTTTGAGGGAGCATGGAATGAAAATACACGCCCGTACAGAGTATCGGGTCGGGACGCACCTTGACCTTGCGGAACCGGCAGACCTTGCAGGACCGCAGTTGACGGGCCAGTTGAGTCGAAGTAAGGGGTGTCTTTATCCGGAACTGATCGGGGGCCAGCACTGTCTGCGAATCGAGGGTCGCCATGTGCGGCGAGTTCAGGCGGAGCTCCAGTCGTACCAGTGTACCAGTTCACGATGTAACAATAGGGGAAGGTCGAAGTCGAGCTTGAGCGTGAATGGGGCCAACAGGACGGCGGGATCGCTGCCAGCAAGATCTGGGCAAGCATGGCCGAGTTACTCCGAAATTCTCACTTTCGCTTACGCTGGGCCCAGTGACCCAGGAGACCAATAATCGATCGCACTTGTAGCGACGGCGGCCTGGGAAGTGGGTTCGGTGGGCTCGCCATCGGCCGCTCGACTTTCTTTGACGATGGCGCATGACGGAGGATTGACTGCATAGATGGCTTCCAGAATCGCCACCGAAGGGATTGGAGAAACGTGGAACGGAGAACAGTTGACAGTGTATGCCGTCCGCGGTCAAAGGTAGATGCTGCGTAAAAGAGGGGTCTCGAGTTCCAAGGTCCAGACTTGGGTGGGAGTCCGGCAAGGCACCAATCAGGCCGGTCGGGGCTGGCGGCGGATCCGGATTAGCGTCACTGCAACGGTCAACCAGACTCAGACCGTCACTCCATAGATAGACAATATCAACACCACATCCCTTGATCGGATGATTGCTTAGTACCTTTAAGGCATGCTGGATTCATGCAGGTGTCCGATTCTCGGGCCATTTCAGTACCCGAAGGTGGAGATCTGTCCCAGTCGCGAACGTCTCTGGCCCGCCGGTTCAATATATACCATACTGTCATAGGGTAACCATCTTATAAATGAAGTAGATAAAGTGTTAGCATCGGGTATCTTAAAACAAACGTGATAGTAGTGAGGATTGTTGACGGTAGCCCCGGTTCATCGATAAAAAAGTGATGATGTGATGCTGATAGATGGAGGGGGAATAACAAATTAGACCGGTGCCCGATGTCACTGACCAGAATCACCTGACAGTTGGGATCACGAGATCCTCCGGGATTCTCTCGAGTCGACAAGACTTCACGTCCGATTTCCAATCCTCCCCAGCACCACCTTGTCAATCCACTACCATGCACTCCGTACCCGGAACAAGGCTGTTGATCGATGCGTCAGAACGGTAAACCGATGGATGAATCGTCGATAGAAATCTCGGAAGATGAAAACGGCTTCGTGTGACGACATGGTGAGCTTCAAACTGACAGACTAGCAGATGCGCGCGTCCAGCCACTCGCAACCACACCCAATGACGAGCTTGTCGGAAATACTGCGAGCCAAGCATTGCCATGACACGGGAAGTCACAGCTACTGGCTAAACAACCAGAATAAGTCTAACAGACTGAAAACGCCATGGACTTGGATCTGCGACACTCAGACATCGCCAAGGAGACGGCCATTCGTCGCATAAAGGCGGGGATGTCAACAGAGTTCCCCGAGACAGAATTTCACGGGAATATAGGATCAAAGATACGAATGATCATGGACATCCGACAGACGGACGAGTCGATCAGCCCCACTTCCCCGGACAACCTCCGATGACAGAGATACATACTAGTTGTGGCACGAAGGATGAAGAAGAATGGCGTGGGGGAGAGGATCAGCCGAGTAGCTCTTGGTTCACCTAGTCGTCGTTCCCCGCATTTACATGCACCCCGACATCCTCGTGGATCCAACCAGGACTGAGCGTCCCCCCACGCCCGCCCCTCCCCCGGATCCCAGGTTGCTTTGCTCACTACCGGTGGCTCCCTACCGGTGGCTCCATGACATCCATCCTCACGCACTGTATCAAGCAACCCCTATCTTTTGCCATATATAGCTGGGGGTCTTCTCCGTCATGATGAACTCCACAATAGAAGTGCCGATGCTCTTTGCTCCCTCCATTAAGCGAACAATCTTCCGTTTACCTCATCATGGCGGAAACTTTCATCACCGACCATGACGCCATGGGCGAAAAAGCTGAGATCGCCCATGAGGAGGTCTCTCAGTTGGCCCAGCTGACGGAGGAAGAGAAGATATTAGAGAGACAATTGCGGCGGCGGATTGACACCCTCATCATGCCGTTGGTCATCCTCGTCTATCTGATGAACTACATCGACCGGTACGCACCTCGTAATCATCAGCCTGGGACGACAGGGACTGTTAGTGCGACGAGCTGACTCTACAGAAATAATTATGCCGCCGCCAAGCTTCAAGGCCTGGAACAGGACCTCTCCCTCAATGAACAAAAGTACGAAACGGGGCTTTCCATCCTTTTTGTCGGCTATATCCTCATGCAGGTCCCCTCCAATCTGCTTCTCAATTACATGGGCCGCCCTTCGCTCTATCTCGGTTTCTTCACCACGGTATGGGGTCTCGTCTCGGCCTTGACCAGCCAAGTCACAAAGTATGGGGGCATCGTAGCCTGTCGGTTTATTCTCGGTCTGGTCGAGGCGCCTTTCTTCGCGGGCGTGCTTTTTTATTTGTCCAAGTGGTATACAAAGAAGGAGCTGGCCCTGCGCATGAGCATCTTCTACTCCGGCTCATTGCTTAGCGGTGCCTTTGGCAACTTGATTGCTGCGGGTATCCTTGACGGACTAGCCGGTGAGAGAGGTATGTCGGCCTGGCAATGGCTGTACATCATCGAGGGGTCCATCACGGTCGCGATCGGCCTAGCCATCTGCGTTGTGCTCCCCGACTTTCCGGACACCTGGAAACTCTTGTCGCCAGAGATGAAACAAGTTGCCACTCGTCGGTTGGCCATTGAGGCGGCCGAGGCAGATGTTGACGAGGGCGGCAGCATGAGCCAGATCAAGGGCCTGAAGCTAGCGTTCGCTGATGTCAAAACCTACCTTCTTGCTATTGCGTACATGTCTCTCACCGCCGCTAGTGGGTTCCAAAACTTCTTTCCGACCTTGACGGAGACGCTGGGTTATAACCGAATCATCACCCTGCTCTTAGTGGCGCCACCTTACGTTTTCATGGTTGTGTACAGCCTTGCCCACTCATACCTGTCCGATCGATTCGGTTATCGCTTCTGGTTCTTTGTCGGTCCAATTCCCATCACGATTGTGGGATTCATCATCTTCATGACGACCGACTCCTTCGGACCTCGGTATTTCTCCTTTTTCCTGATGATCTTCGTCTTTGCTCAGAACGGCACATTGTATTCCTGGATCGCGAATGCAATTCCCCGGCCTCCAGCGAAGCGAGCTGCCGCGTACGCATTCATCAACTCGGTTGCCAACTCGGCCAGTATCTGGACCCCGTACACTTACCTGGAACAGGAAGCGCCTTATTACTACACCGCCATGGGAGTGTGTATCGGGATGCAGGTTCTTAGCGCCGTCGTGGCAGCCGCCCTGTACTTCCACCTGAATCTCCAGAACAAGCGGCTGGCCCGGCTGGAGGATGAGGACGCCATCTTGACGGACAAGGAGATTCGACGGCTGCAGAGGACAGCGGAGGTGGAAGGAATTGATATTGCGGCAGCGCGTCGGCTCCAAAAGGGGTTCCGATATGTGACCTAATTTAGAGCTGTGTACGGCGTATATAAAGAGGGTATATTCTTGCTCAAGATGTCCCATGTACCTCATGGCAGAATAAAGCATACGAGAGAACAGATACGCTGATGACGCACATTGTTGATACTTTATTACTATATATCTTCCTGAGAGATCTCATACTGTTCTTGCTTAAATCACACAGCCAGCTTGTGATAGTCCTGACAAGCTGGAATTGTCTACCTTGAACTGCTTTCCCCAGCGGTGACACTGGGGGGAAATACAGGTCTTGCCCACGGGGTTTGTACCAGGTTTTTGATGAGACTTGACCGCATCAAGGGGGCGGGGAGTAGAAATAGAAACGATGCCGGTTTTATTCTTATGGATAACTTGTTCATCAATATGAAATGTTGTTGACATGCTACCGTGGAATGAAAGTCGTTACCATATAGTGACCGATCCTATTTTAGCCTCCTTCTCCTCTTTCTCCTTCTTTGTTATTTCCCCCCATTTTTTAAAAAAATAAAAAAATAAAAAAAGCTTTTATCTCGATATTACTACACTCTACCGATTAGTACCCACCTCCTTAACCCTCCCAAACCGATCTCCAAATATCCGGGTCAGACAAGCCCACTAACCCCGCAAAGCTCCCTCAAAGCCAACCAGCAGATCAACCACCCCAAGTACTACTTACCCCCAACTCCCTACACCGACACATCCCCCCGAACCTTCATCCTATCCTCAACATTCCACCTAAAAACATCCAAATTCCAAGTCCAAGTATCATTCGGATCCCTCCCCGCCGGGACTTTTCCCCGGGGGTATATATCCTTCCTGAAAAGCACAAAGGGTGCGGTCTCAACATCACGAGGAAATATCTGCTGCAATGTACGTCAACACAACACTCAAAAATAACAACAACAACAACAATAATAATAATTATAATAATCATAATAAACTTACAATCCGCTCAGGAACTACCCCACCCCGTCGCCATATCTCAAAGTACCCAGAAACACAGTCTTCATCGAGAGCAGACCATTTCAACAAGATGACCACGTTGACGTGACTCCCGCCTGCAGTCATCCAGAGATCCTTGTCTTCAGTGAGAGATGATTCCGAACAGCCAATTTCGCAAACGATGGTCGGGATGAATTCTCCGAAGGGAGCAATGCACCATTCTGGTTCTTTGATTGTGGATTGGAAGGGGGGTGGGAATTTGTTGACCACTATCACACATTAACAATTCTCATGGTTATGATGATGATTGGAATGTCACAGAGGGGAAGGTGGCGGGAGGGATGCGTACATGGGCTTTTATATAACCAAAACCCATCGGTTTCATCTGGGGTGAAGAATCCGGAAATACAGGCTCGGATACGCTCGTGCTCGGCCCAAGAGCTGAAGATATCGTGGCCCCAGACTGGTTTCTTGATATGGAGTGTTTTGATGATGGGGTTGTAGGTGATGCGTATGGATCTTGGCTTGATGTCTTTGTCTTCGGATAGGTTGCATGCGACTGTATGGCCTATTTTTTCTTCGATTGCAGTGTATTGGAGTGGGAAGGGTTGGTCGGGTGAGAGGATACCGTGCTTTGCTTGGGAAAACAGCTTGTTGGTTGTCCAAGGAGGGTGGTTAGATAGGGCTGGGCTGCGTTTGTGGGACATGGTGAGTCTGGTGGGTTGTGCGGGATGGTGTCTAGGTAAGTGTGGTGATTTGGTGTTGAATTGGAAAGGTATTTTGGGGCAGAGAGTACAAATAGCGAGGAGAATATATGGTTGGGGCACTGAAGAGATAAATATCTGGGACTGAGAGCTAATGAGCACGTGATGGGATGGGATATTGTGAAGTATATGGAGTATCCTTCTTCACTGGTATGGAAGAATGACTTCTCCAGAAGGGATTCACCTATGGAATATTACAAGATGACTGCCCATCAGTGAACTTACAGGGGAATCCTATAAATTCATACCACTGCCGACACCTTCACAATCCTAGGCACCACCTTTAGGCATCTCCTGAGATATCAGAAACTTTCCATGTTTTCTGCGGGAGCCTGGCTAGTTTTCCTTATGAATATGCACATTCATTATGCCTAGATATTATCGATTGCCATTTACAGTCCAGTCATGATGGTACTGTTCGGTGGGCTTCTAGGAGTGAATCTTGTAGTTCACCAACTCAGCTAGTCACAAGGCACTGATTCATACCTCTCTTTTTTGAGGTAAACTAGATCCGCAGCTGAGTTCCGGAAGACTGGCAACACAACTATGAATGACTTCACCCCGGAATCCTCACCACCGCCCTCCCAGTAATCCCATCCCTCTCCAACCCCCTAATCACCTTCTCCGTCTCCTCAAACCCATAAACCCTCACTTCAGGCCTAACCACCCCCAAAACCGCCAACTCCAACAACCTCACCATCTCCTCCTCCGTCCCCACCGACGATCCCACAATCGTGATCCCCCTCGCCGCACACCCCGTAGCCGAAACTGGCAACTCGACACCATTCTCCGGCAAGGCCACACAAACCATGACGCCCATATGTCGAATTACGTCCTGCGCCGTCTTCAACGCCTCCCTCGTCCCCGGCACCACCACTGTCGCATGCGCCCCTCCCCTTCCGTCAATTGCCTCACTCTCGCCCCCACATCCTCCTCATCCCGAAAATCCACAAACACCTCCGCCCCAGCCTCCAAACTCAACCTCCTCTTCTCCTCCCCGTGATCGATCGCAATCACTCTCCACCCTTTTACCCGTGATGCGATCTGGCATCCGATGTGTCCGAGACCACCCCCACTTCCGGATATCACGACCCACTCGCCGGGCGATATGAGGCCGTCTAAGCGACCCAGTGCTCCCATCATGGTTAACCCCGCGCATAGTAACGGGGCGGCGAGCTCGTCTGCGAGGCCAACCGGAATACGTGTTAGGAAGCGCGCGTCTGCGAGCACGTATTGTTGGAGGGTTCCTGGGACGTGTCGACTGGTGTTGACTTGGTGGGGGCAGTAGTGCGGGGAGCCGCGCGTGCAGACGGAGCAGGTCGTGCAGGCGTTATGGAGCCATTTTATGCCGACGCGGACGTGGAGCCATTCTGATAGAGAGGGGTTGTTGCGGGGTGTTTGAATCACGGTGCCGATGCCTTCGTGCCCGAGGATGGGGTTGTAGGTGGCCCAGGCGAGGGAGGCGCGGATCTCGGAGTGGCTGGTTGGTATGGTGGTTGGGGTTTGTTTAGGGGATGTTAGAGAGGGGAAGAAAGGGGAGGTGCTTACCATAGACCGGTACAGGTTAGTTTGACCAGGACTTGGTGGTCTTGGGGCTGGGGGACGGGCATGTCATCGCGGAGGTGGATTTGGTAGTTGGGGCCGGGGTTGACGAGGACGGCAGCTTGTTGGGTGGTTGGGATGGATGACATTTGGAGGATGGTGAAAAATAGCATGTCAGATGGGAGAAGCTGACTGTTTATGTAGACTTCTCGTATATTTCAATCAAATGATTAATAATGAATCCGTCACGCCACCTCCGCATTTCGGCACGTCGGCCGGCAAATACCACCGAGCTTCTTCGAGAACCGACATGTCAAATTGCAGATCATCTAAAGCTATCAAAATGCGTCATCGGTGGTGGCTAGCATCAACTAGCTTTCCTGTACTGGCGGTATTTCCCCTTCTCTGCATCAGCGACCTCACACTAAGAATCTCAGGGAACAATCGGCGCCATGGCAACCATGTTCAACATCTGCACCGTATGTCAAGGGTGGCAGGAAAGCGTACACTCTGACTCCTCGACCAAGATGCTAGTTCAGCCTGCCTGGTGTGTCCTTGATCTCCCATTCAATGAATCCAAACATCCAACTCTCCCAGGACCGTGACTCTCAAAGCCATGTCGCTGGCAATATCCGCGACGGCAGATCTCACACTCTTGCTAACTATGAAGCTGAAGTGGAGTGCAGTCAGGGGTTTTACCCTGGCCGCCTGTCTCTGGGCTTCATCCGCGGCCATCCTCTTCAGCCTCGTGGGTGTGATCGCACAACATCCTCCCCCGACCACACCACCCCAGACATGGCACTACACGCAAAACTACTACTACGGCATCTTCGCAGCCTCACTCTACATTTTCATCGCGTGCTTACTGCTAAACTACGCAGCCAGCATCTGCACCGTCCATCTCACTCTCCAAGACCGCGCATCCGTAGAAGACACAAGCATCGTCCTACGAGCACTCACCCTAGCAACCTTCCTCCTCGGGGGAGCAGCCATATACGTCTCCATCGAGGGCTGGTCTCTTCCCGACGCTCTCTACTGGGCCGTATACACGATCCTAACAGTGGGGATCGGAAATATCGTCCCCAAAACCCACCTCGGAAGAAGCCTGCTCTTTCCATATGCGACAGCTGGCATCACATCGCTGGGTCTCTTCGTCAGCTCAATAGCATCATTCTCAACCAGAATGGGCGAGTTCCATCTTCGATTCGAACTCCAACAAGCAGGGATCAATCTCCATACAGCACCCCACCCCCACACCAAATACGAACCACCCCCCAAGATAAACATCTCCAAAGCACGAGCCATTAAATCCAACTACCACCGCCGTCGTCGCTGGCTCGTTTTCATTTTCTCCGCGACAGCTTGGCTCCTCCTCTGGCTCGTCAGTGCCCGGATCTTCAAAAGTTCCGAGCGCAGTCAGGGCTGGACTTACTTCGACGCCTTGTATTTCACCTTCGTCTCGCTGACGACAATCGGATACGGAGATCTCTACCCGACGAGTATTTTCGGGAAGTCGTTTTTCGTCTTCTGGGCTCTGCTTGCGGTCCCGGTTATGACGGCGCTGGTGGGCGTTATGGGACAGGTGGGATTTCGTGCTGTGGTTTATTTCGTGCAACGGGTGTGGAAGATGTGGCCTTGGGGACGTTACAAGAGTCAAATATGGTCGTTCTTGAGCAAGAGGAGAGTTGATGTCCCGGTAGGTGTGTCGTTACTGGGATTAGATGCTAATATCGAAGACGAGAAAAAGCATCCAGATGTGTATGACGGGTCACAACACGATGACGACTTACATAACCCATCAAACTCACAACACGGACAGATCAAATCTACGCGGCATAATCTCCGACTAGGCGAAGAGATCATGGCCCTCGTGGGTATGCTCCAAGGCGATGTCGGAAATGTAGACCTGTATCATGAATGGGTCCGAATTGCGCCATTGCTTGATAAGGAGTACGAACAAGGGTTTATACTTTCAGCTCGGGGTCATTATCGTCCACGGGTTAGTGAGGCTATTTGTCCTGATCGGGTAGCAACAGACCGGAACAAGGAAATATTGTTGATGATGAGGTTGCTTATTGAGACGCTGTGTTCCCGTATGAGAGAGGAGGTCCAGGGAGGTGTTAATATGGAGGGGGAAATGGCCACAGTGTGTGGTTGGACTATCTAGTGACTGGCCGCCTTGCAGATAATGGGATCACGAGCTCGGATGGCGATCATCTGCGAGCACCAGGGATGAAGTGTCGGGATCGCTTCATCCTTGAAGGTATTTCTCTACCCGAGGGAGTTCTCTTTTGGTCTGTCTGGTTGGGACCCTCTTCATAACAAACAGACACCAGTCAGTCAGTCCTAACAGGTTCCCACTGTGTAACTAACCAACATGGCTCGCAGAGCACTCATTCTATTTCTTTCACTCCAAACCCAGTTAGTCACTCACTTTCAAGAAAAGATGATAATAAAAAAAGGCTTCAAGTAGAGAGAGAGAGAGAGAAACAGCAAAAAAACACCAAAAAGAAGAACGGCCCGAGCCGCGGATCGAACGCGGGACCTCTCGCAGATATGCTCAGGTTTGTGACCCTAAGCGAGAATCATACCACTAGACCACCCGGGCGGTTGATGTTAACGGCTTAATTTTTTGCCATTATGTTGCTTGCCTACGCCATACCCACCAATACTCCGTGAGACTCTTATCAATAATAACCTAACCCCCCACCCCCCCCAATCAATTCATTTCCCCGGCAAAGCAAAGCAAAGCAAACCCACCTTAATAATTCCTCAACCAAGGACATCGACTCGTATGCCATTGTCGATATAATGCGCATTGGAAGGAAAGGGGGTGCTTGGCTATATGTTTATCGTCAACATCAACATGAATATTAGATCCGTACTCGAAAGAATATGTAGATGGATATATATATGTGATTGTATTCTTGGGTTTGTGTTTGTGTTCGGATTTGGGCTTGAGGAGAAGAGTCCCCGGGCTTAGAAATGGGAGTCTGAATAGTTGTTAGTTAGTGATTCTCCTCGTTTCCTTTCATTTAGTTGGAATATATATCCAGTGAAGATGGATGTAGGTGGGTGGGTATGGCATGAGGTGACGGACTGGATTAGAGGAGTTTTCCCCCTGGGAGTCAGTATTCGAGTTTTCGGTTTTGGAATTGGTGTCTGAGTTGGAGGATTGGGATTTGCGACTTTTTTATACGGTGTGTCAGATTTGCTGCTGCTGAGCTGTGTGGTTGGTAAGTGTGAGCACGTACGTGTCCATTTTTATGCTATGCCTGGTCTTGTCTTCTGACTGAGGACTCGAAGGAAATGGAGAAAGCTCTGGCCGATAAATAGCCCCTGTATTGAACAACAAACCAAGGATAATAATAGCGTCGATCACAAATTCACAATAGACCCGGCGACAGAACAAAGGATGAAGTGAGCTAGACCGGCTGGAGCGTCAGATTTTCTTCTTAGGTGACTCATACTGCAGGTATGACCTATTTGTTATTCAACTTGGGTGTTGTTGTGATAATGTTTCTACGTCACGACCGGACTAGAGATGGAAAGTGTTATGGGCCTTAGGCTACAGGGTGGGATTTCGGTGCGGGTTGGGGATTTATGGGGAGTATGGTTGCTGAGGTGATGGGTTGTTAGAAGGGATGCTGGGATGGGAGGTAAGGTTTGTTGTATAGTTTGTATTCTGTTCTTGAGAAGTGAGGTTATATGTATTTCCTAAAAGGGAAGGTCTTGGAGTATGTGATATGAGGGTGGGGATGGGATAAGTATTATCGATAATGTAAGATAAGTAAGGTATTTCAGGTTTGATGAGCATGGGGGTTTATTCTATGTAATTATTATATATGTCGAGATCAAGGAAATTTGCGAGATGAAGTTGAGGTGTTTTCTTGATGGAGGTATTCTATTATTTTGTATGGAGGCGGAATAACTGGCTAAGCCTGCCTAATTTCAGATAAGTATTGTGCCGACAATCTATGAATAAAATCGCTTTTATTTGATCGCATGACCAATGTAGTTCTTTCTTGGAACTCCAATCAGTGTTTCAATACCATCCATCCCCGAAGCTACACACATCCCAAGTTTATTACGATCGGGAATGAGTTTGTGTTGATCATACAATTGTCCAACACACAATGAAGCACCCTTCAGGTTCTGCAGTCTGAAGTTCAACTCATAAGCGACTTCACCCATCGTAAGAGCGACCTGTGTCTTAACAACTCGTGCACAGTAGCCATCCCCAAGAATAAGGATTCCATCGTTTGAAGGAATGCAATCGCAGGATGGGCTCAAGATATACTAAAAGATATCAGCAAAGCCAGAACACAATTTAGGAGTTTGGGTGCCAGTTGTAAGGGCGGTGCGACAATCGCTCAGTTATTAGCAAGCCTATACACATGAATCTACGGAGTAGATGAGTCGATTGCCTTGAAACAAAATGACGTGTAACCACCTCTGTCATTGATGCTGGTATGTGATAAGGTGAGGTATTTTGACATTTTCCGCATGGTAATGCAGGGATCCAATAGCTTCAGGGTCATAACTTCTGTGCAAGCAACTGAGGAAAGCAACTGAGGAAATGCCAGCGACCGTCATTTGCAGTGGCAATGTGGGGTTCAGTGGATGGTTGTACGCGTTATCGACGCACCTCGACGCATCTCAACCATAGGTCCCCCATTCCACCCCGCCGATGATATCATACCACATGGTGGACAAACACACCCTTGCGTCCCGACCTGTGTCTGACCAGTGGCATCACCCGTGGCCTTTGCTTTGTGGTGCGGAGACATCAGGCCGGGGGTGAGAAGATGTTGATCCGGGGATTCGTCGATCGCGGAGGACTCTGATCCGTTTGGACTGGCCAGCGAGCATCGAGAGAGGACCCCTCAGGGCAAACAATTTGGTTCGCCTAATAATGGGCGCTTTTGAATCAATCAGAATGGTTTCAGCGTCGCCGGATTGGGCGAGGAACCGGTCACATGACGATCACCGGCTGATCGAGGTGTCGTATATAATCCCACAATATCCCATCCATCGGCACCCTCTGCTGGGCGTAAATGCCATTGTTGAATCTGACGTATTGATCACAATCAAACCGAGGTCGATAGATATATCACTACAACATGTTGTCTCTGCACCAAGCGTCTCGCCCTCTCGTCCGCGCCAGCCAGATTTCCAGCCGCGTGCGGCCCTTCTCCATTGCGGTTCCTGCTCGGCGCGAGGGCGAGATAGTGACCCCCAAGCCCCGTGGGTATCTGGCGGAGTAAGTGGCCCTCCCCTCGCCGTCCCCTTGTGGCCATAGAGAACAATTCCGGGACCTGTCCCGATGACGCCATGAATTGTACTCATCCACCGGTCGTGGTCGCAAGCAGCCACTAACCATCACACCCACCTGACAGGAAGAACCCACTCGTCCACCGCGACGCGGCCAATGAAACTCACTTTGTGAAGAGTGAGGAGGCGGAGAAATTCCGCCTGGTGCGGCAAAAGATGCTTGAACAACGCCGTCATCTCGATGAGTTGGAGCGGCACATGTAAGTTCTTGCTGGGATCAGGCATGACGAGGATCACGCGCTGACTGATCCCAGCCAAGACCTTGCTAAAGAACAGGCCAAAGTGCGATACTAGATCGGTTGGGTTGCCGTTGTTTTGTCTCGATGTCTGATCGCCTGTGTTCGCTGGACCTTGAGGGTCTGTAACACCAAGGGTCAAGATGAGTTTCCAAGTAAACCATCGTCGCCATACGAACCCCCGCCGGATTGTCGAGCAGGACCTATGATGACAGTAAGGGGTTCGTCATGGAGTTTGTATATACCATGTGGTCGAGTACCAAGTGTCACGGTGTGAATGCGAAATGTGTCCAGTGTATCATTCTGGTTGTTTGGATTTCCGGCAAGGAGAAAAGAAATAAACCCCCTTTTTGGAAGGAACTGAAAAAATGAAAAAAAGGTAAATGACCTATGTGAAAGGGACAGAAATGTCTGAGAATCAGAGTTCAATAAGTTCAAGATTACCTAGTCTGTTCCATTCCATAGAAGCCACATATCTTGTGGCCAGGAATAGGCCCCCCGTGGAATGGATGGATGTAGATAACTGGCAGTTCTGGCCAGCTTGCCTAGTGGACAGTCGACCCCTTTCAAAACAACGCAGTCACCCGAAACATGACTCATAAAACCAACAGTGATTATTGAAAAGTAAGCACTAGTACTCCTTAGTATCAGAAAGATAGTGGCTGGGTCTCATCTGTGGTCGCCTGAGATTTCCGACCGAGCCAACGCAACCCATAAGGCTGATGGCACAGCGGCCCGGTCGCAACCACCGTAACAACGGGCTCGGCGATTCGGAGTCTGGCATGAGCGACGGATTAATAATGACAAACAGATAGACTTTCTTTGTCGAGGGTATACGTCAATATCCGTGTTGGTGGTGTTAGGTAGCATCTAAGCACTAAGCAGTAAGATCCTCGTGTTGTTCGGGATAAAGCCTCAAGCGACGCCTGCTGCAATGGGGCAACCCGCACCGTTAGTTAGCTTCTGCTTTATCGAGGTTGGTCGCGCCAACCCAACTGCCATTCCACGATCGACGGCCTGATCGACAGCGCCCTCCCAATTTTAGACAGAACAGCCAGCAAGCAAGGACTATCAATCAACTCAGTGTCCGCGGTGAGATTTTAGCAAGCCGCAGTGCAAGCTATTGGCCGGTTTTTGTAGAGATTCAGCCTGACGCTAGCCACCATTGTCGGAGTATGGTTGGGAATTTCAAAGTCCGTCCACATTATTGCGATCGGTACTATCCACTCGTCGCGCCGCCCGCCCCACCCTATTGGGTTGGGTCGGCCACCACTCGCCGCATCAAAAGATGTATTAAGTAGTAATTCTTTAATAACTCAAGCAATTCAAGCTACATAAGTTTTAATTTGATACATATTATAAAGAAATGTCTATATCATTATATAAAAGTTTAATTTTCTAAAAAATATCAAGTATATAAAAAGATATAGATCTTTTAAAATATAAAATTTTAGATATAAATTACATATGAATACATAAATATAAAAATTTATATAAGATCAGAAAAAATATTTTTCAGAAAATTTCTTTATGAATATAAAACTAGATTAATTAAGCTTCTATAATATATAAGAAAAATAGTCTTTAAGCTAAATATTTAGTCTATATATATAATATAATAAAAAATTGTCTTATTTTAAGACATGATAGCAGTAACTTTTGTATTACTTGATATATTTTATTAGAAAGAAACTTATATATAGAAAATAGTACTATAAGCTTATGTATAAATTTTTAAGTCATAATCTTTCGAAATTGTGAAGTTATATTAATTTAAAATCATAGATTTTATATGGGATTACTGTCAAACCCTAGGATCGCTTCTCCCTGTTCCTGTTAGCTTAGCTCCCGTTCCAATACGTACCTTGAACTGAATCAAGATAGGTCAGACTGATGACTATCTAAGAGATGACTGGTCTTGAATAAGAGAAGAGAAGTAAGGCCAGATAGTGCCGCGCAATTATCCGTAAGTAAGTACGGACGAGTATTGTTACTAAGCTTTACTAAAACATATGGTTACT
The DNA here is from genome assembly GCF_003184525.1 of Aspergillus sclerotioniger CBS 115572. Taxonomy (NCBI): domain Eukaryota; kingdom Fungi; phylum Ascomycota; class Eurotiomycetes; order Eurotiales; family Aspergillaceae; genus Aspergillus; species Aspergillus sclerotioniger. The sequence goes on along the minus strand of NW_020291010.1, from coordinate 420,179 downwards.
TAAAGATAATTAGATTGAGTATAAAGAACAGAACTAGCTAAGTATATGAAAGAGTGTTCTTATATCCTATTCTTTGTTATAGCATCGTTATGTTATATTATATTACTTGATATGTTATTTCATAGCACTGCCATGTCCTGTTATAGTACTACTATGTCCTGTTATAGCGCTGCCATGTTCTGTTATAATACTGACATGTTATAGCTTGTTATTAATATGTTTATCACAGTCACGTGCCGTGTAACGGCTCCGGTTATTGGTTACTCAGATCGGGATTCTATTTAATAAGAGTCCTTATCTGTCCGGACGTAGCCTTCTACCTGACGTGTCCATCTTATTAGTTGTTTAGCTAGCAGGAGTCCGTAATACCACTCCCCCTCTTCAAGGTTTCTTATCCTTAAGGAACATAAATCAGCAGTATTTCTCTATAAGGTGAGTATCTAGTACTGTTTCCAATTTTTTTGTCTAAATCATTAATTATATTGTTCAGTACTTCCGTGCATAAGAAGAGTCTTTATTAATGGATTGAAGACAAGGGTTTTCTTATAATCTTTTCTTACAAGTACTATATTTATCTATATAAGGTGTATATCAAGTCTGAGAGTTCTAATCGCTGTAGCAAGTATATGAAGGTAAACAGTGTCTGTTATAAAATACCTGATTTTTCTTTCTCTGATGCTAAGTAGAAGTGTTTAATTAAGGCCTAAAATTCTATTGAAGAAGAAAAGGAAGTCATTCTGGCGAAACTTCTTCAATTATAAAAATAAAAGCGGTTGTTATAAAGACGAGCTGGCGATTTTATAGCTTATGATATAAAGAAGATTAAGGAGCTGGAAAAGCTCGAGAAGTAAGAGTAAAAAAAATGTGAAGTACAAGAAAGATTACACGCTTAAAAGACTGTGATATCTAAGGCTGAAGCTAGTACTGCTGTAAGTAGTGGTGTTAAACTAGCCATTGTGTCTGAGCCTGATCTTAGTTTGTCCCAACTGGTTGGCTCTCCTTCTTTCTAGGCGAATTTTAACTTGTTTGTTAGTAATACTGCTCCACAAGCTGGTAACAGCCTGTCAAATTCTTGATAGATTTTTATGTATTTTCTGAGATATTATATTCTACCCATTTCACTAGATATTATGACCTGCCGCTAATCTTCTTATAGTCTAGGATCTTTTTAACTTTGTATTCTTTCTCTGTATCGTTATTAATCTCCATGTTTTCTGCAATTCTAGCATTCTTTAATACGGGTTCCAATAATAAGATATAAAATACTGGATAAATTCTGTTCATTGATTTTAGTAATCTCAACTTGTAGTTAACCGGTCCCTTCTTATCTTTAATGATAAATAGTCTTAGCTTGTAATAATCAAGCTTCTAACTTAGTTATTTCATCTTGATGTTTCTGCAGAGTAGGAACACTTTCTTTCTTCTTTTTAGATCAGGTTCCTTTCTGTGTTTATAATTATAGTACATCTTGCTGCGCAAGTTCATAAACTCAATATCTTGGAATAACTGGAAATATATGTTTTCTATGAATATAATAATATTCTTAGCTATATCAGTAACTTACTGCTTTTTTAACAGTGTTTCCAGAAACCTGGGATGGTAACTGTAATTAGTATAAAATAATGAGACTCTAATGGTTAAGTGACTGGCGTTATTGTATGAGAACTGTATTATTAATAACAGATTTATTTAATCATTCTACTAATAGTTTATGTAGTGTCTTAGATATTATTTAATTATCTAGTTAATCTTTTTTATTTGCCCATTTATTTGTGGGTGGTAAGTCATTATTATTTATTTTTTAATTTTTATAAGATCTGTGAGTGATCTCCAGAATCTTGAAATAAATAATTTATCTTAATCTGATATGATATACTTTAGTATTTCATGGTATGTGATAATATGTTTAAAAAATAGTTCTGCTATCTATATTACTGATATTATTATCTTACTTAGTACAAGATGGATGTATTTGATAAGTGTCAAACCCTAGGATCGCTTCTTCCTGTTCCTGTTAGCTTAGCTCCCGTTCCGATACGTACCTTGTGAACTGAATCAAAGGTAGTCAGGCTGTTGACTATCTAAAGGTGACTTGATCTGAACAGAAGAAGAGAAGTAAGGCCAGATAGTGCCGCGCAGCTATCCGTAAGTAAGTGCGGACGAGTGTTGTCACTAAGCTTTACCAAAACGTAGGTTACTTAAAGACAATTTGAATTGAGCACGAAGAACAGAACTAGCTAAGTATATGAAGGAGTGTCCTTATATATCTGTCCCTTGTATACCATTCCGTATATCATCCCATATACCATAGGCATATACCATATACCCGACTATATACCCTTTTGTATACCCGCAGTCACGTGACTCGTGATACGTAGCGGCTCAGTCCGGGTCCTTTCTGATAAGAGTTACATCTTTCCAAGTACAGCCTTTCTGCCTAACATAACCATCTTACTAGTCCCTTTAGCTAGCAGGGGTCCGTAACACCACCTCCCTTTCTTCAAGGTTCTTGTCCCTAAGAACATAAAGGTGAGTGCCCCCGTGTGTGCGGTTGTCTAGGCTCTTCAGTTCTCTTTTCTTTTCAGGATGGGTCATCATGCCTAAACGCGACAAGTATGCTGACAACAAACATTTAGCTAATAGGATCGAAAATTCCGATCGTCCTGTTGATACCCCCTGTGCCTTCTGCTTTTCTCGAGGCAAGGTCTGTATCATGAATTTATCTGCTTGAAGCAAGAAATATTCGGCTTGTACCTTGCGCGGTCATAAGTGCGAAAAACAGTTCTATAGTAACTGAGAATGGGATAAGCTCAAGCAAAATGAGTAAAAAGTTGCGGCCAATCTTGCAGTGGCCCAACAGCAATTTCTGCAGTATTTCAAAAAGATGAATCAAATAATGGTAAAGATTATTCGCTTGCAAAAACATCAATAGTTCCTAAAGGATTATGATGGTCGGATGTTAGATCATGACTTAGATGTGTTGGAACAACTGGACAATGAGGATTCTCCAAGCGCTGAGGATCTCCGAGAGCTAGAGTATCTGGCTAATAAACATGACACCGCTCAACTTGCCGCTGCATCAGATACTCCTAGTCTGACTCAGTTAGTTGATTCCTCTTCTTTCTGGGCGAACTTCGACCTGTCTGTCAGTAGTACTGCTCCACAAGCTGATAGCAGCCCGTCAAATTCTTGATAAGTTCCCACGTGTTCTCTGAGATATCATATCCTATCTATTTCACCAGATACTTTAATCTGCTGCTAATCTTTTTGTGATCTAGGATCTTTTCAACTTTATATTCTTGTTCTGTATCATCATTAATCTCCACATTTTCTGCAATTCTAGTGTTCTTTAGTGTGGGTTTCAACAATGAGATATGAAATACTGGGTGAATTCTGTTCATTGATTTTAGTAATCTTAACTTATAGTTAACCGGTCTCTTCCTATCTTTAATAACAAATAGTCCTAGCTTGTAATAGTTAAGCTTTTGATTTAATCATTTTATTTTGATGTTTCTGCAGAGTAGGAACATCTTCTTCCCTTTTTTAAGATCAGGTTTCCTTCTATATCTGTGATTATAGTATATCTTGCTGTATAAGTTCATAAACTCGATGTCTTAAGACAACTGTAAATATATGTTTTCTGTAAATATAATAATATTCTTAATTATATTAGCAATTTACTACCTCTCTAATAATGTTTCTAGAAATCTTGGATGATATCCATAATTAGTATAGAATAGTAAGACTCTAATAATTGAGTAACTGGTGTTATTATATAAGAATTGTATTATCAGTAACAGATTTATTTAATCATCTTACTAGTAGTTCACGTAATATTTTAAATATTGCTTAATTATCTGATTAATCCTTTCTATTTGCTTATTCGTCTGCGGGTGATAAGCTGTTATTATTTATTCTTTTATTCTTATAAGATCTGCGAGTGATCTCCAGAACTTCAAGATAAATAACTTGTCTTAATCTAATATGATGTACTTTAGTATTTTATAATATATAATAATATTTCCAAAAAATAGTTCTGTTATTTGTATTACTGTTATTATTGTCTTACTTAATACAAGATAAATGTATTTAGTAAGGTGATTAGTGATGACTATAATAATATTAAATCCTTTCAATTCCGGTAGTGGACTAATAAAGTCAATTATTATCTATTTTTATAGCTACTATAGCGCCTTCTGTACTTATATTTATCTGTAAGATTAGTATCTCACAAACTTATTCTTAATATAAGTCTTATATTGTCCAACATAATCACGTACTTTCTATCTGAGGTTCAGAATGTAGTAATTCCTCATGATTAGTTCTGTTATTTTTTCAACTCCTAGATAACCCTTAAATAATCTATTATAGTGCTTAGTCATAATCTCTGTCCTCATCGCGGTTAATATAAAGATTAATCTATAAAAATGCGCTAGTCTATCTTTATTAATAATGATCTTATCTAGTAAGTCCTTACTTATTTTCTAGAATGTTTTATCATTTTTCATGCCTTCAGCTAATTGCTTAATTAGATTACTATCTATTTTCAATATTGCTGCTAGATTGGCCTTATTGTAGCTGATCAACCCATCCATATTTTGCTTCAGGATGGCCAGTTTAATAATCTTTTTATCTAATTTATAGTCTGGCCTGCAGCTTAGCGTATCTGCGTGTCTATTCTCTACTTCCTTGCAATATATGATTCTGAAGTTATATTATGATAAAATCTTAGCTCATCATGCTTATCTTCTGGTCAACTCTTTGATTGTTATGAAGTAGGTTAAGTTCTTATAATCTGTCTTTATAATAATAGTGTGCTTTACTCTTTTAAGATAGACCCTCTATTATTTAAACATTATTATTATAGCTAGCAATTCCTTGTCATAAATATCGTAGTTAAGTTCTGCTTAAACTAACTTCCTTGAATAAAATATAATCAGTCTTGGCTTTCTGTCTTCTCCAGGTTGCGTCATACGCATACCAACAGCATAATCTGATATATTAATTTTAATAATTATTTCTTTCTCTAGATTGTGCTGTATAAGCACAGGTGATATGATAAGTCACTACTTAATATCTTTAAATATACTCTGCTATGATTCTTTCTACTGATACTCTTTTAACTTCTTTATAAGCTCGAAGAGTAGTGTTATATAGATAACATATCCATCTATAAATCATTAATAATAGTTAACTAATCTGATGAACTGTTGTAGTTCTTTCAGATTCCTAGATTAAGGCCAATCTTGTATAGCTTATACTTTAGCTTGCTTAGTATAGATTCTTTTTATAGATATCTAATATTCCAGGAACTCCGTCTCCTGTATATGGAATTCATATTTCTTTAGCTTATATTATAACTGATATAGATATAGTTTATATAGAACTAGTCTTATATATCTTATATATTCTTTCTCAGTCTTTGAAAAGATTAATATATTATCTAAATAAGTAATTATAAATCTATCAAGATATTCTCTAAGAACTTTATTAATATATCACTAAAATGATGCTGGTGCGTTGGTAAGCCTAAATAATATAATCAAATACTTAAAATATCTATACTTTATTTTAAACATGGTTTTCCATTCTTTATCTTCCGCGATGTATATATAATAATATATATTTATAATATTAAGCTTAGTGAACTACTTTATTTCTTATATCTTGTCTTGGATTTCCGAAATCAAAGATAACAGGTGCTAATCCTTGATCGTGATAATATTTAGTGGCTGATAATCCATATATAGCTGTAAACTGCTGTCCTTTTTTAGTATAAATAGGACTTCATGTTCTATTAGTGACTTTGAAGGCCTGATGTTATCTTTAGCTAGCTAGTTATTAATATATTCTTATAGTATCTGTAATTTCTTTTTAGATATCGGGTAAATCTTTCTACATATCAGTGACTTTTTTTTCTCTATAGGAATAGTGTGATCATGCTTTCTATACTAAGATAATTTAGATTACTCTGGCTGCTTAAATAAGTCCTTAAATCTCTTATATTATAGTGAAATCTATGTATCACTCTTGACCGCAGCTAGAAGTTCCCATGAATCTTCTAGTCTCTGGACAGTCTTCTCAATCTCTGTATTAGAGCTATTAATACTGTACTTGCGGTACTCTGCTATTATTATCAGTACCTATCTTGATAATTTCATGAACTGATCTTTCTATAATGACTTAATTACTGCTATTACTTGTGTGACTATACTTGAGATGTTATTTTTCTTTAAGTTATCTCTGATGCCTGGCGCGTTAGGCTTTTATAATGATCTCAACCTCTCCTTGCTAAATTACTTAATCCTTGCTTCAGCTCTATACTGAGTAGTAGGCCATACAGATCCAGACCCCATATCTGGTCCTTGCTAGTATTATCTTGAACAATCATAATTCATGAATTAAAGATTCTTAGTCTTCCAATTAATCTGCAGGTTATGATTCCTGAGTTATAAAATCCTTAACACAATATTATACTGTTCTAAAAGTATCATGTTAAAGTCTATATACTTATAATGACTCTTTACAGTTATAAATACTAATCCTGACTTGACTATTAACGTGAGAATTTCCAAATTCTCTTTATTTAGTCCTGTGATTAATTCAGATTCTTCTTTTTCTTATCTAAGTATCCCAAGCTGTTGCATGAATCCAGGGTACATAAAGTTCCTGATTGCTCCAGAATCTACCAGTACTTAGACTAATTAATCTAATATAACTGCTTGAATCTTTAAGTATGGTCCTGATTTAGTGGCTGCTAACTGCTGTTCCGGCCAGTTAGGTTCTAATTATTATAAATATCTTCTTAGAAATCTCGAGCCTTTTATTTTTGCTGTGTAGTATATTATATACTAATTATCAAAACATGCTAGTCAATGTATTAATCTGTGGTAAGGATATCTCTGGTACTCTTTATACGCGTATTTAAAGATATTATATAGATAGTGGCTTGTCTTAGCCCTAACCACTTCCAGTACCTTAGATTGATAATTAATAATATATTTCCAATCATGGTATGTTGAGCATGTGTTTATATAGTATATAAGCTAAGAGAGTTTATTATATTTTTAATAATCTCTACTTTCTTTAAAATGAATATACAGACATGGTTTATTGTATCAAGACTTCATTTCTGTAATGTTTACCTTCTGGCTAATCTTTAATAACTGGTAATAATAGTCTGTGTTGTCTTGTCTATATATTAAACAAACTTCTAGATAATAAGAACATCTCTGTAGATATTGTTTCTAAATCTTATTTTATGATTTTCAATATTTTAAATCCTAATGTGGGCAATGCTGTATGATTATCTTGAGCTCTGGGCAGAATCATGCTGGATTCTCTGAGATCTTCTTTAAAATATGGTTTAACTAATAAGTAATATTCTCTTAATTATTCTTCTGGTTCTTCTTATCCTTATCTTGCTATGATAAACAGAGTTTACTGATTTCTGATAGGGGTTTTTCAGGGGTATCAGATATCTTGCTGAATCTTTTCTTACTAGATTTAAGATCTTCAAGTAATATACTGTACTCTTTATCTAATGATTTATCTTTATCTTAAACTATACTGGAATAGTTGTTTCTTAGAACTAGCTTATAATTATTATTATTGACTTTTATGATCCAAACCAATGGTACAGATAATTATTAATTCTTTTATTAACTAAATAATACTGTTGACTTATCCGGGATGGCCTGTTATCTTAACCAATCACAGTATATCCTGTTCTCTGACAGCTAATTATGCTGAATAGTATGTAGCTTCTTGTTATCTAATATCTATATTATAGATTCTGTCTAAACTTTGTGTTGAATAGTGGTGATATTATAGGCTTCTCTGCCTTAATCTTGATATGTAGCTCTCAATTATTTCTGAGGCTGTTTCTGACTACAGTTCTTTGATTAGTGATCTGCTTTACCGCAGCTGAAGTACAAGCGGTCTTGTTTACGCTGTTTGAGTTCCTTCTTAGATACTTAAGTCTCTTGAGTCTGATGCTGTGCAGCATCCAGCTCCATGGGCTTCGGCCTGTAGGGATCTTTGTATCCCAAGCTTCTAGGTTGTGCTGACTTTCTGTTGTTGGCTCGGTAACCTGGCTGGTTATTGCGTCGAGGTGTAGACCCGCTGGTCTACTAACTCTCTCATTATTTTATATTAAAGTTGTACAGCTTGTTATCAATCTTTACTGCTGCTTTAATCATCTTGGCTAAGGTGTCCAGTCATTCTTACTAAATGATCTTTTCTTGGATCTCTATCTTGAGTCCTTTTTTAAATCATGAGATATAAGTATTATCATCCTAGTCTAGGTGACTAATGACTTGCTGAAACTCTGAAGTATATATAGATACTGATCTTGTTTACTTGAGTTGCCATAACTTTTACTCAGTATTCCGTGCTGTATTAATGTTTTTAAATATCTGTTTAAGATGCTGTTTAAATCTGGTATAACTAGTGAAAAGTCATTTTATATTATTATCCTGATTGCTTACTGACTTCTCTTGTCGCTCGCGGATATATGATTTAAACTAATTGAATGCTGCTCCGGTAAGATAAGTAGATGTAAAAAAGATCTTATTCTCTTTATTTTTGAGCTTTTTCTTGTTTATGTTGAGGTACAAGTCTAACTGGGTCAAGAAAGCTCTGAGCTTTGCTTGTTTGCTGTCAAATGGCTCGGGCGGTCGGACCTTAACAGATTTGACTGATAAGCGACCTTCGAGTAACTGGTTCTTTTGTTCTAAGGCTGTGATGCTTTCTTGTAGCTGACCAACCATGTCCATTAGTTCCTTGGTTGTCGGGCCCTGCTGCTGAGGCGCTCGCGATGTGTTTGATGTAGTCAACATGATGACTGGTTGTTACTGGATAATACTCGTACTGACTGGTGCTTAATATGTCAAATCCTAGGATCGCTTCTTTCTGTTCCTGTTAGCTTAGCTCCCGTTCTGATATGTACCTTGTGAACTGAATCAAAGGTAGTCAGGCTGTTGACTATCTAAAGATGACTTGATCTGAACAGAAGAAGAGAAGTAAGGCTAGATAGTGCCGCGCAGCTATCTGTAAGTAAGTGCGGACAAGTGTTGTTGCTAAGCTTTACCAAAACATAGGTTACTTAAAGACAATTTGAATTAAGCACGAAGAACAGAACTAGCTAAGTACATGAAGGAGTGTCCTTATATATCCGTCCCTCGTATACCATTCCGTATACCATCCCGTATACCATAGGCATATACCATATACCCGACCATATACCCTTTCGTATACCCGCAGTCACGTGACTCGTGATACGTAGCGGCTCAGTCCGGGTCCTTCCTGATAAGAGTTGCATCTTCCCGAGTACAGCCCTTCTGCCTGACGTAACCGTCTCACTAGTCCCTTTAGCTAGCAGGGGTCCGTAACAATAAGGCGATTGGTGATGATTATAATAATATTAAATCTCTCTAATTCAGATAATAGATTAATAAAATTAATTATTATCTATTTTTATAGCTGCTGTAGCACCTTCTGTACTTATATTTATCTATAAGGTTAGTATCTTGCAGGCTTATCTTTAATACAAGTCTTATATTGTTTAATATAATCACATATTTTTTTTCTAAGATTTGGAATATAGTAATTCCTTATAATTAATTCAGTAGTTTTTTCCACTTCTAAATAATTCTTGAGTAGTTCGTTATAGTGTCTAGCCACAATCTCTGTTCTTATTATGATTAGTATAAAGATTAACCCATAAAAATAGGCTAGTCTATTCTCATCAATGGTAATCTTATCCGGTGAGTCCTTGCTTATTTCCTGGAGTATATTATCCTTTTTTATAGTATTAACTAATTATTTGGTTAGATTATTTCCTATTTTTAATATTGTTACAAGATTAGCTTTATTATAGCTGATCGACCCATCCGTATTTCGCTTCAGGATGGCTGGTTTGATAGCCTTTTTATTTAGTTTATAGTCTGGCCTACAGCTCAGTATATCTTCGTGTTTATTCTCTGCCTCTTTGCAGTGTATAATTCTAAAATCATATTATAACAGAATCTTAGCCCATCGTGCCTGTCTTTGGGTCAACTCTTTGGTTATTGTAAAGTAGGTTAAATTCTTATAGTCTATCTTTATAATAATGATGTGCTTTACTCCTTCAAGATAGACTCTTCATTATTTAAATATTATTATTATAGCTAGTAATTTCTTATCATGAATGTTATAGTTAAGTTCTACTTGAATTAACTTTCTTGAATAGAATGTAATTAGTCTCAGCTTTCTATCTTCTTCTGGTTGTGTCATACACATCCCAACAGTATAGTCTAATATATCGGTCTCGATAGTGGTTTCTTTTTCTGGATTGTGCTGTACTAGTATTAGTAATGTGATAAATCATTACTTAATATCTTTAAACACGCTCTGCTGTGGTTCTCTTTATTAATACTTTTTTAACTTCTTTATAAGCTTAAAGAGTAGTATTATATAGATAGCGTATCCGTCCATAAATTATTAATAGTAGTTGATTAATCTGATAAACTGCTGTAATTCTTTTAGATTCTTAGATTGAGGCTAATCCCGTATAGTTTATACTTTAACTTGCTTAGTATAGATTTTCTTTATGGATATTTAATATCCCAGAAATTCTGTCTTTTATATATAGAATTCACACTTCTTTAACTTATATTATAACTAATATAGACATAGTTTGTGCAGAACTAGTCTTACATATCTAATATATTCTTTCTTAATTTTTAAAAAGATTAATATATTGTCTAGATAGGTAATTATAAATCTGTCGAGATGTTCTTTCAGAACCTTATTAATATATTACTGAAATAATGCTGGTCTGTTAGTTAGCCTGAATAATATAATTAAGTACTTAAAGTATCTATACTTTATTCTGAACGCGGTTTTTCATTTTTTATCTTTCATAATGTGTATATGATAATATATATCCGTGATATCAAGCTTAATAAATCACTTAGTTTCTTATATCTTGTCTTGGATTTTCGAAATCAAAGATAACAGGTATTAATCCTTAATTATAATAATATTTAGTGGCTGATAATCCACGTATAACTGTAAACTGCTGTTCTTTTTTAATATAAATAGGACTTTATGTCCTGCTAGTGACTTTAAAAGCCTGATATTATCTTTAGCTAATTAATTATTAATATACTCTTATAATACTTGTAATTTTTTCTTAGATATTAGGTAAATCTTCCTGCATACCGGTAACTTTTCTTTTTCTATAGGAATAGTATGGTTATACTTTTTATGCTAAGGTAATTCAGATTACTTTAACTGCTTAAACAAATCTTTGAATCTCTTATATTATAATGGAATCTATATATCACTCTTAACTATAGCTAGAAGTTTCCATGAATCTTCTAGTCCCTGGATAGTTGTTTTAATCTCTGTGTTAGTATTGTTAATACTATATTTTCAGTACTTTTTTATTATTATTAGTACCTATCCTGATAGTTTTATAAACTAATCTTTCTATAATAGTTTGGTTACTGCTATTACTTGTATGACTATACTTGAGATGCTATTTTTCTTTAAGTTATCTCTGATACTTGGCGTATTAGATTTTTGTGGCATTCTTAATCTTCTTATAAATTATTTAGTCCTTGTTTTAGCTTCTTGTTAAGTAGCAGGCTGTACGGATCCAGACCTTATATCTGGTTCTTGCTAGTATTGTCTTGGGTAATCATAATTCATGAATTAAAGATTCTCAGTCTTTTAATCTATCTGCAGGTTATGATTCCTGAGTTATAGAATCTCTAATATAATATTATACTATTTTAAAGATGTCATGTTGAAGTCTATACACTTATAGTAATCCTTTACAGTTATAGATACGGTTTCTGATTTAATTATTAATATAAGAGTTCCCAAATTCTCTTTATTTAGTTCTGTAATCAGTTCAGATTCTGTTTTTTATTATCTGAGTATTTTAAGCTATTACATGAATCACGGGTTCATAAAGTTTTTAATCGCTTCAAAGTCTATCAATACTTGGGCTGATCAATCTAATATAACTGCTTAAATTTTCAGATATAGCCCTGACTCAGTGGCTGCTAATTGCTGTTCTGGCTAGTTAGATTCTAACTGCTATAGATATCTTCTTGGAAATCTCAAGCCTTCAATCTTTATTGTGTAGTATATTATATATTAATTATTAAAATATACTAGTTAATATATTAATCTATAATAAGAATGTTTCTGATACTCTTTACATGCGTAATTAAAAGTCAAATATAGATAGTGACTTATCTTAATCTTAATTACTTCCGGTATCTTAGGTCAGTAATTAGCAATGTACTTCTAATCATGATATATAAAGTAAGTATTTATATAGTATATAAGCTAAGAGAGTTTGTTATATTTCCAGTAATCTCTACTTTCTTTAAAATATATATACAGATATAGTTTATTACATTAAGATTCTGTTCCAGTAATATTTATTTTCTGGCTAATCTCTGATAGCTGATAATAGTAGTCTGTATTATCTTATCCACATGTTAGATAAACTTCTTAGTAATAAGAGTATCTTTATAGATATTGTTTTCAAGTCTTGTTTTATGATTTTTAATATCTTAAATCTTAATGTGGGCAATACTGCATGATTATCTTAAACTCTAGATAAAATTATGCTGGATTCTTTAAGATTTTTTTCAAGATATAGTCTAACTAATAAATAATATCCTTCTTATTGTTCTTTTGGTTTTTCTTATCCTTGTCTCGCTGTGATAAATAAGATTTACTAATTTCTGATAAGGGTTTTTCCAGGATATTAGATATCTTGCTAAGTCTTTTCTTATTAGATTCAAGATCTTTAAACGGAGTACTATACTCTTTATTTAATAGATTAAATTTATTTTAAACTATACTAGGATAGTTGTTCTTCGAAACTGGCTTATAACTGTTATTATTAACTTCTATGGTCCAATTTAATAATACAGATAATTATTGATTTTCTTATTGACTTGGTAATGCTGTTAGCTTATCCGTGATAGCCTGTTATCTCAACTGATCACAGTACATCCTATTCTCTGATATCTAATTATGCTGAATAATATATAATTTCTTGTTATCTGGTGTCTGCGTCGCGGATTCTATCCAAACTTTATACTGAATAGTAGTGATATTATAGACTTCTCTGCCTTGATCTTGGTTTGTAGCTCTTAACTGCTTCTGAGACTGTTGTTATTTCTAACTATAGTTCTTTAATTAATAATCTGTTTTACTGTAGCTAAAGTACAAGCAGTCTTGTTTGCACTGTTTGAGTTCCTTCTTAAACACTCGAGTCTGTTAAGTCTGATGTTGTGCTGCATCCAGCTCCATTAGTTTCAGTCTGTAGGGATCTTCGTATTCCAAGCTTCTAGGTTATACTGATCTTCTGTTGTTGGCTCGGTAATCTGATTAACTATTTTGTTAAGGTATAGACTTACTAGTTTATTAACTTTATCGTCGTTTCGTGTTGTATTTATATAACTTGTTATTAATCTTGACTACTGCTTTAATCATTTTTAACAATATGTTCAGTTATTCTTGCCAGATGAGTTTCTCTTAAATCTTTATCTTGAGTCCTTCTTTAAATCGTATAATGTAGGTGTTGTTATTCTAATCTAAGTAATTGGTAACTTGCAAAAACTCTGAAGCATACTTAGATACTGATCCAGTCTGCTTGAGTCATTATAACTTTTACTCAGTATTCCATGCCGTATTAATATCTCTGAATGTCTGTTTGAGACACTGCTTGAATTTGGTATAACTGGTAAAGATTTGCTTTGTATTATTATCTTAGTTATCTACTGACTTTTCTTGATACTTACAGATATACGGTTTAAACTAATTAAATACTAATCCTGTTAGGTAGGTGGACGTGAAAAGGATCTTATTAATCTTACTTTTAAGTCTTTCTCTGTTCATGCCGAGATACAAGTCCAACTAGGTCAAGAAAGCCCTGAGCTTTGCTTGATTGCCGTCGAATGGCTCGGGTAGTCAGACCTTAACAGATTTGACTGTTAAGCGATCTTTAAGTAACTAGTTTTATCATTCTAAGATAGTGATGCTTTCTTGTAACTGACTAACTATATCTATCAATTCTTGCGTTGTCAGGCCCTGTTACTGTGGGGCGCGCGATAAGTTTGATGTAGTTAATATAATAAATAGTTATCACTGGGTAATACTTATACTGACTGGTACTTAATGTATCAAATCTTAGGATTGCTTCTCCCTGTTCCTGTTAGCTTAGCTCCCGTTCTAATACGTACCTTGAACTGAATCAAGATAGGTTAGACTGATGACTATCTAAGAGGTGACTGGTCTTGAACAAGAAAAGAGAAGTAAGGCCAGATAGTGCCGCGCAACTATCTGTAAGTAAGTATGGATGAGTGTTATTATTAAGCTTTATTAAAATATATAGTTACTTAAAGATAATTAGATTAAGCACGAAGAATAGAATTAATTAAGTATATAAAAGAGTATTCTTATATCCTATCCTTTATTATAGTATCATTATGTCATGTCATATTACTTGATATATTATTTTATAGTGCTGCTATGTTCTGTTGTAGCGCTGCTATGTTCTGTTATAATACTACTATATCCTGTTGTAGTGCTGACACGTTATAGCTTGTTGCTGATATGTTTATCACGGTCACGTGCCGTGTAACGGCTCCGGTTGTTGGTTACTCAGATCGGGATTCTACTCAATAAGAGTCCTCATCTGTCCGGGCGTAGCCTTCTGCCTGACGTGTCCGCCTCACTAGTCGTTCAGCTAGCAGGGGTCCGTAACAATTACCTGGTGCGGCGAGAGGTGGTGGTGCGGCGAGTGGTGGCCGACCCAACCCGATAGGGTGGGGCGGGCGGCGCGACGAGTAAGTAGCGCTAGGTAGTTAGAAAGACCAATGGTCACTTTGTTTTGGATCGACCGTCAGGCGTCCAGAGCTACCTAGTCATTATAGACGGGTAGCAGGGCCCGGATGGCGTAGACGTTGTCCCCCACGAAGCTCATCGGATCCTTGACCCAGAAGGACCCAAGCTCGGACTCGCAAGACACGTCAAGTTGGGACAGCGCAAGTTCTGGAACACCTATCGATCCAAGCATGTCTTGCACTGGGAGAAAAATCAGTAACGAAGGCGCGGTTAGGACCCCAGAGGCTCCGCTGAGTCATCCACAGGACACGAGTCAAGCGGGTCACACTGTTGCTGCCCACGAATCGGATCTCTGGACAGCTTGTTTGTTCCGCTGACTCAGAGGAACAGGAACATGTTGACTCCGGACGGAGACTCGGTGGCGCCAAGCACCGATAAACTGACACATCTCATTGGCTAGACTTGCACGGTGACAGGGACCAGGAAATGGCGTCGGTCCACTCCCGGCACAAGGTTACCCCGTCTGGACAATTTTTGTTACGGTGGAGGCTGAGAGCTCCTAGGTTCATAGCTTATACTAGCTGTATATACAGAAAGTGATGGCTTAGTCACTATGTTAGCTGTATGTAGATAAAATACAATCCTGCAGTTGAATAGGAATACTTGGGGGACTGGTGAGGTTGCTACAAATAGATGTCGCGGAATTGTAAAAAAAAAAAAGAAAAAAGAAAAGTCCAAATGAGGTAAGACAGAGCCCCACCGGGCTGCACGAAAGAGGCAAGATCGGGCTTGGCTGGCCGCGGCCAAAAGCCGACGGTTTGAGTGAGTTGGATCCGCCCCAGCAACGGCCAGCAACTCTTTCGAACTTTCTTCCTCTCTCTCACTTCTCAGTTCTCACGTACCTGACTAGCTCGGAATGTTCTCAATCTACCTGACTCAGCGGACCTTCTTTGCACCCGAATTGTCCGGTGGGTCTCTGGCTCGGAGATAGCCTTGATCCCGATTTCTAAGTTTCAGGGACCCACCGCCCCCATCGAACATGCCGGTGCTGATGCTCCCCCCAGGAGTATATGAGCTACTCGCCGCCCCCCCCATGGGCCCGATCAGAATGCCATCCTTATTTCCGATCCACAGGGTGACCTTGACGCTTGCAGCATCGTCAAGTCACCAACTCAACCATCATGGAGGAGGACAAGGAGAAAGTCTCGTACTCCTTGGGAGTACCCGAAAGCAGGGATGATTCCGACAGCACCGCCACCGTTTTGGAGGAAGATCCCACCATCACCTCGCGCAATCCCGGAGTCAGTCTGGCCGATGGATGGGCCTTGATGCCTCAGGTCAAACAACAGAATGAGCGCGACATGCAGTCGGGTTTCAAACGCAAGGAACTCGGAGTCACCTGGCAAAACCTGTCTGTCGAAGTCGTCAGCGCCGAAGCCGCCGTCAACGAAAATTTCCTTTCCCAATTCAACATTCCTCAGCACGTCAAAGAGTCCCGAAACAAACCGCCTCTTCGATCCATCCTTCAGAACAGCCATGGCTGCGTTAAGCCTGGGGAGATGCTTTTGGTTCTGGGTCGGCCCGGCTCCGGCTGTACCACCTTGTTGAAAATGCTGTCCAATCGGCGCCTGGGTTACAAATCGATCGAAGGTGAGGTTCGCTATGGATCGTTAACATCGGATGAGGCTGCCCAGTACCGTGGCCAGATCGTCATGAACACCGAGGAAGAAGTCTTTTTTCCTACCCTGACAGTTGGTCAAACGATGGATTTTGCGACGCGCCTGAAGGTCCCTTTCAACCTCCCGAATGGCGTCGAGTCCCCCGAGGCCTATCGACAGGAGGCAAAGGACTTCCTCCTCCAATCCATGGGTATCTCGCATACGAACGACACCAAGGTTGGCAATGAATATGTTCGCGGTGTCTCGGGTGGTGAGCGCAAACGTGTTTCAATCATCGAATGTTTGGCCACCCGTGGCTCCGTTTTCTGCTGGGACAACAGCACTCGTGGTCTGGACGCCAGCACGGCTCTGGAATGGACCAAGGCCATTCGCGCCATGACGGACGTCTTGGGCCTGTCCTCCATCGTCACCCTCTACCAAGCCGGCAATGGTATCTATGACCTATTCGACAAAGTGCTCGTGCTGGATGAAGGCAAAGAGATCTACTATGGCCCCATGACCGAGGCGCGGCCTTTCATGGAGGAGCTTGGCTTCGTCTGCCGGGAGGGCTCCAACGTGGCCGACTATCTCACCGGTATCACCGTCCCCACCGAGCGCAAGATCCGGGCTGGCTATGAGAACCGCTTCCCTCGCAACGCGGACATGATCTTGGCCGAATATGTCAAGTCGCCCATTTACACGCGGATGACCTCGGAATACGACTACCCCAACACCGATCTGGCACGCGAACGCACCTCCGAGTTTAAGGAATCCGTTGCTCAAGAAAAGAACAAGCAACTCCCCAACTCCAGTCCCTTGACCGTGGACTTCATCAGCCAGGTCAAGACCTGCATCATCCGGCAATATCAAATCATCTGGGGTGACAAAGCCACTTTCTTCATCAAGCAGGTGGCCACATTGGTCCAGGCATTGATCGCTGGTTCACTCTTCTACGCCGCTCCTAATAACTCGGGTGGTTTATTCGTCAAGTCTGGTGCTCTATTTTTCTCACTGCTCTACAATAGTTTGCTGGCCATGTCCGAAGTCACCGACTCTTTCAGCGGTCGGCCGGTGTTGATCAAGCACAAGAGCTTCGCATACTTCCACCCCGCTGCCTTCTGTATCGCTCAGATTACTGCCGATATCCCCGTTCTTTTGTTCCAAGTCAGCGTGTTCTCCCTCGTCGTGTATTTCATGGTGGGCCTCACCATGAACGCGGCCACTTTCTTCACGTATTGGATCATCGTCTTCACTGCAACCATGGTGAGTCACTGACCATCTTCCCATCCTCATGAGAAGTACTGACTGACATGTCCCCTCAGACCATGACGGCGCTGTTCCGCGCGGTCGGTGCCCTTTTCAGCACGTTCGACGGCGCGTCCAAGGTCTCCGGTTTCCTCATCTCCGCGCTAATCATGTACACGGGTTATATGATCAAGAAGCCTCAGATGCACCCCTGGTTCGGCTGGATCTACTGGATCAACCCCATGGCGTATGGTTTCGATGCACTCCTGTCTAATGAATTTCACGGCAAGATCATTCCCTGCGTGGGAACCAATCTGATTCCCAGCGGCGAGGGTTATAACGGAAACGGACATCAGTCGTGCGCTGGTGTTGGTGGTGCCATCCCCGGAAGCACCTATGTCACTGGAGACCAATACCTGGCTTCTCTGTCCTACAGCCATACCCATGTGTGGCGCAATTTCGGTATCCTCTGGGCTTGGTGGGTTCTCTTTGCTGGCGCGACTATCTTTGCCACGTCCCGGTGGAAGTCTCCCGGCGAGACCGGTTCTTCTCTCCTCATTCCCCGCGAGAGGGTTGACGCGCATCGCCAGATTGCCCGCCCCGACGAGGAATCCCAGGTCAACGAGAAGGCCAACAAGAAGCCCCACGACGAGAGCACGCAGGATGCAAGTGACCTTGACAAGCAGCTCGTTCGGAACACGTCCGTTTTCACTTGGAAGGGTCTCACCTACACGGTCAAGACCCCCACGGGCGACCGTGTGCTGCTCGATAATGTGTATGGATGGGTGAAGCCCGGCATGCTGGGTGCCCTCATGGGCTCCTCTGGTGCTGGTAAAACCACTCTCCTTGACGTGTTGGCTCAGCGTAAAACTGAAGGAACCATCCAGGGCTCTGTCCTTGTCGATGGACGCCCTCTGCCGGTCTCGTTCCAGCGCTCTGCCGGTTACTGTGAACAACTTGATGTCCACGAAGCATTCGCGACCGTCCGTGAGGCATTGGAGTTTTCCGCCATGCTCCGCCAGCCGCGCCATGTGCCACCTGAGGAGAAGCTGAAATACGTGGACACCATCATTGAACTCCTGGAACTGCACGACATTGCTGATACTCTCATTGGCCGTGTTGGAAGTGGATTGAGTGTGGAACAACGCAAGCGTGTCACGATCGGTGTCGAGTTGGTCTCGAAGCCTAGCATTCTTATCTTCCTTGATGAACCCACCTCAGGTCTCGATGGTCAATCCGCGTATAACACGGTTCGTTTCCTGCGCAAGCTCGCCGACGTGGGCCAGGCTGTTCTGGTGACCATCCACCAGCCCTCCGCTCAACTGTTTGCTGAATTCGATACGCTTCTGCTCCTTGCCAAGGGTGGCAAGATGGTCTACTTTGGTGACATTGGCGACAACGGTCAAACTGTCAAGGACTACTTCGCTCGCTACGGAGCCCCTTGTCCCGCAGGCACCAACCCTGCTGAGCATATGATTGATGTCGTTTCTGGCGCTCTTTCCCAGGGTCGGGACTGGAATGATGTCTGGAAGAACTCTCCCGAACACACCAATGCCCTCAAGAACCTCGATGACATCGTCAGCGATGCAGCCTCCAAGCCTCCTGGAACTGTCGATGATGGCAACGAATTCGCCATGCCTCTCTGGAAGCAGATTCTCATCGTGACCAAACGTTCCTGCGTCGCCGTCTACCGCAACACTGACTACGTCAACAACAAGCTGGCCCTCCACGTCGGCTCCGCCATCTTCAACGGCTTCTCTTTCTGGATGATCGGTGACAGCGTCGGCGCGCTACAGCTCCGCCTCTTCACCATTTTCAACTTCATCTTCGTCGCCCCCGGTGTCATCAACCAACTGCAGCCCCTCTTCCTGGAACGTCGTGACATCTACGACGCCCGCGAAAAGAAGTCCAAGATGTACTCCTGGATCGCCTTCGTGACCGGTCTCATCGTCTCTGAAATCCCCTACCTCTGCATGTGCGCTGTCCTCTACTTCGTCTGTTGGTACTACACCGTTGGCTTCCCATCGGACTCGAACAAATCCGGTGCCGTTTTCTTCGTGATGTTGATGTACGAGTTCGTCTACACTGGTATCGGTCAATTCGTGTCCGCCTACGCCCCCAATGCCATCTTCGCCTCCCTCATCAACCCTGTCATCATTGGAACTCTCGCCTCCTTCTGTGGTGTTCTAGTGCCCTACGCCCAAATCCAAGAATTCTGGCGTTACTGGATCTACTACTTGGATCCCTTCAACTACCTGATCGGCAGTCTCTTGGTCTTCACCACCTTCGACGCCCCCGTCAAGTGCAAGAAATCTGAATTTGCCGTTTTCAGCCCTCCCAACGGATCCACATGCCAACAATACCTGGCCGATTACATGAGCGGGATGGGCGCGCGCATGAACCTCATCAACCCCGACGCGACGAGCGACTGCCATGTCTGCGAATATTCCCAAGGAAGTGACTACCTTTACAGTATCAACCTGAAGGACTACTACTACGGCTGGCGCGACGCAGCCATCGTGGCCCTCTTCGCCATCAGCTCGTACGCCTTGGTCTATGGTCTCATGAAGTTGCGTACCAAGGCTTCCAAGCAGGCCGAGTAATCCACCGCACCCCCCACTACCCATTATTGTATCCCATGTTTTGCATATAGACAAGATACACCCTTTTGTTCTTCTTTTTTTGTTTCCTTCCCCTTATCTCATTTCCTGGATCATACTCGCTGTCATCCTGTTAATCCATTGGGTCCGTCGGGACGATTGTCATCATCCTTCGAACCCACCCCCTTCTCATTTCTCTTCTACCCATCTACCTCCGAAGATTAATCAAGACAGATACATACTTGTGTCTTGCATTCCGGGAGTTTGCCTATTTTACTCTATAAATACATACATTTGATTGATAGAGATGTATTGATGGTCATGTGTAACGTGCTGGATGTTTCAGATATGGCGCTTCATTAGATTACCCAAATACAAATACCCTCCTCATTTTAATCAGGCTATACTTTCCTTTCCTGTGTAGATGCCTTCCCCGTAATTCCACGCATGAAGGAAGAGTCAGAGAACCTGCGAACTCGTCGCGCCGCCAAACCATCGTTTCCGGGGTTGGGTCTACGAACCCCCCCCCAAGCTCAATGGACCACTGCCGTATTTCTAGAACATATAGATAGATCAACACTGCAACCCCAGCGACTACAGACAATTCAGTACTAGGGTAGAATCCGTTCCATCACGACTTGAGTAAATTTGATTCAACCGAGGTAAATAGCAAAAAGAAGATAAAAAATGATCACAATCTCCCATACCTCCACTCGTGATAATCCAAGTAGGAAAGACAAATAAGTAAATTCACAACACACAAACTAACAAACATGACGCAAATCAATCTTTCAAGACCAAAAAGCTAGAATAATTATGAAACGCATGACGAGTCATTCCTCCTTCACCTTCACCAAAGCCGATTTCTCCGCAATCCTCCCAGCTAAGTCCATTAACGACCCACTGGACAAGATCTCCAGGATGGAGACCGCGCTTTCGATGTTCTTCAGGATCCAGGTGCGCAAATCAACCGCGACGTGTGAGTCAATCCCATATTCGGTTATGGGGTTGTTGGGGTCGATTCGGTCGATGGGGATGGAGAGATGAGAGGCGATTCGCGTGCTGAGAGCAGAGTAAATGATGGATGATGCTTCGTCGAGGGATTTGGTACACTGTAGGCTGTCTCGGATGGTATCGGGGGAGGAGTCCGTGGTGGTGGTATCTTCGGTTGGGTCGATGAATAACCGACGATAATGGGCGAAGAGGGGTGAGTCGAAGTTGGGGAGCGAGTGGGTTGGGTTCCAGGTTCCTAGGCCGGTGATGATCTGGGAGGAAAAGGGTTCGAGTCCGGCTGGGTGGTCCAGTGCTGATGTGATGGCGGCTTCGATGAGAGACATTAGGGTAGGTGTGCCTGTGCCTTGGAATCCTTGCTTTGCCATCTTCGATGCGAGCTCGGTGTTTTCGGCTAGGTAGCCGACGTCGGTTATGACGCCGAGGTCGAGGGAGACGGTCGGAAGACCAAGGGAGTTGCGGTACGCGGCGAATAAGTCCATGAAGGTTGAGCCGGCGGCGTAGGCAGCTTGTGTTGCGTTTCCTATGATGCCGCTGATGGAAGAAAGCATGATGAACCAGTCGAGGTCTTTTGGGAGGTGGTGGTGGAGGTTCCAGGTGCCGGTGTGTTTGGGGCCAAGGACGGCATTGTAGTCCTCGACTGTCATTTTTTCAATGTGGATGTCCTTTGTCTACATCAGCAGGGTTTAGGTATAAGGTAAAAGAGACATACACGGAGGACCATGGCTGCTTGAATGACGCCGCGAATTGGAGGCGCTGTATGTGCTAGCTCACAGATCATTTGTTCGACCTGGGTGCTGTTGGAGATGTCGACAGCATGTACAAAAACACGAACGCCTTTCTCTGCTAGCTCACGAACTGTGGCCTGGGACTGCACGTGGGACAGACCGCTCCTATTGACGAAGATCAGGGTTCTGGCGCCGTGGTCAGCCATCCATAGCGCGGTCGCTCTCCCTATGCCGCCCAGTCCTCCAACGAGCATGTAGGAGGCGTCGGACTGGAGGAATGTGTCTGATTGCTTCGGTTGCATGACCTAAAGGGTCAGTATGGCTAAGCGGTTTCTGAAATCTTGAAGGGGGTTTTTATGTCGACTTACCTGAACAAGATCCTCCGGCCCGGCTGAAAGAACTATCAGGTCCGCCGGCTGATCCGACACAAGTGCATCCAAGGCTTCATCAATCTCGGATATAGCGTATGTTGTAGGGCTTACAGGACCCCGAAGTTTTCCACCGCGTAAAAGGCCACCGACTTGTTTCCAAATTTGATCCACGAAGTCTGAACCCATATTTCGAACGCTATCGAGGCTGAATGATGCAAACATCACATCGCCCGGGGAACGGGGCAGTGCCCAGTTAGAACCATTCATGGACTGTGTGTCGGAGAGTTGTAGAAACCGCCCTGATCGATTGATATACTTCCACAGAGACTGATAGGTTCGGTTATCGGAGGAGTCGCAGTTCACAATGACATCGAATCCCGCCACCCCAGACAGTTGGGCGTTGTCATTGGCGACAATTGTCTCCCCATGAAACAGTATCTGGTCCTTAGGAATATCGTATGAAGTTGACAAGAGGCCCCTGTCAGCTGCCGTGTCGACAAGGAGGACAACGTGGGCATTTTGTAGACAAATTAACTCCAACAGAGCCTCTCCAATGGTGCTGTCTGCCAAGCATATCAGGACTTTGTCTGACGCACGAATGCGAGCCAAATGATGGATGGCATAAAATGCCGAGCAATAGGTCTCCGGTAGAGCTGCACCTGACTCAAACGACATGTCTGGTGGCATCTTGTAGAACGCCGTCTTCCGATCTTCATACACATTTGCCACTGTTCCGTCCCCAAGACCAGCCGCCCTGTCTCCGGGGACAAAGTCATGGACCTCTTTCCCCACGGCCTCGACAATACCACTGCAACTGGATCCCAGCATGTGACCAGTAGCAGTGCTGAATACAGCCTGTGCATCTCGTTGCTTCAGATCAGCGGCGTGCACCCTGATGCGCACACGATCTGTCGCAAGGTCGGGACGTATGGTTTCGACGAAGCGGACCTTTTGTGGGCGAGAAGCACTATCGTATATTGCTTGAAGAGGCCTTTCATGCTGGAAATATTCATCTTTAAGAATGTATTGGTCGTTTGAGGTGGCAAGATATCGGTTCAATGCAGCGTCCTCTATGATTCGAGGAAGAAGTAACAAGCCATCCCGGGCTGCATACTCATCATCGATTGGAGTTGGCTCATCCATCAAGAAGTGGCGCTCAATGACACGATAAATGACACCAGCAACGTCGTTCGTGTTCGAAGAATCCCGTCTATCCAACTCCAAAGTCACTATACGTCGAACTGCAGATTCCGAGCGAGCTGTCCGCGCAAATCCAGTGACCAGGCTTACATCCGGATTGCTATACAACATTGTCCCCCCTTGTGTGACCCACAGCACACCCGATGCTTCCAAAAAGATTCGCTTAATGGCTGCAAATATCTCTTTGTGGACATGTGCTAGTGTCGATGTGTTGAGGTCACATAACACGATACAAATCTTTCCCACCGGGTTGGCATGTTGGAGACTGGTAACTTCCACAGCCAGAGAGGTGGAGAGAAGCATGTCCTGTAGATGGGCAGATAATTCATTGTCGTCTTCTGTAATCAAGAGAATATCCGCGGGAGAAGGAACATGCTCATGTCCAGGCCGTGAGATAATCATGGAACGCCGCCCCCCAGACTCAACTAAAGTGGTTATGCCTGAGAATCGAGCTGCTTTCAGAGACATGTCCCAGTCATCGTTGGAGTAAGTTGCTCGATTATCGATCCATGTCTCTCCCCGGTCGGCAAACAGAATAACGTCCACTGGGCTTTGTAATGAGTTGACCAAAATCAGATGACCATCGGGTTTGAGCAGCGAGTGGATGTTTTCAAGAGCATCTTGAATAGATCTGACCCGGTGTAGGCCATAAGGAACAATCACAACATCATACGCCAGATCACCAAGCCCCTGGAATTTTAGGTCCTCGGTAATATCCAGTTTCTTGAAAGTGATCCAGCGTTTCCATATGGATAATGTTTGAGCTGCCGTCTCAAACACCGTTTCGTCTGGACTGGTAACAATGTACCGGCTGCATCGAGGGCTATTGCTTGAGTGCGCAAGTTGCCGTAGGAACCTCCACGAGGATAGGCCTGTCCCTGCATCTATCTCAAGTATCGATACCATGGGATCCTTATGGCTGACTAGATCTAGGTACTTGGAAATACTTTCGTAGACTGGATCCCGGAGCGAGCTTTCCCAGTAGGCGTCCCACAGAGATTGGTCATTGGAAACAGTCGGGCCACCAAACTGCCCTTGGAGTATTGCCGGAAGGTTATGGCCCATCGTGCACAGTGCCTTTCCCTCAGGCCCTGGTAGTTCTGCGGACTCAGTATGAAGCTCTGAGATAGGTCTTGTCAATACCCGTTTCCCATCACATTCCAAACTCTCAAGGTAAAGTTTTATAAATGGAGAGATGCCTTCGAAGTGAATGTCTCCCAAATCAATCATTGCTTTTCGCAGATAGAATAGAGCATAATCCTCGTACAGCCTCTCTCTTTCCAGATCTTCATCGTTCAACATAGTAAAAACCTTCACGAGATTTGAGAGGGACTCCACCGACGTCATGTCTGGGTCGGCTTTCCATTCGATCCTGTATGCGAGTCTCGCTATTTGAAGGTTCGTTGAACCTTGATCGATCCGTCGACAGTGAAGCCCGGTGATTGAAGCTGCGATCGTTTTGTCCTTCTCCGCAACAGCGATAGAAGCCACAATTTCGCCTTTTGTTTCCTTGGTGATCCAAGTACGCACGCCGAGCTTGTTTCCAGCCGCATTTTCCATACTGGCCCGAATATTTATCTCCTCGATGCGAACAGGAATCGCTGGACTTCCTGTCATATCAGTGTTAATAAAACATGAATGTATAATACCGTCTAATGTACATGGATGAATGAGATGAGGGTATTGAAAGTTCATGGGCATCACTGCGGCAGTGTCAGGGATGGTGATTTCCGCCAAGGAAGCCGCGTCGGTATAGGAGGCTTGGGTTATGTTGGCAAAGCACGGCCCGTAATCAAGTCCAGCACTGGCCAAATTCTCGTAAAATGCTTGAACATCAAGGACGCACGTGTCGGATGCAATACCCATCTGGGACTCGCTTGTTGTGGCACTAGGGCGTGTGCAAAGGCTTCTAACGCCAACAACCCCGGTGCAATGTTCCGTCCATCGATCGTCCTCAGTCGCGGAATATACATGGAACTCATATAACGGGCCCTGAAAGGAACCGTCATCCCCAGATAACCGCAACGAGATTATAACCTCGACCGCAGAAGTTTCTTGAAGAACAAGGGCCGACCGTATCAAAATGTCTCGCAGATAGAACCCAGTGATAGTGCCACCGGGATTGACAGATGCAACTTGGGAGGCTGCCTCAATTGCCATGATGATGTATCCAGCGGCAGGGTATACAATATTGGATTGAATCCTATGGTCCATAAGCCAAGGTATTTCGGATACACGTATAATGTTCCTCCACCGGGGCTCAAAGGGGCTCGACATGATGTCTTGCACACCAAGAATGTCTGTACGGGGGTATTTGCGGTTCCGAAACACCTTGCTCAACCGTGGCTCTGCCCAATAAGACCGAGAATGGTTCCAGGGATAAGAGGGAAGGTCCACTATGAGATGAGGCTCATATGACGGGTCAGGCTCGTTGATCGTGCGGAAGTCGACGGGAAGCCCAGAGCATGCCAGTGTTGCAACCATGGTCAATATAGTTACGACCGCCTGATGTTTCCGCACCAGAGCACTGGCATACGTAATATCTGCTGTATCTAATCTGCTATCTCCTTTCATAATTTGCTTTATCGGACCTGATAATGCTGCATGCGGGCCGATCTCCACCAAAAAGTCAACGTTGACTTTGCGCGCAGTACCAGCTCGCTTGGATCGCCTCTTACCCAGCGGGTTGGGGTTGTTCCTGTTACCACGGGTTTCAAAACAAAGAGTCCGTAGAGACTGGGAAAATTTCACCTGGCCAAGGAGATTTTGGATCCAATATTGCGGTCCTAGCTCTGTAGGCCTGAATTCCGTGCCAGTGACAGAGGAAAAAAATGCCACTGATCGATTGGGCAGGCACTGAGCTATCTCACTTTCACTCCGTGGTTTGATATGCGAAATGTATTTCAAGTACTCGTGGCTCACTGGCTCCATATGATGGGAATGATAGGCAACTTCGACAGCTAGGCGACGACTGAAGACTTCCTTGTCGCGGATTAGCTCCTCCAGCTCCTGGATCGCTGCCTCATCACCGGAAATTGTAACACTATTTGGGCTATTAATGCAAGCCACAGTGGCCTTGCCTGACTGCAACTGGTCTATATAAGGCTGGGCATCATCCGCAGACATCCCGAAGGCGAGCATGGTACCTTTGGCCCGGTTGTTATTTGTGGGCAAATTTCCAGCCGTGACACCGCGATAATAGGCAACGGCCATGGCATCCTCCATATTTAGAGCGCCAACAGTATAAGCCGCAGCTATCTCGCCACTTGAATGCCCGGTTACGGAGTCGGGATGGATTCCCCACGAGGCCAGAAGATCAACCAGGGCTATTTGCAAAGCGGAACAAATTGGCTGGCTGTAAACAGGATGACTGAGCTGGGCATGTTCCCGTGCCTCGAGTATATCTGATGTTTTGGAAGAATGTTAGCGGTGGCAACCATAACATCTGAGGCGTAGCATACCCACCAGCAATACGAAAGGGTGCGTGAATTCTCGCCATATAGGAGTCGATCCTGCGGATGGACTGGCGAAAGACTGGGTATGCAGCCATAAGGCCTTTTCCCATTCCGCACCATTGCGCTCCCTGACCAGTGAAGACAAATCCAACGTTTGGCCTGCGAGGAGCTTTGTACACTTTTGCCGCTCCCGCCAGGGCTTCTGCCACGTCGGCAGCGGAGCTACCCAGAACCCCGACTCTGTACAAGTGCGCAGTACGACGCTCATTCAATGTATATGCAAGATTACTCATGAACACATCGTCTGCTCCTGGGCCTTTTTCTAAAATATATGCACGTAGGCGACGAGTGTGTGCCGTAATCGAGTCTTCATTGAAGGCGGACAGCAAGAAGACGCGAGTTCGATGAGCCTCCAAGGGCTTGATGTGATTCCCGACGGCGCACGATACTGGTGGCCGGGCTATCTCTATCAGTCCACGGTCGGACATATATCCCCAAGCGTCTTCCAGGATTACATGAGCGTTGCTGCCACCGTACCCAAAACTGTTAACAGAGACACGATGTGGACCTAATGTGCCCCAAGTCTCGCATTCGAGTTGAACCTTTCGGCGGTTGAGAAAACGTTACATATGGCCGTCATGGAACACGCACCTTCAACTTCCACTCGTCGAGCAGGATCCGGGGATTCAAGGTGTTGAAGTTCCGATTTGGTAGAAACATGCGATTCTCCAACATCAACACTGCTTTGATGACACCAGCCACCCCACTGGTGCCTTCTAGGTGACCGACATTTGATTTTATGGAGCCAATACGCAGCGGTCGCTCTGCGGTCCTTCCTGGCCCGAAAACACGGGCCAAAGCCTCTGTCTCAATTGGATCACCGGCCTGAGTCCCAGTGCCATGTGCTTCGACGAAGTCGGTATCTACTGGGTCGAGACATGCCATCTGATATACGCGACGTATCAGAGCCTCTTGTGCTACACCACTAGGAAGCGTGATTCCGGGTGTTCTTCCATCCTGGTTAGACCCTGATCCTCGGATGATAGCGTGAATATGATCACCATCTTGAACAGCCTCCTTCAATGGCTTGAGTATCAAACAGCCAATGGCTTCACCCCGCGCATACCCATCAGCGTTCTCATCAAAAGTGCGGCAGCGTCCATTAGGCGAGAGAAATCTGAGGCTGGGTTAGCCATGGGCAAAAGGTGACTGGACAGGAACATACTTCATCATGGTCATGGTTGACATGAATTCGTGGCTCAGTATCACATTGACACCCGCTGCGATGGCCATAGAGGCATCCCCAGTCCGAAGGCTCTGACACGCGAGATGAAGAGCCACCAGACTCCCTGAGCAAGCCGTGTCGATGGTCACACTGGGCCCTTTCAGGTCGAAGAAGTATGATATGCGATTGGCAGTCATAGCCCTGGACTGGCCGGCATTGGTACATTGATACATGGGAATGGAGTCAGGGTCTCGAAGGAGAAGGTCCGTATAGTCCGCATTGAAGCAGCCGACAAAGCAGGCTGTTTGGCTGCCCATGATTCTGGACAGGGGGATGCCAGCTGTCGATTGTGAACATCTAACATTTGCCAGTTATAGAATCTCATACCATTCTCTAATCCTTCATATGTAACCTCGAGAAGTAATCGCTGCTGCGGGTCCATGGCCTAGTACGCAGAGTGTAAGCAGATCTCTATATGATCGACGGCTATGGTTCCAGATGTACCCACCGCTACCTCGTCTCCTGTCATGTTGAAGAACGGCGCGTCAAACAGCGATATGTCTTCGGTTAGAAAATGACCACCTTCGACATGTATCTGGTGTGCGGTCAGGACAACATGCCGGATGGGGCAGTGGTGACCTACATACTGTGCCGTGCCTGGCATGGTCGGGGTGGAAGAAGGCGGAAGGATTCCATCTGGATGTCGGGATCGGACTCCAGGCTTCCCGTCCCTCGACGATCATCGTCCATAATCTCCCCACGCTGGTTGCATCTCCGGGACCACGAAAACCCATGCCAACAATGGCAATGGGCATGGAGGCATCCTGCTCGAGTATGGATAGGTCCGCATGGCTCTTCGGAGGGGGAGGGGAAGGAGAGGAGGGAGGAGAGGGAGAAAGCGACCGGTCGGGAATGAGGGGACGATCGGCGGCGGGGGCAGTCATGGCGGGCCGATTGGAGGGGAGACCACGGGACTCCACGGGACTCGCTGCAGCGGCTGCCCGCCGTCACTATCTATACGTGCCATTGCAATAAGACCCGACACCCGTCGCGATTGCATGGCTGTGTGCTACGTGGAAAATTCCCGGACTGTTACAGGGGATGTTTGATGTGTTGCATTAACTTAAAGGGTACTTCCATCGGAGCTTCATTTCTGGCGCCACCCCACACTGGTGGCGGTCGACAAGCAGAGCAAGGTAAGAATCACCAGATTGCCAATGCTTGGATTGCTAATTTTCTGATGGCTGTTGTTATAGAAGAGACGTTTTTCTTGTCCCCCGGGACATCATGGCCTTTACTATGCACCACCCACGTGGCCTTGTTTGGATCGCACAACTGATACAACGCAATCGAGTATTCCAATAACGGATCCTGCACCCCCGCAATCGTCACTGTCGGTATGTTGATATACCCTCCCAGGTCCGAATCGACCACGGGATCGCCACCGGGATCCATACGGAACGGTGGTAAGGAGTTGATAAAGATGGCACAACGGAACAGTGGCGCCTCGCGCGGATAGGTTTTGGCATGGTGGATGAGGAAGCCGGCAGCCAGGGTACCACCATGGGAGAAGCCCAGGATGCCGTCAAATGGGCCGTCCTCGTTGACGACATCGTACAACCAGTCATACGCATCCATCAAGGACGCATTCCCGGACTCCGGATCGGAGAGGGGAAGAGGAAAGTGGTAATAGCTATAGTAAGGGCCATCATAGAAGCCTGCGATGCCGGGTCCCGGGGCAGAATCCACATCGCCTTCGACGAAATGGAATGTCGCCGTGTTATCGCGACGCAGGTCCGCCATCAGCCCACCTAGAGAGTCAGCCAGGGGAGTGGGATCAATCAGGATGTTACATACCTAGTTGAGATTGAAAGATCTACCAGCATCAACGTAAGTGAGACATATCAACCTCAAACGGAAAAGAAAGCCTCACCTTGACATTGGTGCCCCAGCCATGGAGGCAGAGCAGTTTCAGCGGCATGTTGCTCGAGGGGTTAGGGAAGGAGGCCTACGTTGACGGAGACAGCAGCTCGAAGCCATGGTGAGACCGATTACACCCAAGCGGAGGAGGATACTTTATCAGAGATGCTTTCTGAAGCTTTGATGATGGCACGACCGGTGCGGAAGATTCTCTCCAGCGTCCTCGACCCTTGGTGTCACCACGGATCATTTGAGCAGGGGCAGGGAGGGGGCAATGTCCCGATCGAACGGGCGCATGGAAGTGGCCGTGCAAGCTGCGGGTGGATACGATATACGACTGGGTCCCATCTATCTATATCTATTATTGTTCTGCGCAGGTTGGGATTGTACTGACTACTGAGTCTGGCGATCAAGACCGAAGCCGAGCAGTACGTATACCTATTACCTACTGCAGTGCAGCCGAGAAGCAGGTATGCCTGAGGAATGACAAGAAAGGAAAACGGGAAAACGCCCCCTGACCCGACTCCGCCGAGGGTCTGGAAACACCGGCAGGACAAGCCACCGCTGATTGGCGAGTTGCCACCACCGCGACGCCATGGCCCCACTTGGTTGCGTGGTGGGCGGTCGTTGATTGGTCGCTGAGTGGTCCGCCGCCGAAAGGGCCCAACCCAATGGTCGGCCGTCCAAAGGGAATGGTTTGCAAATAGTGAAAACTTTCCTGGTCTCATTCAAAGACATTGGGCCACCGCGTGTCTCTCAGGTACACGCCCCTTCTAGACCTCTCGCTCGACGCTCCTTCCGATAAGGATGTGCATTAGTCCCGTGTGAAGGGTTCAAGCACGATTTCCAGCGCGGCAGAGAGGGGTGACAGAAAAGAACGCGATGAGGAAGCATTATTATTTTGCTTCGGCAGGTGTGGCCGATGAGCTGTCAGTTGGTTTCATCGTGCAGCGCTGATCCTTCATCAATTTCTCCGTTATCTGGAAACTGGGAAGGTGTGGTCTTATTGATTCATCCGACCTGCTCCACCGGCTGTTCCCAGCTAGGATCACTGCCAATCATTCTCTCCTCCGAGCGACCCATGAAGTCATGACCGTCTCTGCCCGGCTCTGACCTTAAAAAACTGCTCCGACGGTGCTGGTCACCTCCTTCTCCTCTTTCCGACGCTTTTCTCTCTTCTGCGACTCTCTTATCCGCCAATCTGTCGCAGCTTGACGGGTGCTGGTCTAGACTCGACTTATTTTTGGTTCGGCCCCCGTGGACGCGCCGTTGGTTATCCCACGCCTCCACCGAGCCGCGGTTTCAACCGAATCAACCACCATTTTTCCCTTTTTTTTTTCTCTCCCGCCTCGTTCCCCCATATTATTATCCGTCTTTGACACCCCATTATTCATAGTTTGCTGGTTCTTCCTTTCTCATTCGTTGCTGCTCTTTATATTTGCCGGACGCCTCCGGATTGCTCGGTACTGAATCGAATCTCTTTGCTCTTCCTGTCGCACCTCATCTTCCTTTCCTTCCACCCACCATTTTGGTTTGACAGACCCTGATTGTCCGCGCAGCTGGCTGCCCGGACTTTACCAATGTCGGAGTCACCCCGCGACGATCCCTCCTATGAGCTCCTGGGGCGCCAGAACAGCTGGGAGGGAAACGACGACACCTTGGTCCCGCGCGAGAATGGCGAGCCATCTGCGCCCCCCCATCACGAGGAGCACCATGATGGGCCCTCAGAAGCTCCTGCTCCCGCTACTGCTCCTACTGAGGACGCCTCAAATGAAACAGCTAGACCTGCCCGGGTTCGATTTCGCTCGATCAGCAACCACAATGAGGGAGTGCCTCAACGCCCCTCGATGATGCCGCGTGCAGACTCTGATTTTTCCGTTCGTACATTTCATTCGGTCGTACCAACGGACCAATCTGCCGATCTGGCTGATTACTTCGAGCGCGAGACGGGCCCGGAGGATGGAGAAGAGGAGAACACGAACAAACGCTCGTCCCCCGCAGTCGAAGAGACTCGAGACTCTTCTCTCGAGAAGGATACACCAGAGCAACCCATGTCGGCCAGGGACCGCTGGAAGAACGCCAGTAAATTGATCCGTCAGAAGACGGTGCTCCTAGGCGAGCGTCTTGGTCGACCCCTCGATGACGTTGGTGACTTGGGAGCAGCCATGTTACCGGACGACCTCGAAGGAGGCTACCCACCACGCCGCAGGCCCGAAGAGACGGAGGCTTTCGATCCGCATGCCCGCGACGGAGAGGAACCGCCTCCCCCTCCCAGCGCAGAAGCCCATCGACTCGTTCGCAGCATGACCCAGCATAACATGCACCAACGCCGCAAGCCCAGGTCTGCCTATGCCAAGTCTGGGCAGGAAACCCCCGATGGACTGGGTCGCCCAGACTCGTGGTATGGAGCTGGAACCCCCGGGAACCGCGGCGGTGGCGGCATTCTCTCCCAACTACTCAAGTTGCATGCCAGCCAGGCCAACCGGGACAACATGTCCGTTACCACCGACTCTTCGGATAACGAATCCGTGGTCTCCTCGGGTACTGCGACCCCCAGACGGGACTTCCACTCGGGCACGTTTTCGTCAGGCACTGCTACGCCTAAGAAGGAGAAGTTGAAATGGTATAAGAAATCCAGTCACCAGTCCACTGCTTCCCTGGTAGAGGCGTCGATGAATCTGAGCCGGGCGAGTCTGCCAGCCTCGGCGGACACCCTCGTGAATATTGCACCCAAGAAGGGAAAGAAGAAGCGCAAGACCCGCCTCGAGGATGAAATTCGCGTCACGGTACATATCGCCGAGATTCTTGCCCGTCAACGATACATCATGCAACTTTGCCGTGCGCTCATGCGATACGGCGCTCCCACTCACCGTTTGGAGGAGTACATGCAGATGACGGCGCGCGTTTTGGAAGTTGAAGGACAGTTTTTGTATCTACCTGGGTGTATGATCATGTCCTTCGATGATTCCACCACGCGCACGGCGGAGGTGAAGCTGGTCCGCGTGGTGCAGGGAGTGGATTTGGGTCGCTTGGCAGAAACGCATAACGTCTACAAGAATGTCGTCCACGACATGATCGGTGTGGAGGAGGCCATCCAGGAACTCGACTTTATTATGAAACGCCCCCCACGGTTCAACAAGTGGATCCTCGTTGCTACGTATGGTTTGGCCAGTGTTGCCGTCGGTCCTTTCGCTTTCGATGCTCGACCCATTGATATGCCCATCATCTTCTTCCTCGGATGCCTAGTTGGTTTCATGCAGCACGTACTGGCTCCTCGATCAGTGCTCTATTCCAACGTGTTTGAGGTCACGGCCGCCATCTTGACGTCGTTCCTCGCGCGCGCGTTTGGATCCATCAATGCCAATGTCGACGGAGGGGAGGAGCGCCTGTTTTGCTTTTCTGCGTTGGCTCAGTCCTCGATCGCCCTGATCCTGCCTGGTTTCATGGTGCTGTGCAGCAGTCTGGAACTGCAGTCGCATCAAATGATTGCCGGTTCAATCCGTATGGTGTACTCCATCATTTACTCCTTATTCCTAGGGTATGGCATCACGGTCGGCACGACCATCTATGGACTGATCGACGGCAATGCTGCCACCTCGACGACCTGTTCGAATGAGGGCGTGTGGTACAGCAAGTATATCCAGCATTTCATTTTCGTCCCAATTTACGTGGTATTTTTGGCGATCATCAACCAGGGCAAATGGAAGCAGGTGCCGGTGATGATCGTCATCGCGGTCTGCGGCTACGTGACCAACTACTTCAGTACTCTGAAACTGGGATCCAACTCGGAGGTCGCGAACACGGTCGGTGCCTTCACCATCGGTCTCTTGGGCAACCTATACAGTCGACTTTGGCACGGTCACGCCGCCACCGCCATTCTCCCGGGTATCTTCGTGCTTGTGCCGTCCGGGCTGGCATCCAGTGGATCTCTCCTCGCCGGTATCCAGTACGCCGAGGAGGTGCGCAACAACCTGAAGTCAGGCAACACTACATCGACAGACAGCACCTCGAGCACGTCGATCGCGAGTCTGGGTTTCGGTATGATCCAGGTCGCGATCGGCATTACCGTGGGTCTATTCATTTCCGCATTGATTGTATATCCCTACGGCAAGCGCCGCAGTGGTCTCTTCAGCTTCTAGATATATCCCCCAGCGTTTTATGCGTTTCTACGTTCCGTTACGTTCTTCCTTGGACTGATGTATTTCGGGTATATTGTGTGATTTGCATTTGAGCCGGCTTAGCATAGATATGATTTATTGACTTTCGGTTGGGTCATTGCAGCGCAATGTGCCTTGTTTCTAGTGGGTTAGAGTTGACATAACCTTGGTGAAGTATAGTACTGCAGAACTCAATTGATTCCCTACCAGAGTAGGAATTCCAAGGGAACAACATACCCAATTATGATTTCATCCATGATTCATCCGGGTTATCAGATCTACACAAGATCCCATCACTCTTACATTATTAACTCCTCCATACTATACACATAACACACGTTCTATCATCCCCTACATTCTCTCTCCACCCAGCCTCCCTCTCCTCTCACCCCCCAAAGCCGAAACCAATACCAATACCAAACCCAAAAAAGAATGTCCCCCAAAACATGGCTCATAACCGGCTGCAGCAGCGGCTTCGGCCACCACCTTACCAAAACCGCCCTGGCACATAACGACACCGTGATCGCTACATCCCGCGACCCGTCGAACCTCCGCGCTCTCACACCCACTTCCAATCCCAACTGCGAAAGTAAAGCCTCGGAGGGTAGAGGGAAACTCATCCCAAAGAAACTCGATCTCAGCGGTCCTGACCACGAAATCGAATCCTTCGTCAAGGATATTCTATCCTCGGTCGGGAAGGTGGATGTATTGGTGAATAACGCGGGATTTGTTTTTGAGGGCGGGATTGAGGAAGCCACGTACGTTTTTACTTCTCTCTTGATTTTCCTTGGATGTTTCAGAAACGCAGGGGAAATAAATCAAGAGTCTATGGATATACGGAATGATAAATCATACGAAATCTAAAACTAACGCTAACGATGATAATAATGATGATGTATAGTACAAACGAAATCACCACCTACTTCCGAACGAACCTAACCTCCCACCTCACACTCACCCGCGCCCTAATCCCCAGCATGAGGACCAACCACTCTGGTCTCATCGCCACAATGGGCTCTATCGCCGGATGGGGAGGTGTTCCAGGGACGGGGATCTACTGTGCGAGTAAAGCGGCGATGGCGATGTGTACGGAGGCGTTGAGGGAGGAGCTGGCGGGGACAGGAATCGAAGTGACGTGTTTGGAGCCGGGGCATTTCCGGACGGAGCTGTTGTCGGAAGAAAGGGTTGTGAGGGCGGAGAGGAAAGGTGAGGGGTTGGAGTGGTTGAGGGAGTTGGATGGACAGCAGCCTGGGGATGTGAGGAAGGGGGCGCAGGTGGTTTATGAGGTGTTGATGGGGAGGGGGAGGTATGGGGGGCGAGGACAGCTGCCGGGACGGTTGCCGGTGGGAGGGAATGCGGTGGAGATTATTGGGGGGGTGTTGGAGAGGCAGAGGGGAGTGTTGAGGGAGTGGGGGATGGGAGGGGAGTGTGATGTCGAGTGAGTGGATATTTTGTTTGAGGGTTGGAGTATATTGTGGAATATGTTAATTGTATTTATGCTTGAGAGATGGGTGATATCGTTGAGGTAAGGATAGATATTGTATGAGATGAAGCATGATAGGCACGATATACGATCCCTTGTGCTTTGTCTCCGGCTCGCACTGGGCAGTGAGCTTGATATTGTGCGCAATGCGAGGTCGAATATCATGTTCCCTTCTGCCCATGTTCCACTACATGTGGCGAATAGACAATGAAAGACCGCCCAATTGACAGGACATCCCTGCTGTTTGTCCGTCATGTTGCGGACCAGGTGCTCGGTCACATTCTATCGAAGAATCCTCAAGTATCCGAGAATACCTCGAGCGTTGTTGAATGGGGGTTTGTGTCAAAGCCAAACTGCCTCGATACAGTACGCAGATCGCCTTGGCCGCATGACCATCATCACAGATACTCATTCGGTATCTATGGGCAAGCTGGATACACACTTCGCATGAGGGAGCTTTGAGCCGGTCATGCGACACCGCGTCGTCGGTAGCTCCTGCAGCTCTCCCAGCTCTATTGATTTCGCATTGGTTGTTCGCTGAGTTGCATTTCTAACTTGCGACTGTCCGGGAAGACCATGTGCCATAAGAGGCGAGTTCTGTTGTCTACGATATCAATCGTTTGTCTTCTGCAAGGCGTGCATATGTGCGATCAGCTCGATCTAGTGTCTATAGTCGTTTCCTCCAGTCGAGTTTCCCATTGTGGACAAGGACATGGGGATAGGATAGGTGCGAGCCGTGGGCCAAAGGATTGTCCTACTTGTCAGATTTTGGTCTTTCTCAGCAACCTGGACCCAGTGCCAGCTTTTGACGGTGGAGTCTTCTTTCGCTCGCTCTCTTTCCCACATGACCGTACACAAAGTTGCGATTATTTCACCAGATGTTAGTTATCGGTGAGAATCTCCTTGGACCGGCGACCATTTTCGTCAAGCAGCCGCTGTACCGTGTTTATGTCCAGAACCCGAATGCTTTCTCTAGAGCTTCGTTGTATAACTTGAATCTAGAGAATGAAGCTCCAAGAAGCACATAAAGGATGCTAGCTCAAGTATCGTGTCCTTTTCCGTCTTTAGCTTGGAAGACGGTACCATATGATCCTGGGTCATCTAGGTGACCTCTGATGTACTGGTAGAACCAGACGCATCCTACATAAACAGATCCAACCTCATCTTGATGGCGTCTCCTGTTGCCAGTGAGCCATCAGACACGAAGGCCTAGAAAGCAGTTTCGACGATGGCAGTATAGAGAATACTGGTTCAAGTCTGGCTCCAGTTTGTCATAAGAACATTGGCTACCCCGTCTTCAATTTCATAAGCAGTGTTTTCAGCATCGTGTAGCCCCCGTATGTCGTCGGTACATCGGTGATGATATGGATCAGACTCAAGGACAACACCAGACAGGATGCTTCAAATCCTGCACTCGTCTTTGTGTGGTTCCGTGCAGACGTCTAAGTGTTTCTGCAGATATTAGACAGAGGTAGAGATGGATTTATCCGACACCAGATAAGATGCATGTCGCGCTTAGAGATTACAATGATCAATTCACCCCCAGCAATCCCAGACCAGCGGATTATATGATATCCACATGCTGTAGCTCCAGGATTTGGGATATTTCAGAATATGTTGCACTCAGCATGATACACATACTGAGACCCATGTCAGATCCAAACTGGATATTCATGCAGTAGATTAGACTGCCGCTGACTGGTCTCTAATATCAGAGCCGTCGCGTCTGGATGCGTCACCATTCGTAGGATGTGCATGATGATTATTCGCTGTGGAACCCAACCCTTTAATAACCGATCGCAGGCCATCGTCGTCTGCTCGAATTATCATCGTGAAAAACGAGTGTCGTGGTCGACAAACGTGTCTTTTAGCTTTATTGGAGGATATGAATGTGACACCGTCAGCTGTCTCTATGCTTCGTTCCCAGTTCCGGTTACTCGGACATTTGAAACGGCTTTATAGACATGCGAGGGACGTGCAAAGATTTCGGCGTGTCCAGACTCGCATGAAGTATCTTCAGCCTGTTAGTATAACGATAGTGTTATTTATTAGGCCGTTTAGTTGTGGATGCGGTCAGCAAGACTGTCCAGGATTTTGATTGCCATCGTTGGATGCAGAAGCATGTCCCAGAAATTGCTTCGGGGATCTAATAGTCGGAAGCTTGAAACGAGCATGTACTCCAATGGTACCAGATTGTCGAGGGCTGCCTTCCTATCATCCATTGAATCATGAGCCGTTTGTCCTCGTCAATATACCATGACGAGATCGCCTGTGATCTGGTCGATCCATGTTGCAAAGCTTTCGGGATCTCCCCCATGGCGTCACCCGTCGCGTACCGTCGATTTAACTCCTTCAGAGTCAAGACATCCAGCTAGACCGCCAGTCAGTCTGCAAATCTTCGTCATGCCGTTGACTCCATTGGGTTATAGCGACTGCTGGGCAATTCCCTCCTTCTAGGTCATAGTCTCTCCGAAACCTTCCCATGAAGCAGATGTAGTCATACTGACTGCATCCAGGGAGCTCACACCTTTTCTGTATGCAGGGAAATGAATACATTCTGGTCTTGTTGGATTTTAACCTCTGTAGAAAGACTCTCAAATGGTTCGTTTCCATCCTTTTCTTCATAATTTGTTTGGTTATGTTTTCGGGACTGAATAGGAAACCCATTTTTTCCATTCCTTAAACGGTAGTGTAGCTTTTAGACGGTCTGCAACACATCTTCACGACTGGTAAAAGACCATTAAAGTACGAAGAATAGATAGTGCTGCGTCCGTTGCGCATCATTAGTCTTCAGGTTGTGTTGGACCATAGATTGTATGAAGACATCTTCCGGGGTCATCGACATGGCCCTAATATAAAGAGTGACGTCGAAAGATGTCGTGTCACGAATAGGCTGTGTGTGGACACACCGTCGCCAATGAATTGGTGTGTTCATCTTTTCGAGGACGAATGTTTCGTCTATGAGACTAATTTCCACATGGCTGACGATGATGATTGCATTTTCCGTATGTCGCACGTCTTGGTCGGTGCTCATGTCGGTATTATGATGTATTTGTTCCAATTGTCGCCCTTCTTGGCCGTTTCTTCTTGTTGGCGCTTTGAAAGACGAAGGTGGCTTATCCTCTCGTTGGTAGCACCGTTATCATCAGTACATACCTCGCGCGGTATTGACTGATTGCATCGCAACCATAAAATGGGTTATTTGCTAGATGTGCTAGCTGATAGGACTGTATCAGGGATCGACTGTGTCCGGGAACCATGGCCTGGATCATGGATTAGGATGCCGCGTTGCCGTGTCGATAATCGCGTTGGCCAGTATAGAGCCCATTCGTGAAGTGCTTCAGACCCATATGCTGAGAGAGATCCCAGATCATGGCCATTGTTGCAAGTGGCTGACAGCAGAGGTCGCAATGCGAGCTTTGAGTGTCTCCAGTCGAATGCTCGTGGAGGTGATGAAGCAACAGCAACAGCAAGCAAATACGCTATTCGTATAGCCATTATACTTCGATGTCATGCAATGAAAAGGATATGTTTGTCATGAATGTCAAGATGATACTGACAAGATGGTATACAAGAACTACTTCATCGCTGACTGCGAGGTCTGTATATGGGTCAGCTAGGTGGGTTCTGAAAAAGCCTTACAGACCCAGGGGTCTCACCTGACCAGGCGTCCTCTTCTTGTTCGCTCAATTTCTGTCACAATACAGCTAACAGGTTCGTTTGAAAGCAGTATTAGCGGCAACGAGATAATGCTAACCGTGTATACGACGACGTGGCGCTGGTGATAGAAGGAGTCGAAGCAAAAGCTGGGGAGAGTTGTACTGGATATGAAAGACGAGGAGGAAGAAGGCGAAGACGACGCAAGTTAGGAGATGTAAGGAAGAAGGAAGAAGTAAGAAGGAAGAAACACAAAGACATAAAGAAAAAAAAAGATTAGTGGAGCCTTGGATGATGTAACAGAAGAGTGAAGTGAATTTGAAGAGTATATTGAAATGGAGTACATGATCTTTAGTACTATATCAGTACTATTAGTCATCGTTCAGCTGAGGCCTTTTGGTGCAGGAATGAGTATAGCTTGAGATGAGGAGGGAAAGAGAGAAAGCTGAGAGAGAGACTTTAGGGGGTATTTATACCCGCGAAAGAGATTTTCATCCTTTCACCCATCACAGTGAGGTTGTTCACGCTCTATTGAGGACATGAAGTTATAGTCATTAACGTAACAGGAGTGACGGAAGCCAGTGACGAGCTGGACGTGACTGCGATGAGAAGTTCAGCTGAGTGGATCGGCCGGGCGACACTAGACGAGTCAGCTTCCAATAGTTACGCCTTGGCACCACTTACAATGAATCCTCCGTCCACTTTAATCTATGGGATCAGCATGTTCCCCATTCACGTTGCCGGATCTTGAATAGATCAGATTTGCATCCCCTGGGCACCATGGCAGGCCCACTTCCGCATTCACGATAAATTTCCGGTGACGGCCCGCCTGAATGTCATTCTCTATCCTGTCAAACTATCGGCTGACCTGTCCCTACCGCGGTCAATTCTTCACTGCAGCCAGTATGCATTTCTCTTCTCTTTTGCTGGCATCTGCAGCCATCCTGCCTGCCTTTGGCTACAGTATCAACGACTTCTCCTGTACCAGCACCGAGCACCCGAACCCCGTGGTGCTCCTACACGGTCTGGGTGCCACATTCTACGAAGACCTGAACTATCTGCAATACTGGCTTCAGGCCCAGGGCTACTGCACCTACGCCAAGACCTACGGTGCATACGATGGATTTCCCTTCCTCGGTGGGCTCAAGTCTATCGCCGACTCCGCCCAGGAAATCGCGGCGTATATCCGCGAGGTGAAGGAGGGGACCGGGGCCGAGAAAATCGATCTGGTCGGTCACTCTGAAGGTGCTTTCCAGACCCTCTACGTCCCCAAGTTCGAGGATGGCATCTCGGAGATGCTCGACAAGCTGGTGGCCATCGCGCCCCCCACAAGGGGCACCAACTTTGCCGGAATCTATGACCTTGCGTACGCTTTTGGGAACATGTCGCGCGCCGCAGTTGGCGACATCTTGGATACCGTGGGGTGCGCTGCCTGTGACGATCTGGGCCCCGATGGAGCGGCAGTTGACCGCTTGAACGACGGAGAACCCATTGTGCAGTCTGGGAACAACCTGACGGTTATTGCGTCGCGGTTCGACGAACTGGTGACACCAACCACGACCTCCTTTGTCCACGAGGACGGCGTGACCAATGAATGGGTGCAGAGCACCTGCCCCCTGGATCCCGTCGGCCATATCGGCGAGGCCTATGATCTAAACGTTTGGAACCTGGTCAAGAATGCCCTGGACTCCACCCCGAAGCGTGAGTTCATCTGCTTGCTGGGATCTCCCGGAAAGTAGAAGTGGATGGCGTCTGTCTGCATTTTGTATAGAAAAGTCTGTATTTAGATACCCAAATAGACTATGGTGTGTAGAAGTGATAATGTATAATCATGTCGATGCCATTTTCCTTCAAGCCTTGGCTGCAGGGCCCGAGGCCCCTCCACGCCCATTCCTCTCATCCACCAGCGTGGAGTCAGAGCGAACAGGAGCCTGTTGGCCTTGCACACGATTATGCCCGTCTCTAAAGTTGATCAGTAGCGGACAATGTATCGGGAACCTGGGGCCATACCCAAGTTTCTTGTTGGGTAAGAACAAGGATAAAATCACTACCGGGGCAGAGAATGCCAGGGCGGCAATAGTAATAGACCTGTACCTGTCAGCTCATTGTCTATAACACTGTGGGCGACAAACACACCCCATTACATCCGAGTACTGAATGCAAGTTAGCGAATTGACATGTAGAATGAGCAGACCACTTACCGCTCTGTCAATCGCTGTTCGCTCCGCTGATCCCCAGGCTGGCAGCGTGCCGGTGATCGAATTGTACAGCCTATCCACTGTGGCCTCATTTACACCGGACCCCAAATGCGACCGTAGCTGCTGACGTAGCTGCCCGGAATAGATTCCCCCTGCAATCGCAGAACCTATGCCGTTGCCCAGATACGCGGCTAGCATCACCAATGACGTGACCTGGGCCAGCTCAGCATGCGACACTGAGATCTGGGCTGCCACAATGCCCACCGTCTCGATGATACCGCTTCCAACTCCCTGGACTAACTGCACAATGAATAGCTCGGTCACAGAGCTCTGGTTGGTGCGGAGGCGAACCATAACCCCATATCCAACCATCCGAATAATCGCTCCAGCGACTCCAATCCATTTATAGGATCGTAGACGGTACATCAGCAGCCCAGTACCCATGCCGACCAAAGCTTGCATGATGCCGTTGGTATAGTAGAGGAACTGGGCGTTGCGCGCCGAGAAGTTGTGTGATACCTCAGACCAGACATACAAATACGTATGTGTGGCGCCAAAGCTAATGTTGTCGATGCAAACCAAAACTACCGGGATCATAACCGAAAGGCTACGGAAGTAGCGCACAGGAACCACAGGATGTCGGGCCACATATTTCTCATATGGGTAAAGACAGGCCAGAATCACCACGCCCACTGCAATTAGAGCATCGACCCATGGAGTCTTCCATCGGCTGGCAGAAGTAGCAGCCAGCGTGATGGGAAGTAGAATCAAAGCGAAACTGCCGCTTAGAATAAGAAGCCCACCCAGATCGATACGGGAACAGAAATCATATAGATTGAGCTGTTCGTTTAGTACAAGACCCGACCGCTTGGCCCGTTGTTGGAATACAAGGAGGGTGGTGATGATGAAGCTGGCACCAAAGGGCATCAAAATGGCGAACATACCGATTCCCCAGCGCCAGCCAATACCATCAACGACGCTCTGAACAATAAAGGCAGACACCCAAGGGATGATGAGAAACGGGACGTAGAGGATATTGTAGGCGAAACCTCTCCAACGCATTGAGGATAGATCCGAGACGATGGTGGCATTGAGAAAGGATGTGCCGGCTTGTCCGATGGAATAGAGGATATAACCACCTGCGTAGGTGCTGAACGTTTTGGAGGATGCGCAGAGGATGTAAGAAACCACGTAGCAGGTAACGGCGAAAACATAGGCTTCGCCGCGTCCAATGACATCGGAAACCTTAGCAATTGGGGGTTTGGTGATGGCGGATATGATGCTTGCTGCGGTGTTCAACGTAGCCAATTCAGCAAGCGCATCGAATTCAGACGTTGCGAAGTTGCGGTAAGTTCCCACGGTCGAGTTGTCCAACTCACTATAATACACGCTTCGGTTAAATACTGCTACAACTGTAGAAGAACAGGTGCCTTACTATATGACCATCATCATCGCCAGTCTGAAGAAGATGAGCACGTATACTGGAATCGGGACATGTTATACGTACCCCACATACAGTAAGTACCTGCCTTTGCGGCCACTCACTGCCTCAGCGGCTTGGATCTTTGCCGCCCCGGTTCCATCTGGGGCCGTGGCACTCGATTCCTGAACGGTGACATCGATTGTGTTGTTCTTCTCATTATCAGTGGTCATAGGTCCAGGGACCTTTTCCCGTCTTTGCGACGGACGGAAAAATCTGCTCCAGCCAGCCATTGTGTAGATGCGATTACTAGGGGACGGATGTCTGTTGGGCGGATCACATCAGGTATGTATGCTTTTCGTTGCGCAAGCGACGGATCAAGATAACCGGGATCAAACCGAGTGTCGAGTGACCAAGCTCACTAGTGCGAACGACTCGGCTCACTTATCTCCATCCCTGGTCATCAAATGCGGGGCGTTAGCAAAGTGGATTCACCCCGGTATTACGGCCGAATGGCGTTATCAACCGCCATACACGACCATTGACGCACCTCAGACTGGTTATGGGCCGATAGGTGGAGGATGGATGGATAAATGAGTGAAGCAGGAGATGGTGGACAGTCGAAAAGATCGACATGACGAAGGCATCAGCTAACGTGACTATCGCCCGGTGGGGGGATGCCAATCCATAACCCCGAGAGCGACTCGAAACGCCTTGGCCAGCAAGGGCGAGGAGCCTGGAGCAGCCACTGAGTCTGCCGATCCGTCTGAAGATCGACCACTATAGGCCGGACCAAGTCACCAGAATGACAAACATTCTCGGGTGCAGCAGGACTAAAATGATGGAAGAATGTGACAATTCCTGGTGGCCACTTCTGATAAGAGCTGCACTAGTCGACATGATCCTGCGGGGGATGGCAGCACCTCCCAACAAACATCACCTCCGCAAATCGGCGAAGAGACAGCTGTCGACCAAGTCGCTTCTACCATCGGAATATAATGTGACGTTGTGCTTCTGCCAATAATCCTACTGATCAGACCAAGGAGAAGATGAAAAGATACCCCGTACTCTGTACTCATTACCTAGATGGAAGAGTAAAGATGGGCTGCGGAGTGGAGAGGCTGGCACTTTCCCCCACTAGGAAACTGTTAAGGGGAACTAATTGACTCGTCGCAGCACGTGACCCACGCGACGCGTTTTATCCAAGCGGGACTTTACAGCTCAAATTCGGCTCAAATTTTTCCTTTTGGGGTCCTGACAACATGCTGCTATCATCTTACACTGGCTTATTGTCTAAGAAACAGTCTGCAACTTTTCCACCCACAATATTGCCTCTCTACTGATAGGTTTTACGTCATGGCGGATCTATTGGTCCTGGTCTCCGACACGGACGACGCGATCAATAGGGAGTTCGATCAATTGAAGGACGAACTGAAAAAAGGTCCGACGACAACGCGCTCTACTGCGACTACGAAACCAGCTTGCCCGTGAGCAACGATTGCTAGCCCGAGATCAACAGCATCAGCGTGCGCTCCGCCCCCGATCCCCGAACGAAGTCGCTAGCGCTCCCAACCCACCGTTGGCGACCATCATCACCAGACCTTCCTTCGCCGATTACAGTGCCGACGATGTACTAGCGCGGGGAATTAAACGATCCTACTCCGAGGAAGCGGAAGATTTCCCTCAGGGCGAGCCTCCTTCCCTTGCGCTTGGTCCAATATTTCACGAATCTCCCCAGGCGGACTTGCAGGAGGCTATTTCGCGTCTGGAAGAACATTTCGCGCAA
This sequence comes from Aspergillus sclerotioniger CBS 115572, assembly GCF_003184525.1. NCBI lineage: Eukaryota > Fungi > Ascomycota > Eurotiomycetes > Eurotiales > Aspergillaceae > Aspergillus > Aspergillus sclerotioniger. The sequence continues at coordinate 375,206 of NW_020291010.1, read as the reverse complement.
TGGGGGCACTATTACTACTCAGATGAGCGCAAGATAATGGAGGGGCGTCGCCATATGTCGATCCTTCTGTTGGACAAGTGGACTGAGCATGTCATGTCAAATCCGGGGTTACATACATGGCATGGCTTCCGCAGCTTCGTCCTGCATCGTGAAGTTAAGAGTCTTGGTTCAGAGGAGGCTGCGCGACGATACGATCGCGCGTTTCAGAAACCGACGCAGTCTGTGAGAGATCACGCCAGCCATCTGACCCAGCTGGAGCACGAGATGGGGGTCGTCTTCGACGATGATGAACGCATTCTTAAGCTCTATGATACCATTCTTCCGGAGGTGCGGGCAATAGCGGATCATCCTCGATGGCACCAAAGTGACTTTCGCGCATGGGTCAAAAGGTTAAGCGCAGTGGAGCTCCAAATCCCCTGTCGGTATCAAGTGATTGGCAGGAAGTTGGAGATGCAGAGAAAGCGGCGTCGGATCTGATGATGAGGCGATTGCCAAGTGCATTGTATATATCGTTATTTATCTATGCTATGGTTGAGTGGACAGGATACCACTGGCTACCTATCTGCATTTGGGAGATAACGGCGTCCACCAATGATCTCTTGGTTGGTGCCGACTAGTTCCCGAAAAAGTTGCTGCTAAGCGATAAACGGAAGGCCCAAAGACCGGCCAGCAATGCAAGGGATCACGGGCCACCAGCGCTGATCGCCTGCTGGCTTTCTTTTTCCACTCTTCCTCTCGCCGTACGCAGCTGATCCTGGCCAGCTGAATCCATCCCCCACTTCGTGATTATTGCCAATCCCTCCGTCTTAATTCGTCGTCGATCATCACTCTGCAGATGCTGCCCCTCGACTATCACTTCCAGCTGGGTTACATGTCAGCCTGCCCAATATCTTGGGCGGGGCATGATCCAGCCTGCACTTAACTTGCGGGTACTCCTTGACAGCCTCCTCCAGACGCCTGCGTGCTATGGTATGGAAGTGGATATCGTGGGTTGTTCCAGAACAAAGGACACATGGAATCCTTCAAATCTTCTAGCTTCACCACACACCCAAACCCCCATGTAGCATCTGCAAACCGACGACCATGGTGGGAGGTGACCCATGGCATGGTAATCGCTTTGATAACTCTGGCAGGACTCGCATGGTGGGCATTGCCTTTCCATGTTGGGGCGACCAGTGAGGGTATCGTTCTCTCGAAGGGGGAATTTAGTTGGGATCAGGTGCGTTACTTGTATTCGTCACGACAGCATCTAACACTGCACCAGATTACCCCTTCCCAGTCACTCGCGTACCACGACTGCTTCGATGGGTTCCAATGCGCCCGTCTCGAAGTCCCAATGGACTACAACCGATCCGATGGTCAAGGACGACGCTTTGCGATCGCCATCACTCGGCTTCCAGCGAAGGTTCCGGTGACAGATCCACGGTACGGTGGCGCAATCTTGATCAATCCAGGTATATCCGCTCCTGTCTGTGCCATAGATGCCGATTAATTGTGGATGCCAGGTGGCCCCGGTGGCTCGGGTGTAGCCCAGGTTATAAATGGTGGCAGAACTCTGCAAATTACTGTGGATGCGGAAACCGACCCGAATGTCGAGGATGCAGAAAAGCTTTCGCGGGACAAGTACTTCGATATCATCGGATTCGATCCCCGTGGCGTCAATAACACGACTCCAGGGTTCAGCTGTTTCCCGAATCTGTTTTCCCAGCGAAACTGGGAGCTGCAGGTGGCGGCAGAAGGCATGTTGGGAAGCTCGGAAGTTGCGTTTTGGCGGACCTGGGATCGTGCGATCGCCCTCAATACAGGATGCTCCGCCAGCTTGACCACGCCGCCGAGGGATGGAGACGAAGCCTTGGGCGAGCATCTCAATACGCCCCCTGTCGCTAGAGATATGCTGGAGATTGTCGAGCGACATGGCGAATGGCGTGAGAGACAAGGTCTAGCGAGACAGCATCAACACGACCGTCTTCATGGCTACGATCGGGGACAGAGTTTAGTGGCGCGGACGAGATGGAACCGGGGACAGGAAAAGCTTCTGTATTGGGGCCGGTCGTACGGGACCATCCTAGGTTCCACGTTTGCAACTCTGTTCCCCGATCGCATTCATCGGGTTATCCTGGATGCTGTGGTTGATGCTGACAAGTACTATTTGGGCGACGGGCCCAACCCTGTCGAGGATGCTGATGCCATTTTCGATCGGTTTACGCAATACTGTAGCACGGTCGGGCCGGACGACTGTCCCTTCTGGGTCCAGGGTGGCCCAGCCGCCATTAAGGAGGCCTACCTGGCCCTGGAAGACACTCTTTACAACCGATCCCTGCCAGTTCGCTCATCGGCCACACGGGGCCCGGAAGTCGTGACCTGGAGTGATTTGAAGATCATCCTGCGGATTGCCATGTACCAGCCGCTTCAAGGATTTCCTCTGCTAGCAAAGTTTGCGAGCGAGCTGGCCAAGGGTAATGGCTCTGCCCTGGCCGACCTGAAACATGGCGGTCGCTCACCGTCGTGCCCTTCGAGCCGGTGTCTTCAAGCCGGACCATGGTCCGCTGAATGTCAGGTTACGGGGCACAACGAAGCATATTCGAGCGCGGCTATCCTCTGTGCAGATGCGGAGTATTTGCAAAGTACCGGGGAAGAGGAGTTCCGAAGTAACTGGGAGACTTTGCGAGAGGATAGTTCCATGGTCGGTGACTACTGGGCTGGGCTTCTGATGAGCTGCGTGGGGTGGGATCTGAAGCCTAAGTGGAAGCTCACAGGTATGATCCATCATCAATTTGTCTTTCTTGTCGCTGAGCTCTTAGGAACCTTTGCGGCCAACACGTCTCATCCACTGCTATTCGTAAGCAATACGCTCGATCCGGTGACTCCGCTGCGGAGGTAATTCTCCCTCCCTGCTTTGCGACCCTTGCTAATTGCGCAGTGCCCGCAAAATGACCCGAAAGTTTCCTGGTTCGGTGCTCTTGCAGCAGGACTCTGAAGGCGTAAGTTCTGTGACACCTCGGATAGTATTCGGCTCGTCTAACTGGCTAGCATTCGACCCTTGCCGCGCCGTCGGTGTGTGTACATATAGAGATCCGCAAATACTTTCAGACGGGCGAGTTGCCGCCTCCAGAGACGGTCTGCAAGGCCGACCTCAAGCCTTTGTTGGGCGCATCGCCGATGATTCAGGAGAGAAGCGCAGGAGAGCAGAAACTGTATGACGCGCTGATGGAGGAAGCGCAACGAATGCCGATAGCGCGATTACCGCTGTAGAATCTCGATGTTGTTTGTCTCCTGTGTTGGGAATGGCTCAATGAGAACAGACTTGACTAGACTTAGAACCACCTACGCGCGGTCAATCAATGGTTTGATCAAAGAACATTGGACATCTGCACCTGCTGAAGTGGGGTTGAAGCCAACCACTGATTGTCGGCCACAAATCCGAGGGCGATAAGCCGCGATAGCCAGTGGCCTTGCAGCCTCGGTCTTAAGCCCGTCGGTTACCACAGCCTGCCTTTGGTTGGTCCGACCCCGCCATGCCGATCAGATAAGGTCAGCCAGGCCCTCTCCTCATCCCTGAGCTGGCCTCCCTTCATCCCTCAACTATCCATTTCGTCCCAGTCATCCAATACACCTGCATTACACCATGGCCCCTCCCATTGAAACAGAAACCACCATATCCTCGCCACTCACCCTCCAAACCCGCCAATCCACGCAGGAGACGGCCGCCGAAACTGCCAAAGTGAAGAACGCCCCCGGCAAGTTCCCGCGGCCTCCCGTCTTCGAGGACAAATACAAAGAGCGCGAATACCTCAAGGGGCGTCTGGCTGCGGCATTCCGCATTTTCGGGAAGAATGGCTACGACGAAGGTACAGCCTCCTCCCATGTATCTCGCGGTATAGGAACTAACACATTGCAGGCGTGGCAGGACACATCACCCTCCGCGACCCGGTCGATCCCACCACCTTCTGGGTGAACCCATTCGGCGTAGCGTTCTCACAAATCAAAGCATCCGACTTGATCCAAGTGAGCCACAGTGGGGAGATCATCGACGGAGGACCGGTTCGGCTACTCAATGCAGCAGCCTTTATGATTCACTCTGCTATCCACGCTGCTCGACCGGATGTGCTCTGCGCCGCGCATAGTCACAGTATCCATGGACGGACGTTTTGTACGCTAGGACGACCGCTGGATATCACTACGCAGGATGCGTGCATGTTCTACAATGTATTCCCCCCTCCCGTACCTAGAGGCAGTCCAATCACTAACAGACCAGGACCACGTTGTCTACAAACAATTCAACGGGATTGTCCTCGCCGAGGAAGAAGGAAAGAACATCGCCCAGGCACTAGGCTCCAAAAAGGCTGCGTTGCTGCAGAACCATGGGCTCCTGACAGTCGGGAAGACCATCGAGGAGACGGTGTTCTGGTTCGTCAGTCTGGAAAAGTGCTGCTATACGCAGTTGATGGCGGATGCGGCGGCGGCCGGACGGGGTGGGCAGACAGTCAAGGTGGATGAGGCTGATGCAGCGTTTACATACAAGTCGATTGGTGGGTCGATGGCAGGGTATTTCAGCGCGAAGCCAATGTTTGATGTGATCCACGAGGAGACGGGGGGGAAGTATTTGAACTGATGCTGCTATATCATCATCACCCACCCTACCATACCATAATCAATTCATATCCATCTAATTCCTTATTTACTTACTCCCTCTTCTCTCTCCCCTCCAACACCCCCCTCACGTCCCCCCATTAATCGCCGTCAACGGCTCCCCACTCACCTCTCCATCCTCCCCCACCACAGCCAAAATATTCTCCATCGCCAACCTTTCAAACTCCATCCTCGTCTCCACCACCCCACCCCCAACATGCGTCGTCAACGTGACATTCTCCATCCCCACCAGTCTCTCATCAACCACCGGTTCAGACTCATGCACGTCCAACCCCGCCGCACTCACCTTTCCCCTCTGCAACGCCTCCACCAAATCCCCCTCAACCACCACTCCCCCCCTCGCCACATTCACCACCCTCACCCCATCCTTCATCCACCCTATCTTCTCCCTATCAATCAGCCCCTTTGTCCCGGGATTTAAATCACAATGCACAGAAACCACATCCGCTACCTCGAGTACCCCCCGTAACCCCCCGCCCCATCTCACACCCATCTCCTGCTCCCGTTCCTCACCACCGTCTAACCGCACCTTGTCGAAATAAACGACCTCCATACCTAATCCCTTCCGAGCCTTCTTTGCCACTAACGCCCCAATCCTACCTAATCCAATCAACCCGAGTACTTTCCCCCTAGGGTTATTTGAAATACCCGCTAAATTCCTATGACAGTCTAAAAATCTAGCTGGATCGCCCGAGCGCGCAGCTATCTGCGACGCCGTGAAATGTCGAAATACAGACAATATCATGTAGAGGGTTGTATCTGCGACGGCTTCATCGGATGCACCTGCGCCGTTGGTGTAGTAGATTCCGCGCTCTGTGAGGGACGGGATTGAGACGGTGTCGTAGCCGGCGCCGGCGGAGGAGAAGATTCTCATGCTGGGGGGTAGGAGGGAGATGAGGTGGGGGTCCCAAGGGGACATTTCGTTGCCGGAGGCGAAGTGGGGACGTAGGAGGGCGGTGATGGAGCCGTATCTAGTTCATTTCCTTATTGTTATTATCTTTGGTTTGGGGGGGTTGGGGGTAGGGGTTGAGAGGGGATTGGGGAAAGGTACTTGTTGGATTTCAGTGCCTCGATAAAGGATTCCCGGGTGAGGTCTTCGTTTCGGATGATGGTGAAGCGTTCGGAGAAGGGCCCGTTGTAGAGATCGTGGTTGTAGGCGATGGGGTCGCCGAGGTGGAGGACGATGGGTTTGGGCATTTTGGGTGTTGGTGTTGGTTTTGGTGTTGTGGTGATGTGGTGATGATTGATGGGTTGAGTAGTTGATGGGGGTGGATGAGTGAGGTTTTAGGATAGTTTCCCCGCATTTCACGCATGCGTGAATAGTTGCAGGCGGATAATTCTCCGATACGGACTTGTTTCCCCTCTTGGCTGTCGTCAGCTATGGCTAGGTTGGCTTGCTTGTTGGTAAGTCTGGAAATGTACTCGTATGATCGCATGAATATTTTTTTGACTGGTATAGTTCTACTGTCTCCCGGCCTATAGCTGGGCCGAGCAATGGAACAAATGTTGCGATAGAGAATGAGTGACCGCGCTGTTCTAGTCGCCGACAATCTGTGAGCACTAGATTTGTTACCTATGCTTCGTTAGCTTGGCAGAGAACCAGAAATTCATCCACGGGGATTTCTGACCTGGAGGGAGTCGCTCTGGTGGGCTCGATATCGCTATCCATGGCATCTGGACGCTTGACTGCTATTCTACCGCGCTCGGTGTTTTGTGATCCTGCCATTGGGACTGTAGCAGGCAGTGAATCAGGAGGGGGTGAAGACACGGGGATAAAAGCAAAAGACTGATTAACCAGATTCTCCCCGGTTCTTGTCTTCCAAAGTCCCACAAACCACAATCAACCATTTTATCGTCCCTGAATCCCGGAGGTCAGTTGAAATTTTCGGATCTATCCTGATGGGCCTTCATTGTAGGTATATGGTGCAAATGCGTCGGTTGATGGTATGGAGTTCATGAGACAGCAGGAATGTATAGACCGGACTATCGCTCATCAGGCTTCGAACAAGGAGTTCGGACATGGTTGCCTTGGACGTTAAATTGATCGCGGAGGCCCACTCCCCATGTGTAGAAACTAGAAAGGCTGTGGCATTGGTGATAGCTAGGCAGGGAAGTCCGTGGCGATCGGAGTAGATATCCGGTGGTTGCAAGATTGGTGAAAGGAACAGGGTCTTCCGGCACCTTAGACAAGATTATAGGAAGAGGCAATGTTAGGCAACTTTTCAAGGTACATAAAGGAACAGTGGTGAGGTATGAAACTCATCATACCTGTGATTCTTGTTCAAGGTCTGGTGTTGTTGTAGCTTGGTTGTTTGTATGTTGGAGGGACAAAAGTGGAGAAGATCCGCGAAGATCTGGTGAAAGGCAAAAAGCAAAAAGAATGACCTACGCAGGATTCGAACCTGCAATCTCTTGATCCGTAGTCAAGCGCCTTACCATTGGGCCAGCAGGCCTGCTTGTTAAAAAAGGCATCAATTATTGATAATATAACCCAAAGTCTATGACTAAAAAAGGCTGTGGTTGTCGCCGCGGTCGTGCCTGTGAAATTGGTCGACGATGCCCGACCGGCAGAACACCCTATCGGGTGTTTTTTTCTATTAGAAGCATCTGTCACTTAATCTTATTTACAGGAGCTGTAATTACTTGTGCTTAGGGAAGTTTGGAAATTCTCCCATCTAATGATCTGCATCGAGCAGGTATATATTCCGGGGCTGGCCCGCACAGCATATCCTCATGTCCATCCATAACACGTTTCGAGTGGCAAAGCAATTTAGGTAGACTCCGACCTTCTAGCGGACTCCACATCAAGTACCATCGAAGTACCGTATAGCCAAGGTAGAAGACAAGTAGGCAACAGCTCAGTCCACTTCAGCACAAGCACATTCCTACGATTAGCGTTGCGGGGTCGCCAAGGATCCGGGGTGATCATGCAACGACCCCTTCGCAGCCATCTGACTGGTCATACCGGGCGGGGTAGTCGAAGTTTACTGCGAGGCCAGCCAGACACCGCAGCTTTACAACCCAATGGCCATCGTGCACAATCGATAGTCCCCCTCCATGACAGTGCCGTCCTCACGGAAGTCATCCTTAGTACCGGATGGGTCGGAGGAGTGCTGAAAGAACTTTATTGCGCTGGGAAATCTGGGGTATGGTCCACTTGCTACCACAGGATGATGGGAGCTCAACTAAGCTCTCGTCTAGAATGCCATCTAGATCTAGGTAGCGGCCATGAAATGGACGGCATCGCAAAAGGGACTTGACTAAGTAGAAAGAGGTGATGTGATCAGCCCATGCCGACAGTGACTGACTCTGGCTGGACCAGCCGCTGACGCAGTGTGGTGTGATCCAATGGGTTTGAGGTAGATTGACTGAGCTGGCTGTACGACGAATCCCTGTCGCGTGTACTGCAGCGTATGGATGCTGGCCAAAAACCAAACAAATACACGGCAGACTCCCCGGTGCAGATGAGATCACGAGTGCCGCCCCTGGCTAGGCAAGATAGTAGGGTGCCCCTCACTAGTAGTATCTAATGATGTATTGTGGTCATTTCACTGTGCTAGATACATGATCATATTGGCCCATGCCAGCCGAAACACGTAAACTCCGTCATGTCATCCTGCTGAAATCCCGTCCGTCCAAAGTACCAGACCCTAGAAGGTAACAAAAGAAATTATGCGAAAGGAATGGTGGATGAAGATCGCTGTCACGGACAGTCCCCCTCTATTATTTGATGGCCCCTCAAGCTCCAATAGCGGTAGTTGGACACGCTCCCTCGGCCGAATTCACTTCAAGTGACGCATATACCGCAGTGTCAAATAAACCGCGCTCGCTGTGGTGTAGGCAGCGCCTCCTGCGGCAATCCAGACCGGTCTGTGAACGCTAAAGGAGGTCGACAGAACCTGTGCCCTTCTTCTGCGCTTCTCTGAACGGGCTGTTAGGATGGCCTTTTGCCCGAAAGCCGATGAAGCCTACCTGTGGTCAAGAATCTATTTCTCAAAGTAGCAAGCTGCTGTCTAGAATAGGCACCGAAGGATGAGCCCACGGACGAGAGGCCTTGCATAGCAGGGGTCGACATCTTGAAGGAGTTTATTGAGAACTTTGCGAAGAGAACGAGTAGATGGTGAGATCTTGACACTGACGAGAGCCACGGACGAGTTGAGGGTGTTTCTCTCTGTGCAATGCTGGGTGACACAAGGTTTATATGTCTCTTCGTGACCTGGATGCGGGGTAGTCACAGGATAAGGGCTGCCCCCAGCAACAGCTGGCTCGACCTCTCGTCATCCCTGTCTTTGTTGATCCGTGTCGTAGGTTACATCCTGGAGGGTGGTGATTGGAGGTCATTGTTGGGCCTGCCTGGTGTTGGCGCACCTCGCCCCTGGAACGGGCGTGAGCTATCATCGAGCCCAAAGTGCAATACCGACTAAGCGACCAAGTACACCCCAGGTACAACCGCCGACACCGCGATTCACTCTGATAGGACATCCCCATATTGAATGGTATGTGAGTGGCGTTGTTAATGATTAGGACCTCGCAGCCCAAGCAAGAAGTACCGTGAAGAGCCTTATGCTTTCCGCAGCACGGCTGGACGAAGAGACGGATGCTATTACCTGCCGACATACAAGGAAGACCCTAATGGTCTGATTGAGTTCAGAGCATGACACCGACAAGAAATTCTCCCACAGTAGATTCACTTGCCTGTTTTATGAGGGCCTAGACAGAGCTACCATACCCAGACTAGGCCTTGACTTTGACCATGCCATGGCAGCAATGCTTGCATCCTGCTACTGTAGGTTGAGCTGATCACCGGCTCATTTTCCTGCCAGCGGATTCAGGTGGCGAAGCAGCCAGCATCGTATCCATTTTGCTAGTATGTACAAGCAGACAACCATTCACTTTCAAAGTACTGAGATGAGACCCGTCCCAGCCCTCTTTTATGACTAAGGGCAGAATGGCAAGGGCTTAGTTTGTACCAACTTCTTTTGGGTCTCTTTTTCTGGAATTCTCATTTGAACCCGCCAATACAGATTCCTTGTGCATAGCTACCTGAATAGGTTCTGGAGAAGAAAGCCTTCTCACAACCATTTAAATCATTCGCCGTTCTAGCAGTGTTTGATTCCAATAATATACCACAGAATATGTCATGTTCAACAAGTCCCTGTCCAAATCTTCGACTTCTTAGATGATATGTATGGGGTCAACTTCTTCCACTATACGAGTGGATTTGTTCCCAGAATGCAAGTTGCACATTCTGTGCACCGCGCACATCCAGAAATCTGCCAATTTGGGTACTATTCCCAATAACATGAAATGCTTTCTGATGGAATGTGGTGTCGCACATATTTCCTTTGTTCCCGCGAGTTGGCGACTTACCGCAAGCGTCGTGGTACCTCCGCTTTATGCACGATGTCCCATTCAGAGATCATTATCACGGACTGGAAGCTATAGATACATCGCTGGGTGAATCGGATTTGGAATCCCTTTTTGCTCCCTCAGATTGTTATCGGTCGTGAGCTCCTTCAGGTCGATCGTTTCCAGTATACCTGACGTTACATGTGAGCGATGACAGAATTATGCGTGATCAGATGACACCGTCTCCGCAAAGAATATGGAACCGGATGAATTGGGCTTAGAAGTTTCTTTCTGATACCTCAATGCACCAGGCAAGGCTGGATCGAGGTTCAATACGCAGCTACGGCACTGTCAGGGAACAATGAAACCGAAAAGAGGGGATATCCAGAAGCTGACATCAGCATTACATGCGGTTCTCGCATCTCCATGACATTAGAGACGGCAAGATCTAGGTCAGCATAGATCAAATCCTAAAACAAACTTTCCATTCTTTGCTGACAATATTGACGCCGTTCAGCTGTCACTCCTGGCTAGCAATGAGGGGTTCCACGCTGATTGTTGCAGTCAGTCCGCCTCATTCGCGAGCATCCATCAACGAACTCTGATCTGCAATGGCACCACACACCCGATGCAATTTAAGCACAAGGCACTTTGAACTTGATAACAGACTGAATATCAGAGAAATGCCTCTGGAATGGGGGGACGAAAGTGGAAAGCAGACGGATAATAATGTGGGCCGATAAGATAATCCGCACGTGACCGCAATCTTATCCGCCCGTCGAAAGAAAGTTTTGGTCGAGTTTCCTGTCTGCTGTCGCGCAAACCATGGCTGCCCCGCCAAATGTGAGAACCTACACTAAACTTGCAGGTACCCCCGATTATGATGACCCGACCTTCTGGGATACCAAGTTTGCCACTGGTCGGGATGTCGGGGAGTGGCTGAATTCCGGTGAAATGCTCATCGACGCGGTCGTGTCCCACCTGGAGAGTCGCTCGGCAACAGACACAAACGCAAGAGTCTTGCATCTGGGGCCCGGCATTTCAAAGCTGGGGGCCAAACTTTGCGATGAATTCATGAATCGCAATTGGGCGGGAAATGGTATCGTGGTATGTACTTAGTGGGTTGAGCATTGGAGCAATTACTGACCCATTTTCTCCTCACAGAACGTTGACTTCTCCGCCGAAGCCGTTCGCATCGGGCAAGAAATCGAGGATGGAAAGGATCACTTACATGCGATGCACTGGCTGCAAGCTGACTTGCGGTCTTGGGCTGATGTGTCTAGATTAGCTCCCCTCTCGCCATTTGACGTGATTCTCGACAAAAGCACAAGCGACGCGATCGCGACATCCACGCCCGTTACATTCCCTCCATCCTCCGACGCATCGAGCACATGCCCGACGGTACAGCAAATTGTGGAGAAAAATGGAGAGACAGTGTTGTCGCCAGTAGAGTTATTGGCGTTACATCTCGTTCCCTTGACGCAGAAAGGAGCCGTCTGGGTCACTCTTTCCTATTCGACCATGCGCTTCGATGATCTACATTATATGGCACAATACTGGACTGTCGTATCCCGGAAACCTTTCAAAGCACCGCAGGGAAAGACCTCGTCGTTTGCTTATGCGCCCGAAGTTTTCCACTGGATGTATATTCTGCAACGCAAGTGAGACACTCCTGCAGTATCTGCAGTATCGTGATATACGACTAGGATTAGCCCAGATCACCGGACGAAGGCACAAGAAACGGCAGCAGCAGGTATTTGGACTGGAATATATCCCACAGGGTTCTCGCCAATAGCGCCAATGCGCGATCGAGATGAAAATCGTACGCCGGAGGGAGTGGTAGCATGGTAAGTCACCTGTGTTCCATGCGCCGCCTACTGTGCTGCACTCCTTTCATGCCATCAGTAAGGAAATCGATAGTATATAGCCATATGAGGCTTGAGTAGAACTCCAGCACTGGCAAAGTGAAGGGGTTGAGCCGTTGTGGGTCAATCTAGGAAAACAGTAAGTTCCTTTTCAACAGTAGTTCACCGTATGCGCCGCGAGAAGATTCCCCATCAATCAATAATGACTACTGTCTTAAACGTTCCTCAATGTTGATCGCATCTAGTGTATCGCGAGCGCATGCAGCGGTATCCAAGAGGCTTGCGCTGAAAGCTAGAAACCGGAGCCAAAGCTTACAGCAAGCTCGCACAATCAATGCGATGAAACATTATTGTTTTAGCAAATGCTACGGGAGATGTGAGATGCTCTGGTGCGATTAAAGACTAGCTCATTCTGGAAGATACAGATCGCAAAGTAAGACCTGTCGCGTCTTTGAAGCTCGCCACCAGTGTGTAATCTGCCTCTCATCAAGACAATTGGGAAAGCTGCTACGCATCACTCAGTTTTTAGCCCGGGCCAGTTCTTCCTTTTCAGCACTGTCCAACAATCCCAAACTCTCCCTCCGAGTCGGGGCATTTGGATCGAAGAAGGGCTTCTCCGCAAGCGATGTGACTCGTGTGCCATGTCTAGGCTCGGTGCCCTCGTAGTCCCAGCTGGCATTGTGAATGGTAATTCTGTTGTAAGTCAGTGATATAGGCCGCGTTAGCATGGTGACGAGTTACTGACCGGTTATCCCACAGGGCGCTTGTTTTCGGGCTCCACTTGAAGCGAACCTGTATGTCGATGTTTTTCTCATAAACGTCACACAGATATCCCAAGATGACATCACTCTCCGCCTTATCAAGACCGACAATACGGTCCGTCATTGCTCGGTTCACCCAGAGTGCTTTCCATCCCGTAGCGGGATGGACGCGGACAAGCGGATGCTCACGCTCAACGTACTTTGGACCTTCCTCAGGGTGGTCGCGATCTAGATAAGGATGGGCGGATCGGTAGATGGCGGTCTTACCGTCGATGATCTTACGAAACTCGGGGGACAGCTTCTCATAAGCCGCATAGCCGCTGGCCCAGAGCGTGTCTCCGCCGATGCTCGGGATGGTGTCGTTATGCAGATGCGTCACACCGGCAGGCTGACGCTCGTGGACAAGGTCAGTATGCCAACGAGAGGCCCCTCCAGGGCGACGGAAGTCAGCGGGACGTTCCTTTGCCTGGAGAGCGGGCCAAATGACCGTCACACCGGGGACGCCAGGCACCTGAGGGACTTGTGGCTGAACAAGGACGAGACCTTAGTATACAATGCCTCTTCAGCTGTCAAGGAGAGGCTTGGTGGGCTTACATGAACCTCAATCTCACCAAACCATTCGCCCAGCGCCTTTTGCTGCTGGGGAGAGATATCTTGGTCCCTGAAGAAGACAACACTCCGTTCAGCAATCAACAAACCCAACTCATCCTTCTGCTGGTCGGTCAGGTCTTTCAATTGCAGCCCCACGATCTCTGTTCCAATGTGTCTGGTCAGATGGATGACCTCTTTCGCTGCCGATAAGAGTGCCTTCTTTTCTGGGTCCGCACGGGTGCCTGGGTCCACATGTGGCCGGTCATAGTCGCGGATCTTGTAGACGTCGTCTCTATACAACGGACGGGATGGACGGTAGGGATAACCTCCCGACAGGTCTATTCCGGCCTTCTCAAGGCGCTCCCGAGACGCTGGTGGAAGCGGAAGGGTTTGCTTCAGAGGTTCGGCGACATCAACAATTCTGGGGTCAATGGGAGCTGGAGCCATAGTGCTCGATATGAACTATAAGTTTGACTAGAGCGATAAAGTTTCCGATTCGGCTCTCAGGGCTCAAGTGCCATATTTCTATGACGAGATTCGCGAGTTTGGGGTTCAATTCCCCTCACCCATTCGTATCGTGATGCGGGTTCCGATCACATCATCACCAGCCATCATTGCGCCTTTCGCATCCCACCTCCAAGAATATAATGTTGAACGGATGTCGCGGCATTCGCTCGTGTTGACCCCTCTTTTCTTTGGTTCCCCTCATTTTGATAACTCCTTATCTCCGTTCACTCCAGCGATCCAAACCCCACCGTCCATTAACGGCCAAGCCAGAGGACATCATCCAGGGATGCGATGGTCTCATCGTTTATTCTTAAGCCATTGATAATCATCGAACATATTATACGTCCGGAGGACCCTCTTAGCCAGACGTTGCAGCTCTAGTGGCTCGTCTCGAGATACTGTCTGACATGACAGGCTGCGGCTCGCTCCTCGCCTAGTAGCGTCGCTATTACACCACACTTGACTAACATAACGTTACCTTATGGCCCCATAGCTATCCCCATCTTCAGCAGCATATGAGACGGCTCGATCTCACACAATGACACCTCTTACGTTACGCCGATATCGTTGTAATTGGCACGGGCAGAGTCAACAAACATCACCATGACCCGTCGGATCCAGCGAGTGGCCGTGATCGGTGCCGGAATTAGTGGCGTCGTGTCTGCAGCCCACCTTATGGCGCATGGGATCGATGTGACTGTTTTCGAGCGGAATCATGCAGCAGGCGGCGTTTGGTAATCCCTGATCGTGCCCAGTGTCAAGCTAATGAGTTCTAACGACTGATCCAGGCTCCACGATGAAAGAAAGCCACTTGAACCAAATTACCCCTCGATAAACCCCTCTGTGTCAGAGAAGCATCGGGAGGATGCCCAACAAGAGGACTCATTGTTGTTGGAGCACGCTCCACCTGGGTGTGTGGTCTCCATATTATGGTTCTTTAGAGGATAGCTTACAATTCCAGGCCGTGCTATGATGGACTTAAGAACAACGTGGCCACGTCGCTGATGAGGGTCAAGCTCAACGCCTGGCCAGAAGGAACCCCGGAGTTTGTCAGTCACACCGTGATGAAAGAGTACATCCAGGATACTTCGAAGAAAGCTGGGGCCGACAGTGTTACATTGTATGGAGCTCGTGTGAACAGGCTACGCAAGGATGAGCAAAAATGGCATGTTACCTGGTCAACGTTGACAGAAAACGATCAACCAGGAAGACTCGAGGGCCGGGAGGAGAGCGCCGTAAGTTGATATCCTTGGTGGTGAATGAATTAATAACCTGAACGTGGCTAGATATTCGATGCGGTCATAGTTGCTTCTGGTCACTATCATGCGCCCCGTGTCCCAGATGTACCTGGCCTGTCAAAAGCGAAAACACAATGGCCGTCGCGTATAATCCACTCAAAGGGATACAGAAAACCGGATACCTATGCGGGAAAGGTAAGTAGTTTCTCTTCTTGTCTACCCTGGATCAGCGAATCAATGAGTCTCATATAATTCTTAGAATGTCCTACTCATCGGGGGTGGAGTCTCGTCAACAGACCTTGCACGAGAAATTGGACCTCTGGCCAAGAACGTTTACCAAAGCACACGTAACGGTGAATTCGATATTTCTTCCAGCATTCTTCCCGACAATGGTGTCAGAGTCAGCGAAATTGAACGCTTTGAGATCGAGTCACCGACAGTTGCTGATAACGAGCCTCTGCCCATGGTCATCCACTTGAGATCAGGACAGAAACTATGCGGAATCGATGCAGTCATAATCTGCACTGGATATCATATTACGCTGCCTTTTCTCTCGGAGTACCACGATGATACGACACCGGCAGAAAAAGCCAACGAGACGATCCTAGTGACGGATGGAACGCAGGTGCACAACCTGCACAAAGACATCTTCTATATTCCGGACCCGACGCTTGCATTCGTGGGAGTCCCATACTACACGGCCACTTTTACACTCTTCGAATTCCAGGCTATAGTTGTAGCGAATGTGTTTGCTGAGATCGCGGAGTTGCCCTCGAAAAGCGATATGAGAGATGAATACAATAGGAAGATCAAGGAGAAGGGCAGCGGGAAGCGGTTTCACTCACTCAAGGATGTAGAGGAGTTCTATGTCCTGGATTTGCTGGAGTGGATCAACGCCTTCAGGGAAAAGCACGGACTCCCTGTGATCGAAGGGCATTCGGATCACTGGCATGTGGTCAAAGCGGCGCAGAGGGAGCGAGTCCAGCTGCTGCTGGGGGCTGGTCGGAGGCGCGACAGCGGCATCGGGGAACTGCCAGCCTTGGAGGTATGCAGCTAAGCAGGCCATAGATCAGTTCGCATTTTAGTGTAGATGACACAATCCGAGACCACACATATCGCTCATGCCCGTCGGGACCCTAATCCAAGCTTATCAGGCGGGATCGGCATGACCCTAGCTCGCCGGCATCGCATGTCCAGGGCACATCATCCCAGATCTCGATGACGAGCTTCGGAGGTGGGATGAGCCACCACTCATTCTTCGCGCACCCACCATGCTGGCCCATCCCCGCACATCGGTCAACAGGATCATTATCTTTCGGTCATCATTCAATCCAACAGGTTTGATGTCCCCGCAGATATTGCGCGAACGCGGTAGATGATGATGCCTTGGTCTGGGCACACCTCTGTTCACGAGATGTCGCGTCAAAGCTAGTTCCAACAGAGACTTCCATCAAGCCAAAATCAGGGATAAATATGTCTGGCCTTCATGTGAAACTATACAGTGAGATGGCAAGTCATTGATCGTATTCTCTTCTCTCTACTACTCTGCCACCCCTCCTTTCCGACGGTACTTTCGACACCTTAGTCTAGACCGCGGTCATGGCCCCATCACCAGCCACCGTTGATGACAGAGCAGTCGACTCCTCAAGTGTCGTTCAGAAAAACCCGAAGCGAAAATGGGTTAGCTACCTCTGGGATACGTTTGACAAATCGCCCGAGGAGCGCAGACTGCTGTTCAAGCTGGATACGGCAATTCTGACGTTTGCATCGCTCGGTAGGTCAATGATTAGTTCAGCTAATGCTATACACACTAACCCTGCAATAAAGGTTACTTCATCAAGTATCTTGACCAAGTCAATATTAACAATGCCTTTGTTTCCGGAATGTTCGTATCTCGCAACCGTACATCTAGTCCATACTGACAATAACACAGGAAAGAGGACTTGGGCTTATATGGCAACCAGCTCAACTACATGCAAGCTTGCTGGACAGTCGGCTATGTCATCGGTGAAATCCCAAGTAATATGCTTCTGACGCGCATACGGCCCAGATACTGGATTCCAGCCATGGAGGTAGGCTTATCCTTTAAAGTGAGAAGGATACATCTGACCGTTTCAGTTACTATGGACGGTACTCACTTTCATCCTGTCGCGATCAACCAATGCTACTCATTTCTATGTCCTTCGCTTTTTCATTGGTACGTCAAGCTTTGCCGTAGTAATTCATCAACGCTAATGTGACCAGGACTGGCCGAGAGTAGTTTCTATCCCGGAATGCAATACATCATTGGATCGTGGTACCGGAAGGACGAACTTGCAAAGCGCTCATGTATATTCCACACCAGTAGTGGCATTGCGAGTATGTTCTCTGGGTATCTGATGGCTGGTGTGTATAATCTTGGAGGACGTGGAGGGCTCAAGGGTTGGCAATGGTATGTTGAGTCCTGTTCCCTTAATCCTATCATGTCTAACAGGATAGGCTCTTCATGATCGATGGAATCATTTCGATCCCTGTGGCAATCAGCGGGTTCTTCATTTTGCCTGATGTTCCCGAAATCTCGAATCCGTTTTATCTTAGCGAGGAGGTATGTGAACCTCAGCCATCTATATGATGACTGCTAAACTATCAACAGGAAGTGAAACTGGCGCAGAAACGGATGCAATTCGAAGGACGCAAGAATAGAGAGCCTTATACTAAAGCCAAACTGAAGAAGATCTTCTCATCGTGGCGTATCTACTTGCTTACGATTGTGTATATGTGAGTTTCACCATGTCTCAGAGATGCTAGCGATTGAGTCTGATTTCCTCAGTGCATTCAACAACGGAGCAGCTGGCAGTCAGCCTGTGTTCCAGCAGTAAGTATTCCTCTTACCCGGCGCCTCAGCAACGATGTCTAAAGTTGTGCAGGTACCTGAAAGACTCGACGAATCCGAAATATACCGTTGACCAGATCAACGCTTATCCAACAACTACAAATGCAGTCCAGGTCGTCACGACGCTCGTCTACGCATGTACGTATCTCGATTTTCAGCATCACACGACAAAGACTCACATTCAACAGGGACTTCCGACACAATCCTCAAAGGAAGACGATGGCCTTGCATCATTATCGGCGCCGTAAGCCCTCATCCCCACAAAACCATCCTCGAAAATACTAACGAGTGAAAGTGCATAAACATCATCTGCTACGTCTCTCTCGCCATATGGGACATTCCAACAGGATGGAAATGGACCTGCTATATCCTCTCCGGTGCCGGGTTCGGCCTGAGCGGTCTCTGCATGGCGTACGACCCCCTCTCTATTACCTTCTCTAAAGAAGACAACCTAACCCGAACAGATGGGCCCATGAGATCTGTACCGAAGACAACGAAGAACGCGCCCTTGTTGTTGGTAGCATGAACGAAATGGCCTACGTTTTCCAAGCCTGGCTCCCGCTGGTTGTCTGGCAGCAAGTCGACGGACCCCAGTACCGAAAGGGTTTCATCACCGTGACAATCATGTCCGTGATCTTGATTATCTCGACGATGGCTACGAGGAGCATGCAACACAGAGATGATGGGAGGAAGTAAGTCTCGTCCTTCCGAAGAGAAGCTTTGGGCCGGTTAGCTAATTGTGTCATTTAGGGCGAAATTGCTCCAGGGAGAAGGAGAGGGAAGTAGTGAAAGTGACCTGGGATCATCTAGAGAAGGTGAAGGGCCAGTGGAGGAGGAACAACATGTGCCGAAGCTCTAAAGGGACTATGAATGCAGGATATGAAGGGTTTGGTAGGATAACTTGTTATCAGCGATGATACAAAAGTGGATTGATTTTTATTTATACCCACAAATAGCTACGCGAGAAAAAAAGCCACGGATAGAAAGACCCATCGTGGACACCGACTGGAGCTACCCCGCATCGGGCAAGACCAATCACGGATTTACCCCCCCTGTCCTTCAGCTGATGATCTTTTCAATTCCCCGCCATCTCTCATCAGTTCCTCATGACACTACGGCGCAAGAGAAAAAGCCTAGCCCAATCACCTACTATCTACCTACTCACACTTTCCCATGGCCGACCCCCTTTCAATAATCGGATTCGTCATCCAGGCGATCGACGTTGCAAGTGAGGTATACCGATATGGGAAGGAGGTGAAGGACGCCCACAACGAGGTCCGAGAGCTGTTCGGAGAGCTCTTCGCCCTGAAAGCTATCCTCGAGCAAATAGACAAGAATCAGCAAGATGCGCTCGTCTGCGATTCTCATAACCCACAATCGATGTCTTCGAAATCGTTCCAGAACGCTTTGACGGAGGCCTCGACCGTCCTGAAAGAGATCCTCGATGATTTGGAGAGTAGGCGTGGGAAGGGGACATCTTTCTGGCGACACCTGGGATGGCCGGAAAGGAAGGCAAAGCTGATGGAAAATATTGCTAAGCTGGAAAGGCTGAAGACATATTTTATTTTGGCTATGATGAACGATAGATCGTAGGTCATAAGATCTTGGCTTAGAACTGGAGCTGACAGCAGGTATAGGATGGTGGAAAAGGAAATGGCATCATCAATTGATATACTGACGGACATGGGAAAAGAGATGCAATTGAACAATCAGCGTGTGTGTGAAGACCAAATTCTTTCCAACATCAGCTGATACCACTCTCTCTACGAGCTTAGGGGAACTACAGCAGAAAATCATCGACTGGATTTGTCCTGTCGACGTGGAATCAAACCACCGGAGAGCGCTGTCACTGCGCCAATCTGGTACCGGGCATTGGTTTATCAACGGGCCTTTTCGACAATGGTTTTCTGGGGCGGACGGGTTGAGATTCCTCTATCTCCAAGGTAGATGTGAGTTCTCATCCTAGCTACAACTGCAAGATTCTGTAGTAAGACGCAAGCTTTACAGCTGGATCGGGGAAAACTGTCCTCTGGTAAGTCTCGCTGCTTTCATATTGTGTCGCGTGGTCATGATACTGAGCATAGGCAGTGCGACAGCTATTGAAGAGGCGCAGAAGGTTGCCAGAACCATGAAACAAACTCAAGTTCACCTCATATACTTCTATTGCTCATTCCAGCTTGGTGCATCCCAAAGCCTACAAAATTTGCTAGGAGCCCTTTTGGCTCAACTTTCTTACGCCCTTCCCGAGATTTCTGCGGACTTGAAGACTTGTTTCGAAAGAAGATCCCCTCCTACCCCCGATAGCCTTATTCAACTACTTCTAAAATACGGCTCTCGGGTACAGAAGCTGTACATCATCGTTGACGCTATCAATGAGAGTGACGAGGCTGATGACATCCTTAAATCACTGATGGCCATCCTGGAAGCCTCAGAGAATGTGTACGTTATGACTACTTGCACGAGTCCTCCAAGCACACAGTGCAAAGTTCGATACCTGAAGGAGACAATGAAGCCGTCATCAAACAAATACGACATTCAAGCATTTGTGAACTTGCAGTTGGAGCTGCAGCCAGCTCTCCGTCGCCTGCCATCGCAGACAAAGGTCCACATAAGCAACTTGCTCTCCTCCAAAGCAGATGGAATGTAAGCATGACACTTCAGTGCTTTGATGGAAATGGACTGACGAATGTTGCTTCTGGAATTAAGGTTTCGGTATGTGCGATGCCAAATAGACCTCCTTAGCGCCCAGAAAACGGGTCGAGGCGTTCTCCGAGCGCTCGAGGTAATGCCAGAAGACTTGAATGGCACCTATGAAGTTATTCTGGGTAGGGTCTCGACCCATGATCGAGACCTTGCCAGAGAAGCGCTCCTCTGGCTTACATTTAGTCGACAGGCGCTTACTTTACCAGCGTTGAATGAGGCACTGGTTTTGGAAAAAGGCGATAAGTATATCGACGACGAATACAGACTCATCAATCCCGATATCGTTCTTGAGATTTGCCAGGGCCTGGTGGTTTTGACGAGACTAACTCAGTTGTGACTCTGGCCCATTCTTCTGTCAAGGCATTTCTAACCTCCGATGCCATTAAACACGGACCCGCGGCGTTTTTCGCATTGGAGGAGACCGAAGCCACAAGACACATTATCCAGAAATGCCTCACATACTTGAGGTTCGATGCCTTTCAGACACCATGTCCAAACTTCCGGAAAATGAAAGAACGAATCGCCCAGTTCCCACTTTCAAAATGTGTTGCCGAGACCTGGGCACTACTTTGTGGTGCCCAGGCACCCATCGATTTCGAATACACAAGCCGCGAGCTAGATGAGATTATTGCATTTATGTCTAGCGGCAACTTCAGATCCTGGATCCAGATTTTACTATGCGAGGCGAATGATGAAGCAGGTTGGGAAACCGAGCCACTTTACTACGCTGCGTCTTTCGGTATGCTGGCCGTGGTAGACAGACTTATCAAAGCCGGTGCCAACATCGACGCCCCCGGTGGACGAAATGGAGCTACCCCCCTTACAGTTGCAGCCTATAGAGGCCAACTTCCAGTCGTAAAAAGACTACTGGAAGCAGGGGCGGACCCAAACGTGCAAGATGAATGTGGGATGACGAGTATCGAATGGGCAACGCATGGAGAGTGGGACGAAGTTAAATCCCTTCTTTTGCAGCATGGGGCCAAAACCCGTCCTCAATTTGGGCCTTCTTCCGATGAGATAGAGCTTTCAGAGATGCACTGGAGTTGCTGTGCTTGCAGTTCCACGAACAATCTGGGGCTGTCGGCTGGAACATGCATGAACTGCGAACATGTAATCTGCCAGGCATGCATAATGGGGCAATTATGAGAAGGTATGATGTGCGGATGCTATGATTTAGTGTAATACATTCAATCTGTTAGCGACTCTGTCGCCATAACGAAAAGCCTGGTGAGATCTTACAGTCTCTACTATAACAAAGCGATAGAACATAGGATACGCAGCCAGAGTCTTACTTCGGTCTACTAGATATGATCAAGCGAATGACAGGATAATAGCTCGAGAAAATCAAGAATTAATATACACACAAGTCCAACCCGTCACCTTCACGCCATAAGGATCAATGCCAGAGAGCTGTTTTGTCCGACGTGATCCGCCTCCACGTCGCTGGAATGAGAGTTGGTGGCTTTCAGTTTGATGTTATTGAATCAGCGCGATGAATGGATGAAGGAGGGAATTGTTGAGCAGAGCTCGCCATGTCCTCAGGAGGTGCTTAGAAAGAGGCACCCGAGGGAGCAGCGGCGGGAGCACCCGAGGCAGCAGGGGCACCACCAGCGGCAGCGCCGGAAGGAGAGGGGCCGTTACCACCAGCGACACCAGAGGGAGCAGCACCGTTTCCACCGAAAGAGCCGGAAGGAGAGGGGCCGTTGCCGCCAGCAACACCGGAAGGAGCAGCACCATTGCCGCCGAAGGAGCCAGAGGCAGCAGCACCCGGACCCTGCCGAGTGGGAGAGCCCTTGGATCCCCGAGAGTGGGAGGATCCCTTGGACTGGGAGCCCTCGGTCTGGTGTCTGTGGGAGCCCTTGTGAGCATCACCGGAAGCAGCACCAGAGGGGGAAGGGCCGTTGCCGCCAGCAACACCGGAGGGAGCGGCACCGTTACCACCAAAGGAGCCAGAGGGGGAGGGACCGTTGCCGCCGAACGAGCCAGAAGGAGAGGGGCCATTGCCACCAGCAACACCGGAAGGAGCAGCGCCGTTACCGCCAAACGAGCCAGAAGGAGAAGGGCCATCACCACCGGCAGCACCGGAAGGACGAGCACCAGAAGGAGCACCTCCAAAATCACCAGCGGCAGCGGAGCCAGTAGGGGCAGCGCCGTTGGCAGCGGAAGCTGGGATTTCGAGCTGACGTCTCCTGTGGCCCTGGGGAGCACCGGAAGGAGCGGGGGCAGCGGTGCCCTGAGGAGCACCAGAGAAGCTCACAGTAGGAGCCTGGCCGTCACTGGGGGAGTTTCCGGAGCCTTGTTCGCCAAAGCCCTGACCCTGACCCTGGCCCTTACCCTGAGGAGCACCAGAAGGAAGGGGAAGAGGCGAACCAGAAGGAGCAGCACCCTGGAAAGAGGGGGCTCCGCTGGGCTGAACAGCATTTGGTTCAGAGCCTTTCTGGGCGCCCATGGCCGGCAGGGCGGCAGCGTAACCGATAATACCGGTGAAAACGATTCCGAATCTCATCTTGAGTGGACAGAGAGTGACAAATGTGGAAAGATAAATAAAAGTTTAAAGGAAAGTAGGAAGCACAGCTTCTGAAGAAACGATAATTGAGATCAAAGGAAAGGAATTTTGAGCTGGATGAAGCATGGCAGAGCTGGGAGAGGGTGGGCTTTTATAAAACATTCTCTAAGCGCTGAGGACCGGTGTGCTCAACGACGATCAGCTGGCATTAGCTATGAGCTGGATGAGGACCCTAAGCTTTCGTCATGCCCCCATGTCACCGTTCTCGGCCCGTCTGCATCTGAGACGTCGACTGTCAGCAATAGATCAGGTTATGGTGGACAAGAACACACCGAAGGGACCGACCACGACTGGAACTTGTGAAGGAGGAAGGGGAGCAAGTGCCAAAACCGGGTGGCTCAGGGGGATGGGGGGGGGGGGGGCAGGGCTGAGGGACAATAGGGTTTGGGAGTTTGGACGCACCCTGTGGCTTGTGGTGGGTCAGCGCGGGATACAGTCGGTACACAGTACCTAGTTGGCGATTATTGTTGGTCATGTTGATGGGAAGAGAGGGAGAAGTGAGAAGTGAGGAGCAAGACGGCGTGTAGCAGTCGACGGCGGTTGGTGGCGGCGGCCCCACGTGCGCGGCTTGTCGGTCGACGCTTGAGTGTTTCACCCCTTCGCCGCTGACTCGACATTTCCTGGCCAGTTGCACTACGGAGTACTATCCTAAAGCTCAGTGCTGTCTTGCGCCATTGACTTATTGCAGTCGCCAAAGTACTACTGCCTTGGTTCGTGAATGCATGGCCCCCGCTACTTGATAATATCTGCTCCATGACCTCCATGACAATCAAGGGCCAAGGGAGCTCATGTCTCCAATAACAGTTCCCTGTGGCTGTGGCTGTTCCAAGTCGGTGGGTCGGTCCATTCTCGATATTGACAGTCGACAGGTCGCCCGGCTAACTAAGCGGAATTCAGTTAGTTCCCTGGTCCTCATCGGGGCCCAAGGATTGAACGATGGCTGTCCCTGACTCCCTGCGCTTGCACTTTACCTTGTGGGCCAATTGTGGTCCGTGTTTCCCGGCGCAGCAAGATTTCCATTTCCTGACAGTCAACGGCGAATGCTACTGCAAGGATGGTACAGCAATCGTGACAGCCGGCAGCAGAAGGGCAGAATATTTGTTTCTACACCCGCGCCCCGGAACTTGACAATCTAATGATACTGGATGATGGCTGGCTCGGGGTGCTGTATTCGATTAGAGCTTTCCCGTCAAAGTGGGACTTCCGTGGTGGCGGCTTAGTTGGGGACAGGGGAAAGGAACAACAATGGAACCCTGAGGAGACCCTATAGAAGGCTGGAAGAGCTTTTGCGCGTCAGTCCGTATCCAAAGACTGCTAAGCTGTCCCTGGATTGTAGCTCTGGATGTGATGGAGCGTTCCAGGTGACGACGAATGGGGCCTGGACCACCCACCACCTGGTTAGGCTGTTAGCGAGGCACTATGATTGAAACCTCTGTTCGTTTCATCCTCTTGATTCGATGGCGCGTCGGAGAAGCTGGCGTGGCCATATGCAGATCCCATTGGGCTACGTAAGCTTATTGGCCCCCGTCTGCACGGTCCATCTCTCCGATCGGGATGTTTCACTTTATTTTCGCTCCCTCCAAGTCTCCTGCAGTGTGGTCCTGCTCGCTATCGGTTCTGGTGCGATCGGCAGAAATAACACAATCAGATAACTACCCTCGATGTTCAAATCTTGGGTCTGAGGGCATGGCTTCCACGGTCGCGGCGAGCTGCCAAAAGGTCCCCCGAGATCCCGAGCTAGGGAATTCCGGAGTGCTTAGAATTCTATGATTGCGAATACAAAGGGGCCAAAACGGTAGAAGGATGCGATAGGATCCGAACAACAGTATATCATAGGTTGCATCGTTTTGACTAGATTTACAGCATCCTATGTCAATACCGGTGTCTATTCCTGTCTCTATCTAGGCCCAACAGTGCGCTTTCCCGCCCCTTTCTTGTTTTATGTTCCGCGGTCTCCGAGCCCCTCCTGTCTAGTCCGTTGGCCCTTGCGTCTGCCAACGGGAAGAGCCAGTGCGGCAAGAAAGTTGGAAGCCCATTCCATAATCCCTTGACCGATCACATCTTTTGCAACTCTGCTTCTTGGCCACGTACGCGTCCGCAAATGAGACCTGGGGCTGATTTTTGGCATGCTGGAGACAACTTCTCTCATACTAGACTACTATGTTGCCGCCTGGATATACACTGATGTTGATTCTGCTCCTATCATAGGTGGGAGTCGCTATCATACAGGGTCCCTTTTGATCAAAACTGCGCTGGATATCCTGCTATTTTCATGGGTTGTTTAATCTGCAGGGCGGGGATTGACGATGCAAAAGCCCTGCCTATGCGTCATATATGAGCATATGTCGGTTCATACACTCTATAGGCTACTCTCCAGCCGCGGGGAGTCCTTTGATGTTGAAGTACGGGATATACGGTAGGTCGAATGTTCGCTGCTGTAGCTATGATTGGCAGGCAAGTACAGGTTCCACACGGTCTTATGTATCCCAGGTCACTAAAAGGGCCAGTGTGCATTGCGAGCGCATAACTCAACTTGAATTTTCTTGCCATGGCTCGTTGATATTACACCCTGTGATCTCATTGACACACGTTCATCCCGCACCCTTCTCCACGCGGGTACCACTTTACCCGGATTTTTCTGCCACATTCCGGTCCCTGCGAGTATTGTTGCAAGACTATAGCACATGCACATATTCTCTGGCACTTAGGCCTATCAGATATAGGGTTTGGTGTCCTTTACCCCTGACGGTCTCATCACCGTCGAAGCAAATCCATCATCGCTCGTTATACCTATAGCGATCTGACCGTATCGTCATGCTTCCGTTGCTCAATCACCCTGGGACATCTGACCTCTATATTTCCAGCGATGTCAATGAACACTTGGAAAGTCCAACCCTAATCCAATGGCACTAGAATAGTCTCTCGGGAAGTGTGCACACCACCACAGAATTCAAGGGACAACATGGAGCAGTTGATCCACCTGTCACAAGCATTCAAAATTGACGTACCAGTGCTGTGATGCGGCCTGCTGACTCATACTGAACCAAAAGACGCTTTTCTTGATATGTTTCAAAACATCATCCCCAGGTAAAGACACGAATTGGATCGTTGAAGTTATTTCAGACAGTACCACTCTCAGACTGGCAATCACGACGATAGGATAGGAGGAATGGCATTCTTTAGATGCTAACATACGAACCACGGTCAAAGCAAAACTCTCGTTGCACAACACAGAGGAGCGGCGAGTAAGGATATATTTTCTTCGTTTTGGGTGTATACATCAGCGGCTATGCGAGGGTCTCTTGGATAAGAGGGGTTAGTCGGACTCACGATCTAGACCCATTTGACTCTGTTGCGGGGAGAGACATGGCGCAGAATGATATAGATATGCGCAATGAAGAGAGGGGAGACTGGATGATGGGTAACCAACTACCAATGGCGACGGAGGATCCCGGAGAGGAGAAGGAAGCATCGCAGTGACAATGTGCTACATCATGGGTAGATATGTACCACAAGCGATGCAGCGGTTATGGAGGCGTTCGTGTATCCGAGGGTAGGGGTAAGGGTTTTCCTTGATCTTTGATACGATACCAACCATGGGAGAGCCGCCCCTGGTGGAGGCCGAGATATGACATAAGGATTGTGCACCGGCTGCGGGAAGTCATGTGCTGCCAGTCCCAGCACAATTGGCGGGCCAATTTTCCAGCACTCTCTTTAGACGCAGCCATTGCAGATTCCAAGTCTCGGATGGACATCCGAGAGCTTGATAAGAACCCTATTTGCACGTTTTTACCATGTGATGGATATCTTACAGCCAGGATATGATGCTATCTCATCACTTCTTTGCCTGGTCATGGACATCTGAACCCATTGCAGCTAGGAATTGCCAACGTAGAATATTGACCCGGGATATTCTTTAGACTTTGAAAAAGTAGGTTCGGAAAGTCCCCCCCGCTTCAGCATATAGTTCGATGGTGGAGCAATGTGTGGCGATTATCACATACAGAGGTCACGATGCGTAATTTGACTTGACCCAAGTAACTCAGTGAGCAAAAGAAGGTAGGAACAGTGCAACAACATGACGACATGAACAAATACATGTAGTCTCTGCCCTTTCTGTAGTAGCGGTAGGTCCGTGCAGAAAGTTACCGGGTTCGAGGGCAGTGTTTCATTCACTATATCAACATCTACGTGACTCGCTTAACATACCCTTTGTGATCCTCCCCCTCTCCGTGTTTAAAGTGACATCTTCTCTCACTTGATCCTTCTCTTCTCTTCCTCTACAACGGTTCTTCATCTACAAGCATCTCGTTGAGCTCAAGCCTTGTTCCATTACATTGCTCTCCTATCAACTGTGCTAGTAACAACGAACCAATTGATGAGACAACATCGTCTGGTCAGTATGGCAGATGCTTCACATCATCTGGCCCCTGGCCACATGTTCACAAACCATCGCGAGACCATGCTGTCAACACTGATCAAGGTCGAGCAAGCAATCGACAAAGGCCTTGCTAGTAAAGATAAGAGTTACGGCGATATGGCCTTCACGGAGTCTGTTCTGGAGTCGGTTTCCAAGCTGAAGCTTATCCTCAGCGCTGAAAACCACGTCACAATTAACGGGCACCAACTTGACCTCGCTGGTGTAGTAGCGGTCGCTAAGTAAGTTGTTAGCTTCCTCACAGAACGTGCACGACATCCAAGCTGACCCTTTGTCTTACCTTAGATACGGAATGATGCCAGCCTTCATCGAAGACGATGAGATCCTCCAAAAGATGAATGCCAGCATCTCATTCTTGAACAAGTATCTCAGTGCCGGTAATACGGTCTATGGGGTCAACACCGGGTTCGGAGGAAGTGCAGATGCGCGATCGGACGATCACGATACACTGCAAAAGGCCTTGATCCAGCACCATAATGCAGGTGTGCTGCTTCCTGCTGAGCAGGGCCTTCAGAGTTCCGTGATCCAAGACTGCATGAAAAAGCACAGCATGCCCACTTCCTTCGTAAAAGCTGCCATGCTGACTCGGTGCAACAATCTAATCCGTGGCCACTCTGCCGTCCGTCCTGAGGTCGTTCGTCACATTCTAACTCTGGTTGCCAACGACTGCACACCTGTTGTTCCACTGCGAGGCTCCGTCTCGGCTTCCGGTGATCTGACTCCTCTTGCATACATTGCAGGGGCCATCGAGGGCAACCCAGACATCTTTGTAGATTGCGGGTCGAAAAACCGTAATGCCACTCTCCGCGCGGACGAAGCTCTCACCATGCTAGGACTGAAGCCCCTCTCCTTCCTGCCAAAGGAGGGACTCGGACTTCTCAACGGAACTGCCTTTAGTGCCGGGGCAGCAAGCCTTGTGTTGTTCGAAGCCAATCAGCTGGCCATCTTCGCTCAGATCACCACCATCATGTGCACGGAGGCATTGATGGGTACACGGCGCAACTTCCATCCGTTTATCGGAAATGTTCGCCCTCACCCTGGACAAAGGGAAGCAGCACGCAACATGTACAGCCTTCTGGCAGACTCCAGGCTGGCCACCAATGCACACCCCGAGAACGCTGGCCTTGCCCAAGACCGCTATGCAATTCGCACCACGTCCCAGTGGATTGGTCCTCAAATCGAGACGTTGGCTCTCGCAACACGCCAAGTAGAGTGTGAGTTGAACTCGACGACCGACAACCCATTGCTAGACCCGTTCCACGGTGAGGTGCACCATGGAGGTAACTTCCAGGCAGTTTCGATCACGTCTGCAATGGAAAAAATTATGACCTGTATGCAGATGATCGGGAAGATGGTATTTGCGCAGTGCTCTGAGCTCCTGAATCCGATGTTCAGCAAGGGTCTCCCACCCAGCCTCTGTGCCGACGATCCTAGCCTGTCTTTTGCTTTCAAGGGTGTCGACATCAACATGGCATCCTACATGAGTGAGCTTGCATACCTCGCTCATCCAGTCAGCAACTCTGTCCAATCGGCTGAAATGCACAATCAGTCGATTAACTCGCTGGCTCTGGTCACGGCTCGCTACGCATCTGACACCGTTGAGGTGATGTCTCTTATGATGGCCACACATATCTATGTGCTCTGCCAGGCGCTGGACCTTCGAGTACTTCAGCTCGAGTTTGAAGACACCGCCAAGGACCGCGTAGACGATATCACAGCGAGCCTGTGCGAAGAGGTAGTTCCTGCCGATTGTGTCCCACGTATTCAGGAGTTGGTCTGGAAACAGCTGATTCAACACTGGACCCGAAACACCAACCTCGATCTTGCTGATCGTGCAGAGACCTCCGTAAGCAACACGCTGGGAACGCTTCTCAATTTGCTCAACTCCCATTGTGATAACGAAGACTCCGATATTTCTTTGACTGTGCTGAACTGGCAGGATGGGGTCAAGTATATGCTCGTTGAACAGTATGATGTGACTCGCGATGAGTTTTTCTGCAATCCAACCACGACAGACTATCTTTGCACCGCGTCGACTAAGATGTACAACTATGTGCGTAAGACTCTCGGCGTTCCGATGCACAAGGGGATTGTGGACCATCCGACTTACCTGCCACACTTGCTTCCGAATGACAAACAGTCGATTGGATCGCTTATCAGCACGATTTATATCGCTCTCCGCGAGGGGGACCTCATGCAGACCCTAGTGGGCTGCTTTGAGATCCCCGTGCTTGATGGTATCTCAGTGGACGAGAAGGAGTAAGTGGTGTTTGGATTAGATTCTGAACGATGGGTAAGGTGTGTTAAGAAGATGAGAGGATGAACAACCAGGGAGGTCGCTGCTTTGTTGTGCCAGGAAAACACGGAGGACGGCAGGCTTCTTTATTCACTTACTGTGTGGCGAGGTCCCGGGTTTTTCCTTATCTTTTTTTCTTTGCCGACTGCAGTGAAACGGTCTACTGAAAAGCTATCCATCCTGGTCGAGCCTTTGATTTACTGCCTTCTACTGTTTTTTCTTGCTTCTTCACTTTCAATGGAAATGCGGCTATGACTAATGATTTGATGTTTTACGATTGTATCTGCTGACTTTATGATGCGATGAATTTCCCGCGGAGATGGAATACCTCCGGTGATAGTTAATACGATCATTACTGAATATCCTCCCTTCTAAGAAACGGTCTTCTCCTCGAAAAACTAATAGGCACACTTCACGAATCTCAGCAACTCGTCATCTGATCCAGAATATGTGAATCTAGCTCATTAACCACCTCCGAACGCAGTCTACATGACTTTCCAACGGACCAGCAGCTAGCCTCCATGCACATCGACGGTGACTTTAAGAGTCATCGAATAGCTCTATTCCTTAATGAAAACTTTCCTCTACCAACTATAGCAGCTGTGATAAACGAACCTCAACAGGGAACCTGCAGACCTGAAGATATGGAATGCAAAGTACATCTTCTTCCACTCCTGGGATCGACCTGTCATATATCGAGTACGGTGAGATTCTTTTCATATTGTCTGAAAGCCTACTGGATAATGGAAGTAACGCTAATATTACCATGGAGTGCAATTAGATATCCTCGTCTGTTCGCCGCTTCATTCCTTCGATATAAAAATGACCAGCGCGACGGCCATATCCTGTTTGTATCGGATAACCTTTATCGCCGTCGAACAAAAACCCGAGGACATTCAATCACAGAAGGTATCTTGTCTTTAAATCAAAGCGGTGTTGGATAGCTTTCGAGTGCCTATTTCCATGGAGGAAATATCAAGTAGAATCTCGACCAGAATTGGGGGTTTATTGTTCTAGAGCATACTGGAAAACATAATATGAGTGCAGCGCTAACTAATGAAATGGATTTATAAGCCTTTCCTGAGGGGTGTACCAAGAAACCAATACACCAACATTAGATTACTCAATAGTCATGGCACTAGATAAATCATAAGTCAGATAAGATACGGATAAAGCAATCAATGGAAACCCCCCCAGGCCGCAAATTCTCCCAAGGAACCTCGCATAGCTGTCCGAGATCGCACGGGCGTGCCCACCTAGTACGCATTTTCTGGGCCCATGAAACCTTAATGGAGACACCCATGGATTCGTCATTAGGGAAAGTATTGCGCCAGAGGCCGAAGCGATGCGGGGTGATCCACACTGTCAGTGATAGGCGATAAAGTGAGACAGGATGTTGTTGGTGAGGTGTTGCATAACCGGGGACGGCGATTGCGTGATGCCGGGAACCGTGGCTTATCACCGCCGTATATAGTCCCCCTCACCATCCATGCCATCCTTACATCTCTCAGTCCCAATTTCTCCAAATTATCCACTATCTTGCTCATTCAACACAATCATGGCGCCAGGACTGGCAACAGACCTCCCTATCCACTCGCATCCATCCTCCGGAGATGCCAAACTCAACCAACCACAGTATCCCACTCCCTTGAAACCCAGCGGCGCCTTGGACAAGTTCACCTTTGAAGAAACCACCCCCGTCATCGGCCGCGAATATCCCACCGTCAACATTGTCGATGATCTCCTCAACGCGCCCAACTCCGATGAGCTCGTACGCGACCTAGCCATCACAAGTACCACCCCCCCGCCCCTCCCTCATCCAACCCCATCACTAACCAACCCCCTCCCCAGTCTCCCAACGCGGCGTCGTCTTCTTCCGTGCCCAAAGCAACCTCACCGACGACCTCCAAAAGACCCTCGTCCAACGTCTCGGCCAACTAACCGGCAAACCCTCCACCTCGACCCTCCACATCCACCCGGTCCTCAACAACATCAGCGAATTCGGCGTCTCCGATGCCCAAATCAGCACCATCAGCTCTCTCGCCCGCAAGAAGATGTTCGTCCACGACCGTCAACCCGACCAACGTCGCTACGACTCCGCCCAATGGCACTCGGACATCCAATTCGAGCCCGCCCCCGCAGACTACACCTCCCTGCGACTGACCCAGCTCCCCAGCAGCGGCGGCGACACGCTCTGGGCCTCCGGATATGAGATCTATGACCGGTTTTCCCGCAAGTACCAAGAATTCTTTGAAGGGTTAACCGCGACCTTCGTGGGTGATGGATTCATCCGAGCCGCGGAAAGGAATCCCACCCAAGTCAAGATTTACACGGAGCCGCGGGGGAGTCCGTTGAATGTGGGGAGGGAGTTGTCGGCCGTGCATCCGATTGTGCGGACTAATCCGGTGACAGGCTGGAAGAGTATTTTTGCTCTGGGGCCGTTTCCGAAATATATTAATGAGTTGAGTGCGAGTGAGTCGGAGGAGTTGTTGAGGAGGTTTAGGGCGGTGATTACCGAGAATCATGATTTGCAGGTTAGGTTTAAGTGGAGGAATGAGCATGATATTGGTGAGTTGTTGGCTTTGAAGACCCTTATTTCGTTGTTTTCGGGGATGATATCTGGGAGATGCGTTTCTGGTATCTGGCTAACTGGTTGATAGCTATTTGGGATAACAGAAGTGTGTTCCACAGCGCCACGTTCGACTACGAAGGTCTTGGCGAGAGATTTGGACATCGGGCTGTCGGAATTGGGGAAAGACCTTACTTGGACCCGAATAGTCAGTCAAGGACGGAAGCGTTGGCTGCTAAGGGATTTTCGGATTGATTGATTGATTGATTGATTGAGAACATCGAGATATAATGACATTTCAGCTACGTTTCTCGCAAATTCTCTTTGCACAGTTGTGTGCAAGTACAATGCAATGAAATACTTAAATTCATTCCACGCCCGAAAACAATAGCACCACAATAGTACAGGATCCTCAAACGACGCACTATACACAACTGCCAAACAGAGAGAATAAAATACAAATAGACCTATATCGCAGAAGTTACTCCACGGGCTGACTGTTCCTAGCAATAGCCATGTTCGAACTCATACCATTCCTCTGACTAACTCATGGTACCAAGATTACTTGATATCAACCTGAACCACTGGGGTATCCTTCACTCTCTGAGCAAATGCGGTAGGCTGAGACTTCTGCCGCTCTGCGATACCCTCAACAAAGGTCCGTCCGACAATCTTGCAACATGGAATCCTGTTCTCAATCAAAGCCACACCGTCTTCTAGTGGTCGGAGTACCAAAACCTGGGAGATACCACTGGCGATGAAAAGAATATCACCCCCCTTGATGTGACAGTCTATGAACCCGAAGGCTACAGGCGCAGAATCTCCGATAGATGATATTGAGAACAAACATTTCCCCTTAAGCTTGGAGAAGCTGTCAAGAAATATACTTATCCGTGCATCTGCAATATCTATGAGTCGGAGATTACCTTCTCGATTGAGCTTGCTCAATGTTTCAGAGAAGTAGGCGTAAGACATCCAACTCCATGACTCGGTATAGTTGTAGCATGCGCTGATAAGGGTATCTGCCATGCTGAAAGGGCTAATCCACTCATCCTCCCTGATGCGTTGAAGGTAACTTGGGATTTCCCTGAGAGGTGCGTGTTTCTCGGTATTCAATCTGAATGACTCCTGGACGACACCTATCACTCGACCACGAAGCTGTAACGTCCGTAGATTGTCAGTTATTTTAGGCAAATAACCATCGGGCTTCTTCCAGAGACTTCTTTCAGGAGTTGTCTGCTCACTTCGACCCGCAAAAATAAGATCACGGCGCCGTTGGTCTGTTATTGTAACGTCTACTACCCACGATGGAAGTGCCTCGTCATCAGAGAAACAGAAATAGTCCAGAATTCTGGTGTTTCCCTCGTACTGTAAAACATATGCCGTTGTCTCATGAATCAGTTGGCTGACAGTTTTCTGGTAGTCTGGGGGATATTTCTCTTGAGCCAAAGGGGCCATTGCATATAATGCATATACCCTGTCAAGTGGGTTGCTGCAATTGCGATGAGTCGTAACTGATAGTAGCTCGCCGAGGGGACGACTGGGTGGCGAATTTGGATCCTTGTGAAGGTCCTTCTGTACCAGGAGATCTCCTGGTAGAATGGGGAGAAAGTTTCGGAACGTTCTTGTGTGTATGGCTTTCTCGCGTTCCAGCATCTTCTCAGAGAATTCCTTTGCTTCACCGTCTAGGTTTTGACCGACTGTCTTGCGATACTTGGCCATCATATCGTCAATGGAGTTGAAACTTGATCCCAATCGACTGAAGACATCCCTAAATGTGAAACAGAGCTTTCCGAACATACAGATCGGCCTCGTCTTTGGTAGATGCCACTCCTGGAAGGTCCACAGTCGCTGCCAATAAGGAGCAGATAATATTTCGAGCGTCCCATCCAAGACGTCCATCATTGCCAGGTCTCTCTTCCGACTTTCCTCGATTGAAAGGTCCTTCTTATCATGGATTTCAAACCACCACTTGCTTTTCGGGGTACTTAGGCCTTCGCAATAATTTTGGTAAGCAATTGCATCTTCAATATTCGGGGTTGATAGTCCAAGCCAAGCAATCACAGAAGTTGCATTGATGTAGATCTGGCTCATCAAGAGGACCTGAGAGTTTCTCTCCAATATATCATGTTGGTTGATACAGAGATAATCAACCCAAACCACTCGATCTTGTTTTGGCTCGCGGAGTGCGCGCAAGAATTGTTCCAAATTGGTTGGGGCGCTAACAATACAGCAATCTACCCAGATGTCTGTTCTGATGGCGACATTCCCCCAGACATATGATAGCGCTTCGAATTCATAAGGGTCCTTGAGTGATACAGGATGGAGTGAACCCCGCACCGGATTTGCCACGTTCTCGTCAGGCCAAATGGTTAGAAGCCGGATCTCGTTGGCATCGGGATTCAGTTTCGTATAAGACAACGACATTGTAGGATCCAAACTATAAGATGTATTCAGTGGCATGTGTGGAGCAACTGCGTTCAGATATCAGTGAAGCGGGGCGCTGTTTCCTGTGCTGACGTGGATCGCGGGGTCTAGCGGACAGACCTCGCGTCGTCTGACGGTCTGGGATGTCAACCACGAACCCTTGCTCCTGAAATCCGGTGCTTTGCAGTTCCATTGTGTCTGAATGTTTCTGTAATTCCTGGGTTCCAGCATAAACTCTCAGTCAATCCTGGTGATCGTGACATTACATGTCTACGGCTTCATCCAGGCCTCACAATCTGCTTCTGTCACGTGTCTTGGCACGAGACAATCTCGAGAAAGCAGAGGCCGAATAGATGGCCTATATTCCCTCAAGGTATGAAACTTGAAGCACCCTGGCGCGCTTAAACCCATAATGGGGTCAACGTAAACACGAAATGATGCCTCAGGCTGCAGACAGTGAGAAAGCGGAGATGAGTGGCAGAAAAAAGCCCACGTTCCACCCTTCGAGCAAGCCGATAAGTCTCAACGCTTTGGTGATCAGATATCGGAGTAACTCTGTGTAGTAGCGGAAATCAGCATGCGAATGCTAGAATAACTCACATCTATGTATCCACAGGTTTCATCATCTTTGCCTGGGAGCTACGTAGTACCTGGACGACTGCATGGACTGGGCGAAAGAAATGAACCTTGAAACCACAGGCCAACAGCAGTACCTGATGACGAAGAGGATCGACGCGTGTTCCGCCAGAACATTGGGCTACATCCCAACTGGGCTACATCCCAACATGGCTACCGGCGCATCATGATGGGCATTCCTACGGCATGCAAACCCGCTCCACTTTCAGCCCTACACAGCATCAAGCATGACGTCACCAGTTTCTCATCCCCTCGACCTTTTAAATCCCCTGATTCAACCATCATCTGTTCCTCAACCGTTCACAAATTGAAGCTCTACCATTCCTCCACCTCTCCTGGGTCAGACTTAGTACATTGCAACCTAACAAAACCCCTTTAACGAAACCACAGAAACCGCCACCATGCCCGGAAAAGTGTATGTTCTCAATCCTGTCAGACCCATCCTTTAAAAGGAAGAGACTAATCAAATCCTCGCATTAGCGGCTGCTGCGAAATCATCATCGCTTTCTTCCTCCCCTTCGTCGGCGTTTTCATGCGCACCGGGTGCAGCTGCGATCTCCTCATCAACATCTGTCTGTGTATTCTGGGTTGGGTGCCAGGTGTCATCCACGCATAGTACGTGCTGCTCTTTTCCAGCTCGTGTCACACACACGCTAACCATGTCATAGCTACATCCTGGCCAACAAATAAACCAATTGTGCTTTGTTCCTGATGTGCCGGTCGCGGACGATTTCAGATCGGGTACGGGCGCATTCGGTGTATCAATTGGGCTTTGAGATTTGCGAATAATAATGTCTACTCTACGATTGTATATATCCCGCTGCAATAATGACTTTTGACTTGTGTGCGAAATCTTTTGTAGCTCAGCGCTCGAGCACCCGCTTCGCTACGTAGGCAGCAATTTTCCGCTACTCACAAAGGCGGTGACGCGCGATAAACAGAGCGACGTCATCATGGCTCCCCGATTACTGCGATCAGGTAGAATTCGCTTGATGGCTGCGTGGAAGTGCGAATTGACTTATTTTCTCGCATTTCTGCAATAATCAATACATTATGAGCCGATTCCGGGATTTTCCGATCGCCTATAAGGACCTCTTGATCGCACGACGAAAAATTGTGCGCATAAATTTGATTGTGCGCGAGTTTCTTTGTCAGCAACTGCATCAGAGTTATGCCCCATTCTCCCTCCCGCGGGTCATCTTTATCTCGTCAACACCTGCCTTTCGAACTCTTCGGCATACCAGTGCGCTCATTACGAGAAGTGTCCTTGATTCTGCCATCTAAGCAAGCTGCGATGACCACAATACCCATACATGGATCGAGGGCCCCGAATCAAAGCAACTATCTACCCACATCACACCAGTCGCTGTCGGATGCCATCACGCGTCAGGTATTACTATTAGACTAACATTCATACAGGTATGCAGTCCAGTCAACACCCTGTACGCATCATCATTTCTCACCCTACCAGCGCGCAACCG
Source organism: Aspergillus sclerotioniger CBS 115572 (assembly GCF_003184525.1). Lineage (NCBI taxonomy): Eukaryota > Fungi > Ascomycota > Eurotiomycetes > Eurotiales > Aspergillaceae > Aspergillus > Aspergillus sclerotioniger. Next base: position 338,257 of record NW_020291010.1, on the reverse strand, counting down.
GATTACCTCCGTCGATCCCTTTCATTTTATACTCCGCAATCGTCATGGCAAACTGCTTATCCACCAGATCCTCCAAGAACAGGATAAACGCTCCATCAAGCTCCCTCGTGATATCCTTGAGTGCCTTGGCCTCAGAACGACTTTTTATTCTCAGACTGGTCAGAGTTTGCAGCATGTCGTCACCATAATGCGCCCTAAAGAAGTCCCTTTTCTGTGATACAATGAGCATGAATATCCTACTATATGCCTCCCCAACAGATAGTCCAAAAGGCCGGGGGAATACTGACCTTATTACTGATAGCTTTCAACATATCTGCAAAGATAGGTTTCAGAGGCACACATATTCCAGCAATAATGTGACTGCTGGGGGTGTCGAGGTTCCCGGTCGATTTGGTTGTTGATATTGCTTGATTGATGCTGTGCTCGAGATTCGCGGAGAGGGTTTTGATTTCGTCCACATTGTCTGTAAAGGATCGAACGGCTCTATCTAGCTTGATGGCGTTCAAGCCGACGTTGGCGAGAGAGGTGATGAGAGTGATGGTTTCGGTGGTTTGGGGGCGGACCTCGCTGACGCTTGTAGGGTTGGGGAGGGCGAGTGTCAAGGATAGGGTCAGAAGGGTGGAGAGGAGAGTGAGTATGGCTAGTGGGAAGCGCATTTTGGTCGATATGAGCCGGGTATAGACCTTCGAGCAAGATGCTGCGCAAAGTGGTAAGCATTCCCGGGACTATATAAGTCGCCATATCTCATTGCCCTGAGATTGCGATTCTCACCTGTGTAATAGGAGGATGTACAAGACGGCGAGATTAGTGTCGCACACGATAATGCACTCCGCGCTGCAGAAGCGCTTTGAATGCAGGTACTACCTACATATTCTAGCTGCATATTCCCCGGTCAGACGTTGTGTGACGAGCTCTGTGCAGATTATCCAAGGTAATGCCATTTACTGATTGATATAGTGAGTTATAACGGCTATTGGCGCGAAAACAATGGCTAGATTGGTATGAACTCAGGGAAATTATCACCATCCATCGGAGTAACATCATCTTGTCGGGCTTCCAAACGGCCCGCTCGGACTTTTATGTCAGACACTGAGTAACACCCAGCAACATCACAAGAGACCAATCTTGAAGACAGACCCTGCTTCTTGATCATGAGGTGAAATCATACGCAATTATATTGTTCACATGCTTATACCACAGGTTATTCAAAGATCTCCCGGTTATGAGTCTCAACAGGGCAGCTCCTATGAGTTTGCTTCAGATGAATAATATTTTCGGATGATTACCATGCTTAACTGGTACAATCATCACCTGTTTGAGTGTCTTATTCAATAGTACTATCACAGCGCATGACATCTCAATGGAGACGCCACGGCCACACCACCCCAGCCACAGTTACACCCGAGTTCGTTTAGGGTCCGCGAAATCCTCCTACTTTGCATCTTAGGACAGAATTTAAACGTCTGGCTAGCGGACTCCCCACTGCCTCCAACCCGATGCCGTTTAAGGCCTCCATCGAAGGCCAGCGGTCATACTTACTAGATGTAGAAAACAGCTCGGCCAAATGGCATTGCCCCGCCGTATGGCTCGGACTAGATGCCCGATGGTCATGCACGCAGTTCTCTACTAGGCCATATGCGGGGCTACTTTGCGAAACCCCGCGGATGAATTAGCAGTCTCACCGGTCGTTCTGCACGTGGATATCCAATCAATCAAGCGGGGGAGGGGTACGGAGCTGGTGCCATCATGTTATGCTTGCTGTAGCGCGTCCCGCACAGTAGTCCATAGCGAACCGTCGTCGACTCATTTGATTACGACCTCCCCTTACGCATCTATTCCCAAACCGACCGGATGAATGAATAACCATTACGCTATCGGGAAAGACGTGCATGGCAACCAACGCGACACGGCAGGAAATTGGGTGCTCGTGCTTCAAAGGTCGCAAAGTCGAAGAAACCAAAGGCCCAAGTGAAAAACTTTAGGGGAAATAATGCACGTTCCCCTCGTTCGAAAAAGTGCGCCAACCCGGAAGAACAATCCCCGGGAGCGAAGTTACCGGTATGGACTAGTCCGGGTATATAGGAACGGTACTGGTATTTGTAACCACTTGAAGCTGGTTGAATGGCCTCAGACTTGGCTTCAGCCCTACAGCCCTACAAGAGGCTTGGCAGGCTTGGCAACACGTAAATGTGGATTCTATAGTCGATTCTATATCGAAGGAAGGTCCTAGAATGCTCCTTATACTGAACTGAGGTGTATTTGTTTAGATGGTATTGTGTTCCAAATGAATCGAGCTAGATGCTGCATGACAAGGCAGCCATGCAGGACGCAGTACAATACAGTACCGGAAGCTTCGGACAAGAGATAAGAATCGGATCGGATTAGGGATCCCGGCAACGAGAAGAGACGAGACTGGGATCGAACAAAGGGTGAGTTATGAAGGATTCTAACCGTTGAGATATCTCTCATCTACAAGATATCGTTCTAAGAAACTAAATCCTCATCTTATCCCCCTGATGGCCTGATCCCATCCCATCATCCTTCGGCAACACCGCCCGAAAATCCCGAATAGCACCACATCCCACCCCCCAACCCCCGCTAAAACCAACGATGATAACCGATGTAACTTACTTACTTACATCCAGCTAGCCCCGTTCACCGGTCGGAGCAGAATGATTCTCCGGCAGCTGGCCCGCGCCGCCCAAACCTGTTTGTTATAAACCCAGCCGCCCGTTCCCCTATTATCTGATGATCTGATTACTCCATTATCTGATTATCTCGGCCACTTGATTATCTGATCAGGCCGACTCGGTGCTGAACTGTCCAAATGGCCTCTCGGAGGAGCCAATGGAGCCGAATGCTGGTTTTCACCACCTGTCTGCTGGCAGTTTCGGCTTTTAATTATGGATTCAGCGATCAGGCGTTTGCGTCGTGTCAGGCGATGGATTCGTTTGAGCGTCAGTTTGGGGTTTATCATCCTACTACGGGGAAATATAAGGTCAGGCCGATGTTTACGTCGCTGTATAACAGTTTGAAGGCCGCTACGCAGATTATTGGTTAGTGGGGGGTGGTGTGGCGTTGTGTGATGATGGCTGACTCGTTTGGATAGGCGTTTTTATTGGTGGGTATATTAGCAATACGTATGGGAGGAAAATCTGCATTTTTAGTATGAATCTTTATGCCCTGGCGAGTGCGGCGGTGGTGGTGAGCTCGACCACGGATGGGCAGATTCTGGCAGGGAGGGCGTTGCATTGTTAGTATTCCCACCACCATCACCACCGCCACAAAAACCGGGGAAATTCCAATGCAAAGCACTAACAAGAACAAAACAAGACATCTACCTAGGCATGCAAATGGCCGTCATCCCAACCACCCTCGCCGAACTCGCCCCCCGAAACGTCCGCGGCGCCATGGGCGTTCTCTACTGGCTTAGCATCAAAATCGGCGGTCTAGTAGTCACCGGCATCGCACGCGGAACATCCAGCATTTCCACCAACACGGCATGGCGCATCCCCTTCGGCCTGATTCTCGTGATCCCATTCATATGTATTTTCCTCGTATGGATTATGCCCGAATCACCACGATGGCTTCTCCTCCGCGACCGACAAGAAGATGCCTTCCAGGCGCTGAAACGCTACCGATCCCAAAACACGCCCGAGAGTGAAATCCAAGAGGATTTCGATGAATTGGCGCAGAAGGTTGCGGCACAAATGCAGAAGAAAAAGTTCAAGGATTTGTTTACTCCGAAGAACAGAGAACGGACGTTTGTGGTTGTTGCTGCGAACTTCTTCCAGCAGGCGTCGGGGCAGGCGTTTGCGTCGCAGTATGGGACGCTTTTTGTGAAGCAGCTGAAGTCGGTGAATCCGTTTAGTGTTACGTTGGGTACTAATGCGGTGGATATTGGGGCGTTGATTATTTCGACGGGGTTGAGTGATCAGGTTGGGAGGAGGTGAGAACCCCGTATTTTTCGTCGCTGGCGATCGGCATTGGCTGATGAGGGTTTACTTGCAGGATGCTTTTCCATACGAGCGGAATTCTGGAAACGGCTGCGCTAATGACGATGGGTGGTCTTGGGACTGCGGATTCCAAGAACGTGGCTGCCAAAGAGGGTATTGTGGCTATGTTGCTGCTTTACAGCTTTGGGTGGTCGCTTGCCTGGGCGCCGCTGGTGTATGTGCTGGGTGCGGAACTGCCGTCGGCGCCGTTGCGGGAAATGACGCTTCAAATTGCGTATACGATGAAATTGGTCACTGAGTATGTTCCCTCCATTGAGACACCTTTCCCTCATAGTTTCACAGCTACAATGATACTAACTAATATCCCAGATTCGCCGTCACTTTCTCCTACCCATACCTCGAAACCGCCAACGACCCAGGTCACGTCGACATTGGAGGTAAACTGGGATTTATTTACGGTTCGCTATCCGCGGTTTCGGTGATATTTGGATACTTCTTTATCCCCGAGACGAGACGAATGGAATTGGAGGATATTGATAAAAAGTATGATTCGTCGACGGATAGTGAAATGGTGGAGAAGGTGGAGTATCAGCTTGATTCTCAGAAGGAAAGTCATCGAGGAGCGTCGAGACCTGTGGATGCTTGATGGGAATGCCAACTGTGGTTGTGGGTTTACTGCATCTTTTGGTATATAGAAGTCTTTTCATGATAAGTATTGATGCCGCGAAAACTGGTTGTAGATAGCATGATGCCATGAACATAAAAATTTGATTAGCATTTGTGTAAGTCATGTGGTCAGTTCTCCTGGGTCCCGAAGATATATTTAGATCCTGCTGTGCTCGTCAACCATCCATAGCGAGATAAACCGCACTATGAGTTCCTGGACAATAATATCCAAATAATATCAAATTATGACATAGAAAAGAAATCAGAGATCTAATTGGTATTTTTATTTGCATCCGCATCCACAGCTGCAAAGCTGCCCATCCGGTTCTGGCCCGTCTGCCATGAACTCAATGGTTGGAGCGGCTAAACCCTTCTTGGTCCCCGACCACCTCCCATACATTTGACTTTCGGTCGCAACTTTCTGAATAAAAAGAAGACCACCCGCGCATTCTAAACGTGATATAGACATATCTGCACCAAAAAATTTGTCAATTTCAAAAATGACGGACAGTCCCAATCACGCGATCGTATACGGCGCATCGGGGTTGAATGGCTGGGCGTTGATAAACCAGCTCTTGGCTCCGTACCCTTCGGTTCACTCGTTCAGAAAAGTCACAGCTTTCACGAACCGGCCTTTGGATCTCTCGGAGACATATTTGCCAGAGCCGGAGTCGCATCGGCCGCATCTACAGCTGGTCTCGGGTGTTGATCTTTGTGGGTGGGATGGGCCTACCTTGGTGAGACATTTGAAGGAGGAGGTTGAAGATATCGAGGGCGTGACTCATGTTTATTATCTGGGTATGTTTCTATAGTAGTACCAGGCTATTTGGAATAGACTGACCATCAACAAAACAGTGTTCACCGCCATGGATGACGATCTAGAAGAGGTCGCGACCAATCGACGTATGCTGCAGAATGTCATCGATGCTCATAATCAGATCAGTCCGAGGCTGCAATTCGTGGCTTTTGTTGGCGGAACACGGGTACGTGCATTACAGCATTTCAAGAGAAAATAAAACCCCCATGTTTTAACTAATGACATCGATCAGGGATACGGCATCTATTCCCCCGGGGGAACATTCACTCCACCCTTGCACGAAGACATGGTTAATGATCTCCCATCTGACTACGCGAAGACGGTCGTTTATCCAGAGTACCGTGAGATTCTGAAAACATCCAGCAAGGACAAGAAATGGACGTGGTGCGAAGTGTGTCCGGATGCAATAGTCAGTTCTTCTTTCTTATTTATTCTCGGGGAAAAACTAACAATAAACAAGGTCGGATTCACACCCAACGGTTCCCAATTCAGCCTAGCCCTGCATTGGGCACAGTATTTATCACTTTATGCCTACAACAATGGTATTGGACCACATACCCAGGCAAAAGGAGAAAACAACCCCGTCGACATCCCATTTCCCGGCTCCACAGCCGGCGCTACATCGTTATTCAGCCCCGTATCAAGTAATCGACTAGCACGGTTCATGATCTATGCTTCGCTACATCCGGAGACATGTGGAGGTGGTCGACTGTTTAATGTCGCCGATCAAGAAACACCATGCACCTATGGGTCACTGTGGCCTCGGCTGGCGAGCTGGTTTGGTCTGATCGGCGTGGGACCTGCCGAGACTGCTCAGGAAACCGAGCACAACACATTGAAAGTTGGGGAAGTTCCTGAGCGAACTTCTTCGCTAGCGCCAGGGGAGTATATAGCTAAGTATCGGGACATTTTTGCAAAGTATGGGTGTCCGAAGGCTATCACTGGAGGGGTGGGAGCCGGGAACCGCCAGTTGGATAGCGTGGGGTATTGGTTGACTTTCGATCGGCAGATGAGTTTGAAGAGGCTGAAGGAAACGGGTTTTGAGGCGGATAGGGATCCAGTGGGGGGCTGGTTGGAGAGTTTTGCGATGTTTAGGAAGGCGGGATTGATTCTTTAACTGCTAACCGTTGTGTGGGGGCTCTGTGTTTATCTGGTGATGCGCTGGGAGATTGTATAGTGCTATTAACAGTGAATAAATTGAGTAAATCGAACACCAAAAAGAAATAAGTATAACTCTCCCAGGAAATCCTCTTTCTTATAGAAAAGTACTTTTAGGCTCACCAGATTGAGCGCAAAGACAGATTAATACTATCCAACAAGGCAAGTGAAAAACAAATTCCATAAAAATTAACCAAAAACCCCAAACAACCCAACCATTAATAGCAGCAGCGAACACCGCTTCCCTTATTCTTTTTTTATCTTCCCTCCCTTTTTGTCCCTCTCATCACCAACAAACTATTACCACTTCTCACAAACGGCCCAAAAATCATCCACATACCCCGGCAACACACTCTCCCAAAACCCTCCCTCCGCGTTTCCCAAATACTCCACCTCCTTCTTACACACCTCCTCACTAACCAACACCGCCACATCAAGCGCATGACTCGTAATCACCGTGAATATCTGCCCCTTGGCACAAGCAGCATACTCCGCGAACGCTTCGGTGTCTTCGCAGTAGTCTGCTGTTGCACTGCAGTGTTGTTCAACGGCTTTCATGGATTCATCTGTGATGCTGAGGAAGGTTGCGATGCGGGATGCATCAATGCCTAGGTTTGTGGCGATGGTTTGCACAGAGGGCTTGAGGATGGTTTCGCTGATTAGTGTGGTGTATTGCCCGCCGACGACGGGTTTGCATCCGTGGCTGCAGATGGTTTTGTAGTAGTTGTCGTAGGCGGTGTCGAGGTTGGGGCCGATGACGGTGGGGAGGGTTTGGCAGGTGGGGCCGATGAGGGGGTTGGTTATACTAGTAGTAGAGGTGGAGGTGGAGGTGGAGGTGGTTGTGTGGAGGGTTAGGAGGAGGAGGGTGAGGGTTGGGAGGTGGTGGTGCATTTTGCTGTGGGGGTTGGAGATGGATGTGGGTGTGGTTGTTGCAATAATCGTGAATTTAGTATGTTTTGTTTCTCAATTGACTCTGAACAAACCATACAAACTATACAGCAAGGGTCTCTCTCTTTTGTACCCAAATACCTCGCTGCAAAGTAATACTCTTATTTCGGTGGCGTTGACATCTTGAAGATCTTACCGTCATATTGAGATCACCCCTTCGTTCAATCTCATTATTTTCCTAAGTAACATCCTCGTATTCCCTATGGCTTCTGTATTTAGGTTTCAATTTGTGAGGTATATCTGGGGAGAAAAAGAACTCTAGATTGACCGAAAATCCAGCTCAAAGCTCACTGGATCTTGGCGGGGAAATAACCTCCGCATCTCCCGTATCGGATTCTGGGTCGGGTGAAGATTCCGCCCGTGGGTCAGTACGATCGTACTCTATTTGCCTACTGATCCAGGGATTGGATTAATGTAAATCAGGTTCGATGCGGGGTTTTACACAACGTAAAACAGCGCATTCTTGGCGGGTATTTCAGATGTCCGGTACTGCGGGAATCGATGTTGGGCGTTTATGTTATCCAAGGACAGTTGGACAACCTCGTAGATGCGACCACAATTCTTGCAGCAAACGGGGAATGCTCTTTACGTTGACCATGGTTCTTGTGGGTGGATCCGCTGGGAGAGAGTCCCTGTTCGTGATCCGTAATCCCACAGGAGCGGATTTTTTTGCTTTGATTCGCCAAGAGGTCTGTATTTGATTCTCGAGCGATTTGACATGTTCGGCCCAATACCCTGTGCGTAATAGAGGCAGCAAACCGGTCTCGGGGCTGGCGAGGGGGTAGGATGCGGCCCATTTCTCTTTTTCTGCTCGATGATATAGATGCAGGACTTGGCTTGACATTTGCCATCATTACGCATCGAGCATTCAGGCTTCACTTCGGCTATCTAGAAGTGCATCCGATGGCGACTGACACAGCATTTTCAAGTTTGACGACGCTGGCACCCAAAGCATATGGATTTGGAAATTTTGTGTGATTAGTACAATATTTGAAGCCGGAAGAAGGGGATCGTAGAAGAGGATCCGTGGAAGGGGGCTGGAATCTCGGGTATGTGATTGGTCCGCTGGTCATCAAGTTTGATCTTTTGCAGTCTGCTTATCTGACCTTTTCATCAGTTAACCTCTTGATATTTTTACTGTATTCAATTCACTGTTGAATCACATCCTTATCGTCTTGGACGTTCAGTCAATCCTAGTGAAAAAAACCATCCTTTTCCATGATATCTCCAAGCTAGCGCAGCATCATGACTCCCGAGCAGCTTAACCGGGCATACTCACGCTTCGGCAGGCTGCCTCCCCTAAACTTATTATGCAAATACAGGTCACATAAAATCGCGGAGATAATCAATATTCCAGGATTCTATAACCCTGTGCTCAAAGATTTTCCTGCCTGAGGCACAAAGAAATTTAAAGCGGTGAATATTATGCTTGTTTAAAGCTAGGGCCTTCCTAAGGAAGTAGGCGGTAAGCTCCGGAGTAGCAAATGCCGGTGAGGTACCGGCTCCTTCCCAAGACAAAGACAACATTGAAACCACTTTGTTGATGAAGATTTTGATTTTTCTCATACTCCTGTTTGAAAGTATTAGATCTGTCGACTCTACCACGCAATTCCTCCGAAGAACTCATTTTCGTTTCCATTGTCAATGATTCTATGGAAAGGGTGGCATGGAGAGGAGTCCCGGATGCAACGTGCAAACGCCAAGATCATCCCTAGAACTCCATGTACACTTCTAATAATCTGCCGGAACTTTAGCCTTTTCTGCTCGGACTCCGGTTGAGTCCGGTTATGCCCCCGCTTCGCATTCAAGGCGGTATGAAATACTTGTGTCTACATTGAAGTTACACAACCTTATCTACGGAGTACTCCGTACACAATTGATTGCCCAGAAATGTGGTGTTAAGCTGTCTACGTTCAATTGTCCGAGCTTATCGATTCAATGTAGGCAAGATGCGAGCACTTATCGGCGCGGATTGAGGCCGTACGAAGCATTGGCCCAATCATTTTATTCCGGTGGCAGGCTTGAATCTCTTGCACTAACAAAAACCCCCCGGGGTCAGCCGAAGTCCGAGTGAGCTGTATATGAGCGGTCTGGCACGTAGGATAAGCCAAGCAACATCAGTGGAAAACACCCAAAGGTACCTGATCTTCTCCATTGGCTGGCCTTACAGCCGAAGGCTGCCACAGAAGGGCTTGGTAAGTGAATGTGAAGCTTAGAGAGGCTTGTCCACTGCATTGTGGGCTGAGAGGATGGCTTTTTCCAAACTTCCATCATGCCATGACATCCAGGTTGAAGTTTTGCGCAAGTCAATCGATGCCTCGAAAGCACGCCCAGGAGGGATTGATGCTGATTGGGTAGGGCGGTGTTCCTGGCTACCCCACCGCGACCCAATGGGAGCGGATCGATTTACAACGCCCCGCTTTGTTATCACTCGTTCGGGCGCTCCGACTCAGCGGGGTAGAAACGTGTAGTCGATCGGCCATCTTGACTGGTCCGTTATCAGTCTATCCTACTGTGCGGTCACATCGGGCAAGATGTCTGCTGCACGAGACACTCCAGGATAAAAAGCTGCTGTGCCCTGCAGCTGGTTCGAAAATCACGCGCCTTCTCTGCTCCTTTCGCTTCAAGAGCATTGTCCAATGGCTTCTGTGGCTACTCTTTTCGCCCTGGCCGGCCTGGCCGGCCTGGCCGCTGGTGCTACCATCACCACCACGGAGCCCCCGCTCGCTGCCATCCAGAGAGCTCAGGCGACCACCCTGCCTCAGACTTGGTCTTCCAATGTCACGGGTAAGGCCTTTGACCGTTTCTATCAGGTCTGGTTGGAGAACGTTGTAAGTATTCTACGCTACACACAATTGCACGTCCCAATCACTGATGGGTAATGATAGGATTACGTCAATGCTGCCAACGACTCCAACCAACAGTGGCTGGCTAGCAAGGGTATTACCCTGGTCAACTACTACGGTGTTGGACATACCTCACAGCCAAATTACTGCGCTTCTGTCAGCGGTGACAACTACGGAATGGACAATGGTAAAGTGCATGGAGTCTTAATCTATATAATGGCTAATGTTGTTTTCAGACAACTTCCATGATATTCCTTCCAATGTCTCTACCGTGGCCGATCTGCTTAACACGAAGGGCATCTCCTGGGCGCATTACCAGGAGCACCTGCCCTACCCCGGTTTCCAAGGATTCAACTACTCCAACCAGGAGACATACGCAAATGACTACATGCGCAAGCACGACCCATTGGTTATGTTCGATCAGATCTCGAGCAACGATACCGCCTTGCGCCTTATTAAGAACTTCACTAGCTTCTATGATGATATCGAGAACAGAGAGCTCCCACAGTGGGCCTTCATCACCCCCAGTACGTTTTTCGCTAGATACCAACTGCTTATATACTAATCGCCATCAGACATGACCAACGACGCTCACGACACCAACATCACATTCGGCTCCAAGTGGCTGCGCAGCTTCGTTGAGCCTCTCATGAACGACAGCTACCTTTGGGACAACACTCTGCTCCTGTTGACCTTCGATGAAACCGAGACTTACGGTGTTCCCGAGTCCGAGATCTACAACGACCGCAACCGCGTCTTCAGCATTCTCCTTGGAGGTGCTGTCCCCGAGCACCTCATTGGCACCAAGGATGAGACTGTCTACACCCACTACTCCACCCTTGCCACCGTCGAGGCGAACTGGGGTCTTCCGTCTCTTGGTCGCTGGGACTGTGGTGCTAACCTGTTCAGTTTTGTTGCTGACAAGGTGGGCTACACCAACTGGGAGGTGGATCCCACCCACCTTTACATCAACCAATCTCTGCCCGGTCCCCTCGAGCAGTGGGGCTACTCCAAGTACCGTGCCAACTGGCCCATCCCCACCACCAACGACACCTGCTCTGCCGGAAACGGTATTCTGCAGTCCGTCATCGATGCCTACAAGGGCCAGAACCCTACTTACAACTACACTGCTCCTTTCCCCTACGATGCTCCTTACGGTCTGGATGTGAACATCCCCTACACCCGTAACGGTACCACCTACGTCTCCGGTGTCAACACCACCGGTACCGTTGGCTATGACACCAACACTACCACCACCTCATCCAGCTCCTCATCCTCTTCCGTCGCTGTCAGCGCCGGTGCAGCCTCGGCCATGCCCGTTGCTGGCTCCATGGTTGCTGCCTTTGCTGCCCTTGTGGCCTTTTTGTAAATGCATATGTATAGAGGCTGTATGGTAGACGATCTGCCTGGATTTGTTGGCGAAAATGTCTAGTAGTTTGATGATTTTGTTCTATACGAGCCATGAGTGATGTTAGGTGTCTATTAACAGGATAATGATATGACATGACTCAATTTCACCCCGGTTTAATAAGCCCCCGTGTACTTTCGGCTTGAAATAGTACCCGCTCATAACATGCCAGCCAGATTCACTGGTATGATCCAGTGCATAAGTACAATATACCTCTTCCCTACCGCACTAAATATCTTCAATCCCAATACTAGCCCAATGGACCCCAAATGAGAACTGGCACTCTCTAATCAACTACATCACCAACCAACCCACCAAAAAAATATCACATACACCCCAACCGAAACCAAATCGGCATTTCCAACGGCCCGGGACTCTCCACCTCCGCAGCCGTACAATCCTCTGTAACAGGCTGTCGAAACAACAAATCACTTTCATCCCCACAATTCGTGCCCGAACTATTATACACTTCGAATGATAGCGTGAGACCCGCGTCGCAGGAATATGAGTCGTCTATGTTGAACATTTGGAATGAGCCGGCGTAATCCCAGTACCCATAGTTGCAGGCGCCTAGGGTCGGGTAGACCAGTGACCAGGAGATTTGGCTGCAGTTGTAGTCTTTGTAGATGAAGAGGGCGGGGTAGGTGTAGAAGTAGGCGGTTGTTGGGGGGAGGATGGTGGTGAGAATCGTGAGGAGGGAGAGGGAGAGCTGGGGTGGGGATGGATGTGTTAGACTTGGAGGGGGGGAAGAGAGGGGAAGGGGGGTTGTACCTTGGGGATGGAGAGCATGATGGGTTGGTGGGTTGGTTGGTTAAGTTTATTTGGGAAGGGTGTAACTGGAGTTCGGGATACTAGGTTGAGTTCGAGATGTGATGATCATATTTATATACTATTAGTGCCCCGCAACTCGAAACATCAAGTGATGATGTTTAGGGAAAAGGAAACCAATTGTCCGGTCTATCCAGCAGAATGTCAATACGTTATCTAAACTACCATTCATGTGTCTGGTCCATCTGTGAGCGTGGCTTGATGTGGCTGGCAACTAACTAAGCATGTCTTAGGAAAACTGAAACAGGTGCAATCAGAAGGAGTGAGATGGGTGGTGGTGAGGAAAATAAGCTGCATAAATCCCTCATTGACGAATGGCAGCACAGACTGTCGATCTTACTGTGATCCTTCCAAGTGTTCCGATTGGTATAGACTAGAAACAAGAACACTGCCATCTCTAAACAGCAAAGATAAGGCGCCCCATACTACGATATTTTCCGGCTACTTTGGATCTCACTGGCGTCGTGTTTGCTTCTTTTCGTTCTATATAGATGTCACAATGACTCCTGGCTCTGTAAAATAGATCAGAATTCGACAGCGACATCCCGATAATTTCGGATATTCAATCGGCTTCTCCATGGAGGATTGATATTTTAATGACGCTGCATGGAAATGAAGCACTCGGGGTCCTACACCGCATAGAATTTATATATTCATTGCATGGTCATATTCAGACTTGGCGATAAGGTAGTAAGCTAAACTCATGAGTTAGGGGGTCGTCTTCCCTTTATATCTCTCTGACACATCTAAGGGGTCCACAATATGTGTTACTCGAGTCCACACTGTCTATTCTCAGTGAAGCGCAATCCTCAAGTGTCCTAATCTGGCCCCTGTGTTCGGTCCAATTTTCATCCGCCCAGCCATGTGACTCCTCCGGTCTCGCACGGTCGCACCTCGCGATAAACCCCGCAAATGCCGGCGGTGAAAGAACTCGCGGGGTTGGAACCCGGCTGTCATGTGAACCAGAGCGCGGCTGCACTTTCATCCGTCGGGCAGATGTTACGCCGTCAGTCTCCATAAAGGTCCATCAGCTCCACCGCTGCGCCGCGCCAAGATGGACGAGCAAGGATGAGCCGCATTCCAACTGGCATCATCCGACCGCTGTGCCTATCCCTATTTATAGCGATTTCGACATGGGCGATAATGAATCCCTCAGTCTGGGTCGGAACCATGAGCGATAACATCAATGCTCCAGGCGATGCGGTTCTCGAAGTAGCACCATGGCAAAGACGGGACGATGTCCCGGGGACAGAAGCATACAATGAGGCTTTCCGGGACTCCCTGACTCACTAACGCCCGTGTGTAAGCACTAAAACTGATTGTACTTGACTTACCAAGTTGCCAAGCAGCCATGCTTCAATACACAAATAACTTGGTCCTACCATTCTGGTCAGTCGCTGTCAGGAAATGCAGCTGGTCGCTCCGGAAGGAGAGCATGCGGGGCTATAGAGTGGCCTCGTCATAACCAAGAGTGTAGTTCTCGTGCTCCATATCACATTGTTGGTTTCAACTGCATGGATCTACAGCCCCATCGGGAGGATCGATCCTTCGACGGTCGATCCGCAATATTCTCTCATTTAAACATTGTGTCATCCTCCCTCGCATCTCTCTTCCTCTTTCTCCTCATACGTATGATAAGATGGTCTCACTCAAGGCAGTACAAGCATCCAACGCAGGCCTCCGGGCACTCCCCAACATCACCGCCCTGTTTGTCGGGGGAACCAGCGGCATCGGCCAAAGTACATTGCGACAGCTAGCCCGTCATGCCGACAGCCCGACGGCCTATATCGTCGGTCGCAACCAGGCCCGCGCCTCCCCATTTCTGTCGGAACTGCACGAATTGAGTCCTAAAGGTCGCTTTCACTTCATCGAGGCGGATGTCTCACTGGCGCGCAATGTCGATGTCGCATGCCAACAAATACTCAATAAGGAGAAGCATCTCAACTTTCTCTTCATGACCCCCGGAGGTATCTCCCTGGGAGGCCGAAACGGTGGGTAAATCAACATTCCATTCCCATCGGCCGCACATGACTAACACATAAGGAGCAGAAACTATCGAAGGCATCGACTACCTATTCGCCCTCCGCTATTATTCCCGGATACGCTTCATACAAAACCTCCTTCCACTCCTCGAGTCCTCATCGGGTCCCAGTCGCGTCGTCAGTATTTACGGCGGCGGCTTCGAGTTCTCCATCAACACCTCCGACCTCGACCTCAAGCATAACTTCTCCCTACTCAATGCCTATAAGCACTCCATTACCATGACCTCCACAAGCATGGAACACCTCTCCAACACCCACCCGAAGGTCAGCTTCGTCCACGCGTACCCGGGCCTTGTGGGCACCAATATCTACAATAACAGTTTCCCGTGGCCGATCTCGTCTTTCTATAACTACGCCATGTGGCCGTTCTTTCAAGTGAATCTCCAGGAAAGCGGCGAGCGGCATTTGTTCCATCTCAGCTCCGCCCGGTATCCGGCAAAGGAGGGAACCACGAACCAGGGCGTTCCCGTGGACTCTGAGGCGGGTGGTGTGGCGACTGGAATCACTGGACATGTGGGTAGCGGTGCGTATCTGCTGAATTGGAAGGGGGATGTGAGCTCGAGCAATAAGATCCTGGCACAGTATCGGGAACAGGGAGTACCGGAACAGGTGTGGAAGCATACCGAGGAGCTTTTGGCGGAGGCGGTTCGGAGATGAGACGCTATTGATGAGGTGCAATCGTAGGATGAGAAGAGATATGGACGGACGAATAGTATATACATTGTACAGCAGAGAAATGTGAGCCTACTTTAACATATCTCTCACCAGCACCAGATAGCTATATGCTCTGCACACAGGCGACAACAATGTTGGATCAGGTGATGCCTAGATAGAGTCTAGCGCCTTGCCTCTCGTTACTCTCCTTCCGTCACTCCCGGGAAAGTCATCGTTCCGATTCCTTAGATACGGCGGATCTGGTTCCCCCCACAATCGCAACATCTAGTTCGATGTGCGACATGTTGCTTGTGACCTTGAAACTTCTTTCATCGTCCTCTGTGAGTTACAGACCCGCATCCATCTCGCTAGCTGCCTGAGCCATCAAGGCGGCTCCCACCCCGGAGCCGTCTTTGGCCATACTGATCTGAACTCGTTGCTCCCCAGCTGGTCCAACCTCCGGTACATCTCTCAACGCACCGCGCATGTCAGTCTCGAAAGAAGGGTAATATTCGATCAGCGACCCATCGGCCCCGATGTCAATGATTTTATCCAACTTGGACCCGCGTGATGGTATAGGAGCGGACGGCTTCTCAACGGACGAACCCATTCCTGTTAGACGCAACAACCGGCGCCAGAGCAGAGTCGCTCCGGACTTGAAGCGTTCAGAATGGTGCATGGAATACTCAGCGCCGGAAGCTTGGACTGCTGGCATCTCGAGTCGGCCGCTTTGGATGACGATGGCAGCCAATGACGCACCCGCTAACCGGGCTGCTCGTCGGCCGATAGCTGTGGCCAAAAGTTGAATGGCTCGTGCATCAACTTCGCTGACATTCTCCGCAGACAATGTGTTTTGTATGAGTTGGATAATGTTTTCGGTGTTGTCTGAACTTGCCTTTGCAAGTTCCGAGAGAAACGAACTGTCGATACCGTCGCGTTGGAATACCCCCGATGCGTGGTTGCACGTCATGGCAAAGGCATTCTCGCGTATCAACTTGAAAATCACCAACCGAAGCAGCTCCCCTAGGTATAGACCTGAGACTCGTTTCTCTAGCATCTGAATGCCTGGATCGGCCGATGCCTCATCCAGCTCGTCGTCGAACGAGGTTCGCGGTAAGACTTCCATCTGGTCATCGAAGCAGCCCCATTCCGTATTGACCACCATGATCTCGTCAGGCTTTGATTCACCGCTGAATCTGCTCACGTTGGACAGCTTCTCGACATAGGCAGCATTGGTTCCCGTTCCGAAGATAACCGCAGCCAGGGTGGAGGCCGTTGGTCCCGAGGTGTAGGATCGAGTCAGAAGCGTACCAACGCCATCATTTGCAAGGACCGTCACGACAACTGGAAGTCCCAGGCGGTCGATCGCTTCTTGTAGCATCTGACAGGGATCTCGACCTATAGCATCCGGAATATCCCAGCCTTTGTCCCAGTGGATAAGACGACCGCTTGCGAGCGATGTTTGCTCACAAGTGAAACTGAATGTGAAGCCTAACTGGTACGGCTGTTGATAGTTGTTGCTGATGCCCTGGGAGAAACACAAATCTGGTTGCGCAGCTAAGAAGTCCGCAATCCGGTGCGCTATGAAATCGAAAAGAGGTCGATAACTGGGGCTCACCATGACCCCTGGCGGCACACCATGCTTACTTTGGACTACAGTGAAGATTGAGTCACCGTGCAGGCTGACTAGGCATATCCTGCAATTGCTGCCACCGAGATCGACAGCTAAGAACTTGCCTTTCTCCCTGCCTGTGGGCACGCGTCGCACATAGGAAGGTAACTGCCAGACGCGCTGGTGGGCGAGTCCATCCCCTGAAGATACAATGTTAGCACAACTGGCTACCAGAGACAATTACTGTTGTGACCTCACTCATCTGGTGGACAAAATGGTTCGTCACTCGCCTCACATCATCCGGACAGAGGTCGAATTCGCGAGCTATCTGTTCTGCTTGAGCCAACAAGCTCAGTGACTGCGTTGACATTGCAGACGACTGGAAGTGGGACTTTGATGCACCACAGCGATCTTGATATTATCCATAAGCGATCCATTTTTCGGGGGTTCAAGTATTAGAGGTCGTCGATCGTGGCCTCAGCTGGTCAGCCTTAGGTGTCGCGCTCGCCTCACGATGGCACAAAGGCCGGGATTACCGGGCGGGCCCGGATCACTCCGTAGCGTCGGACCGATATTTCTGCGGCCGATAAAGGCAACACCGGCAGGGATCCGGACTTTGCCGGCTCACGTCCCACATTCCATGTCGCCTAACAGACGAGAGAAAACATGCCAGACAGCCACAGAGTCCCTTCTGATGACCGGGTGCAGAAGACCCCAAAGGCTTGCAGTCAGTTCCCTTACCCGCTCTTTTGCCTCAGGCATAAGGTCTGAATGGGAAGCTCATCATGGCACGTTAAATCATAGTAAATTGCCGACGACAGAAGATGAAATGTGTGATAGAATCCAACGATACGTGTCGTCGCTGTCGTCGCTCTGGTCTTCCTTGTATCTTTGTCCCCCGAGCTAACGCCGCCACCCTACCAGACGGGATCATGGCTACACGAGACGGTGATTTTAAGGATGATGTCCTTCGTAGGCTCCGCATCATTGAGGATAGGCTGGGTCTTTCCGGTGCATCGAGACCCGCAGTGGAGTCACCACCTTCCCACAATGAAGACATTTCGCCGGACTTTAGTGGTTTGGGTGCGCTATGGGATGCAGTTGTGATCCTTGAGAGGACGGCCCCCAGTTGGATTCCGGGTTCCGTCTGGCGCAAGAGTACCGTCAAGGGCCTTTGGTTATCGTAAGTAGACGCTGCCGGGAATGTTAAGGCAACCTAATAATTATAGATTTCATGATCGCATGCCTGGTCTCCATTTTATGCCTCGCAAGCAGACCTTCTCAGCACCCCAGCCTTTACTCGTGGCGTCGATTCTGTTCTGCTCTAGCGTGCGTGGCCCACCGGATGTCGCCGAGCAGGCGTCACACTATTTATCGGTGGTCTGCCACGCGATCGCGCAGTTGAGTATTCCAGGTAGTGAGGTGGGAAAGGTGCCCGGAGACCCCGAAGAGTGGGCATTTCAGACCGTGCTCGGCTTGGTCCTAGCAGGACTCCTCACAGAGGCGGTTCATCGAGAAACTGGAATTTGGATCTCGATTGCTTACCGCCTCATCTTGGAAAATTGCCCCGCCCACATCGATGAGACCTCCCGGGAATGGCGCAAGCTGTTCAGTGGGTTGCAGATCATTGATTTGGAACATGCCTCGCTTCATCTATCCTGTCCCATCATTCCGATCGAGTGTCCGCTGCTCGGGTTACAGACGTCCAACCGGGATCAGCTGTACCGACTCTCTCGGATGATGCATACGGGACTGACACATTTCACCGGGAGGGGTCTACCTACCATTTGGTCGTGCTTTACAGGTCAAATGCCGGGTCCGGGAAGTTCGACGAGCAACTTCACCGCCGTTGACGCGGCGGTAATCCGGGACTGGGCCCGGCAGTTGGATGAATGGTTGGTCGAGTTCAGCCATAGTGCGGAGGGCTCGGAGCAGGATCTTAAGCTAGTCTTTCGCCAATACGTGCTACACAGATTGGTCGTTCTGTCGATCTATCATCCGGCTAGGGGCTGTGATCTCTGGTCCAACAGTACCACGCCACAAGAGCAACAGGAGCTACTTCTATCGGCGAGAGCCACACTCAAATTGCACTCACACGATGACTCAATTTGGTCCAATTGGGACCAAGTCATGATCACCTGGGCGGCGCTGATTGTGATACAAGGTATCGAAGGAGGTGCTGGCGAGCCAGACGGTAAGTCATTTTTATTGGGAATAAAGATACCAAAGCGGTTATACCTCTCCATAATGGCTGACTAACTAGATCTTCTCGGCATACGAATCCACCTGGAAAAGCTCAAGCAGGTGATGGGACTCGGCGACAAACTCGTTGCCCGCTTGGAAGCAAGTCTCACTAATGTCCACACGCCAGTCGGGCCACAGGACGGCGCCGCGGATACCGGGATAATGGGCCCTGCGGACCAATCCTGGCAAATCTTTGACCAAGCTAGCTTGCAGTCGATGATGTATTCGAACTGGATGGCCTAAAATTACCTCGACGGGCGAATCGGCGTTTACGCTCGCACGCATGGATTATGGCGGAGAGCTCAGATGAATTTGGGATTCAATACAAGAGGAGATGCTAAGAAGCTCGCTTCCATTGGCCATTCCATCTATGTTGGGACACAGTATTCGTTCCATCTGTTCTCCAGAGGGCTAGCGGTATATCGTTTTGGCGTACTGGTAAGAACGCGACAGGTTACTAGGTCCTGGCCCCAGCCCAACGCATTGCGAAGCGCCTTAGTAAGTACCATACAACGCATTTCTAAAAGCAGCCAGCTAAGGACAATCTAGAAGATTAAAAAGAGCCTGTGAAACGCTTTGTGAAGGATTCTATCAAGCGCTTCTAAAAAGCTTTCTTAAGAGCTTCTAAAAGGGCTTTCTCAAGCACTCCTAAAAAGCTCTCTCAAGCATTTCTAAAGGGCTCCATTGAGCGCTCCTGAAAGGCTCTGTTGAGCACTTCTAAAGAGCATCTCCAAGCACCTAAAAACGCAGTGCTTCATTCCGACCTACAGTCTGCATCTATATAAAGACCTGATTCAGACCTCCAGTTTGAATATAGGCTGGGAACCCTCCCCCCTCTCAGACCCCCCTACCACTGTAGGGATTGAAGCGGTGAGTACTGGCATAAAACAAGTCACATTAAGAGTGTTTAAATAGGTCACTAGAAGGTCAGAATTTGGGTAAGTTATTGGATCAATGAGAAGCCTTGGAGCTGGCAACTTCCCTAGCAGGACCAGAACCTAGTATTGCTCAGCGCTAGCGCGCTTCGCAAATGAGCCTGGTCCTGGTTTAGGAGTATCACATGTGGGTACTAAGTGGAGCAAAACTAGCTCCCACGAAGGTTGCAAGTTGGAGTCCGGGTCTAGTCAACCTGAGACCGTGGCAGACCGCATAGAGTCATAAGCCCACACATCTTCCTAACAGCCGGTTCGAGGGGGCAGTGTTGGGACACAGTTTTCGTTCCATCTGTTCTCCAGATGACTAGCGGTATATCATTTTGGCGTACTGTACAGAACGCGACAATCTATATCGACATCCAATCCGCCAGACTATTCCATCGCTCGCGTAATCTTCTCCCTATACTTCGCACTGCCAACGAACCACCACGCCAGAATGAGGATGATCAGCCCACCCACCACAACACACGTATAGTTCATATTTTCCACCGTCACGGGCATATTGTACGGGAAGCTAAAGAAGACAATGGCAAATATTAACCAGGCGAGCGTGACGCCATTCACGAACCACCCCCATTTGGCCATATAGAACACGCCCCGGTGCATATTCGCTCTCCCGGTCAGCATGTTTGTGGAAATGGGAATCAGGTACGCGACGTTGTTGATGGTCACGGCCGCCCCGAGCATACTGTTGAATGCGGTACTACTGCCCAGGTACAGACAGCCTAGGGCGGCATTGGCGGCTGCGACCAATAGCTGGGCGTTGAAGGGGATGCCGAAACGCTTGCTGACGTGCGCCCAGGTACGTGAGAATGGCATGGCATCGTCGCGCGCAAACGCCCAGAGGACGCGGGATGTGGACAGTTGCGACGACACGACGCAAGGACCGAGCGCGACAAAGAGAATAAAGGTCAGACCAAAGGCACCGCCTGCGGACTGGGTGACTTGGTGGAAGAGTTCGGCCAGAGGTAGGCCCGTGTTGGTGGTCGATAGAGCGGCGTAGTCTTGCACGCTGAACATGAGGGCGATGAGGTAGGTGAGGCCGGTCATGAAGGCGATCGTTATGGTGATGCCAATTGCAAGGGGAGCATTTCGGGAGGGCTGGGAGATGTCAGGTATGAAGGGAGGTTGGGATTGGGGCAACATACGTTCGGCATCTCTTCGGTGATATGGGTGACGCCATCGAGGCCACCGAGACTGTAGAGCGGGTTGACGAGGCCTGTGATAAAGCAGATGCCGTTGCTGCTCCACCCAGTGTTGTTGATCCAAGTTCTGAAGACAAAATCACTGCTTTGATACGTTGGGGCACATGCGACCACTGTGACAAGGACGACGAGCCACCCGATTTGAAGATAGAAAAGGGAGAACTTGTTGAGTGCCGGGATGATCTTGTTCCCAAAAAGAACCACGGCCGCCGTGAGGAGGTTCAGGATCTGGTAGATCACAAACGTCTGCCACGTTTTGATCACCAGGTTGGGGTGGTAGAGCGCATATAGCGCCTGGACTAGGTCACTGTCAGTGTGGGTATGCAACTGGGACTTGCGATACTAACCAACTTCAGCGAAGATCAGATTCGTTGAGGCAGTGGTGAAGATCCCTACAGGAAGGTTAGCTGCAATCTGGCTTTAGAAGATAGTCAGTATGGAACATACAACCACAGACGGTCAACCATCCGGTGATGAAACTCAAAAACGCGCTCCATTTCCTCGGCGCCACGGCAGCAATCCAGTGATACATGCCGCCCTCAGTGGGATAGCTGGAGACAAACTCTGCCAGGGAGGCTCCGAGAAAGGACTGCAGCAATGTAACAAGAATGAAGCCATATATGATGGCACTCGGTCCACCGGCGTTGATCTCGGTGACGATGCTCAGCCCCAGCCCGGTCCAGGAGATGGTCGTCGTGGAGGCCAGACCGATGAGGGATAGGATGCTAAAGTGTCGCGTGAGCTCCTGCGTGTGGCCTTCTGATGGTTAGTACAGATTTCGGGAGAGGTGGCCGGCACATACCCATCTGGGCCAGTCGTTGCTCGTCTGCATCCAGTACGGAGCCATCTTTGGCGTGGATGACAGCCTCTTTGGTAGCAATGTCGCTCATGATGCTGTTCGTTTGTGCGACCGAGGACAGATGGTGTCGAAATTTCCTCGTGGCACCACCACTGTTTTATCGAACATCATCCTGAATGCCGATAACTCGTGGTGGCATGAGTTCCTGCCGGGCCCACCAGAGATACGAGGTCCCTTGATAAGTGCGGGGGAGGTTGGGATAACCACGCGATAACCGGAGAGATAATCAATGCCGGGATCGGCCGGGTTTCGCCGGTCCATGGCTGCATCAAGTCCCACTTCGGGTTATCTTTCCCCGCATCCTCATCAATTCAAATTAATCCAAGCAACTGTGCCGATAGCCGGCAAGAGGGGTCCAGGGTATAAGACCCAATGGAACGATGCGGCCTGTCGGAAGAATTGCCCGACACATACCAATATGCGGTTGGTTCGGATCTTCAGCTTGGCCCTGCTGGGGGCCAGCGCCGTACAGGCGGTCCATTTGAGCCAAGATGCACAGGATCTCTTTAGCGAATCGATGACGCTCCAGGATGCCATTTATGATCCGGCAGCCTCTTACCTACACTATTTCTACTATCCCCTCGCCGCAGGCCCGCACGAGACCCGATCGACCGTCTGGTATTCGGCGGGGCTGCTCCAACGCAACCGTGGCAGCGATGTCCAGGAGGCCGTCAAGATCCTCGAGAAGGTTATCGGAGATCAAGAGAAGAACACGTCGGTGCAGTGGTATGGGGACTACACCGTCTACCCCGAACAGCCCACCGTTGACACTCCGGCGTACCCCCCGGTGATCTATAATTCCTGGGATCCCAACTGGAGAGGATTCATCGGAACCGCATTGATTGTCATCTATGAGGAGTATGGAGATCTCTTGCCGGATCATGTGCAAGATCTGATCCTCGAGAGCTTGTACAACAACACTGTCGGCGATACCTACCGGGTAGGCGGCGTTGACGGCGACAACTTGTATCCCGCCTATTCCAACGCGTGGTTGATGCGGACAGTGGTCAGTTCTTGGACCGGGCGCAAATTCAACAACGCCAACATGACGGCGGCAGGAGACAATGACGCTCGCGAATTTCTCGCCCTCTTCGATCGCAATGGCACCTTGTCCGAGTTCAATGGCCCGACCTACGCCGGAGTCTCCCTCTACGCTCTCACCATCGGCGCCAAGTACCTCGGCTCGACCAATTCGACCATCGGGCAGAACGCCGCCCGCGTGATCCGGGAGATCTGGAACTACGAATCCCTGCTGTGGAATGCCAACCTGCGCAACTTTGCTGGGCCCTGGGATCGCTCGTATGGCTACGACATGAACAAGTATGTGGCCATTATGTCGACTTGGGTGTGGTCCTTGGTCGGAAAGGGGACCGTGTTCCACGAGACGTCTCCCATCTGGACGATGACACACGCCGACGATTTTGAGATTTCGCCACTCATCGCCATTCTGTCTGAATTCCACAAGACTCTCATTCCAGAGTCTACCCTCTCGCGACTGACCTCCTTCCGCGGCGAGCACACCTACAGCGGACACGCCTATGCGCCTCCGGCCGATCTCGAGCCGCGAAATATCACCACGTGGCTATCAGCGAATTTAACCATCGGCACGGACTCGTTCAACCAGAGCGTCGTGGGCGGCTATTCCGAGGACTCCACGTCGTTCAGCCCATCAGTCATCCAGTGGCTCCGCCCCGACGGCTCGGTCGGCTACTTCAACCTGTATCCCACCGAAACGGCCCTGCAGGCCGAAGTCGCACCGTACGCGCTGAACCTCACCTATCCCCTCGGTAACGCGTCAAGTACGTTTACATTTGTACTGGCGTCAAACCCGCTTGGAGGAAAGCGTGATATCAGCGGATTCGACGATGTGGATGGTCTTCAAATCGAGGTGGTGGGCGGATCTGTCGATCCGGTTCCGGCGATCTCGTTCTGTGGACTTGTCGGTGGTGCTTGCGATATTATCCAGTAAGTTTCCCTTATGCAACAATTTGTGAAATGATGTGTGCTAACTGTAGCAGTGACTTTGAGTTCTGGAATGTGACCTTTTCTATGCCGGTGAATAGTTCGGATGTGCCGAGTGTCCAGTTCAAGTTTGCGTTGTAGAGTATTTTTGGCCTTGTACATAGGAGGATAAGCTACGAGTTTAACGATTATTTATAGTGGCGTTGATCGTCTGCTACAAAGACCAAGAACGCACAATTTAACAAGAGGTGAAGTAGTCCATAACACTGATGAGTTATTTCCTTCTAGCAAATGCTATGAAACAAAAGGCCCATCACTCAAAAGTAGCCTTGGGTGAAGTGTGACAAAGTTGTCAACAGGTAAGATCGAAGGACCAGGATGATATTCTTTCTTTTTATCTTACAGATTGGTGAGGGATTTGTTCTTCTACGAATCAAAATTGGTTACTCGTAGTGGAGGTCAGAATAATACCAAAAATAAGTAGATTGTGGACTTCGCTGCATGCGGCGGATCGATCTGTCCATCTTGTCCTGAAGCGGTTCGATGGGAAGTCCCAGATTTCTTGTTTTCCCCCAGTAGTTAGAGAAAAGGAGAATATAATCTCTCCAGACAATATGCAGCCAATAATAGTGCTTGCCAGCAAGTTACTGCGCAAAGTTTCCCAAAGCACTCTCCACCACCGAAACCCCCGACCGCATCGTCAAATCCAACCTTTCCCTCTCAACTGAAGGATTCACTTCAACCAGATCCATCGCCACTAGGGAGCCCGTTTCCCGGACCCGACGAGCAATTTCCATGCCCTCTTCCAGCGACAGCTTCCCGTCAACCGGGAAAACAGTGCTAGGTGCAACGGTCGGATCCAGCGAATCGATGTCGAACGATACATGGATGGGGGTATCGTCCCCAATATAATCCAAGGTCATGTCCATAATCTTCTGAATACCATTCCTCTTGATTATCAGTACTGCTGCAATATAAGTTCAACGTCGAAGAGGTAGATACTCACTCTCTAGCAGCCCGCATATCAAACGCCTTGATCCCTCTCTCCCGGATGATCCTCCACTCCTCATCATCCACATCTCTTAACCCAATATACACCAATCGATCAACATTCACCAAATGCTCTCGTTGAATCCAGTCAAATAGACCCGTGGAACATCTCTTTGCCACACCGGTCGCGAAAGTAACAGGCATGCCGTGCACATTCCCACTCCCACTAGTCTCAGGGGTATTAATGTCCGCGTGGGCATCAACATAAATGACAGCCATTTCAAGACCATTCAGCCGTTCACGAGTGGCTTTAGCTGCTCCCGTGATGCTCCCAATGGCGATGGAGCGGTCTCCGCCAAGAGTGAGGACCATGCTACCCTGTCGTGCGTGGTTGTATACCTGTTCGCTGAGGGAGTGGGTGAAGGAGCTGATCGCGTGTGCATTGTTTAGTCCTAGAGGGTATGTTTGTGGCACAGCATGGGCGGACGTGTCTTTTGGGAGACATTCGTTGTAATCAACATCGTAGTGCAGGTCACGGAGATTGTTGAGAAGGCCGAATCTCACGAGGGAGTCGGGTGCAGCTTCGGGGCCTGGTCGAGGCTAGAGGAATCAAAAGGCCAGGATAAGTTTCGGTGGATTTTTGTGTGGGATGTTCGTACCCCTCCTGCAGAGCTCTTTGCACCGATGATGCGTAGAGATCTGGGGTTTGTGAGGAACTTGGGGAGGGTGGAGAGTCGCTGCGCCATCTTGTTCGGTTGGGGAGTATTGAAGTATGTTTAATTCGAAAAGTATGAGCGTGGGGTGAGTTTCACAGTTCCTAAGTCTCTGTTACTGGATATACGTTAGAGAGAGGTAGACAAATGGAAGACCTGATGGGATAATAAAGCTTACCAGCTGCGAGAGTCATCAGACCCACTCGCGAAGACTTAACTTTAACGGACGACCCACCCTTCTTCAACCGGGGCCATCTCCGCTTCGCTCTTAAAGTTAAGTGCAGCCGGGGATGCCTTCAAATTTTCTTTTCTTGGTGTTTCTACTGGAGCAAAAGTTTTCAAGATCCACCGATAGGATTGTTTTGCTACGACTTTGCAGACGGCTTGAATGGGCAAATGCTGGCTAAAATACACGGCATTTCGAGAATGCTAACTGTTGCATAGCAACTCCAATCATTGATGCTTGAATAATCTGCAGAAGGCTTCTAGAAGGCCGGTGGAAACAAACCCCGCATCTCCTGGCCTTCTCTATCAGGCACCGATTCACGTGTCATCCCCGGCCTCTTCTCTTTCTCTCTCTCCCCGCTCAATATTATCCTTCACTCTTCACACACCGACAGCAACACAATCAAGGCAGTAAGCCGCCTCGCTGACTACATGATCCCTCCTCTCGCCTGAACCTCGGTACGATGCATCCATCTTGCTACTGCTACTGCGATCGGAAGCTCAGGACTGGAATGACAGACAATCAGCCTTCACGTTTTTAGAAGTCCAGCCAGTTTTGTTGCATTGCTCCGCTCGTCTCTTTTCTTTATCTGTCTGACTTGGTGTCTTTCGATCGATATGGCAGGAGCCAAGAAACAAGGACATCCCGTCCTAACTCTCTGAATGCGTTTGACAAAGGTATGGATTGATCCTTGCAGGCTAGTTCTTACTGACTGAGAGTCGGAAGAAACTTCAGGTCCATTATTATCCACGGAGTCGATCTCAATAATAGCAGCAAGAATTAGGCAAGGAAACAAGATGGCGCCCCAACATCCATGTAGCCAGCTCAACTAGTGTTGAGACAAAGAGCGCCATGCAAAATCCGCATCATCCCTGAGCAACGTGTCTATAAGAACCATAACTCGAATCCATCTCGAGATCAGTGTCCTGGCAGTTGCCCTGCAACCCCAATATCAACTCCCTCGCTTCCTGCTGACTCAGGCCATACCAAAGCATAGCCCAGCCACCATAATGAAACCTCCCCGTTGCGCGAGCCGAAAACCAGTCAAGCCTGCCATCATTCTCCGGGACATTCCACACCAACTTGGGAAAGTCCTTCGTGATCCGGAGGAACATGTCATCCGCAACCGCATCAGAGTCCACACTCCGGTTCGGAAACGTGACCAAGCGCGGCGCACTCCCATACCCAAACGACACAATAGCCAACGGGCTCATGTTCGCCGGATCCTGGAAATACATCTTGAACGGCCGATTGCTCCTCATCTCCTGCACACAGAACCTCACCTCGTCGTCCCCAGCGCCCTGCTTTCTCAATACCCTCACCAACCTTCCCTCATCCCTGAACTCCGCAGAAGTTGTACTCAAAATCCTCGTACCCCTTTCGATCCGCGTCCCCGCCCCAGACGCCACAAAAGCTTCCCTCTGCAGATCCACGGGATGCACAATCGACACACTCTCCATCCCAGGAAAATCCCTCAACAGCTCCGACACAGCTTTGATCTTCAGCCGAGTCCCATACTTCACCCACTCTTGCGCCATGAGATCTTCATATTCCTCGGCCAAATTGATCCTCTCAATCATCTTCCCGGTAACCCCATGCATCAACCCCCCTTTCTCCGCCAAATAAACCACCTTCTTCGGCCTCAACACCCTCGCCAACTCCACGGCCGCAACATCCGCATTGACATTCAACACCTGCCCATCCCCAGTCTCAGCCATCGAAGTAAGCACGGGCAGACAAGCCGCTCTCACGGCCGACATAATCCCCGCCTTCTCAACTTCCCTTACCCTCCCCACAAACCCATACCTCTTCCGATCCAAATACTCCGCCCGAAGCACTCCCGCCGTAATCGGCCTCGCTGCGACCCCAGCCGCTTCCAACGCCTGCACCAGCCTCAAATTCTCCTCCAGAAATAGCCGGCGCGCAATCGCCAACGTCTGCCCATCCGTAACTCGGATCCCGTCCTCGAAGCGCGGCTCCACGCCAGCGTCCTCTAGGATCTGGTTCAGCTGAGGCCCAGCGCCGTGCACGATGACGGGGTATAGGCCGACACAGCTGAACAAAGCGAGGGTAGATGTGAGAGTTTGCAAGTGCGAGGTGAGAATCGCGCCGCCGACTTTTATTACCGCGAAGGGATGCGCTGGGGAGTGTGTGGAGGCGAAATGAGTCAGGTATTGATTTGCTGTGTGGTGGGAGTCAATATGATTAAGGAGTTGGGCGATCGTAGACCGGGTAGCAGTTATTTGGTGGTCATGAGAAGGTGAGTAGTTTCGTATTTGTTTGTGGCCATGGCCATGTTGAAACGGGATGAACAACGGATGTTGGGACAAAATATTACGAGTTGTAGGTTGTCCTGGAATGGACAGAGCCGGACGAAGAAGCGACATGATGTCGTTTCGTTTCTCAGTGAAAAGAATCTTTAGAATTAAACCGACAAAAACTGCGCAGAGTGCAATGGTCATGAGAAGAGGGGAGAGGGCTACCTGAGGGATTTATATCCCCCAGACCTCAACTACAAAGTAACACCGAAAAATACCTCAACCGCAATTCGCGTCATTTAATCAAAGCCACCCTTATTAGTAGCCGGATATACTCAGACCCGACGCGATCTTATCCTAGATACAGCAGACAACAAGCAACCCTCGGGCTGGCGCGAACAATCTATACACAACGAACGATCGTGTTTGGGCTGGTGTGGCCCGCACGGACCAACACCCTAAGGTCTGTTCTTCAGGCACTAAACCCGCATCGACATGTCACATCCGCCCTTCCTCATGCATCACATGCAGTTACCCCTCCGGGAAGCTATTTCTGGAGCTGTGCTTCCTCATCCAAGCACCTCGGACAAGTACACGTAAAAGTGAACAGGTCCTGCGTCTTTTGGCGACGAGCCTGCAAGTCAACATATTCGGACAGGTCAGAGTAGGATGTACAGCACTCTTCGCCGGGAGCGATGTCACGGAGGGCAGTGACCATCATTCGGCCACGGTCGTCGGCTTGATGTGTCACCTGAGCACGTGGGGGTTAGTGAGTGGTCAGCCTGTAGACACGGGTGATGGGCAGTCACGTATATTAGGGGCGCAGGAGTGGTTGGCTAGAGTGATGCGGAGGAATAAGGCGGGACCGTATTGCGTGCCGCGGGTGATTCTGTTGTGACTGTCAGGGATAATTTCCGTAGGGCTGGGACAGGGTTCGAAGACGTTGATTTCTTTAGCGCAGATGAGGTCGACGAGGGCGTTGGTGGGGAGGGGTTCGGGGAGGGGGAAGAGGATTGGAGGTAGGTTTTGGCGAGGTCGGTCCAGTGTTGGATTTGGGAGGCGGGCCAGGAGTCTCGGTTGGTGCGGAGGAGTTGGACGCCGTCCCAGCCGCTGGTGAAGCGGTCTTGGAAGGTGTATTGGTGGTAGATGTTGGTTGGGGTGGTGCCTTGGATTTTGAGGTAGCGGGCTGCGAGGATCCGAACGATGATCCAGAGAAGGTAGTAGTCGTGATCGCCCACAACAGCAATGACTGAGACAAGAACAATGTGCTGCACATGCCTGACTCTCCACAACCCTTGGGTCTGTCCAGCGTTTTTTTGGCGGGGGGGGCATACAATGCAGACCCGTCGTGGAGGTCATTCATGATGGGTCCAGCTGCGTCGACGGGGTCCAGGAGCGGTCCGGCCCCGGAGGGTATTTTTGCCCCAGAGGGGTTGGGTCCAGTCCGGGGACCAGGAAATGATCTCCTCCGACGCTAAGGCTGCAGCGATTCGGGCCTCCGAATCGATGAGGTAACGTGAATACTTAATAGAAAGTGGGTTTGCAACGCCCAAGTGGATCTGATCGACGATCGTCGCGGAGGATCGCAGATGGCGAATCTTCGTTGGCAGCCATTACTTGCTGCACAAACAACACCGCGGACGGCATTTCCGAGCCGAGATATTTTGTGGGCAGTGCAACCCAGCACTTCTTCCAGTCACGTCTTTTATTCTTCGTCTTCCTCCAATTGATTACTCCACGGCTCAAACATGGCAACCATGACACGTTCTAGCGCCCCAGTACGGGATGCCCTCTCAAGCTCGAGTTTGCCACGATCGATGATGTGCCGGAGCTGACCCAGCTGTGGTACAATGCCTTCAGTCCTTCCATGCTGAAGGTATGGCCCGACACCCCCGGAGTGCGACAGTGGTGGGAGTCGGCCAACCGGCACGATATGCTCAACAAACCATGCGAGAAGTATCTCAAGGTCGTTGACCCCAACAATGAGGGGCGCATTGCGGCATATGCCAAGTGGTCTTTGGAAACAGCCGAAGAGCGTGGTCCCCGGTACCCCTCCTGGCACCCAGACATGGACGCTCATCACAATGATGCCTTTTTCCAACCTCTGAAAGGTTCCCGTGCCCGCTTAGTCGGTGGTGGCAGGAGAAACTTTTGTATGAAACCTAGATTGTTGTATGCTCGTGACATGGGATCTGACTTTCTGTATAGACCTTGACATGCTCGCGACACATACCGACTACCGGCGGAGGGGGGCGGCGCGCTTACTCCTTGAATGGGGATGCGAGGTGGCGGACCAAGAAAACTTTCCCATCTACATTGACTCCAGTGAAGAGGGCAGACCGATCTACGAGCGCTTCGGCTTCGTGGCTCAGAGCACAACAGGGGGGCTGGCGTCGATGGTGAGAGAGCCCCGGGCGACGGAGGCGTGAAGTGTGTTGTTTCATCTCCACAATCTAATGAAGCGCTTGCCCTTCTTTTATTCTGAAATCTCGAAGTCTGATGCAGACGACGGGGTCAAGCGTAGTTCCAGAACGGAGGATAATCGTATGTTGAATCCAATGCATCATAAGCCAGTTTTGGAGATAAATTCTTCCTTTGGGCATATGTGAGGGATCCGATCACCATCCTATATTGACTTTCGGCGTTACCAAGATGATGGTAAATTGGTAAGAATCCTTGGCGGTTGCCTCGCTGGATAGATAATTGCCAGCGACAACGTTGCAGGTGTGTTGCAATACTCGGCCATGCACTAGTCATGTGGACTACTGCAGTCCTGTAGACAAAGAAAAGTGACACGGGCCGCACACCCCGCGGAGGCAAAGAAATTGGACATCGAACCTCCGAGTCCACGAAAGTATTAAAGCATAGCTGGGATGAGCTCTTAACATCACCCTCCACTGCACTTTTTTAGCTCATGATTCCAAGGCCTTCACACAATGCGTCCCGTTATTGAAACACCGAGGATTTTGTTTCTCACCACCCAACAACCTCACACCATCAGGGCGGAATGGCCGTATTATCAGAATTATGATTTACCCCTCCTTCTCAAAGACAAAGGCGCTCTAGTCGCCGTCAAGTCCTGGATGGACGAGGACATCCTGACGGCACTCAACCAATATGACACCGTCACTTTCCTCTGGTGCAACGAATATTACAAGCACCCAAAGGCCTTCTTTGCCTTCTTGGACAAAGTCGACAAGCTGGTCAAAACTTCTCCATACACTCCTCATGTTGCTCCTCCACGGATAATCAACGACACCAAGTTGGTCCGGTGGAACGCGGACAAGCGATACCTGCTGGACATGTAACAGGAGGGTTTCGTAATTCCCAAGACGCGATTGGTTGATCCCCAGAGATACACTGTGGCCGAATTGCAACAACTGGTTCAAAACTTCCATCCATCAGGTTCCGTAGTCCTGAAGCCATCCATGTCAGCTTCATCAACACTGACCCGGCGGATCGCTGACACATCGGCCCTCTCTGCGGATGATATGACCTTCCTGGGGCTCTGCACGGGTGGGGGACTTCAGAGCTCATTACTCATTCAAGAATTCGAGTCTGCGATTTCAACGGGAGAATATTCCTTTGTGTTTGTGGGTCCCCACCTTACCCATGTCATGGTCAAATCTCCTCAACGAGGGGACTTCCGGGTTCAGGACGAGTACGGTGGGTCCGCCAAATTGACGGATCTTCTTGGAATAAAGCTGGAGACTATTCAGGTCGTCCAGGCTGTGTTCGAGTCGCTGCAACGGCGCTTCACGTCCAAAGACGCGGAAGAGATAGGCTGCGGGGAAATCGGCTATGTGCGGATTGACGGCCTCATCACGGATGATCGACCATTTGTCCTGATGGAGATCGAAGCCATCGAACCACATCTGTGGCTTGAGACGGGAAAAGGAGTCTCCCGGATGCTATCTCTCCTCATGGATTGATCCTAGACGGGGAGTAACCGATTGTCTGGATTGCTGGTATCTTACTCTCACTTGCGGGGACCGGGCGGCAGTGGTTGGAGGCACCGAGTCATCAAGGGCCTATGATTAGGGCAGGAAATAGTTAGTAACTGGAACGGCTAGCACAATCTAGCCAGTGATAAATGTCAGAGCCAGTTCTTACCAAGGATGCCAAGTGTAAGCGTAAACAGTAGACAGTAGAGAAAGGTGCATGAATCATGAGATGGAGCCAAGGTGAGGCAGGAAGAGACTACGATCGACGGCGCGGGCGACGGCGCCGCCGCCTTGGGGGACGCTAGCCCCGGAATCGACAATCCTCCACAGGCTCGGGATTTGGACTGACTTGGATTCTCCTCTCCTCAGTAGTATTTATCCCACATATTCCTACGCAGGTCTCTGGAGTATGGGGTGCAAGTAAATTTACCATTCTGCTCTCGATAATCAAGTAACGGCACTATGGGATTAAGCGAGTGACAGGCAAAGATCAAAGAAAGAGTGATAGGCGAATGAAATAGAAAGGAAAACACTAGAAAGCAAAACTGAGAAAGTACTAGTTGAAACGACCATGATTCCATTCCTTACTCCCGCAGCGCCACTCCTCTGATGTAAACATCATCGTTTGCATTAAAGCCCACCTGACCGGTAATCGCGGATTCATCCGCACGCTGCCCCTTGATCATGATGCGTTTCGAAAACATCACCGACGCATGGTACTCCGGAACATGGATCTGTGTGGTAACCCCTTCCTCTTGATACTCGCTGTATGTGGAAGAAGTGGTCCGAGTGAACTAGTAATTCAGAGCGACTTCCAATTTCACGGCAACGCCACCACCAGCCGACAGCGTGATACCAGAGCTGTGGACCAGCTCAGTTGACTGCGCACTGCTGGCGCCGGTTTTCAATGTCTTGGATCTTTCAATCCAGCCGGCCATGTCATTGACCCAAGACTCTTCGACGTACCATGCAATGGATCTGCTCGCCGTGCAAAACGGGTTGCTGATAAGTTGGAGGCTCCGTGGGTCGGTATCATCATGAAAGGAGGTAAAGGGCAGGATGACCGCACACTGGTCGGTCCATGTATAGGTCGTGCCGACGCTTGGAATCTTGTCGACAGTAATTATTGGTGCTGACTGCGTAAAGTCGACGAAGTCCTTGGGAACTTTAAGGGTCGGAACCACTGCATACCCCAAGTCGGGGGCAATGTCATGTTGTGCATTGGCCCGGAACGTGCCAGCCACCACCGGGAGAAATTCAGACCCGTTGACCCCTTTGGTATAAGGGAACACTTTCCAGATGGAAACGTCGGAATCGGCTTTGGACTTCTTGTCGTCCCAGATGCTTTCCTCGGCGTACTGGCCATCGACTGCAAGATCAGACCGCAGGCACGCACCACACCGTACTGGTTGAAGGTTTAGACCAACCCGACTGGACAACATCCCCCATTGATGTATAGCCAACCGGTGCTATAAGCCGCCAGAAAGAACCATCTGCGTCGGCCCCGTTGCCCTTGTCGGTCCAAACCAGGGTATAGCCAGTGGGCGCTTTCACGGGGGGGTTTGTGGAGCTGGTGGATTTGGCTCCGACTAAGAACGCCGCACGCTTGCCATTAAGAGCAGAATGGTTTCCGACAGCCATACTGCCCAGAGGGCGCAAGGTGCCTTGCGGGATGGGGTTCCAAAATCCCCCGTCCCTACTGGCACTACTACCCTTGTCGTTCCAAATGGCATCCAAAGCTAAAGTCACGGTGACGACTAATTCGCCATACTCATAAGTTTTGTTCGGCATCCTGAATTGAAACGGCGTGAAGAGTACAAGTGCAGGGGATTAATGAAACTAGGACTGAGATAGGAAACGCGGAGCTTGGATGATGTAAACATGGGGGATGTTATCTGGATTTTTGAGTCTGACCGACTACTAGGATACATTCTGATGGGGTTATTCCGCCACTCGACTCTAACCAATAAATTATCATAATTATCATGTGAATGCAGCGCCTGGACCTAATGGGGGCGCTACCAGGAATCCCCGCAACATCGGGATTTGCTTTCAGCGGACTTACTCAGTGCTAGACAGAGTGACAGGCACCAGTCAGTCTAGTGGGGCCGTGGATAGCTGATGATCGGACCCGGATATATATTCCCTACCGATAACGGAATCATCTTCCACAAGTTATAGTACGACTCAATTATATGTTGCCACCGAATGCTTGGCTTATAGACCCCAGACCAATGAATCTGTGTCAGAATACCTAGCGGGACACCGTCGGACAGAACTAACTTGATTCTGCTGAGCAAAAATCTACGAGCACCCTCACCTACCCTACTGGTTCTAGTAGTCCGAGAAGCAACATAGTGCCGTCGGAGAGAGATAGGTGCGAGAAGACGTGGAATGGCCAATGCCACCCAACCCATTTTTACCTCCTTAATCGCTGCCATAAATTCCTATCTCTAGCGACTTCAGCTGAGATAGATTGCCACCCTCACGATCCAGGCCGACGCGACCGACCCAAACACATTGTCCCATGGATTAATCTTCCCCAAATCCGAGACCAGAGCAAGGTAACTTAGTGAAATGGCTTTTCTGTCATTCATCGTGTTTATTTAGTAATCACTTAATCGTTGAGACTGTGCCTATACCATTTTAAAGTGAATCCAATCTCCTCAGGCTCACCTGAAGAAAGCACACGAAGCAGCCCCCGTCTCTCCAGGTTCTGGCAAAACTCCCTTTTAGAAAGAAATTCCTCCCCAAAGTAGTCTCGATCCATGCTATCATGATTGTCACCATTGGTTCGCTCAGTTATCTCGCCGCGAAACCTCGATAATAATCTCCACCACACTCTGAAGCCATAACATACCCCGTCAATTATGCGACCCATCACCATTCGCCATCCATTGATTATTGTTTTGGAAAAGATTGCCATTCTGCCGCTTTCCCTTCTGCTTTCGTTACGTTCCATCACATCGGTTCGTTCGCTTAACAGTGTCTTCGTATGCGCAGCTAATTCCGAAACTTCAACATATTGATTATGCCAACATCTGTCAATGATATCGTCAATCAATGGATCACCATTCAATTTTGGGAACTCCATGTTCTGTAGTAACTCTACCACCCTGGGACCATGCTCGTGCGGATCTTCGTCAAGACACCGATCTCCATAAACCTCGAACCCGTAGTTTATCAGATAGTACAAGGAACCGAGGGCGAATTGTTCTGTTCGAGGGCCAAGGAATCCAAATGTCCCACATTCTCCTTGATCAGACTCATTGTTATTGAGTAGTCGGCCATACGGAGCCAGGCATGCTTCGTAATGTGTTCCAATTTGTGCTGTACAGTCAAAATCAGATAGCTTTAGTCGATCGCGGTCGAGCAGAATGTTCTCAGGTCGTAAGTCGCCATGAGCGACATTGAGAGATTCCAGGAATGCAACAGCTTGAGCAAGATCATTCATCCATTCTTTTCGTAGAGATAGAGGTTCTAATTTGTTCACGGTGGTAACTGCCATAGTTTGTTGGTCCCGGGTATGATTGTTTTGTATTCTAGAGGAAAGGGACATATCTAAGAGGCAATTCAGTATGTACTCTGTACTCATTAACTTTAAACAAGGGTTGTACCTCTCATGTACTCAAGAAAGATACCACTAGGAGAAAAGCAAAAACATTGCACAATAGAGGAACAAGGCGGATTCTGCGAGAATATTTGATATATCTCAAGTTCTTTATTGAATTGTTGTCTCTCAAATTCTCCAGGCTTCGGCACTTTCACCACGATACGAGAATGGACCTCATAAACGAAAGAGATTCCTCCGCCCCAAATCCAGTGCACACCAGGGAACTGGTGTTGGATGTCCATGGCTGAAAAGTATGACGGGGGGAGAGACACGGTAATTGAAGAAGGAGAAAAAAAAAGGTGGAAGAGGGTTTTCAGAGAAAAGTATGTACTGATTGGGCGTAAGCGACATAATCAATTATGGTTGGTTCGATAGGCTACTCAATCATTACTGCCTCTTGTGTCACCACAGGCTGGGGAATTACCCGCATGGAGCGACCAAGTTTGCTAGGAGACTGCCTACTGGTATCTTTCCACTAGTGGAGATTGAATCTTGGTACGAACGGAGGAACTATGTAGGTGAAGTATTTTTTATTTGGAGATTCACTTGTAAGATTTTGGAAGATACTTTAATAGTACATGCAACGAGGTGTAGATACGATTCACCAGATTATGTGGAGACTATTCAACATCACCGATCCCAAACAACACTAAGCCCTTTTCCAAACCCCATTCACCTTCACATAAGTACCATTGGCAATACAGTCCGGGCATGGCGTCCTTTTGGTTGTCTTGCCAAGGTACTCTGTCTTCTGGATGATGCCGCAATTCTTACATCCATTTAGTTCCATGAGCTTCCCGGGGGAACCAACTCGATGTTTGCATAGGTGCTCGGTTGTTTCAATAAGCTTCCGACACATGATGTATCTAAGTTTTATTCCTATCAGCTGGGGGCTTTTTCAGCAATGATTATTGATACTCACTCGGTGTTAGGATAGTAATGTTGAGTTGAGATAAATTCCCCGTCGCGAATTGTCGACGGGGTCAAAGGAACGTAGTTGTCATTCAGAACTGACTTCGAAGCTCAATTGAGATGGCAAAAAATCATGAAGGAACTTGCACCTACTTATAGACTTGTCAGGAGGCTTGATTTCTCACGAGATGTCCCGGTTAGATATTCGCGTTCGTCAGGAATTGAGCAAGACAGCTCGCATGTTGGCAACTTCCTTCAATCAAGCAGCGCACGGTCAATTCAGTACGTGCCGTCATATCTAATATCTCAGATGGTAAATCCTAGAGATGCTCTAGTACACATTAGATTGGTGGGCCGAGTTGATGTGCGGCAGCATCCGGAATTTCAATGGCTAAACTAGGGTCTTTACGATGAAGAAATTTGATATGATTAACCGCTGAACTGAACCGGTTGCTAATATAGCTAGGGCATGAAGAGGGAGGGCTCTACGAGGCTAGCTCAGAAAGAGACAGACAAAGTGATTGGCAAGAGGTCACACCTAATGCGTTAGTAGGTCTAATCATATTGCAGCCTGATATGCCCACCAGCATGCGAGGTTGGTTGATACCTGATAAGCAAGACATACTTGGAGTCGTAGCTAGCCTTGAATCAGCTTGGTCACACTATGAAACACTTGTTCACTCAGCCATGTATTTGACCGATGAGAAAAATGTCCGGGCAACATCCATCCAAGCATACTCGTCATAACTACAGCTACAAGTTGTACGATGCAAAATATGTAGGCAAATGATATAATCATGGCAAGATGGCCGAGTTGGTCTAAGGCGTCAGGTTAAGGTCCACCTTAATATCCAGCTTTCAAGCTTCCTGATCATCGTTTGATGGCGTGGGTTCGAATCCCACTCTTGTCATTTCCTTTTCTTTTTTACCAACACATCCGTGCTTGTGATATGCTTAGCTGTGTTCATGGTTTGTTTGATGGTTTTTTTTTATTTTCTTCTCAATAATTCGAGGGTGCTTCATAGTTTCAGCGTCATCCCCTTATCTACCCCTATCCTCTTCGGTTGGGCTCGAGGCTTGTCTTTGTATCTTGTTGCACACCACCAATCATTTCGATATATCTTTCTTGCGCCGCGTTATTAAAGCCGCCAATATATATATATACCCATGGATCACTGAAAAGTGGAACCAGGTTATTCCTATCGTTCAGCAGAAGCTACATCGTCGGGTCTATCAGGAGCGAATAAGTTCACCTACCAGCAGCCTAAAACACCCTGCTAGGAAGAAAGGAAAATCAGGATACCGCTAGAAGCTATAGTTGATCTCTATTAGATATCCCGCCGACAAGATGCTATTTTAGGAATTGCTTCGTCATCAAAATATACTTTGGTAAGCAATCTTTCACCTAACGCAATCGAGCTGACCCCTCAGCCTACTCACTGCGACATGTTCGTAATTCCCACCCAGAGATTTCGGACTGTCATGCAGTGTAATTTCTACATGTTTGTTCTCCCCATCTACGATCTCTGCGTGCCTCTTGTCTTCACCTTCCTGACAGTATCCGACGTATTCCAGCTGACTCAATTTACTCCCTCTGACAAGACCCGATGTTAGCTAGTATCCGATCATAATCTAGAAATTTCAGAAACATAGTACCACGTCGGGAAAAGGCCGTGATTTAGCCCGGTGCATGCGGCTGTCACCGGATGCAAACAAGCCCAACCCACCAGTTCACGTGGTACAAAAACTCACAGTCACCTCTTCCAGGAACCGTACCTCAAATAAACCTCAATCTTAATTCAATCTTATCCATAATCCAATAATGAATCATCGAGTTTACCAGGAGAGCATTGCCCACTGGGGTGGCTATCAGGACGAATTCCCCAGAAACAGAGACGAGGTCCTTGCCAATCTAACCAAGTGGTAC
The DNA here is from genome assembly GCF_003184525.1 of Aspergillus sclerotioniger CBS 115572. NCBI lineage: Eukaryota > Fungi > Ascomycota > Eurotiomycetes > Eurotiales > Aspergillaceae > Aspergillus > Aspergillus sclerotioniger. Next base: position 299,534 of record NW_020291010.1, on the reverse strand, counting down.
AGTGAAGGACGACCGCTGCTCACCAAAGACGCGCTTCGAAATGTGCAAGAGCAGCTCAACAAACCGCTCCAGGAAGGGGATAAGGTCTGGACCATTGGATATGATGGGGTGAAAGTGGGATGGGAAGGGTCGGTAAAGTTGAGCCAGCTGTCAGATGAGGAGGAATATATGGATGGTCTGGAATATTATGTTGTGTGAGTTCTCACCCACCCTGTGACTTGTTTAGTATTGACTGGTAGCCTTTTCCCGAGTGGTAGATCCGCACACATGTTCTATCATCCCTTTTGCTCCCTCAAACGCAATGTGAAATATTATGGAGATACAGACTCCGCCTACTCCAGCCTATCCGTGATGCATTTGTTGGGACAACGGGACATTGTCACAAAACTTCCGCCTGTTTGTCCTTCATATACCACGGAGGAGAGTCGTGATGTGTTGCAACGCTCGATCCGGGCCTGGGAGGTGAGCGAGACTTGTTCTCATTTAAAGAACACGTTGAGTTCCGTTCTGTCCAGACACCCGATCGACAAGATCGTTGGATTTTCATGTTCCTCAATCTCCCGGTCAGGATGCGAGGACAGAGATCTCAGATACGGCATTCAGCATGCGCTGTTGTTGACAGTGAGAAGCCTCCTCGAGAGAACAACCGGATGCACTACCGAGCATGAGGTGTCGTGTTATATCCAGGATCCGGCATACAACGACGTCGACAAGACAGTCTTTCAAGAGCAAGGAATGCAAGTCGTGGACGATCCTCAGGGATTCCTAGAAGTCGACGAGTCATCAATAATTTTCAGCTGCGCATCAAACGTGGCTGTAAAGGAGATGATCACCGAGCTTGCCAGACCAGCAATCATCATCTGGGATAAGGTGGAGGAGAGTCAGATCGCGACTGGTGATGAAGATCAGGATGCTTTCGATAGTTCCACAGACCCAATCAGTCCCAGGGTGTTTGATATGATCAGCAACTGCTACGACAGTTACACGTTTCTACCTGATTTGAACTTTACCGAGATGGCAGTTTATGTTCGCAAATAGCGCAATTTGTATCTCCTAACAACCAAGCCAGACAGAATCTGAACCAGAAGAAGTAATGCATCCATCTTACCCTAAATCGCCCAGATAAAGAGAATCACTTCCTCACTAACAAACATCCCCTCACCCCCCACCCCAATACCACCATGAAACCAGCTCCATCATCCCCCTCACCAATCCTACCTTCTCCCCCCACCAACCCCCAACCCCCCATCCCACTCAACCTCTCCAACACCCTAACCACCCACCCCTGACATTTCTTCCTCACCTCCCTTCGACTCCTCGCCCTGGGCGGCTTTTCCTCCCTCGCAACCCTCCCCACCACCTCCCCCATTCCCTCCCACTCTAACTCCCCCAAGACAAAAACATCCACTTCGCCCTCAAACACCTCCAACCCGACCTTCCCCTCCGACGGCTCATACACCATAAACTCCGCATCCTCTTTAACTTGGAACACATACCCCGGCGCATTCTCCGCGGCGAGGAAAAGTGCCCAGTGGTGGGGTTCGCCTGGTCCTTGGGCTTGTTTTATTAGGGGGAGGTAGATGGGGGGTTTGGATGCAGGAGGAGGAGGAGGAGGGGGAGGGGTCTCGGGGTGGTAGGGGAGCCATTCTTTGGTGCCTTTTAGACGGTGGTAGTGGGTGTAGTTGATTGTGGTTAGTTCGCGGTTTAGGAGGGTGGTTATTTTTGGTCCTGGTGATGATGGTGGTGATGGGGAGAGGGACATTCTTGTTCTTTTTCTTTGGGGGATTGGATAGTATTGTATTGATGGTGACTGATGCTTGGAAGATAAAATTGGCAATGTTGGAGATACTGTGTAAGAGTATGTATGCATATAAGTAAGCGCGGGGTTGTCGCTTGTGGCTGTGAGGCTGAGGCTGAGGCTGTCAGCACCTTCACGTGCAATCTATATCAGAGTCCAGTTAATTTGTATACTTCGGGAAAGGATGATACCCGATTCATAAAGTAAATAATTCGCCACATTCCAACAACAGCATTAGTGGTGTAACGGTAACATTCAACCCTTCCATGATCCGAGCCGTGAGGTAAAGGTTGAGAGCAAGGTTGGGCCCTGGGTTCGACTCCCAGCTAATGCATTTTGTCTTTTTGACGTCATTCCTTTTCAACTTGACTTGGATTGTATTTTTGTCATGTTACGTTGTGTTTTTTTGTTGTCTTTGGTGATTGAGAGATCTTCTTCTGTTTGGCATGGTTCAAATATACCTAACGTAACAAGTCTTAATTGTCATTCTCCATCCCGGTCCGAAGTGTTCAGAACATCCTGTTTCTCTAAGAATTTGTCCAGCTCTACCTCGTCATCTGGTAATGATCCAGCCAACACTGCAAAATTGGGATACAGGCTACTGATTCCCTTACCACCCTTTGGCTCCCAGATTTCCTTTTCGAAGTCTATGAAAAGCGCAGCAGTCTCCGCGGGCAAATCGACCCCCATCTTTCTTGCTGTGACCTGAATGGCTCGTAATGTGCCTTTTGCAATAGGCCAGCGCCGTGAAGCCACTTTCGCCGCTACAGCGAGAGTAGTAAACGCCTCCTGATTTACAGGCACATCGAGTCCCCCAAGAAGAGTGAACATGGACACCGTAATCCACTGTATATGGCTAGCAGGAAAAATATCAATCCCCCATAAGGTTCGGTGCACCTCCATCAAGCCGGCAATCTGTCGTGCAGACGATAGAGCCACCTCTTCTGGATGCCGATCCGGGCTCGACCATTGGCTTTCACATCCGTATGCTGCTGCCCCGGCAAGTTCCGATATGGTGATACAAATATCATGGTAATACATACTGTGCAACCGCGTTAGATCAAACTACCGACATTAGCAATTTCCGGGCGCGACCTACTGAAGACATAACACGTGAGGAAGCATCACACGCCCAGATTCAATCCTTAAACACGGTTGGAGTGTCCTCTCCCACTCCACTAGGAGCGTACGGACCTTTCCCTCCATGTTATGAACCTCGTCGCGTGAAGGTTTCGTAAAGCCATCGAAGAGTAATGTGCACCACACGTCGACGATGGTTGTCAGTTCAGACAGGCTGTTGAAATAGCACATGAAATGCCCTTGAAGGCCATCGCCTCCATGGGGATAATGGTGCCATAGCGGATCATTATCGTTGTGGGTGCTCGGCGGGCACGGACAGCTGGGCTTCTCAATCAATGGCGGCCGTTGGTAAGCGAACGCCTGTGCACTAGTCACGGTTAACTTTGTCTCACGGCTTCACTGGCCCGTCATACATTGTCGTGGTATACAGTCCCCACAGTGTAACCCCCATGGCCCGTTCTATTTCAGACTTCTCCGTGAGGGAGCTATATGATATCGAGGGAAGTGTGCGCTCGAGCTCCTTTGCGGCAAATGCGAGCTGGCCCTGGTATATCCAGCCCCGTCGATCTTTGCCCATGAAGCATGCACTACCGCCATCATCAGCACCTGTAAACCATCATGAGTCAAAGAGCGATGGCAATTACCAGGTTGATAACACCGCTAACCCTTGTACCGTGGCTATTGTGGTATGCCCGTCTTCTTGTTCGAAACATCTCTTTGCCTCGTAGTAAAAATGTGTGCCTCTCGTGGACAGATCACTCGGGACTTCGTATGCTTCTGCGTAATCGGAGTATGCCTGTGCCGTTGCATCAAGATCGAGTCAACAGACGGATTCAAGACGGTGGACGTGAATTAAGATCAGGGATCGATAACTTACACAGGCATCCGCCAGAATGGCGTTGACTAAAAAAGGAGAACAAAACTGGGATTTGAGCTTTGCTGCCTTCATATCGCGTATGAATAGGTCGCGATCGATGCAAGGAAAGCAGGCATGACGCCACGTGAAGTATAATGAGATGAGATGCGACACAAAGTCATCATCGTCCGTCACTCTGGTCCAAGGTTTTGCGGGTACACGAAAGACGGGCTGATCGGCCAGTCGCTTGGGGTTGAGGACTCTGCGAGGGATCTTAAAGATGGACTCGTCTGACATTTGAACCTCATCGTCCTCTACCGTAGAGCCGAGGGTATTGGCAATTTGCAGCTGGTCATCAACGAACAGTTGCAGCTCCTCCAAGGAGGCATTACTCCGGATTAACTGTAGCAGGGAGCGCGTCCGCGTAAGGCCACTACTCCGCAAGCTGTCCAGGATCCGCGTCAAGACATCGCGGTCTCCCTCCAAACTGTCGATCTTTCGCTTGATGTTAATCTTTCGGCGAGAGTCCGTGGCTTCGTCGATGCTACAGGGAAGATCGCGACTGGCACACCAATCGCATGGTGCGGTTCCGCTGCACTGGAAGATAGATCAAGTCAACCTGTGCACGGTGATAAAATGACTGTTAAGCAAATGCGAGAACAAACCCTTGCCTTTCGGGCTCGGCAATTTGAACATGCAGTGGAAACCTTCCTCTGCGGGGGAAGGGAGGACAAAGGTGGCGGCACAGGGTCCTTGGAGGCTGCAGGGGCCAGGAGACGTTGCTTCCGTTCCGAGGTCATGGATGGGGTCTGTCCCTCTCCTACTTCAGAAGACACGAACAACGTTGCAGGCTCCCGACAGTCCAGGCTGGATAAAACATGATGGAGGGAATGGCGCTTATGAGAGAAAGCAGAGGGGGGAGAGCAGGGAGGAGGGATCCAAATCTGATACTCACCTCACCCGACCCGGCCAAGCGTGGTACCGGTGGGGACGCTAAAATGGAAATCACTCCCAGCGAATCATCGCCGGTGCAGCGGCCAGCGGAAAGCACACCCTGGCCAATGATCTGCCGATCCCACCCGCCCATGACATCTCGTGGCTTCCTCACCATTTCCTCTTGCAGCAACGCCCCGTCCATCCGGGCTGGGAATGATCCAATGCCTCTTGCATCACCGTAATAATCAGCGGGCGCGGGAAGCAAGGAGCTGCCCGCCACCACCCACCCCCGCCCCAACAATTAATTCCAAATCCAGAAACTTTCTAGAAACTCACCCGTTTCGGATCTTCACGATGACCCGATGGTGTGTCACCATCAGCGTGCTATCATACGTCCCTGAAGAAGGTGACGTCAAACTGTGTAAGGATCTGTTGTTTAGGGAGTACTAGGTGATTGATTGATAAGGCTGAAAGACCGGCCAATCAAGGTCAGCGAGAGCACGTGCCGAGTCACCTGACAGCCAACCGGTTTCTTGTTATGGTGCATGAGAATAAACCATGTGATGCAAGGATACATTCCAGCATACAGCCACCCGTTTTCGAGTCCTGTATCATTATTACTTCCTGGGGCTAATCCATGAACGGTCGATGTCAAGCCCAGTCAATATGGTCATCGCATCCTTCTGGAGGGGCAAGATGGTAAGATGAAAATTGGACGGGTCTATAGGTGTTACACTGCTTTATAACGAGCTCGCAAGTCTGTCTAGCAGTAACATGGGGTTGCATTCAGAAACCAAGCACCTGCAGCTGTAGGAATTCATGCAAGGGACGTCCTTGACTCATGGCTTATTTACGACCCTAGCGGGGTGTTCTCCAGAATCGGTGGTGTTCCGCCAAGCACCAAGGGTAAATATTCACTCTGACGAGAGACAGTGAAGGGTTATTACGTGAATAGTAAGCGAGACGCCGTCTGCAGTAGAATATGTTCCTACACTTCGCCGTGTAGAATCCAGAAGGGGGCAGAAAATCGGGTTTAAGCTGCTGATGATGATGGGAGCACCTGTCTCTGTGGTGGTCTCTGTTGCATCTGATATTACGGGGTAAGAGAGCAATGCAAGGCACCGCCCAAAACATGGCATTGTTTCAGGTATCCACTATTTTTTTGGTCTTTCCCCCAATGTTAACTGTAATCAGTTCCTCCCTGGCACCAAGTGGAGCAGATGCTGAGCGCACAATAATCAAATATAAGGTACTGCGATATATCTCCATTGGTCGCAGTGCCTCTGGTACGCTATCAGCACACCAGAGAAAACATTTCGAGAATGGAGTTCGGGTGACTTATCCTGTTTCCAACACATTTGACGAGACCGCCGATAGCTGTACACCACCATTCTTGGAGCATCAGATACCTAGCTGGATAGTGAGCCACGTGGTAAGCCTCAGCCCGCAGATAACGGTATCCTCTTCTTAACAAGTCTTAGTACCCGTGGGGCTTGGGTTTCTGCACGCCTGCAACCCTGTCGGCCGCAGCCAATGGGCCCGGGACAGCGCCTGGGATGCACCCGCCTAGCGGTTTGGTCTGCCCCGGAAGCCACGCGTCGATACAACCCTACTGGGGCCAAACATCAAGAGCCGACGTGACATCACGGCGCAGGCAGATAAGATGGAGGAGCAAAAAGATTGTCCATGAGGCTACATGCCTTTGCAATCTCGCCCCCTACAGCTTTGGGGGCCTATCCTTGGCAATATCCCGGCTTCACCTTCAATCTATCCTATTTTGCAGAATTATTGTCGAAAACCACAGCATCTGTGACGAAATTACAAGAACACTCTCATCGATCAGACGGTATATAAAAGGGCGTATCCTTCTCCGGTCTTGTACTCTCATCAACAGCAACAAGCAACCATCCGACCATCCAATCCAGAATTCACTTTTGCACCGCATCGTGTGGTCATGGATATCTAGTTAGTTTGATTCAGTGGGTGGTTGGTTTGAAACTTGGTTATGTACAGGACATCTTAGTTATTTCGTAATTATGCGGAAATACCTGATTAGGAAAGCGGGTTTACCCAGAGTAGTAAGTCTACGGGTATTGCACTGTGCCGATCGACGGCAATCAAAGGTGTCTAGGGATGCATTCCTATCATTTACAGTAGTATTGTTCCACTACTGACATGGTGACTGGGCCGAACATAAAGCATGACTTATCTTTGTTCTGCAGCTCATCATGAAGTCAAGACGTATTTGAAGACCCAGACCCCAATAAGAACAATGATTCATTCATATAATTTGATACTCTGCGCATCATCAATGTCCAGGCTCTTGTAGTCAATGGTCACCTCGGGGGTGCGGACCGCGCAAATGGTGTAATTTCCCAAGATACGATTACGGAACCCAGCCTCGCAATACTCAAAGTAGTACTGTGGAAGTTAGAGGATGGCGCGGTTGTTAAATTGGAAGTGGAAGCACTTACTAGCCAGCGCCGCCGGTAGGTCTCGATTTCCTTTTCCGACGCATCGGGATATCGGGGGGAAAAATCAGATCGGATATGTTCCCAGTTGGAAATGAAGTTGTTCCTCCAAGCTAGTAAGGTTTTGCCGTAGTGAGGACCGGTGTTGAGAACAGAGGACACTTCCAATGTCCCTTTGCTGCCCCGATGGAGTGCCTCGAAGAGTATACTTGGTGTGGGCAAGTATCCGCCTGGGAAGACGTAGCGATTGATGTAATCACCCACGCGAGGATTGGTCTCGTGAAACTACTAATCTTAGATGGTTAGTTTATATAAACATGGTGGAAGAGCATACTGGGTGTATTTTAGTTATGCCGTCAATGACCATCACGCCGTTTTGAGACTTTAGTAATTGAGATATCACTTCGAAATATTGATCCATATACTCAGGTCCGACGTGTTCAAACATGCCGATTGAGATAATGCAATCATATCCGTTGCCTGGCCGCGGGGCGTTGCGATAGTCGCACAACAGTACACGAACGCGGTCCTGCAGGCCCGCGTCACGGATGCGCTCATCCGTCAAATTCTTTTGCTCTTCTGAGAGTGTCAAACCTGTCGCTCGACAGCCGGTTAGTTGCGCCGCTTCGATAATCAAATCTCCCCATCCGCAACCGACGTCTAATAAGTGGTGGTCGTGTTGCACGCGGGCCTTTCTGATCATATAGTGAACCTTGCGTCGCTGTGCTGTCTGTAGGGATTCCGCAGTATCGTTGGACCAGTGCGCACAGGAATAGTTCATATCTGCAGAGAGAAAGTTGGTAAATAATCCATTTGAGGTGTCATAATGGGATGCGATGTTGATGCGCGCATTGTCGATGTTGTTCGCTGGTCTCCACCACTGGGCTAATCGCTGAGCGAGATGAAACAGTGAGTCACCGGAGTCGAGGGTCGCGCGGTTTTTGATATATAACTGAATGGGTTATACGTTAGCCTGGACCGTTTTCTTCTTTGATGCTGTTTGACAGAGCACCCACGTCGAAGACTTTACTTAGTTGGTCGCATTCCACTTCCTGAAGCATGAAGGCTTCTGCAAATCCCTTTCAGATATTAGTTATGTTGATTAGTTCGGTGTGATGTATTCAAGGTATATACCAGATCGAAGTCTAGGAGGACTTTTCTCCAGAAATTCACATGGGTGACATAGATCACCGCTTTATCGGCATCCTGTATCGCTGGGTCGTTGTACAAGACACTCTTCACTCCATCAACAACATAGATCAGTTTCACAGGGGCTGCAATCTGCCGCAGAGTGTCTTGTACCAAGCGAAGGGCGTAAGATTGGATGGTCTGAGCGATAGTGGTCGGCATTTTGCTCTGTAAAATTACGTTGATGGCGACATCACCTCTCGTACAGCTGGGGCGTCTTCGCCTTTTATATGCGCTTGAAATGCCTCGTATATCAGGGCGATGCATGGCTGTCACATTTCTAGACTTCACTAAGGAACAGGAAATTCGGTGTGCAATGCGCATAGTTCGTATTGCCTGCAAGCCCGGTGGAGCTGACTCGCTCAAGGTCATAGCCGAGGAGGCAAGTCCAATAGAGATGCAGCTGGCCAGTTGATGGCCGTCATCAGCTGACTTGGCGCAGCGGGTGCGCTTAATCGGGACTAGCGCTTATCGGGTCCAAGCGGCCCGAGGGACGGATCCCAAACTTGCTGCGCTCTCTGTTCCACTTCCCCATCTTCATTCTTCACACTGGCTGCTGTCTATTTGGGAGATCTGTCAAAAAAAAAAAAAAAAAAACGGGTGCAATGGTTGACTTGCTCGTGTCACGGACCCGGTGCTTTATCAGTGACTTGGCATTGCAAGTCGCTTAGCTGCACGCTTAGTCCCGTCACTGCTCAGACACGACAACGTTCGATCACTGCTCACAACAAGTCGGAGAAGCTACGGCCTCCTTTGTTCTACCCGAGCTTTGCAGTTGACTGGCCGACTTTAAATAATAAATATGGCATACAAGGTGTCTACCAATGGTAGCTGCAGTCACTGTTTTCTACCCGCCTAGTTGACCAGACCATATCCCCCAATGGCAAGGTTCACGTTTGACGGATTGTGTGACTGAGTTCTATGCAATGGACTCTCTTGGAAATAGTGGAGAAGAGGCTGCATATATCATATCTAAGTTACAGGGAAGAACGCCCCTACCTCGCTCCTGAAACACCAAACACGGACCGATCAATGATCAACCACCACCAACCCGACTACACCTCCCAATCTCCCAGAAATCTCCATCGACTCTTCTCTCCCCATCCAGCCTCTTTCCATCCGTTTGCCTTGGCCGGAAAAGTTTGAATCACGCCATTCAGACCCGTATCATGCGCAAACGCCACAAAGACGTCCTCCAACGCATCGAACTCTTGAAGATGATGAATACTCTGCTCTGCCTCCGTGAGATCATGCGCAAGGCTGCTCCCATCCTCATTTACTTTTATACGATAGAATGGACTGGTCTCATATTTCTCTGGTGTGGGATGGATCGACTCAAATATCTCCCCAGGGCATGGCGTAGACCCCCCGCGTGGATTGGGAGAAATCTGCTTGGGTAGTGGTACGGCTTCCGACGGTCGGAGCTCGCCAGCATGATGAACAGTGTCTGCTCCCATGAGAATGAAGGTGTCGGTGTCAGCGCCATCGGCGCTGGCTGAGGTTGTCCTGGCTAGACCACAGATGTGGCCTACCGCGTGACCGGGGACATCAAGGAGGTAGAATGAACCATCCTTGAAGAAGTCGTGGGCTTTATACCCGCCAATTTGGGCATCGAATTGAGAAGGCTCAAGCTCTATGAGAGACCGTCCGTGGAAGTCAGATTCCAGGAGCAGACCCACGGGATTAGCAGGGTAGGCGGGAAGATGAGCAGCGAGGACCCCCGGGCCAACGATAAGGGATGTCGATCCCGGAAATGTCGAGGGATCGCCGACGTGGTCGAAATGGGTGTGACTGGTACGCTCATCAGCTTCTATCCTTTTGCATAGCAGGGCCACGGAATTTTATTACCTCCAAATGATCGCCTCTATGGTATCCAGCGCGACACCATTCTCTACCAAAATCTCCGCCACATCTTTTCGAACATCGAGGGTGAACGCCCCCGATTTGATGAGTTGATCATACACGGGCTTTGCATAGTTTTGCCAGTCCTTTCGAACCCCCAAGTCAAAGACCACGCGTCGTCCGGTAGGTTTGTGTTCAACGAGAAATGAGTAGGAATTGGCATCCAGGTCCGTTAGCCCCTTTATCTCAGGGGAGATAAAGATGCTTGGTGAGCAATGGATTGCCGATGTTGTGTCGATGATACTGACCTCCACAGTAGTGGAAGAAGGGGGTATGGCTATCGTAGGCGACATTTGATCGTAAAAATATAACATATTCCGAGTCTGAACTACTCCAATCCGGTGGGATATCGCCCGTATTTATTTACCACGACGTACAACCAAGCACAAGTTCATGATGTCGCGTCATCGGATAGTTTCGGCAGTCTCCGAGGTCGGTCTGATTGATAATCATGGATGGAGACTAAATGAGTCATTCGAGCTTGTCTGACACTAACTAGCTGGCCGAGTCTTCCCTAGCCTCCGAGATGTGCCTAGTGCTTAGCGTGATGACGCCTATGTTGACCTAAATGAGGAAGGCTTGCAATCTAGATACTCTTCTGACCACCAACGTCATCGCCAAGCAATGGATACCTGCAGTGTAAGTGATCTCGTTGATGTGCTACCTTTTTGCAATTGAGAGGCTGCCGGACTGCCAACATTTGACTACATGCAATGGAGTAATATGGATGACGCGACGATTTATTTCTGCTATCCGCTACAGCAGGAATCCAGTCCAAATAATCATGCATCCAGGGACTAGGCCGTGAAGTTGAGCGTCCCTATTCTACCATCAAATAATCAGTCAATCTTACGCCCGTCTGCCTGCAGAACAGAAGACAAGCTTTCTTACCTTTGCAAGAATCGAAGCTTGCCCGACACCCATATTTATCCCTATCCACTCCAAGCATTTGGCCAGGTACTCCTGCATCTCCAAGGGGACGATGGAAAGCTGACGCAGCAGGAATATGGGATACATCAATAGCAGCCCCCCGACAGCTCTTCCAGGGGTTTGAATCCTAGACGCGCTCTGCGTATCTCGGAGAAAGTCTGGAAGGCACTCGGTGAGGTGATATGGGATGGAAGAGAGCAGCTCCTTACAGAGGTGATCAGCACCTGTCCTTTCACGAGTATAGTCTTTGTTGTTTTGGAGAATGTCACCGATCTTCATGATGATTTCAATGAGGACACAACGAGCTACACGTGAGATATTCCAGACTCCCGCAACATACTGGTCGAAGTACACGTCGATCGCACCAGGCCAGTGTCCGGGTTCTGGGGACGTTGGAGTCGGACTTGGAGGTATTTGGCCGACTGTGGTGGGCATGAAACCCGCAGGAAGGCGATCTTGCCACTGCGAGAGACGGTGATTGAGGCGAAGGGCCTCTTGCTGAAGGAATCGAAGGGCTTCTGAGTCATCAGCAGGAAGTGGATTCATTTTGTCCCATATGTCACCCATCTCAAGAAGAATGTTGTCCAGCTCGTTGTCAACATGTGGTGCGAAGAAAGATCTCTGGTCGCAGACTGTTAAGATTTTCATGTGGTTTGTTGTTTTGGGGATCTTACCCGACTCATGCCACTGGTGAGCAGTGGGTGACCTAATTTTACAGCCTTCAACAAACCCAGCGGAGAGCTTCCAATCCGCAACATTGCAGCCATTCCACCTGCATGCACGTGGTGGTATCCCCGGTGGGCTTCATCTGCAACAATGATCTGTATATGGTGAGCAAGGTATAAAGCCAGTCAAGCTGGCCCAGAAGCTACAACGAACCTCATACAACCCAAGTAGCATCACCACGGTCAGCATCTCGGAAGATAGCAACGATATGTCAACCCCACCCATCACACGTGCCAGGGAGCTGACCAGTTCATCATAGAGCGTCTCAGCTTTGCGCAACAGACTGGGTCTATGCAGCTTGATGCCATGGCTGGCAAAGGCGACCGCCTTGCAGGCTTTGGCACATTCCGACCAGGGCCCACAACGTACTACCATTGCCTCCAGATCATTGAGAAACCCCCGCGAGATGGTACAATTTGTTGAAGGCACACAGTAATCATGGAAGAATGCGCGCAAAGCTAGCTCTTCAATACCATCGTGCGTCTCTTCCTTGGGGCTCGTATCATCCGGGAGGACATCAGTGCCGGGGGCTGGGACTCGGGCAGGTAAGCTACATTTACGCGCCATTGATTTGGGTGGCTGTGGATATTGGCTCATATCCGGTACCACATGTCGGAAGGTGAGCTTGGTGGTGGCCTGGTCCACGTAGCCTTTGCACGTTCGGTTGGATCTGAGACAACGCATGCACGACTAAAGCATGTTAGTCCGATTCGTACGCGGAGACATGCAGTATGGTTCTTCAGTCAAGGCATTCAGTTTGACTCCCCAACGTACCGGACGACCTTCGTCACACTGTGTTAGGAATTAGTGCAGGTTTCCAGAGATGAGTGAGATGGGTCAGACAAACCTTCTTTTTTCGCCACCGACAGGTTTCACACCCTCGAGATGGACCACTATACACCATGACTGATATAAGAGTACTACCTGGTAAGATGTGAAAGTGGTTAGGATACTTGAAGAGGGGTTTGCGATAACCAGTCGCTTACTACGCAAGTGGGCTATGCGCAGGTAAGCACTAAGGCCCAGCCGACTGAACTAATCAGCCTATCGCTAGAGGCCATGCGGAGACAGAACCATAAACACAGCTGGATGATCACAAGTAAACTTCAACCATTCTCTATGTATTCTAGATGTACAAAAAGCAGACGTATCGTCTTCACCTTCAATCACCCAAGTCCATGACACAGCTTTAGGACAACCGCTCGGGCAGTGGAGACTCTCACAGGTTCAAAGCAAAACGACAAGTTTCTGCGCAGATATGCCACCTTGGCCATAACGGTCCACTGCCGTCTGAATACTCTCCAGGCCGTTCCCTACAACCAGGGGCGCAGGAGCAGGGATGAACGTACTGGCCCTCAGTGCATGGGGCAAGAAGTCCTCATATACAGCTTTCCCCACAAAGTTGTCCTTGATAGTTGTTCCAAACACTTGCTTCACACTGACTCCCTCTGGTGGTGCAGGGAAGCGACCCTGAACTGTTGCCACAAATTTGGTTCCTTCGGTCTTGCTCACAACTTCCGCACAGAGTGGAGTGGCTGAGAAACCGATGCAGTCCATAACACCGACAAGTGTCTTGCCCTGCAGAGCTTGGATAAGATCCTCGGTAACTGTGGGACTGCTGTAATTGAACACCTGGATAGCTCCAAGCTTCTTCACATAGTCAAAGTTCTTAGGCGATGCCGTGGTGATCACTTCGTACCCAGCCGCCACGGCAAGTTGAATTGCATTGCTGCCCACACAGCTTGCGCCTCCCCAGACAAGGAGCGTCTTTCCTGTGAGCGAGGCACGGGGCTCAGTGGGCAACTGCATCTTCAGGAACTCGTCCTGGAAGAGACCGCAGCAAGCAGTTGAGAATGCCAGAGGAAGGACTGCAGCGTTTTCGTACGGGATGTTGTCAGGAAGTTCACTGGCCATGTTGATCTGCAAGATGGTGTGAGCCTGGAAGGCGTTGTCCTGGTTGCGCTTGGTGGCCATGCCAACTGCGTGGCCAAACACACGATCACCAGGCTTGAAGCGAGTGACGTTTGGACCCACAGCGATGACTTCCCCGGCCACATCCTGACCCAGCATCGTGGGGTAATTCATGGGCCACCAGGCTCTGGTCTGGAGACTGTTGTCGACGGGGTTGATGGCGACAGCATGGTTCCGCACAAGGACTTCGTTTTCTTCGGGCTTCCAGAGAGGTGCCTCCTTGACCTCGAAGGGGTGGGCTTTAGCGGCTGTGAGCCAAGCTGCGGCGTTGCTGGTGGAAATGGACATAGCTGTTGGGTATGAGATAGGTGATCTGGGATTCAAGAATGGGTACTTTTAATTGAAATAAAGCAGGATGAGATTTGGAGCTTGGAGAGTATGGGAAATTGCTGGTTCTGATCCCTCCATTCACCAGGAGATGTGATGGTTTTATATACCTGCTGTTGAGAGCGCGGTCGGACATTCTTCTGGTCGGAGATACTGCTCGGTCTCCGAGTACGAGCGTTTGCTTGATGGCGGTCTTGCGAATTTGACAATTGCGTGTCCATGCGAGCGCAATCTTGCAGGGTAAGGTCCTTGTCGTGGAGGTGATCCCCCAAACATCTCGTTGCTTATTATGGGGGAAGGCCCACTTCTGCGCAAGACTAGCCTAACTGGGGCTAGCGTCAACAGGAACCCACTATCCCCTTTCGAGCTTTTTGAGGCATCCGGCTCGGCCTCGGTAATAAGCCGGAACTCGGAAGTGGGAAAAAAAAGATTTTTGAAAAAAGGGATTCTACACAGTGGAGCCTAGTACGCAGCATAGCAGCCATGGCGGCTTATGCCGTCGAATTTGTGCAGATTTTCCCAACGCCGAATCCACACTGATAGCAGTCACTCCGCGGAGTGATCTTGGCACCTAGAGATGCCCAGTTAACCCGTTACTTGTGGCAGGCAGCGCGCCAAGCCGAAACGAGAGATAGGACTGTCCGATGATGTACCGGTCCTGATTCCACACCTTATACTCGGGCCAATCCCGTCCCACGCCCAGTGTCACATATAAGGGCAAAACATGCTCCTCGGTGGGATGCGCGTCAACCCAATCCTCACGTTTCTGCAAATCTAGAAAACGAGTGTCTCTCTCCCGCGGAGTCGGCGCAGCGAGGGACTTCAAGGCCGCCTGTTCTACCGATCTAGCCACTGTGGTGCCAGCGGTTCCTTCACGAGTTGCGCGGAGATTGTGGACTATCATTCCTGATCCAATGATTAGGATTCGGCCGGGTCTGCAGCAGGTCAGCTTTTGCGCGGCCCTTCTTCGTGGCCCATTCAGGGTATATGTAGCCGTGGACTTGATTGGGGAACCTACAGTGATGAAAGAGCTTCACCGAGTCGAACATGCGCATCCAGATCGTTACCATCATATGTGGAAACTTCCAGGATGGGGATATCCAATTCATCCTCTCCATCAGGGAACATGAGTTTAAAGGGTACCCATCTGCTCGAAATCAGAATCGGTTTGATACCCCTCGAAAACAACGTCTTGGACTCACACCCCATGATCGAGGTCGCGCTCAACGCCCTCTGCCTTAATCCCTTGGTCGACCAAATGTCGCAATACTTTCTCGCCCAATGCCCTGGAAGATTTGTGCGGGTATTGATATTCGAAAACATGTGGGAATGTAGTGTGCCAGGATGGGCCCAGGTCATGCCAGACCTTCGTCGGTTCTTTTAGGTTAACTATCGCACACCCGTCTCAGATGACACCAGCAAAAAGCGACTCTCCTGAATACTGACCCTGGATGGTATCATTCTCACTCTGAAAGTGACCACAAGTGATCACAATAGCCTCTGGCTTCAGAGCTTTGATTTCCTTGCCGATCTCGCGCAGATCTTGCTGGACGGGCCCATAGCCGGGTTTGAAGAGGATACTTACGCCCCCTGGCACATTCTGGTCAGTGAAATGTTTTCGCAATTTTTTTGCTATTCTCTCACCATGGCCGATAAAATACGTGGGCAGCTTGTCGCTTGCTGCCGTGGACATGGTTGCTGGTTCGGCGTTTTCTGTGGAGTGCATACTTCCGACTCGGGGACTAGGGGGACAGGCACGTCGAGACTCCAAATAAAAGGCGGGGCTTCGGACCGTTTTTATAAGTCGTGGCTTTATCTCGCCGTTTGGTGGGATGTTCTTTTAGCGTCCTGGGATGGAAGAAGATTGGCTACATGGGGACAGAAAGTGGAGAGAATTAATCATTTAGCCGCTGGCTGGATGGCGAGTGATAAGTCGGGATTGCATCATCACCATTTATGCAAGTCATACTTGCTTCGTCTATGAGCTTCTGATAAAAGTCTTTTCAGAACGGAGGGTGACTTTCGATCAACAAGAATGGGATTGTCAGGACGCATCCTCGCTTACCCAACAGGGACGCAGGTGAGATACAAGAGACAATTTGAATTTCCTGCAGAGATTAAACAAACATCTCTAATGATTTTGATAGGTTCGTTCCCCTGAGAAGCATGTAGATCATGGAGAAACCATTTCTGCAATTGCACCTATCAGATCCAAGCTTCGCGCAGGTCGGGGTAAACCTACCCCGGGAGGTGAGGGGTTCGATCTGTACACATGCCCCATTTAAACACCAAACTGGAGGATTGGTACACGCACAGCATACTACATTTCTCTCTATCTCCCAGCATAATGGCTCAATTGTTATTTTCAATTGTTCTCTTTTTGTCTCTCATTGCCCCCTCCCTCTCACTATCCGCTATAGCTCGAAACGGCCACACCCGATCTCAATGCATAGTCAACCCCGGTAACTCCTCTGATATCGACGATGTGCCCGCCATTCTCGATGCCCTGACCACCTGTGGCTCCGGTGGCCGGGTCACCTTCACCAACAGTACCTACCACATCAACTCGGTCATGAACACAACCTGGCTCGACGATGTGGAGATCGACCTGCAGGGTACACTACTTGTAAGCAAACAAGTCATCCAGTACAACCCTTTTTATCCTCTGACATGCAATAGTGGAGCACCAACATCTCCTACTGGCTAGACCATTCCCTCCCCGTGGGGTATCAGAATCAATCCACGGCATGGATCCTAGGCGGTACCGATATCGTCTTGGATGGACACGGATACGGAACATTCAATGGCAGTGGGACAACCTGGTATGAATTTGTTGGATCGACGTCGAACTACCCAGGGCGACCGAACCAGTTGACGGTTTCGGGGGCGAAAGGAGCGGTCTTTAAGGGATTGCGGTTTGTGCAGAGTCAGATGTGGTGAGTATGCCTTTCCATTTTTTATGAGGCTTAAGCTAATTGCACAGGACCATGTCAATTATCCACACATCAGACTCATGGTTCGATTCCATCTACGTGAATAATCTCTACGATAATGGTCGTTCGGCGCGTATGTACCGAGTCAACATCAATCACCATTCTTATCTAACCTAATCGCAATAGACAACACCGACGGTGCCAACACCATCTACAGCCAAAACATCACCTTCACCAACTGGGAGGTCATCAACGGCGACGACAGTATCAGCACGAAAGCCAACTCCACCGATATCACGATCGCAGACTCGACCTTCTCCACCGGTCTGGGAATAGCAATCGGTAGTATCGGACAATACAATGGGGCCTTTGAAACTGTCGAGCGTCTTCGAATCTCCAACATCACATACGAGAAGACGACTCATGCCGTGTATTTCAAAACATGGACGGGCGATCAGGTCGGATATCCACCGAATGGAGGTGGTGGGGGATTGGGATGTATTTTCATTCACTCCATCCTCCGTGGGCTTACTCCCTCTAACAACTGTATAACTTGCAACAGATGCGTCTGACATCTCCGCCACGGACCTCAAAACGAATAATCTAAAAGGCACCCCGTTTACCATATCCCAGTGCACGACGTTCTCTGGGGCCTCGGGAAACTGCACCAACTCCAAGTTTCAGATCCGGGATCTCGTCTTCACTGATATTTCGGGTACGAGTAAGTCGGAGGATGTGGCGAGCTTTCAGTGTAGTGCTGTCGCGCCGTGTGAGGATATCACTACCGAGAAGGTGGATTTGCGGATTACAGGAAATACAACATATGCTGGGGAGTATCTCTGTGGAAACGTGGAGGGGACGGTGGGGTTTAATTGTACGGGGGAGGTGTGTGTTGGGTCTAGTGCGACGGGAGGTTGTTAGCTGGGTACCCCAATGTTGCGCGTCGGTATAAGCCAGGGAAGAAATCATGTTTCATTGGACTTTGGGTCAATTCTCGTGGTTCTGTCCGAAGAGTCTGCGGGAAGCCGATCACTCCTGAGATGGATGCCGCACGGGGCACAATCTCCATACTGCGGCGACTAAACTAGGAAGGGACAAGGGTGGTCCAATCCGATGGGGGAAAATTTTTGGATGTGTCCAAGCAGGTTGGCAATCCGCCATCTTGTTCTTGCCTCGTACACTCAACTCTATCTTCCATTGGCCACATGTGAGATTGCTAGTCAACTCCCCTGGATTCCCCTTGCAGGGTAAATACGAGACCCTCGATCTTGCATGTGGATAAGCCCCCTATCGTTCCTGCTTGGCATTCTTGACCCACTGGCTCAGATTCTCCAATTCCCAACAAGCTTTTTAGGTCGGCCGCTTCTTTTCCCCATAATTACGTATGGTGAGTCAGCCGAGCAGCTCAACCAGGATACGCAGCCAGTGTTATTGCCTAATATATGCAACAATAATGGCAATCAGACCTCGGATTTGACCGGAATTCGACCCTGGCTGACGTCTAAAGAAGGTAATTACGTCCGAGGTCTTCGGCCGAGCTTTGAGACACTGCGGTGCAGCTCATGCCACGGCTCCACCCGAACAAGAGGTCTGTAGATCCAGGCCCACTCACGACGAAACGTATAAAAACCCTCCAGGAACAACACGCATACACCCTTAGAGTCAGTCCCGACCAACGATGAGCAATTGAGCACCCTTCTGCATGACAACCACGATGTCGGAAAGTTCCGTATGTTAATGCCCTTTCAACCCCCGAACATGGTCTCTAACCTGCCATGTTGAACATCAGTGGACAGAATGGTCCCAGAACGTCATCTCTACTCTCCAAGATTCCGTTACCTCCTTCCTCGTGTCCACCGAAAACCGCGCCGATGCCCTCCGCGCCTACATCGCTGAGCACCCCAGTGCCTCGTTCCGAGATAACCCCTGGGCCCTAATGGCCGCAATCGAGGACTTTGCCACTACCAAATCCCATATGATGATCTTCCGGGAGTCGAAGATGAGGATCGCGCGTGCCGCACTAGAAGCCATGCCGGTGAAACCGAAGGTGATACTGGAGTTTGGAACATACGTGGGCAACTCGGCCCTGGCATGGGGTGCCATCCTGCAAAGTCTGCACGGGGCGGATGCGGCCGCGCAGGGGTGCAGAGTATATACTTTCGAGATAGATCCGGGGATGGTGCGTGTCGCGAGAGAGTTCATTCAGCTGGCTGGATTGGACGATGTGGTGCACGTTTTGGAAGGGCCTGCGGCGGAGTCGGTAAAGAGGTTGTATGAGGAGGGGAAAATTGCTCGGGGTGGAGTGGACATGGTCTTTTTCGATCATTGGGAGAAGTACTATTTGCCGGATCTGTTGCTGTGTGAAGACTTGCGGGTCTTGAGGGAGGGATCGTTAGTGATTGCGGATAATACGGATATGCCTGGTGCACCGCAGTATCTGAAACATGTGAGGTCGGGGGGTGGTGGGGTACTAGGCATGGTGAGGTATGAGAGCAAAGCGTTTGAGAGTACCACGCAAATAGGAGTACCGGTTTGTTTTTTCGTCCCATTACGCGTACACTGTGAGGTTGGACTGACATGAGTCTAGAATATTGTGGAGATTAGCACCGTTGTTGAGACATAGGGTGGAAAACCATCCCACACAGAGTGAGTTCCTGCTGGAAGGCTGGTACCATTTCGGCAGGAATATCTTCATTGTCAATCTCGATCCTCGATAACGATGAAATGTATATTTATAAGGTCAAGACCATTTTATCAGCAATAGATGGAACTAAATGGAATGTTGTTCACGGCCTTCATTCCGAGAATCTAAAATCCGGTGGGGCGCGGAGAGTGTCATCATAATTGCCTTATATAGACTAGCGCAGTGTCGCGTCTATGCTAACCCGAAATGGGAATCGCCTCGGAAAGTGTGCAGACTGCAGCAAGTGACTGCTCTCTCTCGCCCTCTCCCTCTCAGTCTACCAGATATTCACTTTGAGCCATGTTGCCAACCGTTTTGTTGCTGTCACGCAGTACAATCAGGTATTCGCCACAGCTGACGAAGACAGCGACCTCCTTTGCTTTCCCGCCGGGCGGCGCCAACCACTTGGTACATCAACGTGCACACAGTCTAAAATGCCGCATGGAAACCCCTGTCTACAAAGTCTACAGGAAGATTTTAACGCAATGACAAGTTTCTAGCTCCTATATGTCTTGGAGGCGGGAGATTTGCTAAGAAGCACTGTCTGTCACACCATACCAAGGTACTTGGCTTCATCTCGGCAGGAGAACTCCTTGGTCGCACTGGCTGGGAAGAAGTCGGAGTTGCAGGATCATGGCAGCTAACATGAGTGTGACACAATAGGAGCTTCGAGCCCAGTATCATACCATGGAACCAGTTGATTCCCCTGGCAGCATCGAGATAACCTGGGATAACCAGCGAGCTTCTGTTGGCTTGGCCGAATCAACCACGGTTCACCCGCTTCTGCCTTGATCTTATTTGCGACATAAACCAGTTTATTGATGCGGCTTGCTTCAACCCTACGACCGGTAGCCGAGATATCTGCGGCCCTTGGAATACGCCAAGCTATATTTCGGACCCGTTGTATATAGATAGAGATCCTACAGCGACAATGCGACCGAAGCGATCTCGCAAATTATGAGTTGCTGGCCTAGCCTCCGATCGTGTGACCAATATGGATCACCAGCATGATCATGGGCTTCAGAACGAGCCCATTGCAGTTGTTGGCATGGGTAAGAAATGATATATGTTCCTGGTATTCCCAAGGGTTATACTCACGACTATCTCAGGCTGCCGTTTGCCAGGAAACGTCTCTTCACCCTCGGAGCTATGGGACTTTCTCATCCAAAACAAATCAGGCCATTGCCACGTACCGAAAGACCGCTACAATACAGATGCATTTTATCACCCCGACGTTGAAAGACCAGGCAGCATCAACTCTACGGGGGGCTACTTTATCCAAGAAGATATTAGAGCCTTTGACAACGCATTTTTCGGGATAAACAACCCTGAAGCCAGAGACATGGATCCTCAGCAGCGGAAGTTGCTTGAGGTGGTCTACGAGGCTTTTGAGAATGCCGGTGTTCCTCAAGAGCATCTCCAGGGATCGCAGACTGGTGTCTTCGTTGGTAATTTTACCAATGATCATCTAATCATGCAGCTTAAAGACCCAGAATATGTCTCGCGGTACAGTGCAACTGGTTTGAACACGACTATACTGGCAAATCGCATCACACATTCTTTCGACTTGCATGGACCGTCTCTTACGGTCGATACAGCGTGTTCTGCATCGCTTTATGCATTTCACCTGGCTTGTTTGTCTCTAGACGCGCATGACTGTACTGCAGCCATTGTTGCCTCAGCTAATTTGATCCAGTCACCAGAACAGCAGATCAGTATTACCAAAGCAGGCACCTTGTCTCCTGATTCAGTTAGCCATACGTTCGATGAATCAGCCAATGGATATGGGAGGGCGGAGGCTGTATCTGCCGTGTACTTGAAGCGCCTTGGCGACGCAGTTAGGGACAAAGACCCTATAAGATCAATAATCAGGGGAACTGCCACGAACGGGTAAGTGTACTGCAGCATGAGCTTCAATCAGCACTAACCATGTCGGAAAGAAACGGGAGAACCTCTGGAATCTTTCAACCGAGTATCAAGAGCCAGAAAGCTGTAATAAGGGCAGCGTACCGGCGCGCTGGCTTGGTCCCAGATGAGACTGATTATATTGAGGTGAGCAATACCTGCTAGTCATCAAACCCAGAAGCTTACCATAACAGGCACATGGAACTGGCACAAAAGTGGGCGATCCCATGGAGATTGAGGCGATAACCGGGGTCTTTTGTCATAAAACGGGGAGACCTACACTGGTGGGCGGTGTCAAACCAGCTCTTGGGCACAGCGAAGCTGCGACTGGTTTGACTAGTGTGATGAAAGTTAGCCTAGCCCTCGAGCATGGACTCTTGCCTGCTACCATTGGTGTCAATAAGATTAATCCGGCGATAAAAACGGATGAATGGAACGTCGATATTGTAACAAGCAATAAGACATGGCCTACATCGGCTGTGCCACGGGCTGGGATTAATGCCTCTGGATTCGGCGGTTCCAACAGCCACGCCATTCTCGAAGCCGCACAGGTCTGTTGTCGTTCCTCTCCAACTATCGACGAGACCACTGGAGCTTCATGCGTGGGCACTCGTCATTCTTCATGTGATAGCGGCTCAAGCGAAAGTGGTATGGCCGAGCACGATCGGCTCAACTTGATTCTCTTGTCGGCAAAATCTCAAGCATCTCTTGCTCAAATGGCTCACAATCTAGCTACATATACAGCGCACCCTCACCGGCCCGTTTCTCTTAATGATTTAGCTTTTACCCTCGGTTGCCGTCGCTCCAGGTTCGATTTTCGGGGCTTTTTCCTGGAATCTCAGTCACGCTTAGATAACGGCTTAGATACAAATGCACTAAAGACAGGCCACTCTGACTCCTTGGGGGCCCTTCCATTTGCATTCATATATACGGGACAAGGCTCTCAATGGGCTGGCATGGGTAAAGAGCTCCTCAAGTGCAATTACGTGTTTCGGCACACGATCGAATACCTTGACTTTTGCTTACATGCTCTCGATTCGGAGCACGCGCCGCCTTGGTCAATTGAGGCAACCTTCCTTGCGCCCGCCGCAGAAAGCGATATCAATAGTGCAGAAAAGTCACAGTCAATATGCACAGCAGTCCAGATCGCCCTCACAGACTTATTGCGCGACTGGGGCGTCCTTCCGGAGATAGTTGTGGGGCACTCGTCAGGCGAAATAGGAGCCGCATATGCAGCTGGCTTTCTCAGTGCGCGGGAAGCCATTCTAACTTCCTACTTTCGAGGAAGGATTGTCTCAGAATGCCCTTGCGCTGGTGCCATGGTCACCGCCGGACTTCAAAAGTCTGAAGCCGAGACTATCATTGAAGAGCTTGTGTTGCAAGGGAAACTCCAAGTGGCGTGCATTAACTCGCCTGAAAGCACCACCATAAGCGGGGATGAAGAAGCGATAGATCATTTTGCATCCCTTCTTCAAGAGCGCGGCATCATGTCGAAAAAGCTGAGGACAGGTGGCAACGCATATCATTCACATCATATGAAGGAAATAGGCTCTCGGTATCAATCATTATTAAAGCAACACTGGAATAGACCATATACCATTATGAAGGGTGTTACCGCCTCTACCGCAAATGTGACACGGTCAGTGACGATGATATCTACAGTGACAGGTGAGGAGGCAAAGGAAAGCGAGGTGGCGATGTCGACTTATTGGCGATTTAATCTTGAGTCACCAGTTCGATTCTCAGATGCTCTCTGGACAATACTGCAGAGGCAAAGTTATCACTTCATCGAGATCGGTCCCCACTCAACACTAAAACTTCCTCTCCAACAGACTGCCGTGTCAATAGGAAAATCAGACTATCTTTACGATAGTGCGTTTTCCCGCGGAAAAGACTCGTGGATGACCATGCTCCAACTAATTGGGTCCCTGTTCTTGCAAGGGCATGATGAACTCAACTACCGGGATGTTATAGTTGGAGAAGCCTGGAAACAACCCTGTGTCTGTATCGACCTTCCTCCGTATCCGTGGGATTATGACTGCTCTGCGATGTGGTCTGTTCCTCGAATGGTGACTGAGTTCTGTCATCGCAAATATCCCCGACATGATCTGCTCGGCTCACGCGTGCCGGGAGTCAGCCCAGCTACCGCCATGTGGCGTAATCTACTAGATCTCAACGAAGTGGAATGGCTATCCCATCACTGTCTTGGCCCATACCCTATATTTCCTGCGGCTGGCTATATCGCAATGGCTGTTGAAGCGATTCGTCAAGTTTCTGGGTTGGAACTCGACGAATGTCCTGGAATTGAGCTCCGTAACCTGAATTTTCTCAAAACGCTCGACTTGGATCCGAATCAAAAGCCACGGGTTGAAGTTCTCGCTGAGATGAGTGCTTCGAAAATTTCCAGCCTAGCTACCTCGAATAAATGGTGGGACTTCAGTGTTTTGTCTGTGACTGATGATGACTTCCAGGCTACTAAGCACATGAGCGGCATCGTCAGCCTTGCTGGAGAATCTCCACGCACAGCCCGTCAGATCAACCTGGACAAGTCAAAGTTGCAGAAAGACGCATCACGAGTCTGGTACGAGAGGTTTATCCAAGAAGGTCTCAACTGGGGTCCATCATTCTCTATCATGAAGGAAATCTTTAGAGATCGAGCGCGGATGAAATGCGCAGCAGCGGCTACTACCCCTCTTCTCCGTGGCAGTGATCCAAGCCGGAGTGGGAGACCAGAATACATCGTTCATCCGATTTCAATGGACGGCATGTTCCAAACTGCCTTCGTTGCCACCTCTGGCGGATGGATAAACCAGCTTCGTGCCAAATTGCCTGTCGCTATGGACTCGCTGTATATTGCTCCTACTTCTGCAATCGATATGAGCACGGAAAATATTTGGTCGACAGATGGGGTGTCGGAAAGCGTCGGGTTCGGTGCTGTCAGGATTAACGCCGAGCTCTACAATTCATCAGGCCAAGTTCTGGCCCGCATGAACAACGCCCGTTGTATCACCTTTCAGGGAAAGAGTCAGACAGACACGCCTGAGGAACGTAACCCACTTGTTAGGGTCGCTTGGAAGCCTGATATCACTTTGACGACCAGTCCGGATATCTCAACATACCTTGACTGGTTTGCAGATATCTGCAGGTCTCAGAGGAGAGTTGCTGAAGAGCACCTACTCCGCCTGGCTGGTGCCCTTGACTTGATCTGCCATAAGCGACCTGATAGTAAGGTTCTCGACCTCACCAACCAAACCACGACGGCGGAACTTATGCGCACGCTACTACGTGCACACTCGCCATTACGCAGGTTTGACACTTATTTTGAAGGCTCTTTCTCAGAATCGGGAGAACTCCTGGGCAAGGAAGCTTTCACGGAAGAGCAGACGGAATCAAAACCAAGTCAGGGAACTATGTTTGACGTATTAATCATTGACCTGGTAAATCCATCTCCCTCTTGCGTGATAGGATACTAAATGTCTGAAGGAATCGGATGCTCTGATATCAAAAATTTCCCCTTTTGTTTCTCCAGGAGCAATGGTTATCACAACAAGGGACGTGCCAAAACCTGATGTTCACTTCGAAACAGTGATAACAGACAAAGCTGGTTCTCAGTCAATGACAATATCCAAGACTCCAAGCGCGGCGACAACAGCGAACAAGGCCCAGACACGCCATGTAGTTATGGTATGTTAAGACAAAACCTCTCATCCTTCTTCCTCGGCTGATAAGACTTGTACAGATTACACGCGACGACCGTGTATCTGACATGGAAGTACAGATCCAACAAGCTCTAGAACATTTCTTTGGTTTCACCGTAAATATGATCAGTTTGTTTCAAGTATCAGAAGAAACAGTTCCAAAACGAGCGATTGTCGTATCAAGCCTGGAACTCCGACGACCTCTTTTGATCGCCATGGATGAACATGAAATAGCCTACTTAAAAGACATTACAGACAGAGCAGCCATAGTACTGTGGCTCTCAAATGGAGACATGTTAGGTGGTCAACGCCCTGACTTCGCTCCAGTGCTAGGTCTCTCTCGTTGTTCGATGCTAGGGCAGCCTTCTCTCAGATTTGCAGTGCTCAACATAGATGATGTGTCCATCCCTTCATCTCAGAGAACACCAAGGAACACTGTTAAGATTATGCATCAGTTGATTCACACTGGCAACCCGGATTTGGAGTTTGCCCAGAAGAAGGGGACAATCCACATAGCTCGCTGGGAGCCGGACGAATATCTTAACACGAAATTCCGATTGAAGCAGAATGAAGACACAATCGACAAAGATCTTGGTAGCGTGGGACGTTGCGAACTTGGCATCAAGAGCCCTGGGCAGATGGATACAATCCATTTCGTGCGAAAAGAACACCCAGACAAACTCCCGCCAGATGAGGTTGAGGTTGAGGTGAAATGTGTGGGTCTGAATGCCAAGGTAAGCCCGGCATTGATTTTGAAGAACACTACTCATGTGAGATAGGATTTGTATGTTCTTACTGCCAGAGTCGATACCAAGAACGCAACCTGCTCGTGTGAGTGCGCAGGAGTTATCACAGCAGTTGGAGACAACGTGTTCGGTTTCAATACCGGTGACCGTGTGGTTGCCATGGGCCCAGCTCATTTTGCGAACATTGAGCGCTTCCCACAATGGGCTCTCTGTAAGCTTAGCAATGATGAGAATTTCACAGTATGTATAGATGTCTCAATGTCTTTTGGCAACAACACACTCACCTCGCTTCAGACAGCATCAACAATCCCAATTGTGTTCTCAACTGTACTATATGCTTTGAAGTACATGGCTAGCATTCAACCTGGTGAAGTAAGCATACCGATTACAGTTTTCCCACAGAGCTAACGGTGGTAGTCTATACTTATTCACTCGGCCGCAGGCGGGGTTGGAATGGCTGCAATCCAATACGCAAAACATGTCGGCGCAAAGGTAGATTCCTATAGATACAACAAAGAGCCGCGGTTCGTTAACATTCCATAGATCTTTGCGACTGTTGGAAACGAGAAGAAGAGGACATTTTTGGTCAAGAACTTTGGCCTTGATGCAAGCCGGATTTTCAGCTCCCGGGATACATCGTTTCTACCTGCAGTTCTTGACGCAACATCTGGTCAAGGTGTCGATGTTGTGTTGAACTCTCTCAGTGGCGAGCTATTGCACAGCAGCTTCAGCGCATGTGCTGGATTTGGCCGTTTCATTGAGATTGGAAAGCGCGACATTCTGGACCATGGAGCCTTGGACATGAGCGTGTTTGCCCGCAGTGTCTCGTTCATGGCATTTGATTTGGCAGATCTCTATTTGTCAAAGAAGCAGGCACACCATGAGCTATGGCGAAGTCTGCTCATGGAGAGTATGCGTCTCATCCGTTCAGGCATCTGCCGACCTTGCTTTCCAATCGATGTGTTTGATGTCTCCGAGATAACCGACGCATTTCGTCATCTCTCACTTGGGAGCCGGATAGGCAAAGTTGCGGTATCCTTCCAGAATGCACACAGTAGGATCAGGGTTATCCCAGACAAACATGAGGCCGCCTTTGATCCTCACAAGAGCTACCTTATGGTTGGGTGTCTTGGGGGTTTGGGCAGAAGCCTGTCGAAATGGATGGTGTCTCGGGGCGCCCGCAGCTTTGTCTTCCTCGGTCGATCTGGCGATGATAAGCCCGAGGCAAGAACTATGGTTGACGATCTTCGGGAACAGGGTAGTCACGTCGTTGTCACTCGTGGTGATGTCTGCAAATATGATGATGTCGAAAAGGCTGTTTGCGAGGCAATCTCCCCAATTGGAGGCGTTATGCAAGCTGCCATGGCTCTCAGCGAAGCCCTCTGGGTCGACATGTCACGTGAACAGTGGCATACAACTCTCAGCCCGAAGGTGCAAGGTACTTGGAACCTTCACAACGCGTTACGAAAGGAAAATCGAGACTCCCATCTGGACTTCTTCGTGATGACTTCTTCCACGTCTGGGACTGTCGGAACACCAACAGAGGCCAACTACAGCGCAGCTAACGCCTTCCTCGATGCTTTCGCTCGCTACCGCAATAGTCTCGGCCTACCAGCCGTTGCTATTGGCTACGGTATGCTTTCGGGGGTAGGGTACCTTCACGAGCATCCGGAAATCGAATCATATTTGAAACGAGCGGGCGCACATGCCATCACTGAAGACGAACTTATCCAGATCATGGACCTCGCCATCACTCATCAGGACCCAGCTACCTGGGAGTCACGCTATGACCAACTCGTAGGTAGTCACCTCCTCACAGGAGTTGAATTCATAGACCTCCAAAAACAACACGATCAAGGCTTCGAAGGCGATAACCCGATTCTCTCGGATCCGCGGGCATCTCTATTCTCTGCATCTTTTGCTCGTAAAACCGGCAAAGACATCAACGCGAATACCACCCCCGCTGGGAATAATCGTCTGCCTGAAGAGGTTATCACTGCGCTTCGTGGAAATCAGAGCAGCAACAGCACATCAGTTCTAGACGCCTTGCGCGGTATATTGTCAACGAAGATATCGCACTTGATCCTTCTTCCAGAGGGAAAGCTGCAGCCAGATCAACCGCTTGGTGAATTTGGACTAGACTCGATGCTCGCGGCTGAGCTTCGGACATTTATTTTCCGTCGACTGGATGTCGATGTGCCGTTTGTGGTGCTGATGAATAGTAGTACGACGGTAGATGTGCTAGCTCGTCGGATTTCGGAGGGTTTGGAAGTGGATGTTGATGGTTGATGGGTTGGATGGCAGTAGTATTGCTGTCGATCGTCAAGTTCATCGAAGTACTTTATCTCACTGATACGTGGTTACTTGGTGTGCTCATTGTTCTGTTCTTTTTATTCAAGTCGCTCGTAAGTCCCACAGCATGTTTGTCAGCGATAAAACATTGATGGAAAACGCGAGAAGAAATGAAAGCAAGATCAATTGAAGGATTCAAACTCCATCGGAATGAATTAAGTTTCCCTTTGTCGAAGTGGCGGTTGTAATTTAGGTACAAAAAGGAGACGAGGAATCAATTGAAATGCAAGATGTACAGGATTCCGTTGTTTATCACTTTCACGACAGGGATATAGTCCTATTCGTACATTTCTGAAAGAGACTAGGCAGCCGCTTTTCAGCTCTGAGGATATTGAGTTGGTATTAGTGAGTCTTACTTAGTACAACCGAGCGCGCTAATCTCAATCCAGTAGCCCGCTCGGAGCTTGAGGTCTACGGTTTGTGCTTGGGATTATCCTTACTCTAACTGACACAAGCATCCGATCGGCATTCTGGGCTCATAATGAAGAAATAGTTCCTGATCTTGATAAGAACAATCATATGATCCTGTTCTACTCGTTCATATCCATCTAATGTCTTCTTCTGTGTCTGGTTTCCCGCTTTATCTTGAATGTGGATCTACCTAAAACAGGCTAGTGTTGGGGCTCTTTTTCAGCTCTCCATTGCAGATGGATGAATTACGGCTCCTTGTCCACTCACCGCTCGCTTCAAACAGTTCAGCTTGCCGTCCATGACTTTTGGCCCCCACGCGGGACCACTAAGCACTTACAAAGTCACCTATCAAGCTAGCTCCCTTGGATTATAACAGCAACAGTCCACCCCCCGCAATGTATTCGAAAAGCCTCTTCTGCGAACTGGTTTCCCTTTTAGGAAAGACAGCGTTATGGCCGGGGTCTACAGAGGAAAAATCAGTATGGGGTGTGCGTTGTGCCGCAAACGACGGCTGCGAGTAAGTGGGCACGTTCAGACCTTAAACATTGGCCAACAGTATGCAGTGCGACCGACGTCAGCCATCTTGCTCACAGTGTCTGCGAGTGAAACAAGAGTGTTTCGGATATCGAGATCCGGATACCCTGAGGGTCTATGATCAGAGCGCAGAAGTTGTCTCCAAGGCTCGAGCCCGATATAGTGGTGGTCCCACCCAACGGTCGCCTGCGCCCCCCCTCATCTACTCCCCCATCTCCGATGACCAGCGAGCCCTGTCTTATATCATCCCATACTATATTGGCACGGACCAACACCGGGGCTTACTTTTGTTTCTGCCAAGCCTGTTGGAGAATGACCCCTCTCCTGCGTTAACAGCCTCCGCCAAGGCTATAGGTCTGTTAGGCATGACGAGGATGCCGCACGTGGAACATCGAGCCAGAAAAGAATATAGTATTGCCTTGTGTGCTACAAATAGTGCTTTAAGAGATCCGACAACAGCAACTTCCGATTCCACTCTGGGCGCCGTGTTATTGCTGAGCTTGTATGAGGTGATACCCCCTTAGAAGCGGCAATCTTCGCGTCCAAGCAACATACACTAATCGATCCTTTCCAGCTGATCACATCACGACCCACGGAAATGGGCAGTGGCTGGAAGGATCATGCTCAAGGAGCAGCCAAGCTCCTGGAACTGCGAGGGGAAGAGCAGTTGAACTCGCCTGTTGGGCTAGAGTTATTCACCATTGTGCGCTTTCAAAACGTGAGTCATCCCGTCGATGGGAGATTTCTACTACTTGCCTCATACAATATTGGCAGGTAATCAGCAGTGTCTTCTTCCGACTTGGGTCACGGATTCACAATTCCCCCACGATTGCAGCACTGTCTCAAGTCGCAACATCTAAAAGAAATGAACATACCCGGCCAATCGAAACCCTCTACAACATGCTCATTGAGCTAAACGATATAGCAATCGAAGTTGACGAGGCACACCTCCAAAGTGACCTCGAGAAGCAACAGGTGCTAATTGAGAGATCCCTTCTCCTTGATGCGCGTCTACAGGCGTGGACGACATCGCTGAGTCCAGCGTGGTCTTATCAAGTCATCGATGACCCGCGTTCTCATTTACCCAAAGCCACCTATCCTCCGATCTATGATAACAGATATCATATGTACCACGGGGTCTCCCTCGCCACCATGTGGAATAACTATCGCCAGACGCGCATCGTTCTCAATGAGATGATTAAGATGATGGCCCTGCGTCGGTGGAAGTTACAAAATCTTCCCCAGTATCAGCACATCATATATCAATCTACTGGCATTATTGAGCACATGGCAGATGATATTTGTGACAGTATCCCCTATTACTTCATCTCCGGCGAAGTAGGCTTTGGAAGCATATACCGGGCGCTGTGGCCGCTATTCATTGCAGGCCGATGCGCAGCCACAGAATCTCCGGCGAAAAAATGGGCTGTGCAAATCCTCGACCTCATTGGAAACATTACGGGGATTCAGCAGGCGATCGGCATGTCGCAGCTCCTCAAGCAGGGGAAACCAGCCAGCGTGATTCCTGGAGGGGATCTGGTGACTGAGTCGATCTTTAACCAGGCAGCCAGGTTGTCTCCTGGTGGTGACTAAAGAATAATTATGGAATATATACGCTCAAGAAGAATATTTAATACTACGAAGAACAGTCATAGTCACCTCTAGCTACATGACGTAGCGCGAGTAAAACAGAGAACAAGTAGCTCCGTCACATAGGACCCGAGCTTACGTGATGTGGATCCGGGTCCCTCCCTCATTATGAGGCTTAACCGGGTGTAGTTACCTATCAGCATTTTAGCTCAGCGATGTGGATCTGATGTTGCCAAGTTACTGGCTTAATCTAGTCTAGTGCGCCAAGGTGGATCCAGAATACCGAGTTGCTTGCCTAATTCAGTCTAGTGCGTTAATGTCAATGCCGCCTTGGGCCCCAACGAAGATGACGATCCCGAGTCATATACCAAATACAGAGATGAAGCCCGACTCCCACTGGAGACCTCGTTGGATACCGCAATGCGGCTGTGCCTGATGATGTACTCAGCTTTGACCCGGTCTTCAAGCTGGGTTGGGAGCTTAAATAGCTCACCTTTTCCCATGAATCAGATAGAATTCTCAGCACTTCAAGGACTACTGTAGTCTCATTGATCAAAGCAGCGGCGCACCATGAAGACCTCGGTACTCTTGGGCTTGATGTCCCTGAACATCATCGACTGTAAGTCACTTCTATCACTGGCTGCATCAACAAGCTCACGATGTTTAATCTCAGTTACCAACGCTGGAGCCATCTCCATCCAAAAGGACCTCGCTTCACGAACGGTGAAAAATGTCAAGTCTCGTGCTCTCCCAGATGCACCAGATGGCTATGCCCCGGTGCATGTCACCTGCCCCTCGAGCCGGCCTACCATTCGGCCTGCTTCCGCACTGTCCTCCAATGAGACCGCATGGCTCGAAACTCGCCGTCAGAAGACCGAATCCGCCCTGAAGGACTTCTTCGGGCATATCGAGATTGAGAACTTTGATGCTGTGAGCTACATCTCAAACCACTCTGGCAGCGACTTGCCAAATGTCGCCATTGGCATCTCGGGTGGTGGTCTTGTTGCGTGTCTGAATGGAGGAGGTGCTATTAAGGCCTTTGATGAACGCACCGAAGGATCCACAGCCAAAGGTCAGCTCGGTGGTCTGCTACAGTCAGCTACCTATTTCGCCGCCCTCAGCGGTGGCTCGTGGGCTCTCGGCTCTATCTATGTCAACAACTTCACCACAGTGTCCAGTCTACAGCAGAATCTGTGGGATTTCAACTCCGAGGAGATTATCTACGGTCCCGCTAAGATTCCGCACATTGAACTCTGGGGAAACATCTCGGCCGAAATCAAGAGCAAGCGGGATGCTGGATTCAAGACGGGTGACGCCGACTTCTGGTAAGCTGACCTTGTTCTTTGAACCGAGAAATCTTATTGACATGTGATTCCAGGGGTCGTATCCAGGGATACAACTTCTTCAATGCTAGCCATGGTGGTGTTGACTACACCTGGTCCTCGATTGCAAAGACCCAATCCTTCCAGAGTGCTGATATGCCGATGCCTCTGGTCGTCATGACTGGCAACCAGCAAAGCACCGAGACCCTATCAAGCTCCCCGGCCACATACCCCATCTACGAGACTACCCCATGGGAGTGGGGTACCTACGACGATGACATCTACGGCTTCGCCCCCTTGGAATATCTCGGCACTCGCTTCGTCGACGGCGTCGTGCCTGACAACGAAACCTGCGTCCGGGGCTTCGACAATGCGGGTTTCATCACCGGCTCGTCCAGCGATATCTGGAACGAGAACGGACACGATATCAAGTACTATCTCGGGCTAGCTCTCGAAGAATACGAAGCCGCCGCGCCCAACTCCTCCACCGTGACGTTCCTGAAAACCGCCATCGCGGACTTTGATAACGCCGCCAGCTCCACCAACTCCAACATCAGCGGGCCCGCCGCCTACGACCCGAACCCCTTCTACCACTACAACACCGCCACCTCGCCCTACGCGCAAACCACCAACCTGATTGTCCAGGACGGCGGCGAAACCAGCCAGAACATCCCCCTGTACCCACTCATCCAGCAAAAGCGCAACGTCGACGTGATCTTCGCCGTCGACTCCCTCGGCTCCGCCTCCTACGACTACTGGCCCACCGGCTCCTCCCTGATCGCCACCTACAACCGCACCCTCCTCGACATCGCCAACGACACCTCGTTCCCCGAAGTCCCTGACCTCGACACCTTCCTCAACCTCGGCCTGAATGCCCGCCCGACCTTCTTCGGCTGCAACGCCTCCCATCAGACCCCCTTGGTCGTGTACCTCCCCAACCACCCCATCACCTACAGCTCCAACTACTCGCTCATCCAGGGTCAATTCACCGACGCCGAGCGGGACGCAATCATCACCAATGGGTACAACGTCGCGACCCAAGCCAACGGCACGCTGGATGCCGACTGGTCAACGTGTGTGGGGTGTGCGGTGCTCAGTCGCTCGTTGAATCGCACCGGAACGACCACCCCGGAGGCGTGCACGAAGTGTTTCCAGCGGTATTGCTGGAATGGGACTGTGGATGACGAGACGCCAAAGGCGTATGAGCCGACCGCATCTCTGAGCGCCGTCGCGGCGGCGGCTAATGCGACGGCATCAGCAACGGCTTCGAGCTTGGGTACTTCGCTGCGGGCAGCTCTTTCTGCTGCGCTGATGGTACCAGTACTGGCGGTACTGTACACAGTTTGAGAGAATCGCTCGGAGAGGATTGGGCTGTGCTTTTTGTTGTTTCTTCAGGGTTCAAGCTCTTCTTCTTTTGCACTGTTCTTTTATGTTGTATGTTTTATTTTGGAACTATCGTCATTTGTCTTTAAAGCTAATTTAACCTGTATTATCATCTTCGAAATAAGCCCTCTTTCCCAGTTCTGAAAATAGTCAACCGTTTGAACCCATCAGAGGATGGGATATAATATTGTCATGCCATACAGATAGTGTCATAAGTAAACTGAGCACCCACCCGCTTCATCTTAGCATTTATTCCTCCACTATAGAGCGGTTCGTATAGCGTTTCTTTCTTCCACAAACCCACAAACACCCAAGGCTCGTATGTCTAAATTGAGGGAAACATTATCCATTTTGTATTATGGGGTTCAGATAACGTGTTTAGTGTCGTGTAGGTTAACAGTCTCCATGGACAATAGCTTAGGATAAATCTTGTTTTGATTTATTTATTTCTGGCCCTCTGGGTTCGGTTGGTGTCTTATTGAATTGGATTGAATGAAACAAATTATGGGATAACATGGGTGCCAGTAATAGTAAATGTAAATAATCATCACTCGGGGCGGGGTGAGGGGGGAATAAACTCATAAGACAGTCACTCGTAAATCATACATACATACATATTAGTGTTTTGTCGTTGTACAGGAAGTGTACAGCGTAAGATTTTTCTGAAGGAAGGGCGGTTATGAGAAGGGAAACAAATTAGACAACGAATGTAGATAGTACAATGAACGTTCAATGTGTCAGAGATAGATAGTAAACCACATATTCCATGGTCTTCAGCTCACTCACTCTCCGTGAGGCTGAAATCTACACATCCATCCTTTGAGAGCTTGTTGCCGTCTCATTCCCCGCACTTAGTCGGGCAATATGAGATGCCTCGGCTTTCGAGGACGCCGAGCCCCTGCGATCGTATGGAGCCAGGTCCGGAAACTCGAATTTGGAGCTCTTCCAGGGCTTCACTTTCATCACGTACATGGTGTCGATCTCCTCCAGTGTGCGACCGCGACCTTCGATGACAGCGACGTAGACTAGGCCTGCGGCGAGGAACAGGCAGCCTGCGAAGACGTAGCCGAGACGGAAGTCGATGGCGCTGGTGATGAAGGGGGTGAAAAATGCCAGAAGGAAGTTCCACAGCCAGTTGGATGCGGTGGCGAGGGACATGGCGCGGGCGCGAAATTCGGAGGGATAGAGCTCGGCGATGATGGTCCAGACCATTGGACCCCAGGTTGAGGCGAAGCCTGTGATGGTTAGTATTTATGTTGAGCTTAGAGGGAAAGGGGGAGGGGGGGGTACCAAGGATGAAGAGACAAGCGAAAACGACCATGACTACACCAGCTGTGTGTGTCCGTTCGGGGTTTTGGTGGTCCAAGGAGAAGTGGCCGACTGAGGCAAAGACCATGAAGCAGACGAACATCCACAAAGCTCCGGCTATTAGAGATCGACGACGACCGTAGTTTTCAATCAGGTAGAGACCCAAGAATGTCGTTCCGAAATTCACTCCGCCCAGGATCATCTGGGTTACGTAGCTGTTTTGGATCCCGGCGCCTTGGAAGATGGTCGTGCCGTAGTAGAAGAAGTAATTGGCGCCGGTGAGTTGCTGCAATGCTTGGAGGGCAACGCCAACCGCCACACGATATCCCATGCGGGGGGCGCGGAATAAATGGCCCCAGGTTATTTGTCCGCGCGCTTTTTCTTCCTCGAACTTTTGCCTGATCTCGTCGATTTCGAGCTTGAGCATGCGATGGTTTCTCGGGATCCCGTACATCTTTGCCAGGGTATTGGCCGCTTTGTCCTCTTTGCCGTGTCTGTAGTCAAATCGGGCACTTTCGGGGAACATTGAAATTCCAACCCCCAGGATGATGGCCCAGATGTAGGTGACTCCCATGGGAATCCGCCAGGATCCTGTGTCGGTTCTTGCCTCGGTGCCGTAGTTGATGCAGTTGGCGACGAAGATTCCGAGGGTGATGAATAGTTGGTAGGTACTGTTGATGTTAGCTTTACAACTTGATTGGGAGTTAAGTGGGTAGATACCTGACGAGCGAACCACGAATATGTCGCGGTCCAGTTTCTGCTTGGTACATGGGGACAAGCAAGGACAAGGCCCCAACACCGAGACCTGCCACCCATCGGCCCATGGCGACCTGGTACCACTTCCCGAAGGGTGAGGATATTTGGATGGTGATGCCCACGCATACCATAATGCTCCAGCAGCTGATGGACCATTTTCGGCCAATGCGATCTGCGATAGGTGCAGCGATCAACGCGCCGATCAGAGTACCGATCGATAACTGTGGTTATCAGATTAGATCATGCGACTAGTGTGGGTACCATGCGTGGTCTTACCAGGCCGACAATTAAACCCGAACGGGCGTTGGTGAAATAGTATGTGCCATCAGAGCGCTGTTCACCATATCGTTGGAGGAAATTTTTCATCTCCAGGAAGCCGGAGATTTGGCCAGTGTCGTACCCGAAAAGAAAGCCGCCCATTGACACGAAAATACCCATCAAGAATGAGCGCCACGTAAGTAGGGGAATCGGCGTATCCACAATCACTTCTCCGGACTTTTCATGATTTGGATTGGTGGGTGGCACCTCTTGCGGCAGGGTATCGCCATTGAAATGGTTCTCTGGCCTCGCACGAGGTACTTTAAAGTTGGGTAGTCTCATTTTGCAATGTCCGTATTAATGCGCCAGACGTGATTTCTGAGGCTGAGTGGTGATAAGAGAAGGTCAGAATGAAAATATATAGACTCGGGGGGAACGTGGACATGATGGTTCCATGATGTCATGATAAGAACTGGACTTCCAGTTCCTTTTGTTCCTTTGTCTGGTAGCAAGAAGGGACTCGTCTCCGATCCTTTGTTCGGACAAGGGTAACCCAGTCTAGATGTCCAGCTGCTCACGTGGTGGTCCTGAATTCTCGTCCATGGGATATCTCACATCAGCCACCTATGTCTGACTCCGGCCGAAATTGTAACTTCGCAGCTCGGGGATCCCGGTCGAATCCCGAACTTTGATACGTTCCAGCCACTTTGATGGGGGAAGCCATCTATGGTAGCGATCCGGGGAAAGTCAATTATTATGTCATCACTCAGAGGGGCAATTACCCCGGGGTATATGACAGGATGACTTTGAAGGTGCCGGGGTGGCTGCTGGAATACCACCGTGGTTCCACGGCTCGTGCTCGTTGCCCAATGTCGGGATCCGGGGTCTTGGCTTACGTCTGGGGTTTTCTCCGCACTTCGGTACTCCTTACGTATGTTCTTTGGTGATAACCATCAGAATCACGATAGAGCATCATTGAACCTTTGTCAAGTCCAGGATACGGTATGACCGGGTGTGGATGTGGCGTTCCAACGTTGCACTCAGCCACTGCAGGGGCAAGTAGGAGTTCACAACCGAGGTCTGCGTTGGCTCTGAAAAAGACCCGTGTCGAGAGGGTGTAGACAAGGGCCTATCTGCTCGATATCAGCTCCTGGCATCTATGGTTCCAATCAGTCGTCAGCATGTCCGTAGCCTGTGGGGTTGTTTTGGGGATTGTTTGTGGTCAGGTCAGTCATGTTGAGCGCTGGGTGCTGGTAATGCCATGATAGCTGAGCGGTATGGTGTGGAATAGCATGCCTCGTATCCTTCGCTTAATGTAGTCTGCCGGGTCTTCCGATCTGCCGGGGAGATGTGAAGTTGGTGAAGTCAACGGCGACGCCGCGTCGGTCCCATCCGACATCACCTGATGCCCGAAACAAAGAAAACAAACTTTTATAGGACAAGCATTTCTTGTTCTGGTGCCACTCACCCTACTGGGTGTCTGAGGAGACTTAGTCTCTTCTATTGGAGGGTTTTCGCAGATGAAGGTATATTTGTTTGTAGAGATCCAATCCCGCTATATATTTTTGAAGACATCCAATAGACTGGTAGAAACCGAGTGCCAACCACGACAAGCACAGTCATTTTTAGGCACCGAGTTCTGCACAATGACGGCCTCAGGATAGTTGAAAATAAATGGAAAAGTGTTCTAGACTGCACCTAATCGGTTTATCTGTTAGTCATGAGGGAAACAAGAGGGCAACACCTTACTGAATGCTTGGGGGGAACAGGGTATTTAGTTTGCTTTATGTAACCAAACAAGCAGTCTGTATTTCAACAAATGGGGCTGTGGTTTAGTGGTATAATATTCCCTTAGCATGGGAGAGGTCCGGGGTTCGATTCCCCGCAGCTCCATTTTTTATGTTTTTGTTTTTGTTTTTGTTTGTGGTGCGCCCGCTGCGGGCCAACCTCGATCAAATGCGACACGATGACTGCTTTCCAGAGAAGCTTTACTTCCTATCTTGTACTCCCGTACTCCAGGAAAACCATTGCCTCTCATTTAGAATCCTATCTACAAGTTGTGATCCCTGAGCCCAATCCTATCCTTGTCTTGGTCACTCAAGATTTATCCATCTCTCAGTAAATGGCCTCCCGAAATCCAACTCGACCCTCCAAGTCTACATGAACCACCAGAACCCTTTCACTCTTGACATGTGACCCATTGTTAGTTCACGAACGCAACTGAAGATTGATCCCATGGTGTGTCCAAACCATGTGTTTTTGATGTTCTCTCTTCGCACAATGACAAATCTCGTCAGCGCGGTCAGAGCTCGCGTTGACACAGTTTTTGACCAAGCTGGACAACACTCGAGCTTATCTCCAATGAGTCCCACGAAGCTCCCAAATACTTGTGTGGCATCTCAAGCAATAGTTTACAATAGCTGCATAAAGTGATGCTGCTACTTCAGCTGTGTCCGATTGGGTTCTTCGTTCAAGGAGCACCACGAGAACCCATGAGTAAGTTTACTACAGTGCTCACAAGAGATTATGAACTTGGTGGAATCCGAGAATGGAGTCGTGTCAGATCCTCGGATTTATGATCGTTAAACCTGATTCCGTGTAGGCTGGATGATCTTGGCTAGTGGCTTAAGGCTTCCAGACCACCTGTTCATGGTCTATATCTGGAATCCCCTGCCCAGATTGCAGAACGCACCACAAAGAGGGTGTCGCAAAGGCGTGTGACTGACAGGTGAAGACCGTGCTGACTGGTCCACGGTTGTACCTGATCAACACAAGCTAGGAAGTTTGATGAAGCTTCTGACACAATAACTCTGACCAACCCGCTTCCAGGGGACAGCCTATCCGAGCTTTATCAGCATTATTAATGCACGTCAATCGTTGGCGATGATCTAAAAGTCAATTGTTTTGAAGTACTGTGGTATAGCGAACGGTCCTTAGGCTTTGACTCAAGCCAGCAGAGACTCTTCCACGTAATGATAGTCCCTGAGCTGATGCTTCGGTTTCCCGCCCCGAATCCTATTATTGGCTCCATACAGAAATGCGACTGCCTAGTTACCCGACCTTCCAAGTGTCAGCAATGCGACCCGAAAGTTGTACGATTCATCGTCTCATCCTGATGTTCCCCGTGTTGCCTCAAAGACTCGCACTGCGTCTCCCGTCGAGTCAGCCTGAGAAACAATGCAGATCTATTTAGGACACACCTCACATTGGCAGCATTTCATCGAACATAAATAGAGACCTCTTCCCTGCCATTGAACAAGTATTAGCATCATCACCGGGCATTCCAAAAGCAAGACTCAATTCCAAACAACTCCACACAAGCACCTAAGATTCATAATCACCATGAGGTCCCAAATCCTGATCGTTCTGAGCATCCTCTTCTCTTTGGCACCTGCCACACCCACCACGCCCAACGTAAGTAAACTAGTGCCCAAAAGACCAAACTACAATTTCTAACACACACAAGAACACACAGGGTATTTCCGACATCGTCTCCAACCTCCCCCAGGACAACGATGGAGTCCTCTACCTCGGAGGCGACGGCGTTCTTCGATCCGTCGACGCCAACGGCAGGGTCGTAACTTATCAACAGTTGAACCCGCAGCAAATCAGCGAGTACAACAGCAACTTCCCAGCGGCGGAACAAGATCGTCTGTCCCAAGAATTTCAGGGCGTTGACGGTCGCGACGTCACGAATGTTGACCAGCTTCTCAACCCCAGCCGTGACTTGCTGCCGCCATTGGCCACCACCACCGCGTCTCAGCAACAGCCAACAAGCACCAGTATGCCGGGCGGAAACACCTGCGGAAATGTTGGATGCACTTCGCAGCGCGTCTGTCGCGAGAACGGATGCAGCAGCTGTCTCCAGGTGGAGAGCATGGCGACGGGCTATTGCCACTAAGTATTGAGGCGATTATGTGGGATAGCATTACCCCTGAAATTGAGTTTGATCCTGTTTTGCAGTCTTATCTTTCTATGTGCCGAGAAAGAGGACCTGTTGTGCTTATTGCTCTACTTCTGGGTATGATCGGTGCCTGGAGAATGGCAACAGGTCCTTTGTTTTTCTCTGTGTTTCCTTTCTCATTGCTTGAATTAATCCAGATTGTCATTCCTTAGCTTAGCAAACAGGGGTATATCTACCTAAACCCGAGGTTGACCAGGAACAAGCCATCAAGTCCTCATATGAGTATAGTAAACATGGCGTTAGACGAGACGACGATCAATCAATGACGCATGAACAATGTAGGCGGAAATTCCACCCCAAGCTAAAAATAGAACCCGTGAATACATCTGCAGACTGCGGATAATTGAGGAAGGGAAAGCCGACCAGTCGGGCCACTGCCGAGGTAATGCCGAGAGTCTCGGCATCGCGGGGCCAGCGGGGTCATCGGCTATATCTTCACCCGGATCAACATCGCCATCCCCAACCTCATTTACGCTGCTGCCTGTCCCCTCATCTGATTAGGTTTCTTGAGGACGCTCACCGAGACAATTCTTGCGTCGAACAACCCACTCAATTATCATATATATTGGTACCTCTCCGATAAACGTTCCTCTTGCGTCCCAGCTAATCACAGCAGCAGACATCCCGACCCCGCATCCATCAGGCAACCCCCCTCGCAACAACAATGCAGCCTCATCTCCCCGAAGGAGGCAAGACCCTGGTCTACTTCACCATCGACAATCACGATGTCAAGCTAGACTACTACCTCCCCCCCGCCACCAGCGGAAACCTTCCCGCCATCATCTACTACCACGGCGGCGGAATGACAGCCGGTTCACGACGAGGCCGAGGATTCCCCCACTGGCTATACAGTAACCCCCCCACCCCCCTTCATCCCCTTCACCATCATCAAACCCCACCACTAACCCATTCCTACAGACCACTGCCAACAAAACAACTACATCTTCATCTCCGCCGACTACCGCCTCTGCCACCCAACCACAGCACTCGACCAAATCACCGACGCAAAAGCCCTCTTCACCTACCTCTCCGGACCCTTCCAATCCGCCCTCCCCCCCAACCTCACCCTGGACACCACCCGCATCGCCGTAACCGGCTTCTCAGCAGGCGGCTTCTCCGCCCGCGCAGCCTGCGTCTACGCCTCCCCCAAACCCGCCGCTTTGCTCACCGGCTACGGAAGCTGCGGTGACTGGCTCCTCGATCACTGGACGACAGCCCGGCCGCCTACTTCCATCGCTAAGATGGTCGACTTGGATGCCGTTCCACAGTTACTGGCGGATAAGACTGTCGTGAGCGACGATATGCCTGCGGAAGGCGGGATGATGTCGAATAGGTTTGCGTTGACCGTGAGGTGGGAGCTCGATGGGACGTTTCTGGATGGGTGTTTGGGCAGACCGGGGCTGGGGGCGGAGTTGAATAAGGTGGGGTATGAGGAAAGGGAGGCGAAGATTCCCGAGGACTTGAAACCTGCGTTTCTGCAGTTGTTTGTGGATGAGACGTATCCGCCTTCGGTGTTTGTGCATGGGACGGCGGATGAGGTGGTTCCTGATCAGGAGAGTAGGACGCATTATGAACGGTTGAGGGAGTTGGGAGTTAAGACGGAGTTGTTGTTGGTGGAGGGGGGTGGGCATGGACTGGTGGACTTTAGTGGGGGGTTTCCGCCGAAGCCGGCCAAGGGGTCGGTCGAGGCGTATAATCGGGGGTTGGAGTTTATTGATGAGGTTTTTGGGTCGGTTTAGGGGGTGTCTAGATGTAGTAGACATACTATAGGGAGGATGTGAATCACATGATTTGTCTGGACCCCTGGGGATCCATGGATAATGAATCCGAACACACACCTCTGAGCGTAATCTTGCAGACAGCATATGGAGCCAAGGCTGACAAGACCATTAAATGATTGCTTCTCTGCAGGGTCAAGGTGGGGACGATACGAGTAAGAGGTGGGGATACAGCTACCAACCAATGAGATTCATACCGAAGAGCTCTGTGATTAATACATGGCCATAGGCCAATAGATCAACGCACCCACAAGACTCTAATACCATTAGAGTCTTCCATCGCTCGCCCTATAGTTATACTCTACTCTTATGTACTCTACTACTATACCAAGTCATACCTCCTCCGGGATACCCGAATCACCCGGTTCCCTCATTCCCTCGCCTGACCGTCACCAAGCAGCCACTATATACAGAACGAGCTCATTCCTCATCTACCAATTCCAACCTCTCCCTCAGGTAATCAT
This sequence comes from Aspergillus sclerotioniger CBS 115572, assembly GCF_003184525.1. Classification (NCBI taxonomy): domain Eukaryota; kingdom Fungi; phylum Ascomycota; class Eurotiomycetes; order Eurotiales; family Aspergillaceae; genus Aspergillus; species Aspergillus sclerotioniger. The sequence goes on along the minus strand of NW_020291010.1, from coordinate 257,264 downwards.
TCTCCTCCCTCAACCTCTCAATCTCCCGCTCATACTCTTCCATAGAATCTGCACTCGCAGATTCCAACTCCTCAATTATCTTAAACACACGCCACAACCGTAAGACCACAACCAAGGATCCCAATTCCTCAACCAACCCTCTCATCGCGACATCAATACCAAAAGCAACGACAATAACAAGCGAATCAAAGACATGAAACTTGGACGAAAAGTAACTACGGATTTCATTAGCGCCGGCCAGACATGGCATCACTGACCGCTACACAGCGCAACACTCATGCAGAAACTCCAAAAGGGAAGGAAAAAAAGAAAACCCACCTTGTTCCGAAACTAAACACCGCGACTATCAATTCAACCATGAAGAGACAGGAAAACACCAGTCCGACGATCTCGAGCCCTTCCTGGGATTCTGCCCATATGGCAGGTACATGCGAGTAACGTTTCTCCAGCTCGCAGACATGCAACTCGATGAGGAAATCCGCAAACACGCAGGCGACATCGACCGAGACGAGGAAGAGGATGAGGTAGTGGCCGAAGCGCGACGAGAGGAAGTTACGGGCGGAGCGCCGGTAGCGCGCGACGAGGGGCTCTCGGGGTGAGTCTTCGTCATCGAGGTAGATTTGGCCCGGAGGAAGCTGGGCTTCGGTGGTGAGGAGGGGGTCGGAGGAGGATCGCATGGCTTGGGTGGTGGTGTTGACCGGGTGCTGTTTGGAGGATGGAGGGGTTGTTTTGGAAAGGCTTGGGAAGGCTTGGTTGCGGCAGGTGGAGGAAGACGTGGATGGCCTGGCGACCGGGTGGACCGGCTGATAAGCATGGCCAACTCGTGGTTGGATGGCGGGTCCGAGCCTCAGTGGCTGTCGATGGTCGAAGCTTATCGATCGCCGCCATCAGTCCGGATGATGGCTTGGCATCAGCTCTAACTATTAGATCTATGCCGAAGGTCTGTGAAGGAGTCGGAGCAGTTGGTCGGACTGCAGAATGGTATATTGCTCATTTCATCGTCGAAGGGTTTATAAGGGCTCAAATTCATTGTTCTGGTTGTTATTCCCATGCAAGGGTGGTCTGGTAAGCCGCAGTGCCCTGCAGAAGATGCTTGAGGAATGCACCCCGCCGAGCCCTGCAGTGCTGACTTCGGAACATCGCAAGTTTCTATTTCAACGACATGGCACGTTGGACTTGGAGCCGGTGCCCGACCCGAGTGAGGCAGATCCATACAATTGGCCAAGATGGAAGGTACTGGTCATGGCCTGCCCCAATCACCCACAGTATTGACGCTCCCAGAAAACCCTCAACCTCTCTCTAGTCGCTTTTCACGCCATGATGGCTACGTTCACTGCTGCCTCCATTCAGTGCTCATTTGACGTCATCGCAGAGGACCTTGGAGTTAGCATACAACGGAGCAGTTACTTAGCGTCCCTGTTCATCGCAATCATCGGATGTGCTCCCGTATTTTGGTGTCCATTATCAAATCGCTACGGCCGACGACCTATTTTTCTTCTTTCTCTCGTCTGCAGTCTCGTGGGTAATGTTGGATGTGCAAAAAGTCCGACCTACGCAACCATGGCCCTCTGTAGGGCCATTACAGCGTTCTTTATCAGTCCAGCAATAGCACTAGGCAGTGCTGTTGTTGCCGAAACGTTCTTCAGAAAAGACCGTGCACGATGCATGGGGGTGTGGACATTGATGGTCACCATGGGAGTACCTATTGCTCCATTTATTTTCGGGTTTGTTGCATTGCGCGTCGGCTGTCGATGGATCTATTGGATTTTGGCCATGGTGAGCGGACCTCCAGGTCTAGTGAGTCCAATACTGACTGACTTTCCTCACGCAGACAAACGCTGTCCAGTTAATCCTCTACCTCTGTTTTGGATCCGAAACGCTCTACATGAGAAACAATACCCACATCTCACAAGACCCACCTCACAAAAATCAATTCTTCACACTCCAACCCATCAACCCCACACCATTAACTATCCACGACTTCATCAAACCCTTCACCCTCGCCACTCGCCCATGCATCATGATCCCCACAGCAGCATACAGCATGATATTCCTCTTCGGCAGCGTCTTCCCCACCATCGAGATCCCCCAAACCTTCCCTCAGAAATACGGCTTCAACACCCAACAAGTCGGGCTCCAATTCATCGCCCTCATCATCGGCTCCGTAATCGGGGAACAAGTCGGAGGCTACGCATCCGATCAGTGGATGTGGTTACGAGAAAGCAAAACCCACAAGCCTCTACCCCCTGAGCACCGCCTCTGGCTAGCGTATCTCGGCCATGCATTGACATGCTGCGGAGTGGTGGTTTTTCTCGTACGGTTGGGACATTCCCCTACTTGGAATGTAACACCATTGGTAGGTGCGGCGGTTGCAGCTGCGGGGAATCAGATTGTCACCACAGTGAATGTCACGTATGCGGTGGATTGCTATCGTATGGATGCGGCTGGTATTGGGGTGTTTGTGACTTTTGTGAGGCAGTTATGGGGGTTCATTGGGCCGTTTTGGTAAGGAGTCGTTTTGTTGGGGCAAGAGTTGTGCTGATAAAGATTATGAATAGGTTCCCACAGATGTTGTCGAGTGTTGGGTATTATGGGAGTGTTGGGATTGCGGTGGGGTTGATTGTGGGGGTTTCGGTGATTCCTACCATTTTATTGCAGTGGAGGGGACATACATGGAGGGAGGTGCTTGACTAGCATAGATGCATGTATCGATATTTTGGGTTATCAGTGACTCTGGGTAAAGTGTTCTCACTTGGATTGACTGATCAAACTTAGATAGTTATTGGCGTTGTAGATAGAGGTTATGAATGATTCATGATGCCGGAAGTTGGCCTGCTAATGGGTTGTATGCGTTATTACGAGGAAGGAAATCTGGTCTTGAGAGATTAATTTGCCTTAAATGATTGAAAAGTTCCAATAAATGTGGTATCCCTCAAATTGCACTCTCAAATTGGCTCATCCGGGTTATCCTGGATGGGAAGCCCTAACGATAAGTGTTGTGTAGAGATGTACTCTTCACTTTTTTAGATCTTACACTTGTTTTCCCGGACAAGGATGCATCGTTTATATGAAAAATATTATCAAAGAATGAGAGAAAGTGAAAGAGATATAGAAGAAAAGGAAAACAATTATGATAGAAAAAGTTAAACTCTTGCTTGTGTCTTCATCAGCAGGCGCGGTGGTATGACAACATGGGAAGCCGAAGCTTATATATTAATCCCAAACATAGCATTACAACTTAATCGACTGGATCTATGCATAATGCATGTAGCCGATTGCATCAAATTATGATGTGGAATGTATTTATCAGCAATGCCTCGAGTCGAGCGATCTAAGAAGAGGGGTTGGTACCAATTAGTAAGAAACACAATACAGCCCCAGATACGCGACATCTGATAAGACAATTCGATATGTATTAGTCAAAAAATCATAGCAATATCGACTAATACTCAATTCTAGACTTAGCGCTAGTCGTGGTTGCGTCGATGGCCTGACCCCTTGCGTGCGCATGCAGTGGCAGACTGACAGCAACCGGATCGATCGGCCACCGGGCAGTGCTGTCAACCTGTCTATCACGAGTTGCATAATGTTGCCCAGAAATGACGACTTCAGGGACCTCATCTGTCCACTCGGATGTCTGAAACGTGAAACCGTTATCGGCCATGTAAGGCGTGATCGCCTAGTGTCTCGCGTCATCCACCTCTCTCATGCGGGGTACAATCCAGGTACATCCATTCTATAAATGGCGCATTATTCCTATCACTTACACCCAGCCAACTTCTCAAAATAAACACACTTCATCATGCCCACCGAATTCATCAGTCTCACCTTCCCCAACGCCTCCACGGAGGTCGCCCCCATCCCCAACGCGGGCATCGACCCCGACTACCTGGTTCGCTACGCCCGATCCCTCGACGACTACGGCTACAACTACACCCTCGTGCCCTATGACTCGTCCTCCTTCGACCCCTTCACGATCGGCGCCACCATCGCCTCCTTGACCAAGAACCTCAAGGTCATCATCGCCCTCCGCCCCAACACCCTCTACCCCACCGTCGCCGCCAAAGCCCTCGCCACCCTCGACCAACTCAGTCGAGGCCGCGTCGTCGTCCACTTCATCGCCGGTGGCAGCGATGCCGAACAAGCCAAGGAAGGCGACTTCCTGAACAAACAACAACGCTACGGCCGTTTGGAGGACTACATCCGGATTTTGCGTCGTGCATGGGAATCCGACCAGCCCTTTGACTGGGAAAGCGAATACTACACCTTCAAGCAGTTCAGTAACCGTGTTCGTCCTACGAACGGAACCATCCCCGTCTCTGTCGGTGGGTCATCCGATGAAGCGTATCGCGTGGGTGGCTCACTGGCCGACATCTTCGGTCTCTGGGGAGAGCCCCTTAAGGAGACTAAGGAGCAGATCGATCGGATCTATGCTGAGGCAGAGCGCGCGGGTCGCGCACCTAACGACCGCCCGCGTATCTGGGTCACCTTCCGGCCGATTATTGCTGAGACCGATGAGCTTGCTTGGGCGAAGGCGCATGAGACACTGGATAAGTTGAAGCAGTTCCGGGCTAATGGGCAGGGTAAGGCGCCGCCGAATGCTCCCCCGCCGCAGAATGTTGGGTCTCAGCGATTGTTGGATATTGCGGCCAGGGGAGAGGTTCAGGACCGCGCGCTGTGGTATCCTACTGTGACGGCTACGAATGCCAGGGGTGCGTCGACGGCCTTGGTGGGGTCGCCGAAGACGATCAGTGACTCGATCCTTGATTATGTGGATCTTGGGGCCGAGTTGATCTCCATCCGTGGGTATGATAATCTTAATGATGCGATTGATTATGGGCGGTATATTCTGCCTAGAGTGCGTGAGGAGTTGAAGGTGCGGGAGAATGGGAATTGAGGGTGGTGGGGCATGTATATAGATTGTGAGTAGAATACCAATGATTACCACATTTTTACTCAAAGGTATCTTTATGTAAGGTCGAGGAATGCCGAGATTTGAGTTTGGAGAGAGTTGTTAGTCCTATGATTCTCATAGACCGGTGGTGGAGGCACTCTGTAAACCCCGACTTGCCTTAGGCCAACTCCCGAATATACTTTCTCCCAAGGCAATCCATGGTATGTCTGGCTTTTTCCGACAAATAGATCGGATCTTACCGTACTTTCAGGCAAATATAAAGGTAACATTCGACGAATAAACACACTCAATTGCAATTCGAGATTCCTAATCACTGAGCAAAGGAACAACACCGAGGACGAGAAATTGTCGTGAAAGTCCGGTGACAGGGACCCCAGCTTAGTCATCTCCATCGGGCTTCTGCCTCGATTCACCTCATGTCATCAACACATTCCTCATCCATCAACCAGAGGACCAGTACATGCGGTTTCATCATCGCACCATCCCAATACTCGTCTACCTCAAAGACCATCACAATCATACAACACATAATGCCCGACGAACCCCGGATCTGGCAGCATTCCCGCCTGGTAGACGAGGCTGAAGTCAAGAAATCAGGATGTTTCACCACCCTGCCTGTCAGAGTCAGTCTCTACGACGATGTTGCCGATAACACGGCAAAACATGGCAATCGCGTCTGGCATTGGTTCGTTGGCGATGGACTGGACACGGCGACGAGTGAGACGTCCAGTCCTGTTGGTAATCTGTGTAGCTTTTTTTATCCTGAGTGCGCTCCGGGGAGAGTTGAGGTTATGGCTCATATTCATGAGTTACTGTTTATTCAGAGAGGTACGTCTGCTACTGGCCTGTGTTTTATATCTATTGGTGACTTAGGGTGTGATGTTAATGATATCTAGATATACTCGATGACGGTGGCTGCAAAGACGAAGACTCCACAGCAGCCAAGGACAAGAAAAGCCCCAGTGGGGCTACTGGAGCGACTCGGATTGAACAGCGACTGTCGATATATTTTTTACGGGCTGTCCAGATTGATCACAGCGCAGGAACTGATATTTTGGAAACGTATAAGCGCAGCTGGCGACCAGATGCAGACGCACAATGTCCGAGCGGTATCGACGATTTTAACAACTTGTTCTTGATGCGCCGATCGAAGGCCAGATTCAAGTGAGTAATTCTGCGATAATCCTCGGATTATTTGCTGACGCAATCTTCAGCTTATATTACTTCCTACTGGCATTTAGCCAGGAATTCAGGCTCAGTGCACTAGATTGGGCAACAATGAATGATCTCTTGCATCTGTTTGAGTTGATAATGCTGCATACGGGTGATCTACATGCCTGGGAAAAAGACAAGCAGTCTGGGAGTGGCTGGGCTCGGGCTCTCAACTTCATCCCTTTCTATATGCGGACGGAGAAGTTGACAGAGGACCAAGCGATGGAAAAAATGAGACGCACGATCCTTGACTACGAGAAACGGTTTATCACAGCCAGAGAGCAGCTCTACAACCGAGGCTCTCTTTCCTTCCATCTGCGCCGGTGGGCTGAAGTATGCGGTGCAGCCATAGCAGGGTATCACTATTGGTGCGCCAACTGTCCCCGGTTCAACCGGATAGATGGCCGGTTCGACGCATCTGACAGCCAATCGGCTGTGGTTGAGACACCGTCTTCAAATGAAACAGAATCCCTTGTGCAGGGCGAGACCGTGCTCCCCTACTTACATGCACGGCCTAATGCAGACAGCGAACCAGCCGACAACCCACCGCGCAATGGCAACCTACTAGACGATTCCGCTCTCCAGGGCCCAGTCAACTACATACAGTCCCTCTCCTCAAAGAAAACCCTGACGAAACTAATGGAAGCATTCAATATCTGGCTTCACATTCCGGAGGAGCAACTCTCCATACTGAGCCAAGTAGTCGAAGATCTTCACAACGCATCCCTCATTCTCGACGACATCCAAGATGAATCAGAACTAAGACGAGGCAACGCCGCCACACACCTAATCTACGGCGCCCCACAATCCATCAACAGCGCCACCTACATGATCACCCGTGTCTCCCAACTCCTTCACACCTCACAAAACGCCTCCCTACCCATCTACTTCGAAGAACTCGAAAACCTCTTCATCGGCCAAAGCTGGGACCTCCACTGGAAATTCCACAAGAAATGCCCGTCCGAGAACGAATACTTCGAAATGGTCGACAGGAAAACCGGCGCGCTCTTCCTAATGCTACTCCGCCTAATGCAAGCCTCATCCCCAATCTCCACCTCTTTCGACATCACTCATTTCTGCCAACTCATGGGCCGATGGTACCAAGTCCGAGATGACTATATGAATCTTCAGAGTGCCGATTACTCCAATCTGAAAGGGTTCTGCGAAGATCTGGATGAAGGCAAATTCTCCTATCCTGTTATTCGATGCTGCAATACCAATGACTCAGCTCGGGATATTATCCTTGGTGCCTTTCAGACCCATCGCGGGACGTCGGAGAAGTTAGCGCGCGCGACGAAGCTCCAAATCCTTCGGTTGATTGATAGCACAGGGGCGCTGGATCATACGTGGAAGATGGTTCGGGATTTGCACAGGGAGATTGATGCGGAAATTGATGTTTTGGAGAAGAAACTGGGTGAGAATCAGATGTTGCGGGCGATGATTAAAGCTCTTGGGAAGGTGCCTGCGCCGGATGTTTCGTGAGGTTGAAGTATATGTTGGAGGGTCACATGCCATTTTGCCTTGCCGGACGCACCTTTTGATAGTTGGTAGAGCCATCGTTGATGTAACCTTTTTTTTTTTTTTTTCGAAATTAGTGGCACTTGAGCGACATTCTTGAGAAGACTGATACATACGACCACAGGGTGTGGAGAACAGGGCTTCCCGTCCGCTCAGCCGTACTTAAGCCACACGCCGGGAGGTTAGTAGTTGGGTGGGTGACCACCAGCGAATCCCTTCTGTTGTATGTTCTTCCTTTTTGGTTTTATTCTTTTTTTACCCTCTGGCCATGAATGAATAGTGATGGTTGGTTGACTGAATCCCAAAACAGGCATGGCATTATCCTTCAAGCCCAGATACATTTATATGCCACTCAATAACTAACACCCCACACAAAACCACCTAAATCTTAACATCCCTACCACGTAAAGCCACCTTCTTCTTCCCCCTCGCCTCCTCCGCCTCCTTCTCCCAACACCTATTTCGATACCTCACAAACTCCCAGAAAACCTTCCCCCATTCCGGCCGATACGGAGGCAAAATCCTCCCCGTTGTCCCCGGTGCCGGGTCGCCCGCGAGTACACGGAGCTCTTCAAAATGTTTCTCGAAATCAGGAATCAGAGTCCAGAATGCAGCTTGATCGCCGTATTGCGCCACCCGGTCGAGTTCCCATTTCTTCATTTCCTCTCGCGGAGGTAATGCTGCGTGTCCGGCGAGGATACGTGCTGTGGCTACGGCTTGCCATTCGAAGATGCGGATGCCGAAGCCACCGGTTACCTTGATACTAGGGTTAGGTTCAGTTTAATAGGAGGGGTTAGAGTGACATCTTACCATGCCGATGAATGCTAATGTTGGATCATCGATGTAGAAAATATGCTGATATAAGCCGGGGATTCTCTTATGTACTGATTTCAACTGCGGGAGGAAGGGAAAGCTAAAGTCATAGCCGGTTGCGAATAGGATATGGTCTACTTTATCGATCGATGATCCATCGGTGAAGTGGACCTGGCCTGTATTGGCGTCCAAGGAGGAAATTTGGCTCCGATTGTCGATGTCGGGATGAGTGAAGGGCGCAGGACCGAAGATACGCGATGGACTGCGTAGCGAGGAGATGATAGGCTTGTGGCAGACTTGGCGGATGTCGTGGAGGGTGTCGAATGCTGAGACTGAGCCGCCTACTATGATGACTCGCTGTGGGTAGATATAGGTCAGCATTGAGTGAGTCAGAGGTGCTCTTCTTTTCTGATTAGGGGTAGGATTACCTTTCCACGAAACTCCTCTGCACCCCGATAGTGTTTACTATGTCGAACAGTCCTGGGGAACCGCTCTTCATAGTCCACCAACCCCGGGATATTGGGAAAATAAGGGAGATAGTAGTGGCCGGTAGACACTACAACAGCATCGAACCTCTCCTGCCACCAATAATTCTTCTCTCCTCCGGGGGTTGTTTTTCGCAACGTGAGAACCCATTCTTCGGCTTCATGCTCGGCCAGTTCAACAGTTGTCCCCAGCTCAAGGAGGTGACTGTGTCCCCCTCGGGTAAAGATAGAACCTACCCAGTCTTGAATCACCTCTCGGGAACGAAAAGGTGAGTCTGGACCGTACTGTGCCAGTGTCTGCTTTGATAACACCGGGGGAATGGGCTCTTGTGTGAAACACATGATATCGGGCGGCAAGTTACTGTGTAGCTGTGGGTGTGTGCCTGTATCGGAGAATCGTAGTTGAGGTGAATTGACCTCTTTCGTTACGGGTGTTTCGCATGGAAAATTGGACGGTATGGGGATACTTTGGTCGGCGTTGTGGTGAAGGAGATCTTGGAGGGAGTTGATGCCGGTGTTTTGGTGTGCGGAAAGAACCCTACTCAATTGTTAGTGAAGATGTCTTTCTCTTGTAGTTATTGGAGTTGTAGCGGACCATGTTCCTCCTGGAACTGTTTGCCTGTCGAAAACCCGGATGATTTCAAAGGCTTGTTCTTTGACTAGGGCATCCGTTGCAATTGCCCCTGCTGGCCCGGCGCCAATTACGGCAACTCGTCGGATTGGTTTCATCATGAGAATTGATGTTTTATGTTGGAGAAGAGCGTACAGTATTTCTCAGTAAGAACAGAAATCAGAACCAAGGATTTGATCGCAGAACTGAGTCGTGCCACGGCCCTTGCCTGCCGACACCGGACATATTCACGGGTTGATAAGAGCGCCAAGCTGTGGCTATTGGCAATGGGCTGATTTTACTCATTCGCAATTATTCCCCTCTCTCGATGCACACCATCCTTATCCTCGGAACATCACCGAGGTCGCTGATTGGCGACTTGGCGATGGCGTCATATTCACCATTATAGTCTCGATCACGGCAGAAACAATCCCCTCTAGATCGAGATCGGGATTTGGATTGCACAATTGATAGCCTCAATGTCTTTATCTACAAGCTAAGCCTGTATCCTGATATCCCCTTCGCTATTCTACATTCCATCCCAACATGTCCCCCCGCCCAATCATCGAATTCTACTTCTCCTTCATCTCACTATGGTCCTACATCGGCAGTCGACGTTTCCAAAGCCTGATCCAAGAAACCAACGCCCGGGTTATCTACAAACCAATTGATCTGATGTACATTTTCTCTATCTCCGGCGGCCACCCCGTCAAAGAACGCTCTACTCAACGACGAGCCTACCGTCTCGTGGAAATGGAGCGATGGTGCAGAATCCGCGACATTCCAATTATACCACACCCTAGATTCTATCCTGCTGATCCGTCACTGGGTCATCGTGTTCTTCTCGCGGCGATTGATGAGGTCGGCCATGATAGCCCATCTGTACAACAGTTTGTGCATAAGTCATTCGAGGCAGTGTGGGCGAGGGAGATGGATATTGCTGATTCGGCTACGGTTGTTCGGTTGGCGGATGAGGCTGGATTGGATGGGGCTCGGCTTTTGGAGAGGGCGCGGGGAGAACCTGCCTTGGGGGGGAAAGAGGTGGCGCTGACTGAGGAAGCTAAGGCTAGGCAGGTGTTTGGTGCGCCGTTTTATGTTTATCAGGGTGAGCCGTTCTGGGGACAGGATAGGCTGGAGATGTTGGAGGAGGTGGTTAGGTCTGGGAGGGAGGCAATTGTTACTCGGGGGATTTAAAAGATGTATCTTAGATCATGAGTGTGTTAATTTGATATAGCTAGTTGTACTTGCTGGTCAAAGCCCGAATTTTGAGGAAGGACATATTTTCTACAGAGTTATGGTGTTTCCTATTGAGGAAGCCGAACTATCGAACACTCATGCACCAGGGTACTAAATATAGCAGTTCATAGCGTTCGTTGCTTTGATTCCGGCAGCTCCTATACACATGTGCTGCTCAGTTATAGTACTTGACAGAGACCCCTTTAACGATTTCCACATTCTCCACGTCATTATCACCCTCCGTGCCAGTGGAGTTCCCCAAATTCTTGATGACTCTTTGTTTAACCCATTCTCCTGCCTTGACATGCTTGCCATCGCTTCCAAAGACTTTCTCGCCCGTGAGACCTCTCGCCTGAAGCACGGGCGATTCCTCAATGGGAATGAGATCGGTGTCGTCTTCAATTCTCACCATGTATAGAACGCCCAGTCGATCGATATGAGCTTGATCTTTTGGCGGTGCTACCACACGATGAATACTCGACTTGAGGTAGCCGTCTGAATATTACTCGCTGATTAGCATTGAAGTTTTGAGAGGAGTGTTCTACTTACTGGTGAGGAAATCCAGCGCATCTGCTATATTCACCGTCAAAGCATTCATCTGCGGCTGAACATATTTCCAAGTTCCTTCTTTGGTCAGAACCTGAAGTGCTGCCACAGGCTGGCGGAACAGTAACGTCAAGCTGCCCATGTCCGAGTGTCTACAAAATTCTTCGTTAGAGCTATTCACCAAAGCAAGAGGGGATAAACTCACCCTTTCAGCCACACACCACCCAATTTCCGATTCTCCTCCTCAGTCCGAGCATAATACTTCATATATCGAAGATGATCACCACTAGTCTTCTCATACCGATGCCTCTTTACCAACCACTCTTCTTCAAGTCCAAGTGCAATGGCAAATATAACGAGAAGTTTCGTGACAATTTGATCATGGATCTGCTTCGAAAACCGTTCAATAATGGCCAGATTTCGTCGCACAACTTCCGGATGCTTTGGATCAGCATGCTCCGGAATAAATTTCGGGATGTTGTAGATCTCAAAATTATCCTTGACTCCGGGAATGAGGTTCCTGGTGCCCGCTGGCTTCCAGCCATTGTAGTCCCCTTCTTCCAAAGCAGCTCGATATTGGGATTTCTCCTCGTTCGATAGCAATAGACAGGATTTTGCAATGGCAAATTGAGTGTCGATGGCTTCTTCTGTGATGTCGTGGTTTATGACGTAGAAGAATCCTATTTCATCATGTGTTAGTTTTATGGGTTCTATGTATAAGGACTTGGTAGATTGCACATACCCACATCTTCAATCGCCTTGGTCAACTCCGCAGCGAGCTCTTGTTTGCCTCCGGGTTTGTCGAATTTTGAGAGATCCAGTGTTCTCAAATCGGCCCAGTCGAGGTCCTCTGATGTTTCTGGGACTTGTACATATGATAGCTCGGTTGTGTCTGTGGTGGCCATGTTGCAGCGATGATTTAAATCCAGTTTGGTGTTCGTTATAACTCGACGGAAGAATCCTTTATGTATGGGTTGATATAGTTGTTGGTAGTAATGGTGGAGATGACCTCCCGTCATACTAGCCCTTATCACACCATCGTGTCCCTTGATTGCCTCTTAGCCCCCAATCACGCGTGATCACAACAATCAATTTGCTCCAGTCTATCTCTCGCGCCTTTCCCCTCAATTCCCACGTGGATGTACTAAGTGGGTTTGGGATCCTTCCATCGTTTTTCCAAATCCCGGTGTTGAATCCCTGCCCTTGGCCCATGGACGCACGTCATTTCGCATTGCTTTGCGCGATAGATAAGTCACAGAAAACTTTGAGCCATTTCTCCATGTGCGATTAGGCAGGGATTCTACTCTGTGCCTGCTTCCGAAGTCGGATGTAATTTGTTTTCATTTTCTCTAAAAGCTTCCTTCCAGAGAATCGCGAATCCTTACAAAATTCTGATGAATCCCAAGTACATTGACGTCGGAAAAACACCTCTCTTCAGCCGCTAAAATGGAGAGTCCAGTCTCTAACCATCCAGACGAGGCAATGAAGCAGTACAGCGTAACTGAAGGGGACGCCATGTCAAAAGGTGGTCTTGACTCCACTGAAGAGGGACCGAGGCAGTTTGATCCCCAACTGCATAAACGAGTGTTGAGGAAACTTGATTACTTTTTGATGCCAACGATGGTAGTTGGTAAGTACCGGTGGCACTTCACAGCTGCTTATCACTAACATATGCATCAGGCTATGGACTGGTGTACTACGACAAAGTGAGCATAAATCTGCCCAGAAAGGCACTCTTGACAGGTGGCCACCTGATGAACTAACATTTAAAGGCAATCCTTGGAAGTGCTGCCATACTTGGTATGACTACAGACCTTCAGCTCTCTGTGACTGATTACTCGGTCACCCCAGTTACAACCGACACCTCAAGACTGAGCTGGGCAACATCGATCTTCTATTTTGGCCAGTTATTTGGCTCCTACCCGATGACATTCATCTTGCATCGTTTCCAGACCCGATATGTCCTAGGTCCTATGATGATCCTCTGGGCGATAGTATGCGCTTCCACTGCAGGAGTAACTACCTGGCAAGGCCTTTTTGTGCAACGCTTCTTCTTGGGTAGTCCCCCTATCTTTCTTCTCTTATTCATTTGCTTTTTCGTGTGTGACAACGATGCTAACAGCATCAGGTTTCACGGAGTCGATAATTCCCACATGCTTCATGGTCACTGTTAGTGGGTTCTATACTCAATCCGAGCAAACCCTACGCCAAAGCTGGTGGTTCTCCGGCACTGGATGGCTGACAATCATCGGCGGCGCCTTCAACTACGGGTTTGCCCAGATTGAGAACAGCGCGCTGAGGCCGTGGCAGTATATATACATATTTGCTGGAGCACTAACATTTCCAGTCGGCATTGCTTGTTTCTTCCTCCCGTCCTCACCTTCTGAAGCATGGTTTCTTACCCCGGAAGAGCGAACTATAGCGCTGGAGCGACTGCGAGAGGGCCAAACCGGGGTGAAAAATCCGACTTTGAAAATGTCTCAAGTAAAAGAGGCAGCTCTGGATGTGAAGGTGTGGCTGGTTGCTGTGATCATGGCCTCGGCGTAGGTCTTCCATTTCCTCCCCACTTATCGTCCATGCTAACCCCCCCTCAACAGATATACTGTAAACGGCGCAGTCTCTGGCTTCGGTCCTCTCATCGTGGCAACCTTCGGTTACACCTCCCTCGAGGCCATTCTCTTCCAGTTCCCTCTTGGTGGCATCTCCAGCATAGGCATCATCCTCATCGGCTGGCTATGCAGTCGGTATCGCAACATACGCATCCTAAGCTTATTACTTTGCTGCCTTCCAGTAATAGCTGGATTCGCCATGATGTGGAAATCGACCTGGGGAGTGAGACCCATCACACCAGTGGTAGGATACCAATTGATTGGTTTCTTTGGCCCGGTTGTCAGCCTTGCTATCTCGCTAGGGGCTAGTAACGTTGCAGGCCATACGAAAAAAAGCTTCATGGCATCAGCCATCTTTGTTGCCTACTGTGTGGGCAATATCATTGGTCCGCAGTTGATTAAAAGCCAAATGAAGAGTCAGCATTATCCGGAGTTGTGGACGGGGTTGATTATTTGGTATCTTTCGATCCTGTTCTCGTTGATTTCTTTCTTAGGATATTCTTTGGAAAGGTAAACTGACGTGTGCATGTTTTATAGCTACTGCATTACCATCCTCTGCTGTCTTGTACTTTATATACTCTTCTCTCGAGAGACGAGCCGACGAGCCGCGCTGGACTTGGATGAATCCGAGCAGGACAGAATCGCGTTTGATGATTTGACTGATAAGGAGAATTTGCATTTTCGGTACGTGTATTGAGTGGGTTGGCTGCACATGCTACTCTATTTATCATGTCATCGAGATGCTACGACATATTGTACCTTTCCTTGTGTCTGTACTTCTGCGTGGTACAAATAATTGAAACTTTTATCACACCGATCCAGAAGAGCAGAATTCCAAGAGCTGCACTGTTAACAGTGACATCGATGTAATTCCACACCACCGTTAAAGTATATTTCCTACTCTCCAAAATCATGCTAATGTCTTTCAACACACATAACCCATTTGTATCTTGTATCTAGTACATACGACCACAGGGTGTGGAGAACAGGGCTTCCCGTCCGCTCAGCCGTACTTAAGCCACACGCCGGGAGGTTAGTAGTTGGGTGGGTGACCACCAGCGAATCCCTTCTGTTGTATGTTTTTGTTTTTTTGTTTGGGGTTGTTAATTCTTCCCCCATGCTTTTGGTGCTGGGTGGGATTTGGTTGGTGGTTGGGTTTATTAATAGTAATTTAATTCTGACTCGTTGTTTTATAGATACTTTATAACCTTTCAACCACGCCTTGATGGAGTCACGATGGCATGCAAGCATAACAAACAACGATACAATAAATAGGTTAGAATCAGAAATGAGGACCGGAGAACGACAGATAAAGATTAGCTGACCAGTCGCATATCAGTTCTGCCATGTTATTAAGACGTTTCCTATACACGTGGGCTTTTGCGTTGTTCCACTGTCAGGATTTGACAAGCATTTTGGCTCCATATTCTTCCTTCAACAGGAAATGCCTACATAGCTAACATGACATAAAACTGACTTTCATTAAGCTAATAGATATGAGTTGATTATTTTAACGCTCAATCAACAAATCGAATGAATTCAAACGCTTGCTCGCTAAGCGCAATCGCTACACCCTGACCAACTTCAGGGTGTCTACTGTGAAATGACATAAGAATCCAGTTTGACTGTTGACTTTGAGATGAACTCTATTCTTAACAGAACCCGTCGTTGTCGCAAGATCTAGTACATCCCATAGAGTAGAAACCCAGTTGTATCAATCTGGGATGCGCTGTTTGCTGATTATAATAGCAGTACTTGCTATTGAATACTGACAGGAAGTAAGCTTGGAATGAGGGTTCATCCAGTCTTTGAAACTGTTTTGTTTATTGGAGAAACGAATACCGCATAGTCCAGCCTGAAGGGTACTATTAGTTAGCGGAAAGACAACATTGGATGGTGTGCTAGAGAGAGAATCCATACTTCACCGGCTTGACTAGCGTAGTGCTGACCGTCGGCAAAGGACAGTCTGTAGAACATGGAATGAATGTATTGTCTGCAGAATACTGCAGAAGAAATGCCCGGAGCATTGTTGAAAGTGTAGTCATTAACACCACCGCCACATGCAGTGTCTGGTCAGTATAAAGCGCATGTACCGCCTGGAATCCCCAGTTGTAGATTGGGATGGAGAACAACACTTTGCTGTCATTAGCAACGTTCCCTGCCGCTATTAGAGCTTGGGGAGGGTACCTTTGACACTCGACAGAGGAATTCGCATGTCTCCGCGCAAGATAAGATGTTAATGGTACATCGCTAGTTTTAGTCATTCCTCCCGGATGGTGAGTGGGTTGCGTTGAGCTCGTAATTTGGCATCCCACCCCCTGGATTATAGATACCCTAGCGAAGGGTCACAACCTCCACGGGGTAGGTATAATCCCGGAGGTGGGGTACCACCACCTCCCACCAAACGGAGGACCAGCATGACGATCCTCTGGAAGACCTGGAAGAGAACGACCACCACCAGGAAAAGGACCGCCAGCGCCTCCGCGCGCAGAGGGCCCGCCATCACGACTCAGAGACACAGGAAGGGATCGCCCGTGAGAGCGCCCGGTACTTTGCTTCGTGGTGGAGGGCCCCCGCCAGAAGGAGGCCCTTCTCCTCCCCTAGACGGCGGTGCTGGTGAGCCTTCAAGTGGAGGTGGTGGTCTTCAACTGCTGGTGGGGTGGTAGGCTTAATTTATAGGTGGTTTCTGTGAGTAGGAAGGAGGTATGTGGGAATAATAAAGACGTAATTTGGGTCAAGGTTATTTGTATGCTACGCTGGTAATAACCATGTCATGGCCTAGACCGATGCGTGGAGTGTGGAAGTCTGACGATGGGGTGGAAAGGTTAATTGCTTGGAGGGGATCGGAATGTAGTTCCGGGTGATGTTTTGGCTTAGGCTGGTAATGACAGCTAAGGGTAGGGATCAGTGTAATCCTTTCGTCACACAGCATGTCATGGGGTGAGGCTAGATTTCTGTGGCCTGTAGCACTGGAATATTTGACACATGATTCCTCTTACACAACATCTCCTCTTGATAATAAGATTTGGTAGAAAGCTTACATAGCAGGCAAACAAGTCCGGTTAGACAGGCACTGTACGTACGAACGCCTTTCCATGGGATAATTCGACTGAAAGGAGGACTAGAGCAGTCCATCATTATCACATCCGTGAAGTCAAATTATGATGTCTTTGGGTGTAAAGGTTTACTTCATACTGTCCAGTAGGAAGAAACTCATGTTATAGAGATTCCGATAATGTTCATCCAGTATCATCTCAAGTGATACAAACTCTGTTCAACTACCATACATCTCTTACATCCAGATTAATTGAAACGTTTGCTGCAAAAGCGTATCGTATCAATCTGATATTATCAACGTGTATCGTGCTTCCTCCGACACCGGACGACGGTGAGCCAAGTAATGGAAATATGTATAGCCAGCCCGTGTTGCATAACTGAACCGCAGAAAGTCGTATAATTGGAGTGGAAACATAGTACAGCTACAAACAGCCAAGCTGATATCATACACATACTAGTGGCTTGAACTTCAGACATACAATGACCGTATGCCGAGGCTTTCTCCTCGTGTTGGGCAGATCGAAAACTTCTGATCCATGGTGGAGGTTTACTCGGAACCGAAACTCAAGTCTCATTACTCCAAACAAATTACCTATTACTGATTTAATCAATGTCGGAGATAAATCACGCAGTTGAGGTCATCCGTAGTCATAAACGGCACATTTCCGTAAGTCGATGTTCAACACAAGTCATGTACATAGTCTCTATGATTACCGAAACTGTGTAGTGGTATCCTGCAAAGCACCACTGTGTATATCAAAGGTCTCCGTGTATGACTTGCAAGCCCGCACACAGGCCTCAGACTCAAGAAAGATGATCGTCCATAAACCCGATTATTGTACCAGTAGAGCGAGCAACTAGGGCCGTTAGGGAAGGAAAAGACACAGAGATCGCATTAAACACGAGCAGTAAAAGTCCGGACCGCTCATTCAATATTGAAACTTGAATATGTTTACAACCTGCACCCCCAAGACTCAAACAGACAGCCGATCCGATACTCCCACTTCTCGTCCGCTGCCTCGCTTCCATACCACTCCCTCAATAGCATATCATAAACGTACAATATCGCAAAACAAGTCTTGAGATACTGTTGCAACCCACTTCTTATATCCTCAGTCTCCCCCTTCAACGGATCAGTTCCACCCACGGTAGGCAACCCCTCACGACCCCGCTGCTGATACACCCATTCCTCCGTAACCCCCAGCCCAGTCCAAAACCTCCGGTGCGGAATATTCTGTGCCGGGTAATCATAGTTCGCGAGGGCATTACCCGCCCAATATTGGAATGTCCTCGTTTCCAGGACCGAGGCCTCATTGTCATCTCGCTTGTTAGAAACCACCCGATCCATCAAATTAATGAGAATATAAACCGTCAACGCAGTATCCGCCACCAACTCCACCCCAAACGCATGACCCCAGTGAATACTCGCCAATGTATGCAAAGGAACCTGTGGATGACGAGACAGCGTCAACAGAACAGATATCGCCTCTCTTGACATTTCCTTCGATTTCTCGTCACCCTTCTTAGCACTACCAGCAATGATAATGAGCATTTTCACTGCATCGGCTAGATCGCCATCCCCGCTGACATAGCTGGTAGGTGGTGTACCGGCACGGTCAATCCAGTATTGGATATTTCGATGTTGAGAAGAAAGAGGGTTATTCAGGGCCGAGTTTGTGGTATGAGAACCCAGGTTGAAGTGTTGTTCCGGATAAGAGAGAAGATCATCGGAGAGAAGATTGTCCAGGGGAATACACTTCAGGGGCTTGGATTCTTCCGTGGTTGAGAATTCCCGGATTGTGCGGATCAGCGTGCGGCGGAAATGGTTGAGGTCTGTGGATTCGGAGGGTTTGCTGCGAGTGAAAAGGTCGGTGCGACGGGGGGTGAATTGAGGGTTGTTTTTTATGTAAGTAACATGTGTGGCTGCTGTGTTCCAGGGGATTTTGTGATCGAGATGCATGTTGGAGGGTGGTGGTGGTGATAGTGGGATTTTGATTTTGGAGGTAAGGGCCAGAGCGAGATAAATATCACTACGTGGAGAGGCTTAGCACAGGGTCCAATGACGTAATAGAGCGGGTCTTCTTGGCTGGGGTTCTATTTTTATCGTAGATTGGGCATTGGCACAGCATAACTAGCTAGCTGGTTAGAAGATGTGAATGGAATGATGGGTTGGTTATGAAATGCAAGGTTCAATTTGACTAGAACATAACTATCTCAATGCACATCAGGATGATAGACTAGGGTGTTTCATCGTTAGATTGGACGTATCCCGACTGTCGCCCCGGGCTTAACCACTGTGGTCCACTTATCGGGTTGAACCCGGCCACCACGCCAATCTGTGAAACGATACCTTCCAGAGCTGATCCATGGTTCCAGAAAGGTATCAAATTTAAACAGTTCTTTCACGGTCTCCTCCAGTGCCTGCACATGTCAGCAGCATGTCAATCCCTGAGATTTCGACGTTCACTCACCTCCTTCGAGCGACCCCAACGAAAAGGAAATATAAACGTGCGGTTCTGCGGGACAACGAGTAAGAGATATTGGTGATGCATCCGACGTTTCTCCTTGTCTAGTTCGAATTTCTCCAGTCTCTCTCGGGTTGTCCTTGGATGCGCCCTGCTCCTGGCAATTGCGTCCTTGCTACTGTCTGCACGCAATCCTCCATCATACGGGTAAGGGTCAGGCTTCCAGATGGGCTCTGGGAAGCAAGACTGCAGCTGGGAATGAAGTTCAGACGGGAGAAACCTTCCCACGAATGCTACTTCTCTGCCCTTCTGCCTTGCCTCCCAATTGGCATTTACTTGTACCAGATGAACGTATTCGGCCCTCTTTGCCTTCCAAGCCAGTGAAGGAATGCCAAAGAGGATGAGGCTTCGTCGTGCATCAAGTCTGGTTAAGCGGTTTTCGAAGCGATAGGGAAACCGTGCAAGGAAATTCTCAATCTTACCCACAAGGTCTTGACCTAAAGGCGGATAAAATATGGTACCGGTGGGATTTGCCAGAATAGGTTCATATGTCTGCGGGAACGGAGTAAAGCCAAATTGTCTCTTACAGTTAGCGTTTAGATATTGTTGGGATCCCCGATGGGCTCCCACGCCGGTAGGCAACGTAGGGTCACGTGACACTCCTCCCTACACCGCTAGTTAGTCCATATAGATGGCCTACGAGGCCCCTAGCTAGATCATCATCCATCTTATTCTACACGGTTGAATCGCCTTAGTAGCCACTCCAACAGATATCCGTCCGCCAGGCCTTGCAAGTACGCCGGGAGGTCTTGCATGATTTCAGATTGCAGCTTGTGCAGCTCGTCAATTGCTTGCTGCCGTTCAGGGCTATCCCAAATTTCGATGTCTTCGTATTGCAACACACATTGCAATAGTTCATAGTCCCCGAGCTCCTTGGCCTTTATTCTGATGGACTCCAGACTTTCCTGCGACCGATATCTCCGCTTTCCGTGGGATGAGCTACATGCTGGCATCCCCTCGCTGTCGGCCCATTGGACGAGTTGAACCGGTTCGCGCGGTAGAGTACATCGCGACAATTGCCAATTCCAATATACTCGAGTGTTAGTCAAACGGGGGTAGGTGGATTCTATCATTGTTGCCAGGGACTGCGTGATCCCCTGGAACTGCACATGGGCTTTACGGACGTCCTGCTGAGTTGATTTGCCCCCCAGGAAGGTGGCGAGCAGAGATGCATTAGCAAAGTTGGCAAGAAGACGCTGCTCATCACCTTCCACAACTTCCATCGGCCCAAGAAAGACATTGGCAGCATCAGAAAGGGCCGGAATCTGGAAGAATGCTTCAAATGAACCATTAAGAACGTAAAAACCACCGGTATCCCCAAGTACAGGCAATATGAAGCGTAAGAGACGGTGTGATGGCCAATGGTAGTTGTGTTCGACCAGATTACGGTGCCAGGTATTGATCTGAAGGTGATTCTGGCAATCATCGTTGCTTTCCATTGCAGCCTGTGGTCTCGCAGGCTGGCTGTTGTCCCGAATCACCCAGTGCAACAGGGGTCGATATAAAGGGGTGTCTAGAAAGTTGGACTGTCGGGCCGCATATGAGATGATACGCATACATGCCTCGGCCAACTGGATCTAGGAAAAGGTAAGCCATGCTCGTGGTGACCGTCAATGACATACCTGGACATCGGTGGGACGTTCGTTCAAGACAACCTCCTTGCTCAGCAAGTGCAATCCATCTAATGCCGCCCGCAGGGCCGGAACCAACGCGCATCGCGTGTGATACTGCGCAAGGCATTGGAGGACCTTCAGTAGAAGGACCTCTTCGGGGGCGAACTCCCCCGGAGGATTGAACAGGGCACGGTCGGCAAAGGCCTTGAGATCTTTAAAGGCCCCTTGTTCTAGGAGAAGGTCCGCATACCCCGCCACGACTGCGAAAGAATCTTGATGCTGAGCGAGGCGGTCGTCATACAGGGAAATTGCCTCCTTGAATTGCCCAAGTCTAACCAGACCCCTCAGGGATGCGAGATCGTCTCCCACATCCACTGCAACTTCCAAATTATCCTCCATAGTCACGTCCATGCTGATCAGCCAGCTGTGGATACGGGAATTGACTTCTTTATCGGAGATGGCGTCTCGCAAATGCGGAACACCATACAAAGAACTGAGTGCGAACAGAGATGATTGTGCCTCTCCCAGCTGAGGGAGACAATGGTACAAGAATGCCCAAGTCAATTTGCCAGCCTCGCCAGCCTCGCCAGCATTGCCAAGTGATCTGCCGCCAGATTCCCCGAAACGGCCCATTGCACACATCGTTCATCGGACGGGGACGAATCGCACCCGTTGATGAAGCGCCAAGGACGAAGTAGATCGTACAGAGGAACTTCCGGAGTAACCAGAAGTGACTCACTCTTCCCTGTCGACCTCCAGGTGTGAGTGTGCGAGTTGACTGTTGCCTGCTCATGTTCCACACCATGACTTTCCACAACCTCATACGTTGGAAGGAAACCAATGAGGTGTCTGGATTCTTCGGTTCTCAATTGCGGAGCAGGGAGCAGTAGGTCGCTACTGCCCCGAGTTATGGAATGGGCTAAACAGCCTTGATCTGCCAAACTTAGAGTAAGGCAACATGCAGTCCCTGGCCCCCAATTTGCAAATTTCCGAAATCATGCAGGAACATTCTTGTTCCTAAGCAGAGTAGAAGTAACGAAAACTCTATATAAAAGTGCACCTTTCAGCCCCATGCATCAAACATGGGGTATAGGGCAATGGGCTAGAAGACCGGACACGATAGTACTTTCAAACAGGCCGTTTGTACTCAATAGCGTAGTTCATAATTGTTTGCTTGTCGGAAACTTTGCAAATCGGGGGCCAGGGACTAAGATTTGTTTGCTGAAGAGAAACGATCTAACGCTAGGGACGTCGTGCCTACTTATGCCCTTGTCCGAGTTTCCTACTTCAAGAGAGCTCTCCGGGACTCTCCTCTTCTTCGCTCTCTTTGCATACTCTCACAGAGAGCCTCTCGGATTTCTCCTCTTTATCGACATTTTTCATCGTAGCATCGGAACCAGACGGGCATAGCCCTTTTTAAAGCTATTCTTGACTCGGGATTAAACGCGGTGCAGTCGGCGCTTGCACGGTATGTTGCTGTCATTAGAGTAGCTAGTTCCGTAACATTCTTCGCTAAATTGGCAATCAGCTTAATACTCCACTTATGTATGGGGTCTTTTGGACTGATCTCCCGCAAGTGACCCAACTCATAAGTTCACTTTATGACGACACCGCCAGATGAATATTTCCTGGTTTGAGTTATGTATTCATCCATTTATGTTGGAGTGGCTACTAAGGCGATTCAACCGTGTAGAATGAGATGGATGATGATGTAGCTAGGGGCCTCGTAGGCCATCTATATGGACTAACTAGCGGTGTAGGGAGGAGTGTCACGTGACCCTACGTTGCCTACCGGCATGGGAGCCCATCGGGGATCCCAACAATTTATAACCTTTGTTCGAACATTTATGTATCTAGTCACTCAACTCTCTGTCTAGCGTGTGCTCATTCTCTTTGATATTAATATCTAAAAGACAATAACTAGTACCACATGTTTGTCTAGACTACTTCCACTCTAATCCCTTTTACTGGTAGGGTCATAGTATTCCTCTTCAAGGTTTTGTTCAAGTGCTGGTTACGCACGGTATTCATCAACCCATTCTCAGCATTCACACCCCCAATCTATCTATAGCGCAGAAACTGTTCGAGTGGTTCTATTCCTGATTCAATATGCAGCGACATATTGCTATGGAAACCCCAGTCATGTCCGCTCATGATTTTCTGATTGAATAGCTCGAACCATCCTACTTAGTCCCTCCTCCAGGACATGTGGAGGATGTCCAAACACCAACCGGAACCAGCCTGGTTCTTCTCCAGCATAAACCGTTCCTGGTGCAATATATACCCTATCTTCCCTTAGCTTAGCAAGAATTTCCTGGTCGGTGGCTGTGGCGTCCATCACAGCTCCTAAGTTCATCCATATGAAGAAGGCAGCATTGCACTCCAGATAAGGAATGTTGTGGGATCGAAGAAACTCGGTTGCATATTGATAGCTTTCTGCTAAACGATGTTGATTTATAGAGATGTATTGCTCTGTGAATATGTCATCTAGTAAAAGACGTGAAGCAAGCTGATCTCCGACGCTAGATGGGAAGTTGTAAAGACTAGATGAGAAAGAATGGTTAGCACGGCTTCCGATGGCAGACAGGTATGAAATCATACGATATGCCTTCCACGGCCTCCAAGAACACTCTGTTGGATGGGCTAACCAGACAACCGATTCGTAAGCCTGTAGAACCAAAGTCCTGCCCAAGGTCAGCATCCTATGGTGAAGTAGTTCGGGCTTCGTACTTTGCTTAACCCCCAAACAACATGCACCATGCTTGGATCCATAAATTCCCTGACATCCATGGATAATATAGACTTGAAGCCAGGGGCATCAGACATCCGTGGATTCTTCCATACTGACATTGCATAGATCTCATCACTAATTAAATGCAGTCCGTTTCTGGAACAGAACCTCATATATCCCTTCAAAACCTTTTCGGAGTAGCAGCGTCCTGGGAAGTTCAGTGAGCATACTGCTCCCCATGGGCAAGACATTGAACTCACCGAGAGGATTATGTGGTGAACATAGCAGAACGGCTCTAATCCGGAGTCCCTTGCTTTTTGCTGCAGCATACGCCCGCTCATACTCGTCAATAGCGGCCATGCTGAACGGGTCTGTGGTCCCGAAGGAAACCTCAACTAATTCAATCCTGCAACCATAAGTCTATCTCCGTAGCTAAATTAAGGATTACGCACCCCGGCCGCGATCCATATATCGTTTTGAACGCATTGGAGTAGGGGCGTCCGACAAGAATATGATCTCCAGCATCAGCCAACGCCCAAGCACAGCACTCGAGTGCATTGCTAACACCTGATGTGATGGCGAGGTCGGAAGGGTGAAGAGCTGTCCAAGGGCTGAAATAGCGGTTTAAAAATTGGCTCATGGCCTTTTTGAGCCGATGGGAGCCACTGAATCCATCCCCGTATGTCAATGCGTGTGCATCGATTTGGACCTGAACCCATCAGTACGGACCCTAGATCGGATAGAACAAAGAGTAATCATTACATTGGCATTGCAAAATTCCTTCATCTCGGCGTGCATGAGAGTCTAAACAGTTATTGACGATATTAACAAACGTGAAGGGTATTTATCGTACATTTTCGGCCAGCCCAAGATTCACGATTCCATTAGGGTTGGAATGCGGATCCCACAGATCCCCCAGCACATCCAGGAAAGTTGGCTTCTGGGCTGCGAGTGCCCTGCCTCTTGCAGATGTGGTCTCCATGCTGGATTTTCAATTTTAAGCGCTAAAGGATGGTGCAGAGCCCCGACTCGATTCAGGGTTTTTATCTGCATGACTTCAAGTGGGGCATGTCCCGGGAAGGCGCACCGGCGGATAATGCGGTTGCTGCGGCACGACAGAAGAGTAATTGACATTTTCTTCCTATGGACTAGTTCAGATATTCACTTGTTGCGCTCCGGTAAACCTGCAAATATACAACGTGATGAGTTATGTCCATCCACCCCCCATTGACTTCATTGAACGAAATGGGGTCATCCCGGACTCAGAACGCAATGCCCTGATTGACATCCACCCAAAGGGCTTCTTCATACGCCACCCCCCTGCACCCCACGAATTGGACGAGGCTCTGACACCTGAAGCCAGTCTTTTTCAGACAATCCACATGGGAGCCGCGGTTGTGGATGCCAGTAGCTGGAAACTCGTGGTCGATGGGCTTGTCGAACGGCCTTTCCCTATGAATCTCGAACAATTACGACAGATGCCGTCCAAGTCAGTTACGTCTTTCCATGAATGCTACGGCAGTCCCATCACCCCACCAACAAAGAATGTCTGGCGCATCGGCAATGTTCGATGGACGGGGGTCCCGCTGCAGTATCTGCTATCAATTGCTCGGCCAGACCGTGAGCGAGGGTTATTTGTGTGGTCCGATGGGTTAGACTCGGGGACCTTTGCTGGTGTCTCGGCGGACAGATACCAGAAGGATCTACCTATTGAAAAGGCCTTATCGCCGGAAGTTTTGATCGCTTACGAGATGAATGGTCAGCCATTGACCAAAGAGCGCGGCGGGCCCGTGAGACTAGTCGTGCCAGGATGGTTTGGAACGAATTCCACCAAATGGTTGTGTCGACTGTCTGTGCAGGCAACGAGATCAGCAGGCCCATTCACGACTGTCTTTTATAATGAGCTCGATCCAACGGATTCGAAGGGCATAAGGAAACGGCCTGTCTGGAAGGTTGAGCCTAATTCGATTATTGTCCGGCCTCGACCGGAGGAAGTGGTGATTGGTTCTCAGTATGTTGAGGGTTGGGGACGCGCATGGGGTGCAGATGAGATTGTGCGTGTTGAGGTCAGTCTTGATCATGGAGATACTTGGAATAAGGCAAGCGTGGTCCCGCGAAAGCAGTTTGAGTGGCAATTGTTCTCCTTTCGAGTGTATATTCACCGACCAGGCAGATATGATATTCAAGCAAGAGCCACGGATGAATCAGGTGCGCAGCAGCCGCTACTTGGGAGACGAAATCATGTGCCAACGGTGCGAATTTACATGCGGTCCAGGGACACCTAGGGTAGGTATACCATGCGGGAGTAGATCAAGCAATCCTCGCGGGGATATGAGGTGATTGTTCATCAACGATGAATCCTGGTGTCAATATTGATCCTCAATTTTGACAAGCGTGGCCGTCCAAATTCCACAATATAACTTTCTCTCGTAATAGCAGTAATCATGATACTAGCCCCGCAAGATAATATCACAAAAATAAATATTCATTTTAGGATAGTATGGACAATTATCAAATGTCCAATATGACCCAATACTGATAAATAATTATTTAAAAGGAAATTTCAGAACCGTCTTATCACATCAGTTTAAGAATATGTCAACAGATGTAAGCATCATCCCTGCAGCCCAGTTACTCTTAGGTCACGTGATGGTTACTGGTGAAACGGTGTCAGCCTTGTCTAGGCCCCTTTTGATCGACACACGGTGACGTGTCTCAGCCTACCGACTTCCAGCCTTACCTCTCAATGAGCCCAGAGTACATCTACTGCCGTCAAACGCATTGCCCCCTCGTATTGTAGCCCCGCTGCTTACTACTCTACCATGTCTGACTCTGGAGCACCATCCTCGAACCGGAGAACGAGGGCCGGGACGCGAAAGTCCAAAAAAGGATGCGTAACGTGCAAGTACGTGGCGCCTATTAGCCCACACTAATATACCCACCCCCTGACACGCTGACAGGATCCGCCGCGTGAAATGCGGAGAAGAGAAGCCCGAGTGCAGTCGATGCACTCTCACAGGACGAAAATGCGACGGATACACAGATATATCACAAACACAACTTCGCCAAGCGATCTTCAAGTCTGCCCCGCGACATGTTTGGAGCCCGAGCCCAGATCGGAATATTGTTCTCGTCCCAGGTACGCGGGAAGAGCGACAATACGTGCAGTTCTTCTGTACGCAGACTGCCCATGCTCTGTCGGGCTTCTTTCCGTCGGAGTTTTGGACCAAGTTCCTGCCACAATTAAGTCATTGTAATCCTGCGGTTCGACATGCCGTTATCGCCGTGGGGGCTCTGCATCAACGTCAGCTTCAAGGCAGGTTAATGGCTGCGAATGCCGACTCAAGACAGACCGATGAATTCACAATTCAACAGTACAACAAAGCCATCCGGAAATTCCTGCAGCAAATGGAAAGTCCCACTGATAGAGAGTTCGACTCGATGTTGATCCAATGCGTTCTTTTTATTTCTCTGGAGATGCTTAGTGGCAATACCAAACAAGCAATGGATCATGTTGAGGGTGGGTTGCGAATGCTGTCGAGGCACCTCCAAGACAAAGCTGCAGACCAGAGTACCTTTGGTAGAGATCTATCCCAGTTCTTTTATCGACAGAATATTCAGCTTTCGTATTTCGGTCGCCAGCTGATGCCATTTACGGCCACGGTATCGAACGACTTTGCCGTTTTGGCATCGAACAAAGATCTCGTTTTCGAGAATATCAACCAAGCACGAGATTGCTTGACCAATGTCATGACGCGGGCCTTGTGCCTTATTCGCACGGTACAGAGTCACACTTGGACAACTCCACAAGAGCCGATACATCCATCACAACTCCAACAGCAACTAGATCTTTTAGCGGAGTTTGATGCATGGTTCAAAGCCTTCCAAATACTGAGGAAACGGTCAGCAAGGGCCACCGGGGTACTAGATCCCCGTGCCCCTTTATCAATTTTGTGCCAGTATTACGCCGCGGTAACCTGGCTCAGCACCTGCACCTCACTGGACGAGATGAACTTCGACCACTTCTACCCACACTTCGAAGAGATCGTGTCCGCAGGAGAAAAGCTAGTCGAGCTCTGCGCGAAAGACGCGCCCAGCTCGGCTACGGAACAATTCTTCCTCGATGCTGATGTGATGCCCGTGCTGTACTGGACTGTCATGCGCTGTCGACACCCGATCTTGCGACGCAGAACTATGCATACGTTAACGAGATACCAAGCGAGAGAAGGCATGTGGGAAAAGCGACTTCATATTGCTGTAGCCAGGAGATACGTGGAACTTGAAGAAGCAGCTCTTGTACATCTTCCAGTGAATCAGAGACTGCCTGCAGCACATCATCGAGTATATGATGCGATGATTTATCGTGAAATGGAGTCGCCGTCTAATCCATGTCCTGTTCTGTTCCGGACCAAGCCGCATGGGGTAGATGGACATTGGGAGGACCGGTGGGAGCACGTGAGCTGGTAAAACGATATACTTCCAATAAGAACCTTGACCGATCATTTGAGTACTGACGGTGAATGAGACCAACTTTCGGCACTGACGAAGGTATTGTCAAATCCAATAAACACAGAATAACGAGGATTCTCTAAATAATTACTGCCTGTTGCATCCTTTAAGAACTACCTAAGCCACACATCCGGGGTCTAAGCATCACAGGCACAAGCTGATCGGAGGTGGATCCATTCTGTCAAAATACGATGGCCCCAATCAGACACCACCCAACGGATGGGGCTGAGTCTGGGGCCAATGGATATAAAAAGATGACGGGGCGCGCTAATTGTTATCAGTTACGAACGGGTCAATCAGAGGTCGAGTGGCTGCGGCAGTGGGGGCGGCAGTGGGGCCGAGATCATATCAATCCGAGGCATACACATCTCCGCGATCTTCACTATATTCTCGCTGCCTGATCTTATCAGCCTCTGCATTGTGGTTCGATTCTGTGATTGGATCGTTCGTGTTTCTTATTTTTATACTTTGGCCGGTTGGTCAATGCCTCATGTACCTTAGCTGAGCCTCGAAGGGTCCTATCCACGCCGTCTAGGGTATATAAGCGGTTTGCGACGAGGCCTTCGAGATGTATTCTTCATCATTTTACGATTAAGCATCAGCGACTCTTATACTCTATTCTTTGGCGCTATAACCTCAGTTCTAGTCATGTCTTCTAACGACAACGATCTCTATGTTGGCTGCAAAGCCTACAACCCGGGTTTCAGCACTTCTTACGGATACATCCCGTTTCAAGCCGCTGGGATTGCCTTCTGCGTTCTCTTTGGGTTATCCATGGTGGTCCATATCATTCAATTTTGTTGGAAGCGGACATGGTGGTGCAGTGTGTTTAGCATCGGATGCATGGGTATGCTATCAGTCTAACTTCCGGATACCTCCTGGATAGCCAGCTAACATCAACAAGTGGAAGTATTAGGATGGGCTGGTCGTCTATGGGCCGCCGAATGCCCCTATAACTCGACTGCATTCATGATACAGATCTCAACATTGATCATCGGTGAGCAACATTCCAGTCCTCATCTTCCAATCGAGACTAATCTGATTTATCGGAAAATAGCACCGACCTTTTTCACCGCCGGGATTTACGTCCTCCTCGGTCGCTTCATCCAGCTCTTCGGCCGCCAATCCTCAATTCTCTCTCCGAAACGCTACCTCTGGATCTTCTGTACCTGCGACATTGTGTCCCTGGTCATTCAAGCCGCAGGTGGTGGCCTAGCTTCCTCCGAGTCCAACGAAGTAAACGGTGACACCTCACTCGGCACAAACATCATGGTGGCTGGTATTGTGTTCCAGCTGGTCTCGCTCACAATCTTTGTGATCTGCGCTGTCGACTTCTTCCGTCGCTCGCTACGCCTCGGATACCTTGGGTCGCTCATCCAAGGATCTCTATCATATCTTCTCTTCGCCATGGTGTTTTCCGTCGTCTGCATCTATATTCGGAGTATCTACCGTACCATCGAGCTGGCACAAGGCTGGACTGGATACCTGATTACCCACCAGATTTACTTCATTGTACTTGATGGGATTATGATGGTTATGGCAGTTGGGATCTTCAATATCTTCCACCCCGGGTGGTTGCTTCCATCGGATATGACCTTTGTGCTGCCCAAAGATCGCGCTATTATTGATTTGGGTGACCCTGAGGCTCAACAGCTACATTCTAGCACTGAGTATACGGGGTATGGGCATCGCTGAGGATTAACGGATTCTTTATTACTAGACCTTTGATGTGTTTGTTCTGTTTACCGGATTCTTTGTTACCTTCCGCCCTCCCTTCAAATGCTACCGTGGGCGAGGTTGAATGGCTTGTACTTTCTTTGTCAACGGCATTGTTTGTTTTTCCATATTTAGCATGTTGCATAGTTTTACATATCCCTCCAATAACGAAGCTCCCATGTCTGTGTCGGCTCCTTCCACATAGTACTTAGATATTGCGCTGAACGCCGAAAATCTCCGCAAAGTGGCCGATGCCAAGCACACAGATTATTGGCATTTTATTCTCATCTCCAACAAAGCAGCTGGTGGCACTGTGCTATTTGAGAAAAAGCCCGTCCACGTCAAACTCATCCAACCTCAATCTCAACCTCAACCTACATCCTTACATCCAACGACACAATGTCCACCTCGCCCAGGGAATCCCAGTACGAGGAACCTCATAGCGAGGAATCCCATAGCGAGGAATCCCAAACCGAGGAATCCCAATCTAGGGATTCCGAGTCCATGATTGAACTCATAGACTGTTTAACTGGACCCAAACGCAGACCAGAAGATCTATACACTCTTCAACCCGGCCGCATAATCCGCGGCTCCCGTTGGAGCCGTTGGAGCTTCCGCATTCTCGAACACATCGGAGGAGGCAAATTGGAGCATCAGCGTTCCATCCAATTCAAGGCCGAGGTCATTCCAAACGACGACCGCGATGCCAGCGATAAGGCCCCTCCCCCTCCCCAGTGGTAAGTTCCGCCCATATTTCCCACCCGCAATCTAACATTCCACCAGGGCTGTTATCAAAATCGGTAGGCGGAACCAGTGGTATAATTCTAAGATGACACCAATGAAATCAGAACGTCTGTTTTATGGCCTCAAAAGTATCTGCGAGGCGCAGTGTTTCCGCAAGTCATACGAGTTGATCAGTTACGGGACTTTGGCTCTCGAATGGATGGATACGACTCTTGATCGGATCCCGTACAAGGGATATAAGAAGCAATTCCCTCTCCTCCTCGCAGTTCTGAAAACATTGCTACAGAGCTGTGTTGTTCTGGACGGGTTGCAACATGTCCATACAGGTATGTATGCCCCATTCCCCATCCTCGTTCCCATCTTCATCCTCATCTACTGAATCACTCCAAAACCAGACATCAACCCCACCCATATCTACGTCTCCAACTACAACTCCAACAACCCCATCGTCAAACTCGGCAGCCTGGGTAACGGTTCGTCCCTTCCCCAACCCCAGCTCAATCCCCCCACCCACTAACAAACACAACCAACAACCACAGTACACCCAACCGGCTCTAATCCCCCCGGCGAAGTCACCACCCGCGCTCCCGAAACCCACTTCTACGAGTTCTGCACCTCCGCCTCCCAGCTGTGGTCCGTCGGCGCAACCCTCCTCTCCTGGATCAATCCCTTTCTCTTGAATTATGCCAGATGTCCTACACCTGAAATGATACCCGCGCTCTGCATGTCGAAACTCAAGCGACTTTTTCCGGAATGGTATATCCCGGATCCAGGACAGCTTGGTAATCCGGAGTGGGTGTACTGGCTGGACTTTCGGTTTAGGATATATCATATGGGGATGTTAGAGTTAAATAATGTTGTAAAGGTGGACTTGGATTGTATTGCCCCGTTTGAGACGCAGTTGACGAGTCTCGGAGTGCCGAGGGAGATTACGGATGTGTTGGCGTTGATGATGATTATTGACCCCAAGAAGAGGCCCTCGGCGAAGGAAGTGTTGGAGTCCAGGGAGATGAGGAAGTTGGAGAGGTTTGTGGAGGAGCAGAGGGAGGTGGGGTCTGATGCTTTGCATCCACTTGTTCTTGATTAAATTTGGATAGTTGAGTTGGAATTTATCGCTTATTTTGTTCTTGGGCTGGTTTGGATGGGTTGTTTTGAGGGTTATTTGCGTTTGGTTGATGGTTTAGTACTGGAGAATAGCATTTGGTATTTTGCTATCTATTTCATTGACATCGTTAAGCTGAAATTACACTTCCCCCCTTTTCCGCTTATCTTCCAACTCTTCCATCCTCTGATCCAAGCTATACAGCAGATTATATTCCCTCCCTCTCCCATAGCGTAGCGGGATAGCCAGTGCAGCGATCCACTAAATCCCAATTCACAATTCCAATCTTCATTATCTTTTTACATTTTTTTTCAGGCAACATATACTCATTAGTTACTCATACTCATCCTCTTATCTACTATCTACCCATCAACAATGCATACTGTCACTGTGACGTAACCATTCTCACCTCTTTATCTTCCCATTTTTCTTACTAATATGGGTGGGGGGTCTCGGGCTGTTTCCGAGATATATCCGAACTATAGCCCCCTCCTATTATAGCCCCGAGGAGATCTTAACCAAGAGACGATGTTAAATGACCATCCTGAGAACTAAAGAAAAAATGAGTGGTATGGCTGGATGGCGGAAGCAAGATAAAGGGAAACCCGAGATCCGAGCACCGACACGGACCAGGGTATAACTCCCAACCAATAAGCGGGGTAGGTAGGGGTAGTATCGAAGCTTGATTACGATGGGTGCACAGGAATTACTAGATCTCACCAGGTAAAGATTGGAATGTTATTCGCGAACCATCTCAGTCAGTGACGTGAATATTAAACCAATCTATCATTATCTATCCTTGTACATGCTTTTCATAAAACACTCCCGCATGACGCATATAAACACACATATAACCATCGCCCCGTACATGAATAGTCCCTTTTTTGATGAAGTCGTTCCAAGTCGTAAATTAGTCAATGTACTTGGGAAGAGTCTTCAGGATGCCGTCCCGGGCAATGTCCTCCATCGCGGAAGTGATCTCCTTGAGGAACCGCGGGTCGTTGCGCAAGTCGTCACCGAACAGACTCTTGATGCTGAGCAGTTCGGCGGGGTTGGTGCCGCCGGCGCGAGCCTTGGCCTGGAGCTCCTCGACCATTGGGTCGTCGACCTTGAAGGGCTTGCCGTGGTCGTCAATGCCGTTGACGTAGCGGAACCAAGCGGCAGCGACGAAGCACAGGCGGCGAAGAGGGCCATTCACCCAGATGGCCTCGGCAATGGACGGCATGATGAACTGGGGGATCTTGCCGGATGCGTTGAGACAGATACGGGGCAGCTGGTCCATGATGGTGGGGTTGGAGAAACGTTCCATGAGGGTCTTGCAGTACTCATCGATGTCGACACCCGGGATTTCCGGCAAGGATGGCTTGACTTCCTCTTGCATCATCTGCCAGACGAACTTGTTGAAGAGAGGGTTCTCCATCACCTCGTGAACGTAGTTGAAGCCTGCCAGCTGACCGGGGTAGCCCAGAGCCGAGTGACTGCCGTTGAGAAGACGCAGCTTGTGCTTCTCGAACTGCTCGACGGCGTGGACATCCTTGACGACCTGGACGCCGACCTTCTCGAAAGGCGGGCGGCCATCGGAGAACTGGTCCTCGATCACCCACTGCATGAAGGGCTCTGTGACCACTGGCCACGAGTCCTCGATACCCTGGTTGTCTGCGAGAGCTTGTTTGTCGGCGGGAGATGTCTGGGGGGTAATACGGTCAACCATGGCGTTGGGGAAGGCACCCTTTTCGGTGATCCACTCGGCCACCTCGGGGTTACGCAGACGGGCAAACGATTCGAGCATGTGGCGGGTGATGGAACCGTTCTTCTGCATGTTATCGCAGGACATAACGGTGAAGGGCATGAGACCCTGCTGGTGGCGACGAGCGAGGGCGGCGTAGAGGAAACCGAAGGTGGTGCGTGGGGAGGTCTCGTTGACGGGGTCAAGGTCGAATTGGATGTCAGGGTGGCCGCTCTGCAGCTCGTGAGTGTTCTCGTTGTAGTAGTAACCGCTCTCGGTGATGGTGAGGGAGACGATGCGGGTATCGGGATGGGCCATCTTGGCGATGACGGCCTCGCGGTTATCGGGGGCGAAAAGGTAGGAGTTGATACATCCGACGACGTGAGCAAAGCTGCCCTTGGCAGAACGCTCAATGACAGTGTAGAGGTGATCCTGGGATGCCAGGGCGTCGCGCATGGTCGCGTCGAAGGGCTGGAGGCCGACACCGCAGATAGCGTAGTCGGTCACGCCATGCTTCTGCATCAACTGGTCGACGTAGACAGCCAGATGCGCCCGATGGAAACCGCCCACTCCGATGTGAACGATGCCCTCCTTGACGGCAGGACCGCGCCGGTAGGTTGGGACGCGGACGCGAGCGGCGCCTGCCGCAGCGATTTGCGACAGGTTCTTGCTGTTGAGCTTGAGGGGAGGCATTGTGATGAGGGAGAGGAATTGGGATGGAGGAGAGAGGCGAGCTTAGGGGGTAGAAGAAGGATTTTCAGCAGAGCTTATCAGGGACACCGCCGGTTTTGACCGCTGGTCGCTGATCGCCGCCCAGTCTTCCGCGAACAGCATTACATCATGCGGTGGCGTTAAATAGCCCGGGCAGTCAGTCACGCCCCAGCCTTGCTTTTTTTTGTTTTCTACGCGACCCGCGCTGGAAAAGCATTTGACTCAATTCCTCATCTTCATCTGGGCCGCTCCTGGACAAGCCGGTGTACCGGTGAAGGATGGAAGGAATGAAGCAGGGACCCGGGAGAATTGAACATCATGCAAGGACAACCAGGCACAGGCTGTGCGGCATAGCTGCCAGCTCGGCGCGGGCGCCCGCGGCCATCGGAGCCCGGATTAGCTTCTCTCCGGCCCGATTCTCCGCCAAGACGGAGCCAGGATTCTAGACCCATGGTCACGGGACCCTCCATTGCATCACGAGGACATCAGCGGGCTATAAATGGATGTCATAATATGATACAACAGATTCATGAATAAGATTAAGGGGAGAAAAACAAAAACATACAACAGAAGGGATTCGCTGGTGGTCACCCACCCAACTACTAACCTCCCGGCGTGTGGCTTAAGTACGGCTGAGCGGACGGGAAGCCCTGTTTTCCACACCCTGTGGTCGTATGTATTTTGTTATTAAGGGAGACAACTGATATTGACCAGAGCTTCAAAATCTCCTACATACTAAGAACTAAGAAAATCAATGCTACCCTGGAGTGGGGGTACCCCAGTTACCAAGAAATTAGTGTGGGGGTCCGACCCCCAAGCTCCCTCCGTTAAGGTTAAACTCAATGGCACCAGGTAGGTAATTTACGCAGTAGCGAGCTTCAACTCCGTCTGATTTTTTTTCTGGTCAGGTGAAACTGAAAGGGGCAAATTTGCCGGGGCTTGATTGCCAAGCCCGGATGCCCGCGGGTAGTCTAGACCCCTTCTGGCCAGAGTCCGGGGCATCTCTCGGGCCAGTTTGGTTGTTTTCTCTCCTGGAGGCCGCGTCAACCGCTTCACCGGTCATACCAGCTGGCCATTTCTTATCGCATTCTTGATCATGCACTGAGACAGTGTCTTGTCATGTTGCTGTCTAGTGAGAGACCGGCCGGGGAGATGCTGCGCTCTGGCCTCGGAAAATTGGTAATCAAATTCCAATGGAGTGGGGGCTTTGTTCGACTCATCTCCTATCCTGGAACCCACATGCCCCAGATTCCAATCCGACCGAACAGTTTCTATAATAGGAATGGGCTGCGTGGCTTGTGTAACGTTTCATGAAACTTCCAGACTTCCCTGGCTGAAACATCTGCTGACAAAGAACATGAAACTGTCCCTTTGTCTGCCTTACGGATCTGGTGGTCAGTAGAGCTACAGGTCAAAACTCTCTATATATATCACGCCTCCTTTGAGGGATTGCTGTAGCCAATCACTCACGGTCGCCAAGATATGGACTTCAATAAGCGGAGTAAAAAGATAGGTGAAGCGGTCTGTTGCCAGCTTGACCGCGACGTGTTCTGACTATAAACTCCGAGACGGTGAGATGGTCGGCACAAGGTCGGCATCACATAACTTCTGTGGCTTGTTGGCGGCTTGCTGTAGGGCTACCCAATGGACTGGAACATCACGTAAGCGGCTGTCGTAGACGTTGAAGAACGAGTCATAAATCAGTGTCAGCTGTAGCCTCATCTACATTGGTTGGGTAGATATGAGGCTCGAGCTAGACGCAAGGAAGAAGATGTGCCTCACGAGACATGATCGTGACTTCACGCAGCTGCATGCTTTGCCGTTCGGGCCGTGGAGCTTGTCCGAACATCTACCGATGCCGAACGCAAGGGCTTCATTTACTTGACAGCGTGCATCTTATTATGTGGACTCTGCAATGACACTGGAAATGAGCTGCCACATCCACACCGGTCTCGGTACTCACACACCGTATTTGCCAGCTCTACACCATGTTCTACATGTTTTATGCATTTTACTCCCTCCCAAGGGAAATGTTCCCTATTAGCTTTAATCGGTTCGTGGAAATTACCTACATTATGGCGTGTTGTCAGCAGACTTAATTTGGAATAGCGAGGGTGGTATGGTTCTCGTTCCTATTAGAAACGAGCGGACACTGGTCCTTATTTCGAATATGTTGATATACCTTTCTGTAACAGACTATCTAGATGGTTTCTAATCAGTATAAAGACGTACTGAGAGGGACTTTTGTCAGTTGGGCTGATAACCGGAACCCTGGGACTACTCCTCCAAGCCTCGCATAGTTCGAGGTCTTATTTGATATGTGCTACAGTGTATATTGTGTTATAATGGGAAATGGAATGTCATCGGTATACCATTTGGTGGAATATATGATAGCCACTGGAAGAAAAAAAAAATATGTTTATCAGCATAAGGTGTCGATTCCTGTTTGTGCCTTCTGTGATAAGAGGGAATGACTTGGGATGTAAGGGGTCAAGCGACTGGAATGCGCCCCACAAGGATTCCACGGGATATTGAGCTTCTCGAAAAATTATGGATGGGGGGGAGACGCTATCTTTTCCGACGACTAAAATATAGAGCAGAAGCGGGGGGGGGGAACTAGAATATAAACAAGGCAGGGGAAATTTGGAGTTACTGACAGTCACCTGTGATGACGCCGCTTCCTTATCATGACTGTTAGGAAACGATGACACATACATAGATCCGACCTACGCGTAAGCCATCTTTTAGAGCGGTATCGAAAGGCGTGACTGATTGATTGATTGATTCCTGTCTTATCCTTGAATATAATGCCCCTTCAGGGCTCATCCCGAGTCACTGACGGCCATTTATATACAGCTCACGTCAGCATTTAAAATGTATCATAATAATGGTAGTTATACAAGAAGGGTTGAAACAGGAGAAAAGAGATTGAATATAGAAAGAAGCGGCAAGAGTTTGTACTAATCCCAGAATACCTCATCACACACATATTCTGCCCGTGTGTATGTATGTTATCTATCTTGCTCCTAAGTCTTCTAAGATAGAGAGATACGGGTGGTTAGGCTAGATGTAGATAAATATCAAGTATCTAGAAAGGATGATGTCTAAAAGAGGTGTTTCTGTTATAAACCCTGTGATTTTCGTATACTATTATATTAGTCAGCAAGAATCAATAACACCGCTAATTAGGTGGATAATATGCGGGTTGAACATCTTCAGAATATTGTGAGCCATTTGCTTTGAATCCGCCTGGATCTTGTAAGTTGAGGATGAAAGATGCTAGATCAAGCTGACCTACCAACTTCCATTCACCGTCTTCACTGGTTGGCGACATTAGAGAGTGGGGGATTATATGTGCTACTTCGAAAAATGCCATCCTGTCGCGTTCTAGAAGTAATGATTTGCCATCATCATCTTTCAGGTTCTGTTTATCACGCTTATACCGACGTTGGCCCTCTTCGGCATCGAATTTTCGACTAATGATACAGCGGTGACGATCACGGGTGAGACAATCTCTTCGAAGATTTGAAACACGTTGTGGGGTGGAAATAGCATTTTCTGGTGTTCTGGAATCTGAGAGCGCCGGTGTGGGTTGGGGAGTCTTAACTGCCAGTGCTTTTACTAGAGAGTATAAGTGTCTGGTGTCGCGCGATACGCCCCGAGACTTACATGGTAGGAAGAAATTGTCCACTAAGAATTTAGCAAATGTAATAAGGCTGTTGCTTAACGTGTTTTTCTTTTCAGCTGACCAGTCGAATTGACCCGATAGGTGCGACAAGATTTTGTCAATGCCGACATGTTTTTCCTGTAGCAGGTCCTGCTGGATAAAAGAG
The DNA here is from genome assembly GCF_003184525.1 of Aspergillus sclerotioniger CBS 115572. Classification (NCBI taxonomy): domain Eukaryota; kingdom Fungi; phylum Ascomycota; class Eurotiomycetes; order Eurotiales; family Aspergillaceae; genus Aspergillus; species Aspergillus sclerotioniger. The sequence continues at coordinate 219,053 of NW_020291010.1, read as the reverse complement.
AAAAACAGGTTCAAAAACTCGTCTTTTTCAGAAACCTCGCACTTCATGAGATTAATAAGGGTGACTGGTTTATAGCCGCTGTCAGCTGCTTGCAAAGGTTCAAAGTGCACGATAATGTCCTCGAAGACCCGAATCGCAAGGTCGCGCTCGTCTGGTTTCAGTGATGATGGGATAATCACGCCCTCTACAGATGAACAGTGTCGGCGACGTCGTTGTGGATGTGACATTTTGTTCAACTAGCATCTAGATCTCGAACATGATAAGGATTATCACCGTCATGTCGTGTTGATTGATCGTTTACCAATAAGACCAGCGGTTGAAGGGATGGATGATCGGAATCGGATTAATGTAACCCCGTGACCGGGTCAACAATGAATAGCGCCACATGGGGGCCCCTCATTACCACTTCATAGTGGCTGTGCAGGCCCTCATGCCCGAATTAACCTTTGGCGCTTTTTCTTGCGCATCCACAGCCTCAATATTCATAATGTTGTAAGACGTTAGTGAAGCCTTGACTAGGTTCTTCCTCATTGTTATCATCTGCAGACAATGTTGAGAATAGAGAGATATCTTCAAAGGGGCTCTGTGGACATAGCGATAAGGTCGAATGCGGCCGAGGGCAATAAGTTCAGTTGTCTGACTGATTCCAAGACTTCAGGGAATCGAAAACTAAGTAGCTCCGCAGAATGTCTCTGCGAAGGCTGATGAGATATTTATTGCATATATCGCCCTCTTAAACCAAAATATGAGGGCAAGAGACTGCGCCCAGTTCGATCCACCAAGAATTTTCTTAACCGCAAAACACATGATATCAGACACAAACTCCGACCATTCTATCTCAGTCTTAATTGATTGTCTCCACCACGTCACCCAGCATTGCAATGCTCAACTTGGACCGATCTAAAAAGGTTTCCTCATCGGCAGCAATCTGGGCCGCCGCGTCGGGAGCCGTCACCCTGGCCATGAAAGCCTGGAAGGCGGCCTGATCGGCAAAGGTCAGCTCGGCGTAAGCGTCGAAATCGAAATCGGATTGCTGGCCAACGAGGACAGTAGCCGGGGTGGTGGCGTTGCGAGAAGTGGCATCGGCAGCGGGTGTATCAAGGGTGGTGCGCGCGATGTAGGTGCGCTTGTGGGAGATGGGGAAGAGATCGGTGGAAATACGCTTGACTAGTTCGATGTGGGCATCGTAGCGTTCGCGGAAGGTGGCCAGGGAAAGTCCGGGCTTGCGATATGCGTGAATGAAGACGCGGACGGGCATGATGGAGGTAAATGGAGCGAGAGATAAATTGTGTACTTGGTTGGGTTTGTGGAAGAGGGGTGAAGTGAGGGGCAGATGGATTCGATATACGTTGATCTGACCCCGCTGCGCCTCTCGGAACGATTAAAATACCCGGATGAGTAATGTTCCGATACTAGTAGCAAGTGCTGAACAAAGAGGCTTAGTTGGTTAAAATTTAGTACATTGTTAGTACTTACAGTTGATGGGGCGGAAGGGAATGAATATATTTACATATCTGACAAAGATACTGGCACCATCAAGGTGGGGAGCCTTGTTGTCATGCTCGTTAAATCGAAAATAACCCCATATATGATCCCAGGTTTGATCTATCAAGCCCTTTCCGAAAAGACAGAATTCATTTGTTATGTAGCGAAGTTAGGTCAAGCTTTCAAGGATTTGATGTCTGGTTGGTTGGGCTAAGGCTATTTTGAAATAATGATATGGCGATGACGAGGACTGCATACCGACAATAATAAAGACATTTTGTAGATGGATTCATGCGCTCAGATCCTTTCAGCTTATAGGGTTGTGGCCTGTTCAAATAGATTTTTCCTTAATGTTTGGCTAACCATGGTCAACCCTCCATCGAGAATTGCCGTGACTGTATGAATAGTATATAACCGCGGTGAGGAGAATCACAGAACACACCTGATCATTTGCCACAACAGCTAAGATGTGTTCAACTCTCTCATCATGAATTTTATTGTGCTTCTTCTTCTGTGTTGTAACTAGCCCAATTGTTGTTCTCAGATGCTCGGCACATCGGACAAAGCACCATGTCCAAACCCAGAGACATCTAGATTCTGTTCCGACAGCAGAACCCCAATCCATCTATGTACACAATTCAAAGTGAGATGCAAAGAACTGCTCCACTTCGACAGGCAACCCACGGTACGATCCCAACTGACCATCCACAATCAGGCCACGAAGCGATGCCTTGGGATACTGTTCGAGATCCCACATATCGGTGCCAACCATGGCAGCCTGCTGCCCCGAGCCCCATATCTTGCGACAATAATATGCCAGTGCAAACGGATTACCAGTTGACAGAGCAGTCTCAACTTTGTCATTGATGGACTCTATGGTCTCTGCGGTGGTGAGCGTCCGCGATCCAAACTTCTCTGTCAATGCGGCCACGATATCATCTCCGGTCGGGGACAGTTCGCAGAGAGCCAGGGTCCGGTTTTTAATTTTCTCAATCGGGGTGGAGGCGAAAATGGACGCATAGGCGGCTGCAACGTATGCCTTTGTGCTATGGAGCAGAGAAGCTGTGAGTGGATCTGATCATCAAGCATGCTCGGGGTGGGGGCAACTCACCAAAGGTTGAGGGGCTTAATAGCACTTTCACCAGTGTAAATAAATCTGTTCTGCTTGTAATCTACACCCATTGCTCTTGGAGTGGTGTCAGCTTGACCAATCTCTCTACCGCTTGCGGATGGGTAATCGAAGGAGGATTTTCATACCCCGTGGATAATGCAAACTCAGCGAAGTTGCCCGGCAAGACTACAGTAGTTGCAATGCCTGCTTCCTTTGCAGCTGTTTCCACTGTTCCCTTGGCATGATTGACGGGAATGCGCATGCCCTGCTCATCATATCGTGCAGCCAGATCCGACGGAACAAACAGCTGTACGTCGCTTTTGGTAATGGCAGTCACGAGATGGTGTTGTCTCGATACCCCCTCATGACCAACTAGGGAGCTGATGTAACATGTCAGTACGGGTTTGGAGTTGTAGCCTGGAACCAGGGACGGAGGCGCTCGACTCTCGGTGGTGAATGGGATCGGTTTGGGAGCTTACATGACAATATCAATGCCCTTAAGAGCCCCAACCAGAGCATACTGGTCCTCTACATCCACCTCAACAGTGGTGACGTTGTTGGGAAGGGTGGAAATATCGGATCCTGGGCGGTAGAGAACCTTGATGAAAGCCCCCGACGAGGCGAGAGCTCGAACAATGGCCGAGCTCGCCCAGCCGCGATGACCGTAGACAGCAATGCGATTGAAAACCATTGTAGCGATTCAAGTCTCTGATGAATGATTGAGTGAAAACATGAAGCAAGACTTGCGAATATATATCATACCTCCCCAGCAAGCGGGGGTCCATTTTGACTAGTTTACACTGTTTGGAGCCGAGGTGAGTATGATTGGACAGCCAAGCTATACACCCATCTAGAGCTGTTTGCTATGTTTGTAATGTTTGCCATTGCAGCCCGAAATCTCCCCACTTCGACGTGCTCGACTTATCGTGTTGCGGGGGAGAAAAAGATTCCCTTCCGATCGGATCGGATCGGATTGCGCCCTACAGCGCTCCTTATGATGATATTGTGCCCCCACCTTGATAGTCATTGTGTAGTAGGTAATTCATGACCTCTACATCTCAATGCGTCCCCCGTGTAATCCTCCAGTAATAATATCAGTCCTCGTGGTATATGAACCTCCCTTGCTCAGCAAATACCCCGCAGCAAGTGCCAGGTCGTCTGGTTGCCCGATTCGTCCCAATGACTGTACCGTTCGAATCACGTCCTGAATACCTTCCAAAGTTATCAACAATCTTGCTAGCGGTTCCACGAGATCGTTGTAAGCTGTACTGATCGGATTGTTAGATAATGCTTTCTAGCTGCCTGCATCCTTTCTTGCGACATTTGAGCTGCTTTGAGAATAACCACAGTCATCGGAAGACGAAGCTATGACACGTGATTTGCGTGAGCTAACAAACAGAGTACTGGTTAGTGGTTAGCAATCATCTAAAATTAGAAAAGAGGGGAAAGAATGATAGTGGGTTCCGCCATATATAGGTCACGTGAGAGCCATTCACACACCGCTACTTCTACGTGGTTTGTAGCTAGTTTGCCATCCATCTCATTTTGTTGACATTAAATCACCTCCGTAGCCATAATAATTGCCAAGAGACAGTGTATTTTCTATAGTTCCGGTGAGTAGAAGGCTCTATCCGCTAGCCCGAGGCATATCTAACAAGTAGTTGTGGGTGTTCCTGCAAGTTGCGTGACCCTGCAGGCATACAACTGCACAGACATACATCAAACCCCACATATCAACCTTGCTCCTAACATATATAAACGACAAATCTAGCCTGCAGACACCACAGCTCAGTTACTCAACCAGCCTTCATCCAACATGAATCCTCTACCCAAAGAATACCACTTCACTCATCCCGAGCTCAGCTATGACTCAGAGCCGAACTTCCAACCCGCAATCAAAGTTTCGCTCTTTTTCAGTAAAAAGGATGAAATCACACACGAGGAGTTCTTCAGACATTGGCGAACAGTTCATGCCGATTTGGCTGTCGCTACACAGGCCTTCCAGCACAAGGTTCTTCGATATGTCCAGGTATGTGTCCATTCTCCCAAAGATACTATCAAGATCGGTTTATCATTAGCACTCATATTGACGAAAGAATAGCATCATCAAACCCCCGAGATGAAAGCACGCATGACAAGCATAGGCGCCAGTGTTCTCGATTACGATGCCTGTGCTCAGCTATGGGTACGCGATTGGGATAGTTGGCTAGAATTCTGTCAAAGCCCTGAGTATTTGGCTGCACTACGGGATGATTGTGATCGATTCATGGGTTCACCCATTAAGTTTATGGTTGGTTATGAGACCTTGATTGTTGGTGATGCTTCTCGAGTTATTGGTGGTAAGAGTGGGTTGTCGACGAAGGCTACTCAGTGATATCATGATGTATATATTCATTATTTAGGCCTTATGCTTTTGATTCTATTTGAAACCTTGGCCATTAGACTCTGGAGCTTGGGGGACTTGTATTGGACTGTGACTTGGGAAGAAAATCAATGGAGATGATGTGGAACATGGGCTATATTGGTTGATAACTGTCGCGTTCTTACCAGTACGCCAGAACGGTAAACCGCTGGCCATCTGGAGAACAGACGGAACGAAAACTGTATCCCAACGTAATATTTTCTTGCTTTTCTTGCTCGTTTAGCATGGGTTACGGATTGAGAATGATACAACAGGTCACTCCCTCCGCGGCAGAAAAGTTGCGTAGTGGAAGTTTTTCTTTGTTCATGATACTAGGATACGGCATTATGGCTTCATATTCTTGCTTCAACGAGAAGTGCCTGCATAGCTAGCATCACACGTAGCGGGCTGGCTTAATTAGGCTAATAGAGTATGACTTGACATGACATGACTTGACTACACTCCCTCCGCTCCTTCCCTTTCATACGCACCTTCCATTATAGATTAAGAGCCCATTGCATAGAATATCATCGATTGTAACAGGAAACCTTCTTCTTCTCCTCTATTTCCCTCACCATGGTACCCATACCTTCCATTCACTCAATTTGTCCCTTCTATCACTATGTTAAATATCGGTGAGGCCATGACGGTGGTTGTCGGCATCTCGTCCGCCATGGGCATAGTTGTCACCGTCTACCATTGCCAGTTCCCCTCGCGCTTGTGGCGGTGGCGAGAGAGTAAGATGAGGGACCCCGAACGGGGAGAGGGTGAATTGTTCCAAGAGGCAGGGATGGTGCTGGGTGAGAAGCCTTTGGCGCGTTGGCATTTGTCTCGTTGGGAAGCTTCAATACCAAAGTTGGGCCCCTACAGCACGCTGCTGGTGACTACCAAGGTCAGGACAAACTCAACTTCTAACCTCATTTTCTAACTCATTCTTCTCTTCCAGGCACAACCTCAAGCTATCGCCATCACATCCCTTTACCAATTGTTCTTATTTATCTATGGACATACCGAGCACATGTTCGAACCCTTCCAAGATACCACACCAGGATCAGCCTGCAAGAGAGGACATTACTGGCGGACGGCTCTATGAGACCTTCGATACAATTCGTGCTACGTCCTTGACCCAGCATCTCGCTGTCAAGCACACGAGAAGCATTCCTAGGTTTTTAATTCAATCGTCAAACACCTCGACGAAACGGAAGATACTCGCAGTCGAAACACGCAGATCACTGCCACTGTTTCGAAAGAAAGCGATATGTCAGGGGCTGAGGACTGATGTAGAATGGATTCGATAGAACGGGCCGAGGATTAAGGCGTTTGTACAAGTAATGAATCTACAAGGGACAGTAAGGAACGGTATGAGGGTTTGTATAAGCAGAGGTGTGGATCTGTATGTAATTCCCGCAGTCATGGTCCAGTTGACCTCGGGAAATGCCCCACGGAGGTTCATCTGGAGACAAGGCAATGACCATCACCATCCTTCACAAGCTGAACACTCTTCTCCAAATGGCCCATCGCCCGGCCCTGTACGCCGACTGTAATATAGCACATCAACTTTTCAGATGATCAATATATATCGGATTATCCCCGAACCCTGTCTTGAGAGCCAAACACCGGTATGGGGCAGTTCGGTTCTCTAATGATGTTCCATCGGCTTATAAAGGAGAGACATATAATAGGCGTGTATTATACTTGATTGGCATCTAAGAAAAGACTATATGTAGAGATATCAAAGACAATTATAGTTGAAAGTATGACTCAGGGTCAAGGCTCCACAGATTCCATTAAAATTATCACTCTAAGCAGTGAATCACAACACATATCCCACTTGCTAACCTCATTGCCACCTCATAGAAACAGGTCCCGAAATCTCAAAATTCAGTTTAATGTGGGTCTAGTCTAGCTTTAGCGTGAGATATTATCTTAGTTTAGGCTGAGAGATATAGTAGTTAGGTAGATGGAGATGGAGATACTACACTCCGTAGGGTATTTGTCATGCCACTTCAAAAATAAGCAATTAGATCTGTTTTCTTGGAACAATTGCTTTGTGTGATGTCAACAACCCCGCTTTTTGTGTCTCGGGATTTGAGATTCGGACTGGCTGACGGGTGGCTTGAAGCTAGTTATTTTAGACGGCATAGTTTATGCAGTGTGATTGAGTTCGTGGCGATCGGGATGCTGATGTTGAGATGGATCGGGGTTTGGTTGATTGTGGGTTTAGTTGGTAGTTGGGTATGTAATGATGTCGAAACTGTTTCTCCAATGTCTTTGTTTATTATGGAGAATTAGTACTACATTGTCGAGATAGCCTGATAAACCAGAGTGTAGTACGTAGTAATGGTTCAGATATTTGAATCACATACCCACCCACTTTGAAGCAATCTCCCGGATAGATCCGGATGATCCGGATGATCTTCAATAGCCCTGCAGTAGGAATGCACCATTCACTCCCCGTCACGTCACACAATCATTCTGAGATACGCTCCCGGAGTCACAGTTTGTTGGGATCCGACAATCAACAGAATACAGGTTAATCCATCTACCCGTCAAGGGTATAAAACATCAATCCTCCCTCCCTTTCTCTCCTCTCCTCCCCAATCATTCATCCCATCCCATCCAATTCCCCTCACCATCCTGCCCTCCACCATGCATTCCATCCAACTCCCCCTCCTAGCCGCAGGCTTCTCCCTCATCACCACCGCCATGGCCGACTACTACTCCTTCAAAGGCTACGGCGGCTTCGGTCTCTACACCGGGCCCGGAGAGGACGACTACGTGGGGTGTCTCACCGTCGACGGCGAATGGACCAATGGCGGTGAATGCGGCGTCACCTATGCCTCTGGAGAGGGTGAAGTGAATAGTGTCAATGGCCACTTTACCCTTACTGAAGACCTGACCATCACTGCTGTTCCGGATGATGAGAACCCTGCCGTTTGGTATATCACGGAGCTTAAGATCCCGGTAGGATATATGAATGTGGTGTAAGGGGTCTGTGGATGCTAATGTGTGTGCGTGTTGTATCTAGCCCGGAATGATCGTCGCCAATTATGGGGATCAGGCGGCGGGAGGCGGTGGGCCGTATTGGTATGCTCCTCTCGCGCCGGAGGGGACGGGGTCGGTCAAGTTGAGTGCGGTGCCTGTTGAGGGGGGAAGGAATGTGACTCTGTCTTGGTATGATCTTGCGGGGATTGTGAAGGATGAGGGGGGGTCGGCGAGTATGACTGAGGTGGAGGCCGCGAGGATGAGGGAGATGGTGGGTTGAGCGGGTTTGAAAAGGGGTGGGAGGGATATGTTGGGTTTTGTTGTTGTTGTTGTTGTTTATGTCTTTAGAGGAGCATGGTTTGAGTTGGTGGGGGAGATCCGGTGGATATGAGATACTGGGCTGTATTGTTCTCCCAAGGCTATATATCTCCTGTCAGTGCCTGATGAGTATCGTATGAATTGAGCCCTGCTTCTGAGTTTTGCTGTAATGCTGTCCTAGCCCGTTGTAGGCCCCGTATGTTTACCCTTGGAGTTGGAAGTTGGCCATGCCAATCAAAATGATACGTGCCCCGGGCCACGTGTGGCTTGCCTACTGACCACCTGCCTTTCTGATAGCAGTTAATCTGATCGGTGTCCGCGATATGACATCTAAGGAAGTATACTGAGAAGGGACCTCGATATAGGCAAGGCGATGTGAGACTGGCGTCTTGCAATGGATAATGGAGGTTGTATTGGCAGTAGGAACTATATACATCCCTCGAATTCTGAATGCCATATGCACTATGCTCAGTACCATCACCATCAAAGTCTCTTGACAGTTGATTAGTACAGCTACCAACAGCCGAGCATAACATCACGCAACCAAGCCCAACTCCGCCAACATCTCCCCATTCAACCGTCTCTCCTCCTCCTGATACACCCCAAATTTACCCGCACCCATTCCATCCACCAGACCCTTAAGTTCCGCCACCAATGCCTCAGCTTCCTCCCTTCTCCCCGGACCCTGGAACCACACAGCCTTGGCGATAAACCGACGAGCGTTGAGTGCCTGTGGCGAGTCCTTGCCCAGACGCGGCAGAGCATCCATCCCCGCACACACCGGTTTTGCCGTCTCCTCTGCCTCTTCATACTTTCCCACCTTGACGAGGTACTCGGCTAGCATGTGTGACGGGTCGACGTTATTCGGGTCCGGTCGCTTCTCGACGAGCATGCGAACTGTCTGTTCCGCCTCGGGGAGGTTCAGGTTGTTCTGGATGGTAAAGATGCCTGACCAGAGGGAATACCAGCGCTTGTAGTCAGCCTCGTAGAGGGACTGGGGTGGGGAGGTGGCGGCTTCTTCCTGGGTGAGCTTGTCGTTTAGAAGTTGGAGGAGCAGACCGAGCTTGGTTTGGTGGTCTGCGGTGCTGTAAGCGTCGATGGGTAGTTTTGCTAGTTCGTCATCGGTGAAGTTACTCAGGAAGCTTCGTGCGGTGCAGTATTCGAAACTGTCCCAGAAGGGGTCAACTGGGATGGGGGCTTCCCAGGGGAATGCCTTGGCGGATTCGGAGGTGGCTACTTTGCCGGTTGAGTAACGGACGGAAGTAGTGGTGGTGGTTGCCATGGTGAGGTGGTGGTCAGTTGAGATTGGAAAGAGGAGCAGCTATGAGAGTGTGGGTAGTGGATGGATGGTGGGGGGTGATGGTGGATTTAAGCACGGACACGGCTCTTGTGCACGGGGTCAGGGCAAGGAGGGGCTTCACTGGTGCTTATCATCGTAGGTATGGTTAATATCAGGAACAGGGGGTTGATTGGGTGCAACCGGTGAAGGGCTGGAATCGCGCGATAAGATGTCCGAAAGCCCAATCATCGGAAGGCTGGCGCCTAGTCTAGGTTCCAGTAGTGATGAATTGGAGCCTTGCGATTCACACTGGCCTCCCGACGAGCAGTGAATGGTAGACAGCCCTATGTCAGGCAGCAAAGACAGCTTTCATGGGAGATAGTGCTAAGTTAGCTTTGGGGTTCCTCCATTCATTGCAACCAGCCTATTAATCTTGAGCCTAGCTCTTTCGTCTTCCTGTGGTACATTAAGCCTTTCAACCTGTAGTATGATGGTAGGGCATCGTAGGGCCAAATGCGATAGACCTGGCTAGTGGAGTGATGGCGTCCTGGATGTAATAAATGATGCCATCCCCACCCAATCAAGCCTTCCAGGGTGGCACGAGATAGTACACCAGTCCATGCCCGATGGCAGCCGCAATGGGCGCAACCTGAATCATTAACCTCGATCTAACCAGACACCGGTGAATTGACTCACCCAGTGAATCCAATGATATCCCGGAAAGGAAGACCCGACATACACTCCAAAACATCTCGCCGGGTTTAGCGCTGCGGCAATTTAGCATCACCCCGTATGGCACAAAAGTTGCCATGGAAGGGAACATGACACGTACAAGCCCCTCCATATCCCTCGCGCGTATACGCCGACCCTAAACTGACCACCCCCAAAACCATCCCAACCAGCCAGGGCGACAAGGCGGCCCCGTACACCCGCACCTGGCGCGGGTCCAGTCCCACTCCAAAGGAAAGAAAGATTAGAGCCAGAGAGCAGATGAACTCTAACACGAATGCCTCTCGCACTGGGACGAGTGCAGTGTTAATTGAGCAGCCTCCCACGGAATACTTGCCCGACCCAAAAGCCGATCGTAGCATCCACCCGGCTAGGGCACCCCCGAGAATCTGCCCGGCCAGGTAGAGCACCATACGCGGGAAGGAAATCAGGCGAGCGAAGAAGGTCGCAAGAGTAATGGTTGGGTTAAGATGACTGCCGCTGACGGCGGAAAAGGAGAAGATGAAAAGGGTGAGGATCAGCCAGTTGGTGATGCCACCGACAAGAGGGCCCAGAAAGGTGGTCGTGGCGAAGACGCCAGCAGAGGTCGAGGGGGTTGGAGGCGTGATTAGCGAGGTAGCTGCGGCCCAGGCAGTGATGAAGACTAGCATCATCGTTCCTATCCTAATCAGCGAATGTGGACTTGGGTTGGGAGGGTGCCGTACCAACACATTCGACCACGGCGAAGCGCCACAGATCGAGGTCACTGAATCCGTGCAGGTTGAAGGCATCCCGAAAGCTCATCAACGGGGCCGCATCGGGCACTCTCCGCAGAAAGTCGGCATTGTCGGGATCGCTGCGGTCGAGGACGATGCCCTGGTTGCCACCAATGCGCCCTACAAACGGTTGGACGTGGGGTTTGCATGACAAATGTTGAATGGGTTGGGGATCGACGTTGTCGTCGGGATACAGTGGGCCAGCCATGGTGGAGGGCCTTACGTCTGCTGATAAGGCAGTCCCTCGTATAAATAATATGCAATTGAGTTCGTGGTGGTCCTCGTATGTCGATTACATCACTGCTACGGACACCCATGGTTGAGATCCGGATGACGTGAGGGTCTGCGGAGATGCGAGATCACATAACCATGAATAAGCTCGCGTAGAGTTCTAGAATGTTGAGCATTATGTGATTGGGTACATGGAACCCCAAAACTGATTGATCCCAAGATACTACAAAATCCGTAGTCAGCTGTCCCCTTGTTTCCTGGAGATACGACTAGATGTTAACAGATGCTCTAAAATCGGCGTCACAATACCGTCCTGAGGTATGCTAGGTTGGAGCGATGTTAACAAAACTCCCTGGTAACCTCTTCACACCACCTATCCAATGCCTCTGCCTCGCCCGTCCCTCCCTCCCTCATAGCCTCTAACAAATCCTGCCTTGGACCTGGATGCCACCTCCCAAACGGAATCCCATACCGTCCCCCATCCTCCACCGTAATCCCCTCGTCAAAGCCCGCCCACAATAACGTATTCACACCCTCCTGGGGAGTATAAAAGATTGGCTTACTCAACCACACCGACAACCTAGGCGCCAGATCATAGATCGGGGTGTAGATATTCCCCGGGTTCTGCGTGATGCTGATCACGCCCTTTTCTCCCAGGGTCTTGGCCATCCGAGCCGCCAGGAACCAATTACCCACTTTACTAACGGCGTAGTTGTGGTTAGGGTCTTGGTTAGGGGTGGTCAGTTCGGACGGGGGCACACCGCCGGTGGGGGCGAGAAAGTCGACGACCATGCTGGAGGACCAGATGACGCGGACGGAATTGGGCCGGGTGGAAGGGTCTTGGGCAGTGGTGGTCAGGATTGGGGTGAGGAGTCGGGTGAGCAGGTAGGGACCCGCGCAGTTGGTGCCCAGGTGAGGTTCCAGGCCTTGCGCGGTGGGTTGGCTGAGGGGAATACAGGCCACCCCGGCGTTGTTAAAGAGGAGGTCCAATCGGGTGGCGGAAGCCAGGAAGGCGGAGACAAAGGGTTGGATGGTGCGGAGGTCGGCGAGGTCTAGTGGGAGGTAGATAAGTGTGCCGGGAGAGGGAATGGTGGAGATGGTGGTGGAGATGATGTCGTGGATGACTTGTTTGGCTTTGGCTTCATTGCGGGCGCCCAGGTACACCGTGGCCCCCGCGGCGTACAGAAGCCCGGCCAGCTCCCGGCCCAGCCCCGAGGTGGCCCCCGTGATGATCACCACCCGACCGGGCTGGGTAAACATGGTGGCCCCCGTGAGGGTGGGTTTGGCGGGGAAGATTTGAGGCCAGATGCGTTTGAGGGTCTCCATAGTGATGCTTGGGGGAATGAATATGAACAGCAAAAGATAATGCTAATTGGAGATGGGAGATGGGAGATGGCCGTCTTTTAACGGGGTTCCTGGCGGGCTAAGACGAGGCTGCGCCGCTGGTGGCGCGGGTGGGGACCGGAGGGCCCCAGGACAGCAGGCTAATACACCATCGTTTCCCCCAACGTGAATTCGCAAGTGTAACCCGACTCAAGAATCCTGTGGGGAAAGCAAATACCAGCATGGACTTGGTACCCGTTGCGTACAAAAAGCAATGTGTTGATGCAGAAACAGGACAGCAGACGAGATACTGCAGCCTGAGGGGTCAGGCAACATCGACATGGCCCCAACCCTTAAAGTGGCTCCACCGACTCCGCAGAAAAGCTAAGAAGGGTACGGCGTATCATTTTCGATTATATGGCCAGCTGGCTGGTCAGAATCAGATCGATCCGCCACGGCACGCACGAGCCCCAACAGCCCCGCTGCCGAGGTTGGTTGCCCGGGGCTGAGCGCGAATGAGCTGGACCGCATGGTAAAGAAGTCCGAAGAGAGCTGGAGCTCTGCGATACTCTTGTGCAGGTTCCACTTGCTAGTTGTTTGCAGTGGAAAAGGCCCTCATCTGCAATCCTGCACCGTCGCAGTCAGCTCACTCTGCCTGGTGCTTACGGGTCCTGCGGAACGACCAATACCAACTTCCTGACAAAGCCTGACAAATCCGGCAGCCTATCCATTCATTTATTGACAACCCCAGTGACCTTCATCGTCATCATATTTCACCTGTTTGGAAAGGCTTGCTCAAGCACTCTTCCATTCTCTCCCCATGACTCAACCCCACGGCCACTGCGACCCGGCCTTCAGCCGCATCCATGATCTTTTCCAACAATTCCTCACCTCCGAGGAAGAGCTCGGGGCATCCATATGTGTCAACATTGACGGCCAGAATGTCATCGACCTCTGGGGCGGCTACGCAGACACAGCCCGTACCAAGCTCTGGGAGAAGGACACCATCACCGTCGTCTGGTCCGTCTCCAAAGTAATCACCGCCATCGCCACCCAACTCCTCATCAGCCGGGGTCTCCTCAACCCGAACGAGAAAGTCTCCAAATACTGGCCTGAATTCGCCGCCAACTGCAAAGAAAACATCCTCGTATCCCACCTTCTCAGTCGCACCTCCGGCGTCTCCTCCTGGGAGCTCCCCAATACCCTGGAGGACATTTATGACGTAAGAAAATCGACCGACAAACTGGCGCAGCAGCCCCCCTGGTGGACTCCCGGGGAACATTCTGGCTACCATGTCACCAACTACGGTCACTTGCTGGGCGAGCTGGTGCTCCGCGTCAGTGGCAAGCCGCTGGATGAATTCATTCGCGACGAGCTGGCCTGTCCCTTGGCTGCAGACTACCGACTAGGATTGCCAGAGGAGAACTGGTCGCGGACGGCCGAGATGGAGCCCCCACCACCGCAGGATTTCAAAGGCCTAGACCCACAGAGCGTGGCCTACAAGAGCTTCATCAGCATTCCGATGCCAGCCGAAGCACCCATGACCCCTGCCTACCGGAAAGCCAAATTTGGCGGGGGAAATGGTTTTACCAACGCCCGGGCGCTAGCTCGCATTGGCTCAGTTGTGGCTCGAGGGGGTACCGTGGATGGGAAGCAATACCTTACCCCTGAGACCGTTGATCGCATGTTCGAGGAGCAAATCCGGGGTCAGGATTTGGTATTACTGCAGTACTTGCGCTTTGGGCTTGGGGTCGGGTTGCCGGTCCCGCAGACGCTTCCTTGGTTGCCCGACGGTCGCATTGGATTCTAGTGCGGCTGGGGTGGCTCGACTCTGATTATGGATGTGGAGCGGCGGATGACGATTGCGTATGCCATGAACAAGATGGCCCCGGGGACGCTGGGCTCGGACAGAACGGCGGCTTATGTGCGGGCGATTTATGAGGCAGTTGATCAAGTGCGGCCGTCTGCTCAGTGGAGTTGAGAGCTTCGTCACTCTGGGTGCAAGTGTATTATAACAGCCATGGCGCAATGTGCAAGGATCAATGAAATTCACCACCGTACACTTCGAAAGCAAAGCCATCAGGTGCTTTTATGTATTGTTGGAGTGAACTCTACTCCACCTCGTCAGTATCCTCCACGTCACAATGTCGAGCATGAGTTAAAACTTGTCTCATCATGCATGCAATGGGTTTATCAGTAGAGAAATAAATAAGAGAAGAAACCCACCCACGAAACAAATGTCATGAAATTGGGGAGTGAAACTTTCCCGATAAGGGAATCACGATAACACATTTCCCGATTGGGTGCGGACCGGAATAGCAGGAAATCCGGCAGGGTTGGTTAAACAATCCTCTATTAGGAATGAGCCCTTTACCATTCCCCGCTGAAACCTCTCTATATGAGCCTTTTCAAAGAGAAGGATAATACATACGACCACAGGGTGTGGAGAACAGGGCTTCCCGTCCGCTCAGCCGTACTTAAGCCACACGCCGGGAGGTTAGTAGTTGGGTGGGTGACCACCAGCGAATCCCTTCTGTTGTATGTTTTTATGCCTTTTTTTGGATACATGGGTCGTGAATCAGCGGAATTGGGATGGCGATATACAGCAATAATCATATAAATAGCAGGTACCAAAGAATACCATTTATCTTATAGAGTGTAAATTAAAAAAGGGATGTGCTACAGCCTACAGGCACACCAGACAGGCACACCGGCCAGGCTAACCACACACCTTCATGATTCTCCGCCTACCACTTTGGGAAGTTACAGGCAGAATATGTTAAGTTCATACCAATACGCCAAAACGGAAATCTGCTGGCTATCTGGAGAACAGACAGAATGAAAGACTCTGTGTTCCAACACAATATAATACTCTGTATGTCTTTACTACGTGAAGTCCTTACCCAAGGCCCTACGCGCGGTCCTACGTGAGATCTATCCGTACTTGGCAGCCTGAGGCGTGGTTTACAGCCTGAGGCACAAATATATTGAAGGCGGTAGGCTTTGGCTTGTTTCAAGATGAAGCCAGTCCCAACCCAGTAGGCGGAGAGTCAAAAAGGTGTGGTTAGCCTGGCCGGTGTGCCTGTAGCGCCTCCCCTTGAAAAAGACAAAGACTACCAGATCATGAAATGTGATTTTTTCTAGCAAATGTTCTTTGAAAATAATAGATTCTCCCGTACAAGAAACTGTTAATATCTATCCTTCTTTCATAACATCAAACTTTGACGTGATTAAAATCTGGGATAACTCCGGAGATACTCCACCGCCTTCCTCAAACCCTCTACCCCGGATGGAGCCCCACCATCTCACCTCCACGCTTCCATCCTTCTCAAACCAACTCGGACAATGTAACAATTGGCACATCTTTCACAAAACATGACCCAACTATGCCGGCCATCGACGCACACAAAGGCAAAGGTCGCAGCACGCCCCGCTCCCAAAGTGGATGCTCCAACTGCCGGCGCAGCAAAGTAAAATGCGACGAGAAACAGCCAGTCTGCACGCGTTGCTTACGGAAAGACCTGCACTGTAGTCGAAACCCCCTCACTTTGAAGTGGGAAGCCGAGTACCATGCTCGAGGTCTCGCATTTGGCCGTACGGGCGTTTGGAGAAAACATTCCTCGACCAAGGAGGCTAGAAGATGTACTGCTGGTCAGACTAGCCTTGCAACTCCTAGCATCAGTCAGTGGAGCTTCCTTAACACAGATAGCTCAACTCTACAGCATCTGCTGGATCAGGGTGCTGCTGGCTCGGAAGTTGTGCTCATGCCTGCCAGGAATGTCAAGGTATTTAGAAGCACCCCGAGTATCAGACCCGCGCCATCGGTCTCACCCATCGTGAGCAATCTGGAGCAAGGCTTCTTTTTCGACTACTACATCAACCAGATCTGCCCACGTACCAACCCCAGCCAGGTCTCTCAGTCACCATTTTCATCTGTGATTCTCCCCTACTGCATCTCCGGGCCCCCGGCCGTGATCAAGGCTCTAATGGCTTTAGCTGCCTGTCACTGGGCCCAACAAGATTCCCGCTACGCCGTCCACGCCCTGAGGCTCAAAGCCCAAGTAGTGGCTGACTTTCGACGTCGCATCGCGAGCGACAACCAAGCCTTTCTCCTATCCCCCGACCCCGAAGTTCTCGTCCTGATCATGCTCCTCTGTCTCTACGAGATCGTAGACCACTGCGACCGACGATGGATCGTCCACCTCCAAGGCGCAAAGGACATCATTCTTCTGCGGCGCCAGCAGCTACCCCAAACCACAGACCCGAACCCAGTCTCCGAGTTTGTCGAGTTGTTTTTTGCCTTTCAGGACGTGATGGGCCGCACGGCCTGTGCCAAGGCGGACCTTTTTGGATCCAGCTACTGGCCCGAAGACGACTCCACCATCAACGACTGGATGGGCTGCAGTCCGAGCCTGGTGTCCATTCTATTCGCAACCATGGACCTGAGTCGCAACCGACGAAATGTGGTGTCCACATCCGAGGAACTGACCTTTTGCGCCCGGGCCTCGAACCTCCAGCGTCGACTGGACAACCTGATCCAGAGGCCTGCGGTCGGCCGAGAAGATGAGATTCTTTGCATAGTGGCCGAATGCAAGAAGCTCAGTTGCCAAATATACATCCAGTGCGCGTTACATGGGGCAGATCCCTCCACACCGTCGATCAAAGCCACAGTGAAGAAGATCCTCAAAGGACTGTCGAGCCTCGTTGCGAAAGGAGGTGCCAGCCACGCAATGTGGCCGCTATTTGTCGCAGCCGTGGAGTTGGACCCGCTCGACGATGTTATTCTTCCTGACTTGTACACTGGCATTGATACACATGGCCGTAGAGTCGTTTTACAGCTACTCACGGAGATGGCCAAGACCAGTGTCTCCAGCATTTCTCGCACGCGGGCGGTGATTGAAGGGGTCTGGGAACGTCGGGATTTTTATTTGCACGGTACGAACGGGGGGAGGAAGAGTGGCTTGAATGACTGGGAGCAGTATGTTGTCCCGGGGAGTGATGCGTTGAGCTTAGTGTGAGGGTCATACTTCTATACTTTATGCAAGCGAACATGCTTAGAATTGGTCGCAATAGGATAGAGCATTATACATAATTCCAGGTCATAAAAATAGCATCATTGACTCAAACCCCTCGTCAACACAGGCATTTGATGACCCCAATGGGATAGACCTTCTTGTCCTGTATGTTCTTAGCCGAAAACTAAAATTCCCCGAAGCGGCAAGTCTCGGGCCATGCCGCCACGACGCCCGTCGGATCGACCTTCCCGGAGTATAAACTGTTGGAGTGGCTACTAAGGCGATTCAACCGTGTAGAATGAGATGGATAATGATCTAGCTAGGGGCCTCGTAGGCCATCTATATGGACTAACTAGCGGTGTAGGGAGGAGTGTCACGTGACCCTACGTTGCCTACCGGCGTGGGAGCCCATCGGGGATCCCAACATAAACCATCAGATAATCAACCCATGCATCAATCGAATCAGATAATCAACCCATGCATCAATCGAACAAACACGACATCGTAGCATCCTCCCATTACAAATACTACTCATGATTCCCGTATATAACCTTCTGAAATTCATCCCATTTACCATCATCCACTCAAATCTCATCCCCCCACCATGTCATCCCCCCACCATGTCATCCCCCACAACCTGGCAAGTCGGCATCATCGGCTACGGCTTCAGCGCCAAGATCTTCCATATCCCATTCATCCAACACTCCCCACACTTCCACCTCCATGCCGTTGTCCAACGCAACCCCACGTTCAACAACGACGTGACCGCCGACTTTCCCGGTGTGGTTTTATATCGCACTCCAGATGAAATAGTTCAAGACCCCACTCTCGACATCATCATCGTGACCACCCCCCCGGACACGCATTTCCGCCTCACAAAACTCGTCCTCGAAGCTGGGAAGCACGGTACCCCATCCCCCCTTCCCCATACTTCACACCCTTCATCATGATACAGTATTAAGAAAGAACCAGTGGTCTGCGAAAAACCATTCACGCCCACCTCCGCCGAAGCATCAGAGCTAGCAACCCTAGCCACTAAGCAGGGGAAACTCCTCGCCGTATTCCAGAGTACACCTCCCCCCCCCCCCACACAAACCCCCTACCAATCCACATCCACCCCATCAATCCATCTAATCTACCAATCCATAGACCGCCGCTGGGACTCCGACTTCATCACCGTCTCGAACCTCATCAAGACCGGCACGTTGGGCCGCATAGTCGAGTTCGAAACCCACTACGACCGCTACCAACCCAAACCCACCAGCACCAAGAGCTGGAAGAACCAAGCTATGGCCGGCCACGGGGCCATCTACGATCTGGGCGCCCATGTCCTCGACCAGGCGGTGCAGCTCTTTGGTGTTCCAGCCCGCGTAACGGGCGTGGTGGGTAGTCAGCGTGAGGAGAATCCGAGTGGGCTGGAAGATGCATTTACTGTGTTATTGCACTATGCCAAAGGACCGCTGGTGACGGTGAAGTCGAGCGTGCTGAGTGCGGAGGAGGAGCAATTGCGGTTCTGGGTGCGTGGCGAGAAGGGGAGTTTCAAGAAGGTGGGTAGCGTGGGTTGAAGAGATTTGGGTGGTTTTGTGCTGATCGCAGCCTGTGTCTAGTTCCATGTGGATGTTCAAGAGGATCAGCTGTTGGCTGGAATGAGACCCGGAGATGCAGGGTTCGGAGAGGAGTCGTCGGAGCGATTTGGTAGGTGGATTGGGGTTTGATTCTGGGGTTAGTGTGTATGCTGATTGATTGTTTGTTTGATAGGAACGCTCGTGACGGTTGCCGATGGGAAATTTTCCAAGGCAGAGTACCCCACCGACAAACCACCGACGTATGCGGCGTTCTATCAAACGTTGGCGGATGCCCTGGCTGGCAAGGGGAAGCCGGCTGCCTCGGGCGAGGAAGCGCGCGATGTCATCCGGATTATTGAACTGGCGAGAGAGAGCTCGATGCTGGGAACGTCTCTTGATTTCTGAGATAAGATTGCATCTCGGAAGAAAGCTGCGACCGGGGGCGTGCACCTTTCATTGATTTTATGACTCGGTTTGCGATCGTTATACAGAAGTAATAATTCCACACTTGAACCTAACCCAAAATCCTCCTGTAAGAAAGCATAACTCACAGCTCGGCTGAACCCCATCATTCAAAATTATCGGCTCCGGATCCAGGTCCTTCGACACCATTGTATACGGAGTAATACAAGCGGGATACTATTATACCCTTATTAGCCACTGCCACTACCCCCGCTTTCCACCCATCGATATATAAGATAAAGGTAAGGTCAACTCACATCCAGTAAGTTCCAAACCACCGTATAAGGCGGCCATCCAAAGGTATCAAGCGGAACGGCTGTATTCTGTGAATAATGCTGCATGGAGGCACGGGTTAATACAATCGACAGGTGTAAACACGACGGAATAGGATAATGCACGGGACAGTTCCATCAGACAGTACTACTAGATATCTCTAATGTAGACAAAAGACATGCTGCCACTATAAAGCTCATGATGTACCACCATGCGATGATTCAAGGCCTATAATACGGACTTGCGATGCGGCGGACGAAGACGGGGAAGGAGGCTTTGATGAGCCACAGGCGGGTGTAGAAAGAGGACTAGAATCGCCAGTTGGGCGTGCAACAGGTGCGCTAGACGGTCGGTAATCTCTGATCTCTGCTGGAGGTCAGTCATGCAAACCCGGAAGCTCACGTACAAGGATTTGAGCAGGGTCCGCCGGAGAATTGTCTGCGTGAGAAGCATCAGCCAATCAGCGTGGACGAAGGCATCGTCAATCCAGAGACGGTGGAAGCCTAGACAGCGTGAAAGGAAGTTGTCGTCCGCTGCCGCGGTACGATGAAGAAGTCTCGGCAGATGTTGGCACCGTTTCGCAATCGTGTAGTTGGTAATGGGGGAATTCGGACTCGTCGGTTTGAAGGTGCCATTTGACCCTGTTTGGGGTCACCGCCCGTGGCGTGGTAAATATACGAGGATCGCAGATCCGGCCCATCCCATGTCCACATCGACCCCATGAAATGCATTCCCCCAATGCTGAGATTGGTTTGGGATTTTCCAGTCCGCAGTCGCGGCATCGAGGATTGCCTGAGCCTCCTTAGAGCCGAGTTAGGGTGCGTCGAACAACAAAGAGGAAGAATGCCCTCAGTTCCGTGGGTTAATCAGAAAGATACAGCAGCAGGCTGGGATGAGGGGCGTGTCTAAAGAGAGTTATGGAAGAAGAAGAGTCACGGTGTTGAAATTGAGGCAGTCATGACTCGTATTGATCAGGAAGGTGGGGGGGGCACGTGAACACGGAACGGGGCTAGCCCTACGAGGTCCTCTCTACAGCCCTCTACTTTCTACGTTCTCTTTTTCGTTCGTCCTTCATTTGATGGACCCGATAGAATAGAGCCGCGCCACGCTTGAAGCCGCCACTTTCGATCAACATCACACTGATGTTGGATGGAGGTCATTGGTCCGTCACAAGCTCCTGACAATGAAAACAGACTAACGAATTACCCTCCAGGAGGCGGTATTCTCGCACAAGCCGAAGATCCAAGCAAAGTCAAGCTGGGCGAGCGAATGATTATTATCGGTCTTTTCGTTCATATGAAATGAAGCATCCAACACCTCCTGTGGCAGTTGGCGCGGTAGCTTCCGAGGCACGGGACACGGGACATTCAGGTGCCTGGTTGGCTAGTAGGCGAGGATCGTGTCGTTATTGTTTCCGCATCTATAGCCTCAATATCATCACTTTACTTCGTTTCCCTAAAATAGCGCTCCCGCAAAAGATAGGTTGATAGGTTCTCCAAATCAAATGGCTTCCACGCATCAAGTTGAGCCTTATCAGTCAAACCATCAGAGTTGCGCATAACCTCCGTCACCATGACATTGATATACGCTAATCGACTGACTCACACCAGCTTTTTTTCTATCCTTTTTTCTATTCCCATACTATGATCATCCTTGATTTCTCTACACCACCAATCTCTCTACCTTGATATATCCATCTCTTACAATGATGTATCAACGTATTCAAGACCTGGTAACCGCTCTTTGCCATCCCAGGAATTTACGGAAGTCCTCCGGGACAAAAACCCTCATTCGTCTTCCTCCTGATATCTTTGAGATGATCTTGAAGCTTCTGCCTCTTCCATCCCAGGCTTGTCTGGTTTTAACATGCAGTAAACTCTACCGAAAATATAAGCCTATTACTCAAGATCATCGACTTCGATTTCCGCGGTTATTATCTAACCTCGATCCTACTATCAGTCCTGGCCAAGCTGAGGTTCCTCGCAACATCTTTCTCCGCCAACTCCAAAACAAAAATTGGACTTTCTGTGAGGCATGCCTTAAGCTCCACCCGTGGGATAAGATGTGGAATTCTCATCTATGCGATGCAAACGCCGGGATCGTCGACCTCTGTCCCTGCATCAACCTCACTCCTGGGGACAAGTCCAACTTGATCTGGTTTCTCATTGTGGACTTAATCCCTCCTGAACTCAGTTGCCTCTATTCCGTTGAGCAGGGTCAACGATTTGAGCTGGTGACCAACCGGGATCGACGCATCCCGCCGAGGATAGTCAACAGATTCACCAAGGCATTGGTACACC
This sequence comes from Aspergillus sclerotioniger CBS 115572, assembly GCF_003184525.1. NCBI lineage: Eukaryota > Fungi > Ascomycota > Eurotiomycetes > Eurotiales > Aspergillaceae > Aspergillus > Aspergillus sclerotioniger. The sequence continues at coordinate 196,821 of NW_020291010.1, read as the reverse complement.
GCTGTACGGTACACCACCATCCAAATGCCTCGATGGATCTGCAACTCACGGTGTACCTGGCTAACAAAGATAACCGTCTGGTTCTCATGGCGGATACGGGCTATCATCTTACCTTGTACTCCCGGCCTCTCCTGATTTTGATGACGCCCTATTTTGCATGTCCCCATCGGAGTTTATTTTCTTGGGCGTATCATCAATACCAGCATGACAACAATTGCTTGGTCTGTGATGCGTGGTTTCGGGTGGATCGTATACCTCATTATGATGATAAGGAAAGGGATGTGCATGTTGTCAGGAGCTTGGGAGGAGTGAGTTACCCACTAGATATTGCGTGGCAGGAGCAATGTCGGCTTCGCGATCCTGTTTCTTATACAAGACTCTGGGTCAATGGTATTTGATTATGAGATTGGCTTGGGGGGTGTGTTTATTTTCCTTTCTTGCTTTCTTTCCTTGCTCCTTTATTGAAATTCGGTTACGGCTCGAGAATTATACAGCGGATATACTTCCTCCGCTCCTTCTCATTCATACGCACCTTCCATTGTAGATCGAGAGCCCATTGCATAGCATATCGTAGATTGTAACGGAACCCTTTCTTCTTCCCCCTTTTTTCCCCACCATAGTTAGCATTTTCTTTTTCATTTTAGATCTATAATTCCGGCCTTATATCCATATTGATCATGCTGTCGGTAAGCGACTCAATCATGCTCGCCGCCCTCGTCACCACTGGTCTCTACAACCTCGTGCAGACTGCCAGAACGCTGAACTTTCCGGCCCCGTTCTGGAGATGGAGAGACTGGGTAGTGAGGGTCCCCGGACAACCCCGGGGAGAGGGTAGGCAGCCCCTGCCGAAGCCCCAGGACTTGATAGAGAGGGTGGCCAGGGAAGAAGAGGGGCGCCTCCCTCTCCCCGGCCGGGGACCTCTCACGGGTGATGAGGGCGGCGAGCACTAAAAAAACAAAAAAAAAACGAAGAAACATTATTGAAAAAAAAAAAGGGCGGGCGGGTGGGATATTCAGCTAGAGGGTGGGTGGGTGGGCAACAAAAACGCAAAAAAAAAAAAAAAGAAAGAAAACACACCAAGGTGTATGTGTCGCTGCTGGGGAGGTCTGTCGGGAATGGAGTGCGGAAGGGGAGCGACGTTGGATGGGATTCTGTTTGTGCTGCGGAAGGGGTCTGAAATTGGATGGATTTCTGTGGTACTGCATGGGGAGAAGCCTTTGGGGCGCTGCCAATTGTCTCGTTGAGAAGCTTCAACAACGTGCTTGGACTTCTACGCACTGATGGTGGTGACTACCAAAGGTCAGGACAAACTGCACTTCTAACCTCACTCATTCTTCTCATACAGGTCGAACTTCAAGCTATCACCATCACCATGGCTGTTTTAATCCTCCCTCTTTGTCTCCGGACAGACCGAGCACATCCTCGAACCCCTCCAAACGGCCACAAGAGCATTGGATACTTCGGCATCGGGCCTGCTAGAGAGAACATTGCTGGCGGACGGCTCTACGAGACCTTACAATACAATCCTTGCTACATACTTGACACAGCAACTCGCAGTCCAAACGCCCGAGAAGCATCCTTAGGTCTCCAAGACAATCGTCAAGGACCAACGAGCCGGAGCATACTGGCAGTCAAAGCACACCAGAAGCATCCCTAGCTCTTCAAGACAATCGTTGGGAACCAACAAACCGGAGCACACTCGCAGCCAAAGCACACGAGAAGGCTACTGCTACTGGTTAAGAGAGGAGACATGGGCCAGGAACTGAGGACTAATGTATGAAGAACTGGATGGAGGAGATCAGGAATAGAGATGTTTGTATAGATAGTGAATCAACAAGGGACTGTAAAGAATTATATGAGTGTTTCATTAGGAAAGGGTCTGGATCTGTATATAGTTTTCTCAGCCAGTTCGAATAAAGGCCCCAAGGGCGTGCATTTAAATATATGGCAAGCATCATCATCATGTTTTTCTTCTTCATGATTGACGAGCTGAACGCTGCGCGGATCAGTCCCGTCGACCGACAGGCGGTGGGTTAGAATTATAATATCTTAAGCGATGTGAGTATCAAGGCGTGGTCTATGTGCATGGAGTGCAGAAGATCCCTACAATTGGAGTACCGGTATCTCTAGTCCCGGGTAAGTCCATGGGGACTTGAGTTGGTGTGAAGAGGTTACAACGGACGAAGCTTTGTTCTTGGAGCTGGACCACCGTTTTACAAGCCAGTGTTGTTTGTGCTTTTGATGAAAAGGACGACAATACTCAATAGTGATTGAAGGCCGGCTGCGCATAACAATAAGAGAGGGAAATACGGATGTTTCCCCAACGTTATAAACCACCCCCCCTGTCTGTCCCAAGCGATTCCCATATGCATTTAGCTCTACACCTGAGCTTCGCTGCGATGCTGTTCCAATTTGTTGTAGACCCGCTATCTTCATCTTTGGAGTGGGAAGCTTGCCATGCGAACTAGAACGGTAGGTTGGGTATGACAGGGCGCGTTTCCGATCTTGCTGGATGAACAACTGTCGGGAGGAGGCGATGGAAGCAACGGTACTATGTGCTAGAACAAAATTGTTCTGTTAGTATATGGTTAATGATAAGAGTATGTACCACCTCATGGCGGAATTCCAACACTGAACGTCTCAATCTTCAACAGGTGGAAGCTGCTCCATTCAAGCTTCTTAGTACCAACAAGCAGGGAATCATTGTAGAGCGATGGTGAGCAAGCTAAGCCAAGCCATGTGCCAGATCGTCGCTTTGGAGCAAGGGGGTATGACTGAGGGAGGACCCTGGGTGATCAATGGACAAGGTTCTCATTCAAACTGAACCCTGCGGAGTAGTTGCCAAGCGCCCCCAAGTCAAGTCAACCGTCTGGCTATCTGTGTAATGGCAATGATCCCATAGCTATCCATATCCATATGACTCGGGGATTAGGCAGGTGGAAATCAAGGTTCATTTGATTGTGGCTGAAAGATCAATTCAAAGATATCATCGTGACCTGTCAAGAATAGTGGACAAAGAAAGTAATACAAGATGTCTATTGAACAAAGTTGAACCTGGAAGACTCTAGGACCTCTCATAAAAAACTGTAACAGTGACACCGTGAACAAAATTGCTCCATGGACATTGATAAGCCTTAGGATAAACATGGAGGGTTTCCCCTCCGATCGTCACCGGACGGTTTGCTAAGACTAACTTCGAACTATGTCCTGGAGCCACAATAGCTTCCCTTATTTCGTAAATCCATGGCATTATAATCAATCGGTCCTGGGAATGTTAGTTCATGTTTATAATTCTTATATATGAGACTTACCTTGGTCGTGGGAAATCATCGTGAAAACAAGGCGCCGAACAGGAGAAGGCTTATCCCCTGGGATTTGAACCGAAATGTATGACTGCACCCACTCTGAGGTCATCTACAACACCTCCATTGGATCTTCTCTGCATGCGGTCAGAGGCAGTGCACCGCATTCATTAATTAAAAGGTGCTTCTCGGCGTCAAGAGTTCATCTTCCGGCCTCAATAATCCGGAGTAGGTCCGGGTACCAAGACTTCCCGGACTATCTCCGGATCCAGGCCGAGTCAGTATCCCATTCAAGCCCGACTTTGGAATTCCATTTGGGTTGCACAAGTATTTTAATGCTTCCTGCTCTTCCTCTTTCGAGTGCAAAGTCCAAGGCGGTCTTGCCACTATTATTGGCGATACTGGCCAAGGTGAGCTCGCGATCACTACTGAGTAGGAGTCGGATCATTCCTTCAGTTCGTTTTTCATTCGCATTCTGTACAGCAGTATGCAAAGCGGTGTCTCCAAATTTATTTCTGCCGTGGAGTAATCCGATATCAGAAGACTTGATAAGATCGACGACCCCCCAATTGAAATTCCCCGAACTGCTCTATGGAGAATAGTGTTTCCCTGACTATCGCTTGAGACAAGGCCCTGGCTTATCACAAGATCAAGGAATTCTGGCTCACACGTTTCTTCGGTAACCCAGCAAAGGGGGTCTTGGCCAAACTTATCAGCAATGCAGGCGTCGGCTTGTTGATTCAACAAATACTCGCAATTGTCCAGTTGATATGCCCGGACAGCCTCTAGTAAGGGTGTTCGTCCCTCGCCATTCACTGCATTTAGTATAGCCGGGTCCAATCTCAAAAGGCTGGACAATTCCATTGGCGTGCATGTCCGGGCAGCCACATGGAGTGCTGTTTCCCCCAAGTCGTTCTGGCAGCTCACATCAATATCGGGTGTACTCAGGAGACTCTCGACGACTTTCTTGTTGTTGCAGCTTAAAGCCATCATGAGAGGAGTATCGCCGTCATCATCTGATCGATTTACAACAGAGTGGCCTCCGTGTTCCAGTCGCCACATTATCAGCCTGGAGTCTGGGATTTTGGCTGCAATGTGCAATGAGGTGAACCCCGTAAAATTTGCGGGGAATCGGATTGCAGCTTGGTCTTGGGAGAGAAGTCGGACTTTCTCAAAAAGTTCATCACTCCCAGCCACGTTGTAGAGGACTACATTATGCAAGGCCCTTCTTAATAGACTTTCCCACTCGGTGTCCAGAGTACAAGCTGGAACCCCCTCAGCAAGCATACGCCTGACGAAACTGACATTGCAGCCCGCTCCGCAGACTTCATGCAACGGCATGGCCTTGAAAACCTTGTCAAGAGTGGTTAATAAATATTGACGATCATGCGCTAAGCACCAATCTAACAGAACAGAAAGCGCCCCCTCGTTGCGATGCAAGGCTGCGAGATGCAGCGCGGTTCTGCCGTCATTCATCATGGCCCCAACTCTGGCTCCATTCTCCAATAATCTTTTCACCAGCATATTTTGGCCATGCTCCGCGGCGAGACACAAGGGAGTCTTTGCCTCCCTGTCTGTTGCATCAATATCAGCACCCCTCTCTAGTAGCATATCTACTATGTCAGCATGGCCATGAACAATAGCACACGCCGAAGGGGTCATGGACGAATTCGTGCCCTTCCGTTCCATGTCAGCTCCTTTATCCAGCAACATTCTGACCACGCGTGTGTGACCGTTAGTTGCTGCAGCCCCGAGGGGTGTTTCGCCAGTGGGCACAACCGCATTGACATCTTCGATATCGTTGATTAATAATTGCACCAGTGGTTCGATACACATTGATGCTGCCCATCTCAGTGCGCATCCGGAGAACGTGGAAGGCAGATATCTCAGGTAAGATACCAAATTTTCGTAGTCCGATCTCAGCCTACTGGGAAAACATGCTAGTTCTTTCAGGGCTTTAAGGCCCTGCCATCTTAAGATCACTGCAGCGATATCTCCGTTGTACTTTTGGAGTTGTTTCACCAAAGCCTCCATAGCGTCGGTGGTGCAACACCCAGTGGTATCAACATTTTGCTTCTGCTTGTCAGCCAGCTAGTTCGTGATGTTTGGGAAAATTGCGTATAAATGCGAGACTTACCAGCATTGCCTCTAAGATGAAAGCACAATGTACCGGCACATTGATGATGTTCCGGAAGCGCCGAAAACATCTTCTCAGACGAGCGACATCGTCAAAGTCGTCCAAGGCTAGACATATCGAGAGAAATATCTCTGTGGGGAGATATGTTAGATTCGCCATCTCGGAATTATGTCTAAGATGAATGTGGGGGGAAAGAGGAAGGGCCACGACCAAAGCTTGTCAATCATCGTCGTTTAAATAGACCTCGTCGTGGGCATTATTTACATTGATATCTCCTACCCCCCAGTCATCTTCCGAAGAAGCTTTGTCAGATGTGCAAGTAATGAGTTGCACCATGGGTGTATACCAGTTGCATAGTTGGTGTATACCTAACTGCGATGACATCGTGGACAACTGGTCGTGAACTTGCCCACGGACTCTCTGCCACAGTTCACCAAAATCCCTATCTCATGGATAATGCAAGATCAGGTCCGCGTGCTATCGTGGTTTCGCGAAAGTGCATTGGTGACATCCGTGATTGCATGCATGTCACCCGCGAGGCTACGGTGGATTTCCGGCAACTGCCACAAAGTTTAATTTGGGGAGGGACGGCCAAGACAAAGCCATCAGCGAATTCTAGGGGGCTTTCAATGTTCGGCTGTGGTTTTCCTCTGATGGTTGTTGCTGACGTCATCTATCAAATGCCACCCTTTGTGCTTTCCACTATCACGTGACCCTTACTGGTTGAATGTTTTGACGGTCGACTGGAACTAGGCAACCTCAAATGGCAGATGGAACTTGTCCCTGACAAATACCACCCTTGCTGGATCTTTCCGAGACTAATGGGGACTACACTCCGACGTTGAATATTTTTTTCTGGGCCAATATGTCTTTCTGGCCGATGCGGGAAGGCCTGGCCATGGCTATACGCAGGGCTTTGCCGTGCCACGCGATCCATTCCAGAGACATTGCTTCGGTTTGTTGAGGATTCTAGTCTGCCAGAAAGTTTCAATGGTTGTTAGTAAATTCGACAATCATGGACGCGTTAATAATATGTGATTCGGTGGAAATAGACATATTTCAGTCGTCTATTCGTCGCTGAGTCCGCTCCCCTTGAACACCCAACAAAATAAGTCCTCCCTCCCGTCCTACACACGGATCAAGAATATATACAGAGTTAAGAAATTTCGGATAAAAAAGAAAAACATACAACAGAAGGGATTCGCTGGTGGTCACCCACCCAACTACTAACCTCCCGGCGTGTGGCTTAAGTACGGCTGAGCGGACGGGAAGCCCTGTTCTCCACACCCTATGGTCGTATGTGGTATTTTTATTCTTGGTTTGACTCATATAGTGTTCATGAGGGACAAGACTTTATATCGGCTGAAGAGGTATTCATTATCTGGAATCCTCATCATTCGCAGTGGCCACTCAATTAATAGTAGAGGACTTCACTGTATGCAGCCTTTCCATTATACATGTTAATCCTTCCTTGACGAAGAAATAGAAACATCCATGAAGCTCAAGCAATACAACTAACTCTCTCGCCGTGGAGATCCTCCAATGAATCCTGACCACCACTTAATACAGCACCTCCATAACAAATACACCAATACATCTGTCTCCACCCCCAAATACCTCCAAAATACCATCCAACCAATCAAGAACCCACAAAGCTCACATCAGGATACGCCACCGAAGGCCCACTCAACAAATCCGACATGCGCCCAGAAACCAAGTACCGCAGGGTAGCAGTAACATACGAAACAACCACATTCTTCGCCCGCAACGCGCCTATCGTCCCAATCCAATCAGCCTGAATAACCTCTTTCACAGCCTCTGAGATAGCCAGCGCATCAACCAGCACCGGAAAATCAGAAAAGGTATAATGTTTCGACTGCGCGAGTTGCAAGTGAAGTTTCCATCCCTGCGAATTAGCCAAAAATGTCCCCCAGCTTGGATCCGTGGTCTCGTTGTGGTCTGCATTAGCGAAAAGTAGGAACGGACTTGATAGTCCTTTATCCACGACAGATCCCCACAGTGAGCCGTCGAGGTTGATACCCCCGACAAAGCGATTGTCTAGTAGGATTGTCTGCGCGGCTGTTGCTCCGCCGAGGGAGTGGCCCATGATGGTTACTCGGTCTAGAGAGAGGAGATTTGGCGCTTTTCGTGACAAGGGGAATATGTCTCTGAGGACTGTTGCGTTGTGGGTTTGATTGAGCAGGAAGATCATGTCTTGGACACGGACGTTCATTGCGAAAGTGTATTGGGCGTTTGTGGTGGTGTTTTCGAGGATTCCGAGGACTGTGCGGCCATTGGGAAATTCCACGATGTTGGCGTCGTAGGGGTGGTCGACGGAGATGACGGCGAATCCGTTACTAGCGATGTCTTGAAGAAGTGAGGTGTACATCAATCTGGAGGTACCCAGAGCTGGGGAGAAAAGTACAACTGGGTGATTTGCTTGAAGGCTGGAGGGCTGCTGGGTCTGGGTCTGGATCCGAAAAGACTCGAATGTTCCTGGGGCTATTCCAAAGGACTGGAAGAAATTGTCTTCATACTGGGCGGTGGCATTCGGGATGTAGGATGTAGGGAGGACACTTCCGCAGTTGACGGGGGTGAAGGTGGTGATCATAATTGAACGTTTTCCTCCTTTTGGGTCGAACGGGTCGATTCGAGACTGGTCGACTAGTTCACTTGCCTGAAGCGTGACGTCGCATGGTCCGGTGCCCGAAGGAAGAGGCACAAATGCCGTCTGTCCAAGGCTGATGAGGAAAGGAATAACGGAGCAGAGAATGGCCCGGATCATTTTGGCGGCTTTCTGATGACTGGGTTCTATGAGATGGAAGTATCAGTGGGATCCAGGGCAAGCATCTTGTATTTATATTCGAGTAGTCCGAGGCAGTGGCTGATGACCCAGTTCGTCTATATTGAACATTTGAATGCCTGATCGGTGCTGTGGTTGATGGGCTGGTAATTTGATGATTCTTTGCCCGACAACAGGATCTTGACCTTGACGGGGGGCCTTACAGGAGACTAATCCTCACCATGATGTTTCACATTATCACTCGTGTCTTGCTATGTACTTGGAAGCCACATAGTAACAATGAAATACGAAAAAGAAGAAGTTTAGGGTGTGAAATATGTGTCTGGTAGTTACCGCTGGGTAAGTGACCGAAAGGAACGGTAATATAAACTTCCTGTTGATTCCGTAGGAAGCGGGAAGGCATTGAGGCATTTAAATGACCACTGAGATCTCCTACCTACAGCTTAGGGCCACGAAAGGATTGAGGAACGAAAAAACTAACAAACGCTGACACTTCCAATATGCGTTATTATTCAACAAGAAAGCACAAGGAATGCCGCGCTCAGATAAGATGCGCAAATTATTTGTTCTGCAGATGACCTCATTGCAAGTGGCCCGCCCCAAGCTGATCCGATTTATCCGCGCGCTACTCTTAATAGGCGGAGTAGCAGCACTATACCAACCAATGAGATTTAACATTTTTCTCCTCGGCCGTGACACAGCATGGAGATATCGGTCCCTGGCATCTAGCTTATTCTAAGATGAGAGTTGCCCAACTAGGATGATCCTATGGAAGCGGATAATCTGATAAGCGGCCCTACCTGGTAGGAGTCTTTCGCCCCAAAGAAGCACGTCATGTACATAGAATGTCGCTTGTCATTAAAGGCAAATATACAAAAAGGTCTTGTAGAATGAAGTCCTCACTCTTTTTTCCTAATTATAATGCGACTCTGTTTGTTTCTCCGAGCCAGACCAAACCTTTTACAACCGTGTCCTTTCAACCAATCCCCCTCAATCCGTGCCTTTGCGTCACTCTCACTAGGCACATCGGCTAGACCGTGACATTCACCGCCCCCAGCGTCTTATTCAGCCAGGCAAACATTGCTGTCGTCATTTCCTGTGTCGCCCCGGTTTGACAATGATATCCTGCAGTCCCATTAAACCGGTGCCGAGTTGCGTTATCACCTATTGCCTCGGCGACCTGTTGCGCCTGTCCGGGGAAGATATTTTCGAATTCAGCGTCACCGACAAATACTGGCATATTGATTCTGTCAGCAACATCTGCTAGTCGGTACTGCTTGGCCTGATTGAAAAATTCCGAAGGCGAGTGCGTGCGAAACACCCACAAGCCCTGGTCGAGACCCCAAGCCGTATTGGTGTCGAGCTTGCCGGCTTGGCGCAGCGAGAGAAGCTCTTCGTCGAACTCGCTATAGTTTCCTGCCTCGTACATACTCAAGAGGTCGGATGGTAACTCTGCCGAGTACCCGGCATAAACATCCCAAACACCATCGATTAGGACGGCAGCGGACAGTCGAGGCTCGAATGCTGCCGCGCGGGCAGCCAAATAACCACCGAAGGAATTTCCGACAAGCACCAGGCGGCGCTGGTCCACAACCTGGGACTTTTCAGAGAGCACGTAGTCCACAACGGGAATCACAACGTTTTCCCAATCCGGGATAAAGCCTAGGTTCTCCTCACGAAGCACGGTCGGTTGGCCTGGTCCTTCATAAGTAATGCAGTTCCACCCTCGCGCCAGGCCGGCAGCAACGAAGTAATGGTATGAGTCTTCTTGGGCTGCATCGAATCCGTTTCCGATAATCAAGGTAGGCCGTTGCTCGCTGTTGCTGCCCGTTACACTGTACCAGATGGCTTCGATCGTGAAGTTGCCTTTCTTGGCGGGAATGCGAACCCGCTGGCCAGGTACAGGTAGAGCAGCCATGGCCTTATCGAAGGCTGCAGTCTGTTCCGCCCACAGGGTGTTTATCAGTGGGTTGCTCCAGTTGCCATGTAAGAACATATCCGCACGACGGAAATACTGGGCAGCAGAGAACCACATATCTCTGACGTTGATTGGGTCGTATGCGTTTTCTGGGTCTTGCGCCATTGCCTTGGTATAATTGGCGAGTTGGTAAAACTGCTGACTGAACGAGTTCATGTCCCCGGCTTTGATGTTTTTGGCCGCACCGAGGACAGGGGCGATATCCGATCCTCCAGTTGGGGCATCACCGAGAGCAATGAGATATTGAAAGTTGAAGGCGGAGTCTGTGCCCAGCTCCAGGGTAGGGATGTCGCTGGTTGTGTTTGCGTCAGCTGCTGAAGAGCAGGATGAAAATGTTGCCAACAAGGCGTAGATACTAAGGGAGAGCCTCATATTGGAGGGTAAGAACGAAACAGATGATTTCTTTCGTGTCCGATGAGTGTATTCGCTGTTCTGGTTGAGTATGTATATGCCACGATCTGAAGCAACTTCCCGGGTTTATATATCTTGACTTACAACTCATTATGAATCAGTCTCCGGGTTAGGCATCCCATGTATGAATTTCACATCATCAAAATCAGTGCCAAGTAGACCGAAGAGAGGGTTCTTTTGCGACGGTGCCAAACCGTCCGGAGATCGATGATCTGGTGCCTTCCACGATGGTGATAATAATAACAAGCATATTAGGCACCATGGTAATCCCCGGATTGGCCGACAGCCACACTAAGCCTAATCAGATGCATCTTTTGCGATTCCTGGTGTCTATTGGTGTAGAGTGGATCCAAGGTGGGGTAGTCAGGATGCCCCGGATACCGGACACGCCGACTGCCGAAGCTCCGGCCATCACTAAGCGGTGGAGCTGACAACGCTGCCTGGACAAGATGACGCTTACAGTCCACCCATCGCAAATGCCAAAGACCTCTCTCTTTCCGCATTTTTGCCGCCAGTATGGTGAACCATGGGCGTTCAACAGGGTGTGTCACTTGCAGAGAACGACGTGTCAAGTGTGATGAGGCAAGACCGAAATGCCAGGCGTGTCAGCGTCTCCGGCTTGATTGTGGAGGCTACAAGACAAATCTCAAATTTAAAGACCAGAACCATAAGTTTCGCACCCAAAGCGTTATGGTCCGAGGCGCCACACAACAGGACCGGGCCTATAGCCTGCACCCGCTGAGTGAACCCGACACAGCCGTACCGTTCTATCTTCACCATTATGCCAGAATGGGGCGTGACATGAGCTCCGCGCGCGGGTTTTACGAGGTGCTCATTCCAATCTACTGCTCGCAGCGGCAGGATTCCGCACTTTCTCTGGCCGTGTCGGCTGTTGCGTCCCAAGTACTGTCGATTTGGCGACATGACAACTCTCCTCTGCCGCAGAAGGCTTACGCCCAGGCTGTCCAGTGTCTTCGGCGTACAATACAGGACCGCCGGGAATGGGGTAACGCAGCAACCATACTAGCGGTTTTATCACTGCAGCTATTTGAGAGTATCATTGCAATCTACGGCCTTCGCCCATCTACGCAGGTACACCATAACGGGGCAGTGTCTTTCCTTCCATTCATCGGTACAGGCGATAAGAACGAAAGCCCCAGTGCCTATGTTCGCCAATTTATTCTTCATATAGAAATATGCTCAGCAATACGTCAAGGAAGACGGTTGTCGAGTATCGGAGATGACAGCCTGTTTACCATACTAGATAACCCAAGTGCTGCACTTGATGCCATCGGAGTGTATGTTGCTAGGCTACAGGCCAGGTATTTGAATCTTGGACTACAGAGTGGTCGTGCTACGTTGGCATCGGAATCTTTGAGCGAATACATTGCCGAGACAAGAGACGTCGATCAACAGCTGCTTACTTGGGCACAATGCGTGCCCGACCACTGGCGTGCAGTGAGACTTGCAGATGGATGGAACATCGACTCATCAATTCCGGCTTATCAATCAACGTGTGAGATCTACCCTTCCTCCCAAATCGCAACCATCTGGAACTTGTGGCGCCTTCATCGACTTTTGATTGTCAAGATTAAACTCGGCTTGCTCGAGTGCGATGGTATGTCGAAGCCTGAGGAATTGGCCGAGCTTCAAGACATTCTGCAAGTGCTAGTCGATGGTGTGTGTTATAGTGTGCCCTTCTATCTTGGCAATCTAAGCAAGCCATTAAGCATTGCCGACTTTGCCGATCCCACAGTTGTGCTCCCAAGCTCATACTTACCGAGTCGCAACGGAAACTGGAACAAAGACCACCACCCTTTGGTGGTGGACGAGCACAGGCGCCACATCATCGCCCAAGGGCCATGGCACATTATGAGTCCACTCAGCCGGCTATTGACATTGTGTTTCGAAGAGCATGGTCCGAGAACCTTTTTAAGAGCGGGGCAGTACGAGTGGATCCGCGATCAGTTCCTGCGGGTTACAACACTGCTTCACATCCCTCCAGTGGAGGCTGGGGCTCATCACGGGCGCGGTTCCCGATCGAATTTTCCTGTCCCGAGATCCTCAGATACGATGGCCGAGAACTTGGCAACCGGAGTTCGGAAGGGTGCAATTTTTATGAGTGGACCATAGCATCTCTTTTCTAACTCAACTATGTTCTACGTGTTTCTAAGATTAGAATACTCACCTTTCCAGTTTACGAATGTGTTGTCATATACTACCTTTAAACTATCACCCAACCAGTGGCAAAGAGGCCGAAGAAAGTGCTGTTTTTGCGACGGTACCAAATGTCACCATTCGGATGATCAAGCGCTGGCATCATCGTATCCCCACACTAAACCGAATCGGGTGTAGATTTTGCGACTGGGGTTGTCTATTGGTGGAAGGCAAAAATAAGGTGGGGCGGCTGGTTAAAGGTATGCACCCATAGAACCTTATCTGCTTAACAGCATCAGATGAGATGCCGAGAAAGGGCCTTCTTTTTGCAGATGCCTAATCCATCTGCTGATATGTCATCACCAATCATGCTTAATATCCACTTGTTTGTGCTACTTTCTCTTCTTTGGTCTGTCACTTTTCCCTCAAGGCCTTTGACCATCTTCTTCTTTCCATATTTTGTCGTTGCTTACAAGCCATCTTTTAGGAGACAGGTCTATAAAATATCAAGTCTTCAGTATTGAGGTCAATTTCCATAATCATCTTCTCTCATGAGACACACATCATATTTGGCTGTCCTGGCAACGATCCTGGCACCTGCATCACTGTCAAGTGCCCTCCCACATGGCGACGATGATATGCACATGGGTGATGGAATGTCTCACGGTTATCAGTCCAGCGGTGATGATTCGCCAATGAGCTATTTTGCCTATGGGAAACACACAGGCACAATCGTCGCCCACATCGCCCTGATGATTCTAGGATGGTGCTTCATTCTTCCTATAGGTAAGCCCTTTACTGGCCTATTTTACCAGCAGCCAGGCTGATCTGGTCATGAATAGGTATTATGCTCAGTGTTGCCCGGTCGCGCTTTGCGCTGCCATCGCAATTTCTCTTCCTTATCATCAACTCGTTCGGAATGTTGCTTGGAATCATCTATAATAACCAAACTCCCGATCTTTACCCAAACAACGCTCATCATAAGATCGGTTGGATCGCATCGAGTGTAGCCTGTGCTCAGGTGGTCATGTTATTGATTTTTACCTACGCCGGAAGAGGCAATGCTGATGTCGCTGCATCTGAACGTGCGGCTTTCATTCCTGTGGCCACGGAGGAAACGGCCCACCAGCCGCATTCCTACCCGTTTCACAATTATTCAAGACATAGTATCCAGGGCGCAGAACGTGACTCCTCCATTCATAGTGGCCCTTCCTCGTCCACTTGCGTTTGGTCGACAGATTACGTCGACTTTGAAAAGCCAGAGGATGACTTGCATGATGAGAAGACTGCTGGTTCTTGCAGCTGGCTTCGCAACACGTTCGTTGACCGCTTCTTGGCGAGTCGGGTACCGGGAATGGTGTCCAGTCGTGTCTTGCGTGTTATCCACGTGGGGTACATGGTCATTGACAGAATCATCTTGCCTTTTGGCTTCATTGCCATTGCAACGGGTGGTGTGACGTATGGTGGGATCATGGTAGGTCCATATTATTCTTGGCCTGTCCCTTATGTACCCCACACAAAACATCGCGTACTGATACATATACTATTCTACAGAGAGGCATTGAAATATTCAACGGCCTTGCGCATTTCATCAAGGGTGGGATCTTCTTCTGGTACGGTCTGCTGACGCTAGGACGATGGATGGGCTGCTGGTCGGACCTGGGGTGGTCATGGAACGTGAAGCCCCCTGCGAAGATTGTTGGCAAGGCCAAAGCCAGAGTCCCTTCGGCTGAATTTGTCGAGTCGCTTGTGATCTTTCTGTATGGAGTCACGAATGTGTTCTTGGAACATCTGTCTGGCTGGGGTGGTGCATGGACGGCCCGGGATTTGGAGCATGTGTCTATCTCTATTTTATTCTTCGGTGGTGGATTGGTAAGACCAGTCTTCCTGCAGCTCCTTTGTACTTTCGATGCATTGCTAATCAGGTTTCTCCGATTAGTGCGGTATGCTCTTCGAGTCCAACCGAGTCAGAAACTGGATAAATACCACCGTCTTGCAGTATCCTGCCCGCGGACACGTCAATCCAGCCTGGAACATTCCCACGTCTCAAACCGTGTCCCTCAACCCAATGCCCGCCCTGGTAATTCTTCTACTAGGCACCATGATGGCATCTCATCATCAAGACTCGATGATTTCATCCATGGTCCATCAGCAATGGGGGAATCTCTTGAGTGGGTTTGCCATCGCTAGAATCTTGACCTATGTCATTCTTTTCTTGAAGCCCCCGACTTCATACCTACCGTCTCGTCCACCGACTGAGGTTCTCGCTTCTTTTTGTTTGGTGGGTGGTGGGCTTATTTTTATGATGAGCGTAAGATTATTGATGTGAATTTGGTATTGAATTGAATAGACCTTGCTGATTGTTGGATACAGACCCGGGATATTGTCGAAACTATGATCTACTACAAGACAGAAGCTATGTTTGTAATGACTGTGGGGATGGGGTTAACGGCATTTGTAATGGCTTGGGAGGTCCTTGTTATTGCCATTAAAGCGTGGGCCACGAGAAGGGAGATGGCGATGGGTCTGTAACTGGCTCAGTTTTAGTTTTTCATGTAGATCTACAGTGAGAACATTCTTACTTGACTAAACGCTGAAAAAGTACCAGCCTACGGAAAAAACTGCTGGATGATTTTCTGCGAGCCAATAAGTTTCTTTCAAAAGAGTTATATAGGCCTTAATCATTTGCTTGTGTGATTTCATATCCCTTTCTATTTGAGAGACTACCCTGTCGTTTGCTTTCTTCAAGAACTGTCAGTTCGAAATGATATATATCAACAGCATAAGATCCAGAAAAGGACATAAGAGCAGGCGATGGAGGGTAGTGTAACCATACCATACCAGACCATACCGCGATATATTACCGGCTCATGCGGTCCCGCCTCTCATCCGCTTTCTCCCTCATCTCTCATTTCCCTTCTCCATCACCATCACCATTTCCATTGGTATCAGCATCAACATCAGCATCCAGTTGCTCGGATGTAGATACCTGCCATTGCAAACTCAGGTCACGTGGATCCTACCATGCCACCTCGTCGCCGCAGCGCAGCCGCCTGTTTGTTTTGTCGAGAGAAAAAGGTGCCCCATCCCTCCCCGCGACCCGAACCCGGCCACTAACAAGTACAGCTACGATGTGACTCGGTTCAGCCCACGTGCGGGAATTGTTCCGCCAAGGGCCTGGCGTGCCAGAAAGGCATCCTCCAGCCCAAACAAAGGTCAAGCAAGATAGATCGTTCCGGACGACATAGCTGACTTTTCCGAGTCAAGGCCAACCAACTATCGCATTGCGCAGCTTGAACATGAAAACCAGGCACTCCGCGAGCAATGTGCCTCTTTGCGAAAGGACAGTCCGCAATCCCCGAACATCTCCCAAGTAACCCCTTCGACGCCCCTCGACGCCACGCATCCAGAGGGCCGCGATAGTGACCCTACCAACAAACCCCCACTATACCACGGCCCTACCAGTACGGCATATGATGACTCCATCGCGCTCTTGCCGCCGGAGGGTCCTGTGGCAGACGCGCATCTCGGGGAAGAGTGCGCCCGCCAGTCTCTCTTTGCCGCCGCTGCCAGACAGCGTGAGTCTATCGACAAGAACCCCATGCGCCGAGACTCGAGTTAATGTTCGCAGGGCAGCTCGAACGACTCAATCTGGCCGCCGGCCGATTAGACTTTGACGGAGTGAACCCCACACTTGGGATGCATCTACTATCCATCTACTGGAGTCGACAACTGTACACGGCCCAGATCATCTATCGCCCTGCATTCATGCGCGACATGGCCTGTGGGGGACCCTACTTCTCCCGGTTGCTCCTTAATGCTATTCTGTTCGTCGTCTCCAAGCACTATCCCCGGCCTGAACTTTGCTCCGACCCGGGCGACATCACGACGGCCGGCTGGCGGTTTCGGCAGCGGTTCACCGAGCTTTTGCGACTGAAATTTGATCAGAGCGAAATTACAACCCTACAGGCCCTGCTTATCATGTCAAATGCGCTCTTCTCACGTTGCGACGAACGGAGTCGATCATGGCTCTACGCGGGAAATTCCCTGAACATGCTCATCGACCTTGGCCTGCATGTCCTGCCATCCGACCTAACCCGCATGACCGCTGAGGAGCTCGAGATCCGAAAACGCGTCCTCTGGGGTGCCTATCGTGAGTGTGATCCACCCCAGTCGTCCATGCGAGAGGGCAGTGCAAGAACTAAGCTTGGCGAAAGTGATTGATAAAATCCAATGCCTGTTTCAAGGGCGTCATCCACTGCTTCGTCAGGTCGACTTCAACACCCCGCTGTGCTTCTGGGATGAATATGACGAGCTGGAAGAATTCCAATGTATCACCTACGCCCCAGCCGGGTCTCGTCCCGGGCTTCCCTCGCGCAACGTCACGCTCCTCACCAAACTGTGCAAGTTGGCCTTGATAATTGAGCGGATTGTGGGCGAATTGTATTCCGTGTCGATGCGCGACCGGGCGGGTAGCCCCAACCCCTTGGTGACCGAGAAGATCAACGCGGACCTCGCACAATGGCGCAGGGGTCTGCCCCTGACTGTCGACTATCTCTCCGCTCCAAGCCCTCTTCAAACCCCCTTGCCTCAGTCATGCTGCCTGTTGTATGCTATGGCCTGTCTGTTTAAAACCCACCCGAACACAGCTAACGAAACGTGTCTTACCCAGGGCTCTCTACAATGTGTTGATCATTCTCTCCAATCCACCACTTGTATCCGACAGGAATGGCGGACTAAGTCGTTCCCGGCCGGCCCATGAGGGCGTGGCCGCTTGCACGGGCGCCGCAAACCAAATTGCGCAGATCCTGCGAGACTATTGCCAATACTACTCCATAGCTAGTGCTCCATATATGCTATCGTATGCGACCTATATCAGCGCCACCATCCATGCTCACATCGCTGCCCAGAAAGGGCCGGATTCCAGTGCCTTCCAGTCTTTGACATTTTGTCGACGAATCCTGATCGAGCATAACCGGCTGTACGCAGCCGCTGGGAAAGCGCAAACAAACTTGGATAAACTGCTTGAGCGGCTCCAAGTTGTGATTGCCGACGAGGATCTGCCTAATGTAGCCACTAACAGCAACCCTCTCGTACCTGAGGGTGTGTTCCGGAGAGACGGCGATACAAGGACCGCCATGGAGGTAGTGGATTCCATGGAGCCAACTTTGGGACTGGCGGAGTTGCCAGGCCTGGACCTCTCGGACCTCGACCTTGAGGCAATAGCAGAGGGGTTGTTTGTGGACGGGGATCTACACGGCTGGATGCAGTCGTTGTCCGGGGTCTGTCAGTAGATGCTCTGTTGTGGTAGGGAATTCCCTCAATCGGGCCCGTACCGTCGATGTGTCATGTTCACAGCGATTAGGAGCGAGTCGTAACCTCTCTAGCCGAGAGGCGTGCCAGGCTGTTGCCGGGGAGTAACCACCAGCCCCCGAGTGAACCCATTTCCTGTGTGAGGACCGCCTTCACCCGGTTAATTTGTGCGTGTTGATGCAGAAGGATGATTGCGGTTGGCATAGAGTTACAAGTGATCCTAGGGAAGAGGTGATAGTTAAAAGAGGACCAGGGAAATGAATGGAGTATCGATGCAAGGCATGGTTGTCCGGGCCATTTCCTTCCGACCGGATTCTCATGTTCCGAGAGCCATCTCAACCGATTGGCGCATCCACAGCCATTCCCCATTGCCTTTGGCTTCCGTATTGACGGTCATCATCTGCTCGAGATAACCTTTCTTCGATATCCCAATCGGATGATTTCAATCCAACGGCCTTTGCCGGGGATGGCGGTTGCCGGCTCGAGTGCGGTTCCCATGGTTGTTTCGACGCCATATAAAAGGACCAACACCCTCTGGACCGGTTTCTGTCTTCTAGTCCTCACAACCACTAGCGCAATTCAAAATCATCGCTATACAAAATATGCCGTGTGGCTCTTCCGAAGCGTGCCAGGGCTGCTCCTGTGCGCCAACCGAGGGCCAATCATCATCGATCAACATTGAAGATTGCCTAAAAGAGCTCGAGCTGCTGCGCAAGCGCAACTGTGAGTTAGAAGAAACGCTTAAGGTCCAAACCGAATCCAAGCCCAAGGTCTCTATTAGTGCCCCCGGCCGACCGCTACGCTCATCCAAATGGTTCAACTGCCGCGATGATCCCGGCATGACGGCCATCTACATGGAGCGCTATTTCAACTTCGGCATCACCCGCGAGGAGCTCATGGCTGGCAAACCCATCATCGGTATCGCCCAATCAGGGTCGGATCTGGCACCTTGTAATCGACACCATCTGGAACTGGCTAAGCGGGTTCGAGAAGGCATTCGGACAGCCGGGGGAATTGCTATCGAGTTTCCGACTCATCCCATTCAAGAGACGTCCCGCCGTCCGACTGCGACGCTAGATCGGAACCTGGCGTACCTATCGCTGGTGGAGATCCTGACAGGATATTTTCTGGACGGAGTGGTACTGCTCACGGGATGTGATAAGACGACGCCTGCCTGTCTGATGGCCGCGGCGACAGTAGTAGGCAGCATCCATGGTTTCATTCTAACGGACATTTCTGACAGGCCACAGAACATTCCAGCCATATGCATGAACGTGGGGCCCATGTTAAATGGATATTCTCGGAACAAGCTCACGGGATCAGGGTCCGTATTGTGGAAGGGACGGGAGATGTATGCATCGGGCGAGATCGACGACAAGGAGTTCATGGATTACATCGCGCGAGGGTATGTATCTAGATCCCAGGAAAGTCTAGCACTGAGGCTAAGGTTGCAGGACCCCATCGGTCGGGCACTGTAACACCATGGGCACCGCGTCGACGATGAATGCCCTGGCAGAGGCGTTGGGGATGGCACTCCCCGGGTCGGCAGCGATCCCTGCAGCATACCGGGAGAGGGCGCAGTGTGCCTACGAGACGGGCTGTCGGATTGTAGAAATGGTGCAGGCTGATCGAAAGCCCAGCGACCTGATGACCCGCGAGGCGTTTGAGAATGCCATTGTCGTCAATGCCGCGATTGGTGGCAGCACGAATGCCCCAATTCATATCAATGCCATCGCCCAACACATTGGCGTCGGAGTGAATATGGATGACTGGGACCAGATCGGGTCCGAAGTTCCGCTGCTCTTGAACATGCAGCCGTCTGGTGAGTATTTAGGAGAGGAATATCATCGGGCTGGAGGTCTCCCCGCAATCCTAGCCGAACTGCTCGACGCAGGAAAGCTCCATCCGAATGCCATGACGTGCAACGGTCAGACCTTGGCTGAGAACATCCGGGGGAAGCACTCATGGGACCGACGAGTCATCCGCCCCTACCGAGATCCTCTGATGGACCACGCCGGCTTTATTCATCTCTCTGGTACGCTCTTTGACTCGGCTATCATGAAGGTCTGCGCGATCTCGCCGGCCTTCCGTCAGCGATACCTCTCCGACCCCCAAGACCCCGAGGCTTTTGAGGGCCCAGTTGCCGTATTTGACGGACCGGAAGATTACCACCGGCGACTGGAGCACATGGACCAGATTCATGAGCGGACCATCCTGGTCATGCGCGGCGTCGGGCCACGCGGGTACCCGGGAGCTGCGGAAGTTGTAAACATGCACCCCCCCAGTCGGCTGCTGAAGCAGGGAATCGACGCGTTGTTCTGCATTGGAGATGGACGACAATCCGGGACATCGGGCTGTCCCTCGATTCTCAACGCGAGTCCGGAGGCCGCCGTGGGAGGGAATTTGGCTATTCTGCAGGACGGAGATCACCTTCGCATCGACCTCCGCAAACGCCGAGTCGACATGCTACTAAGCCCGGAGGAGATTCTCCGTCGTCGACAGGACCTGGATGACAAAGGAGGCTTCCAGATCGTGCCCAGCGGAACCCCGTGGCAAGAGATTTACCGACAGGAGACGGACCAGCTGGGGAACGGTATGGTGCTGCGTAAGGCTGTCAAGTACCAGCGATTGGCACAGCAGGCAGAGGGACCTCGACATAATCATTAACCGTATTCATGGACCTATCTTCTCCATACTACACCTATCCTAATTTACCCCCCGATCCACGTAGGCCGATAAACACGTACTCGGGTGGGCCCCGGAAAGTCATTACCCGGCTGTCTCCGCCGTCTCCTCGGTCCGAGCGCAGCAACGCGGGGATGTTTATCTGCCGTGCCCTGCCTCCCTCTTCTCCACACCCCCAACAACCACCACCATCACCATCACCATCATCACAATGACCAAGCGCATCATCGTAACCGGCGGCTCCGGCACCGCCGGCCAACACATAATCACCTACCTCCTCTCCCAAGGCCACGACATCCTAAACATCGACCTAGCACCCCTCCCAAACCCCGCTCTAGCCTCCCAAGTCCACACCCTCCGCGCGGACCTCACCTCCAGTGGCCAAACCTACAACGCGCTCACCTCACACTTCCACCTCACCGAACCCTTCCGCGAACCCCTCCACCAACTCCCCGACGCGGTGATCCACCTCGCCGGCCACGCCCGCAACATGATCGTCCCAGACAACGAAACCTTCCGCGTCAACGCCCTATCCATGTACAACATCATCGAAGCCAGCTGCCGACTAGGAATCAAAAAGCTCATTCTCGCCAGCTCCATCACCGTCTACGGGGTCAGTTTCGCTGAAGGCGATATCGATTTCCCTTCCTTTCCCGTCACCGAAGAAGTAGATGCGAACCCCATGGATACGTACGCTATTTCTAAGCTATGCGGGGAGCGTATAGCGAGGGGCTTTGCTCGACGGTTTGGTGCGGATATCTATGTTCTTCGTCTGGGGAGGGTCATTGAACCGCATGAGTACATGGGTCCCATGTTTCGGTCTTATGTTCGGGAGCCGGAGAAGTGGCGCGTGCATGGCTGGTCGTATATTGATGTTAGGGATCTAGGGCAGATTTGTCATTTGGCGGTGGGGAAGGATGGGTTGGGGTTTCAGATCTTTAATGTCGTTAATGATACTATTACGAATGAGGAGGAGACGGGGGTGTTTTTGAGGAGGGTTTGTCCCGATACTCCTGTGACGAGGGAGATGGGGGTTAGGGAGGCCCCGATTTGTAATTTGAAGGTTAGGAGGTTGTTGGGGTTTAGGGAGGGGTTTGATTGGAGGATGTTTTATGAGGAGTAGGGGATGCCTTTTTCTTGCGTTACCTATAGCTCCCCTTGCGAGAATACGTTCTTCTCGGACCATGATGGAGGATATAGATAGCCGCTGAACATCTCGGGGGTTGGCGGGGGGGGGGGGGGATATTGACTAACACCTCATTCTGATAGATTGTCCTTTCTTCAGGCATAGCCACACATGTAATGAAAGTATGACGCTTGAACCTGTTGCCGAATTCATTTGTATATAGTTGTACTATGATGGACTATAAATTGAGTCAGTTTAATGGATATATGTTATTTACTGGGACTGGTACGGGCTTTTGGGCGCCTTATCCTATTGAGTACTAGTACGTTGAATGATTAGGTCAAACGAATCATATTTTATTTATGACTGTAGTATGTCAGTTATAAAGGACCTCGGCTGATAAAAGTAGCCAATTTCTAGAATACTATATTCCGGAAGAGTGAAAACCATGCTAAACCTTCTGGGTCTACAATTAATTCCCATGTGGGAAACAGCATATACGAGTTCCAACCATTCATTAACTATCTATCCAAGATTAATTATT
Source organism: Aspergillus sclerotioniger CBS 115572 (assembly GCF_003184525.1). Taxonomy (NCBI): domain Eukaryota; kingdom Fungi; phylum Ascomycota; class Eurotiomycetes; order Eurotiales; family Aspergillaceae; genus Aspergillus; species Aspergillus sclerotioniger. The sequence continues at coordinate 174,365 of NW_020291010.1, read as the reverse complement.
AACATAATTTCCCAACTAGACCAAAAGAGATACCTCTTAGGTTAGTGGAACAATTCCAAGGTGAATAGTTCCAACAATAATTACATAGACCACAGTTATTATATATACCTCTCACACGAGCCCCCCACCCCCTTCCCCATGATGATAAGATCTATCTCCAAATCATCTAAACGGCATCCCCGGCCCCAAACACCCATCAGCGCGTTCAAAATACCAATGATGTGCATCGACATCCAATAAATTCGGCAGACCCAAAACCCCGTATTCCCCTTCGGATCATCCCCATCCCGATAAACCACCACCTCACTCGTCGAAACCGACGCATTCCCCTTGGCCGTGATATGAATCTCCGGACTAACATGCGCATACCCCATCAATTGCAGCGGAAGATTCGGCACGGGATCATCCGTATGTGTAAACCGATAATTGCCCCCCAGGTTCTGATCCGTGATATACTTGGCTAATGTCGGGTTTGCTACGCGCGGCGAGGCATACGCGTAGAGATTCGCCTTGTGACCATCGTGTCGGAGGTCCGCGGCTGCGAGAGTGGCGATTGCGGCGCCGAGACTGTGCCCGACGACTACGAGCTCGTATTCGGGGTATTTGGCGAGTGTGGGGACGAGGATTGAGGTGATGTTGTCGCGGACGTTGGTCCAGGAACTCCAGAAGCCGAGCTCGGCTTGGCAGCCGGTGCAGAGTTTGGGGTCCGTGTAGAGGAAGGTTGCGTCTGCGATCCAGTTGCGGATGGAGTAGGAGCCCCGGAAGGAGAGGATGATGGCTTGGTTGGTGGTGTCGAGGGCGAGGAAGCCGGATGTGTCGGTGGAGGTGGTGCTAGATGCAGTTATTAGGGGACTGGGGTGGGATGATTGGGGAAGGGGGGCGGGGGGGAGTACTTGGAGAAGTCGAAGAGGATGGTTGCGTCGGCGGCTTCGACTTGCGGGCAGTTCCCGGCCCAGCAGGTTAGCTTGTGCCCGGATTTGGAGACATAGTTGGGTTCGCAGTAGGCAGCGGCGGCGTATTGGACCCAGAAGCTGTAGCTGTCTAGTTGTTGGGTGGTGATGTCTGGGGTGGGTTAGTAGGGGGGAAGTGGTATGGGGATGGGCGGGGTACCTCGTGTCTGGAGGGATGGGAGGGCATTGCAGGATGCAATGGCAGATATGGCCACCAGCATGGACTTGAGAAGATACATTCTGGTGGAGGGCAGATGCTCAATTGAATCATGATGGGGGGAGCTGGGATACTTATTAGAGATCTGGTGGGCATTGGACAGAGCTAAGATGGGCCTAATCATACCAAGAAATACTCTAGTGATCTTCTCAATTTCCAATTGGCCAACTCAAGAATGGACTCGAATACTGCCGAGGCTCGGTGAGATCGCCTCCCCCTTGGTGGGGATCAGATGAAACCATGCCGCGTCGGAGTGTTGACCAAGTGTTCACTAGTTCTTCGATTTAGATCGGTCGATCCCCCGTAAACCATGGATTGGGAAAGTCAGGGGTAGCGGGTCTGTTGAAGACCCCTAAGATTAGGACTCGGTTCATGCACAAAGTTTAAAATGTGGAGATGGTTCATGCGGTTCCTGAATCCACAACCCCAGCAATGGCATCATACAATCCAAATTCAGGCACCGGCCACGTGTATTTCGCTCTGACAACCCGTCACAGGAACTTACGGTTGGTAGAGTTCCAACGTCCGTTGATGTAAGCGGACATTGAACGATGTGCGGATTGGACTCATTGAACAGCTGGACAGCGGTCCCACTCGTTGCTAGGGTGAAACGGTAGGCCGAAAATGTGGCCATCAAGGTTGGCCAGCAGGATAATGCACTTCGGATTTCCACGATATGCATGAAACTGTGCATGCCCTCGTCGTTTTGTCGGTAGTGACTCGAATATATATGCAGTGGTGAGGAGTCCGATTGCCCGTATGTTTCCGCTTTGCCCTAAGTCGATGTGATCAGCCGGCAGTCAGCAGAGCGACAGACCTCGGCACGATTTATGCCACCCTTCGCTCGGAGGATTAAACAACTGTTTTTGTGCAGAGATCTGATATGCACTAGACAGCGATGGATGTATGTATTGATCTGTGTCTTCAGATATGTCAGTGACGCTGCAGGTCACCGACCTTGCGCACCACTCTGGAGGAACATGTAGTCAGCCAGGTAAATGTAAGGAAGGCCCTATATTTCTATCATGGTGTCTTTTCTGGGAACATTTAACTGACACATGCTAGTCCAATGAAAATTCAGGGCCTCGGAGCCAGATCATCAAATCTTCAAACAATAGGTTGCTAGCTACTCTTACTAACAGTCTTCTGAAGACGCGTCTCTAGGGAAAGTGAGAGGTGTAATAATCCGTTAGATATTCTCAGGTGGAAGGTTCAGTTTGGCAGATGACATCGAGGAAACTGCATGCCGTGCCCCTTCTAAGTAAGAGAGCTCACTAACAGAAATAATCGATTACTGCCCACGATGCAACGCAGGGTCTCAAGAGCATAGTTAAGCCAGCCTGATATCACTCCCTTATACTATCATCTCCCATATCCCCGAGAAGAGCGCACAATCCCGAATCAAACCACCATCTCACCCCTCACTATTTCCCACCACTCGAAGCAGTCACATCCCCACCACCGCCCCAACCCCCTCCTCTTCTTCCTCCTCCTCCTCCTCCTCATCACAAAGACACTGATCCCCCTTAAGCTCATATTCCAAAACCTCAGCCGGAATCTGCTCATATGTCCCACCCTCATCAAAGACCTCCTCCAGCTTATCGGTAATATCCTTGGGAACTCCATCTCGATTAATCGGGAACCGATGCCCATCAATCGAAATCAAGTCCGGTAGTACAGTAGGCATCGGCGGAGCCGGTTTTCCAACTAAAGTCTTCGCTATTTCGTCCATCTTTTGTAGAGTAAGCTGAGCGCGCGCGGGCTGTTTATCTCGGCCGGAAGAGGACATGTTCGGGATGAAGGAGTGGAGGATGCGAGCTAAAATCTCATCGGTGATGCTTGTTTTCAGTGGGTAGGTGCAGAGGCACTAGTCGCCTTTTATAAGGCTGAGTGGCGGGGAGTCCGCGTCATCTGCGTGCGTGGTCGAGATAAGCACGGGGGGTGGTGCCAATGGGAGAACGCATGATGCTGACCGATTATATTGGGCGTTGCAGTTGGATTCTGGTAGGGTAGGATGGTCGAAACCGGTGATTTGTTAGTTGAGCACTAAAGTGATGTGTAAGCGGAAGGCTTGAGGCCCGGGCTATTAGGGTCGGTAGGGATGGGAATAGGCAACAGTTATCTCTGCCATGCGGCTGTGATCATGTATTAGCTCCTCTCACGGAGTCCGACGGATTGGTAAATAGGAATAGGAGATAGACGTGTAAGGAGTCATTTTGAACTGGAAAATGCTAGCCAGGAACAAGTCTATAAGAGTCGCCGTTCGGCGCCCCTTTCATGATCATAACCATCAATCAAAGCCATCAATCAAAGCCATCAATCAAAGCCATCAATCAAAGCCATCATTCAAAGCCATCAATCAAACCATTCTCTGATAATCACTCACTCACCTCTTATCCAAAATGCATATTTTTGACTCCATCCCCTGGTCAACCCTCCTACCCTCCATCCTGATGCTTTCGACCACCGTCGAAGGAGTCGCTATCCGACACCACAAGAAACATAGTTGCAGCGGCAACATCTTCGTGCAATGCTCTAGCATTGCATCCTACACTTGCTGCGGCTCCTCAAGAGCCCTGGAGTCCACCCGTTTCCTTGGGCTCGGAGATACCTACTTGGGGTCCGTCTGCACCAAGAAGAAATCCGCCGACTGTGGCACTGTTGTGAAGTCTTCGACAGGAAGCAGACTGTGCTTGAGTCATAAGAATATCAAGGGAGCGTTCTGGCTGGATTGTACTCGGTGTTCGAAACGTGGGGTTGTCATTGATGGTGATGACGACTCGGATTCTACGAGTGACTATGCCGACTTTAATGTCACGGATGTGGTGGAGCCTGATCTTATTGGGTTCAATGGATATACTTTCCATATTAACTACAATGTTCCTCAGAATGTTACTGATGCATTTGAGGCGCTCGCTGAGGAAGATGCTTCTGTGGAGGAGTTTCCAGATTATTTGTGGGATTATTATGCTGGTATGGTGGATGATGAGGAGTAATCTGTTGTAGCACTGGGGATAGGAATAGGGGGGAGGCAATGTTGGAATCATGTGTTGCTACATCGTGTATATTGATTGTACCCAGTAATTCTATTAGTTGGATGGTCATAGAATACTCGCCTGCGCGAGGATAAAGAAATGTTGAGCGTCTGATGAGTGAGAGCCATCGAATCACTTTATTGTGTATTTTAAAACATACTTCACAGATCTTTTCTTACTACTAAAGCAAATATACGAAGAAAAGCGATTATTTATCAAGAGTATTCTTTGAGGTTTCCTACGCCCTGGAACGATGGTCGTCTTTAAACGCCTTCACAACTTCGGCACCTCCTCGCTGCCCGGACCGAACAGCCCCTTCCATATATCCAGGCCACACCAAGGAAGTTTCGGTTCCGACGAAGTGGACTCTCCCGAATGGCTCAGCTAGGCTGTTCCCAGCTGAGACCATTCCACCAGGCCTCATGACTGGACAAGGGGCCCCCAGGAAGAAAGGCTGTTTGCTCCACTCCATCTCCAGAACATTTGCCGGCTCGGGGATACTCTCCACAAATTCAGCAAAGCACTGACAAAATGCCTTCCAGACCTGGGCTTGCCGATCTGGTTTAGACAGCTTCGACCATGTCTGCCCGCGGCTTCCGACAATAAAGCAAGTGATAGACCACTGGTCATCCGCGGGAATACTAGTGTCCCGAGTGAAGGTAATTGGGCCATTCGCACAGTTTAGGATACCAGTAAATCCAGCATTACGCCACCATGGCTCTGAGAAGACGAAAATCATCTTGCTGTAGTATCCCATCACGGTGTCGCGACTAAGAGTGTGCTTTGCCTCTGGTAGTGGTGGACTGAAAGAGATGCTCCGGTACAAGGTAGTGGGCACAGACACGATGACTCGTCGGCAGTGGAAAGTAGGACGACCGAGAGTCTGAACCACACAGATACCATCAGAGCGAGATTGGTCGATTGAAGTGACCGGTGTGTCTAAGAAGAGAGCCTCTGGGTCAAGCTCCTTCGCCATGTTCAGAGAAATAGTTTGAGTGCCTATATGATTAGCCAAGCGCATCGTGATAAATGTATCCGACAATTGTCATCTTACCTTGCCTTGTCCGCAAGTATTGTCCACCATCTTTCCCGTCCGAAAGCATATTGTCAACCCCACAACCGCACTTGAAGTAATACAGCATATACAAAGCACTGAGTTCGTTGCTGTCCACTCCAAGAAGCGCCGCAGAGATTGCGTCTGCAAAATCCGCCGCATGCTGAGATCCTGTCCGACTAATGCAGAAGTCCCGGAATGTCTGTCTGTCAATCCTTTCGGCTTCAGCGGAGCTGGCAGGACTATGTAGATCGATGTGCGAGGATTCCTCTCGAAAAATCTCGATAAGTTGCTGTGGAAGACCTGTCTAATAAAAGAACCGAGTTATTAGTCCCGGCTACTAGTGAAGGTTGAAGGGAGGGTCACCTACTGGGGTCTGGCCATAAGGTATCTTGCGAGCCACGCCGTCTGTCAATAGGAGGATGTCATCTCCACGAGTATACTGGATCTCGCCCTCCAGGTTATATCGCTGGTGGAGTTTGAAGATCTCGTTCTGATTGGTGTCGTTGATCCAGGCCCCTCCCAGATCATTCACTCCATTCTCACAGGACTGTACCGACAATGTCTTTCCGCCCACTCGATTGGTAGCTTCTAAGACACATACACTGAACCCTGCGGCCCGAATTGAATGAGCAGCTTGGAGACCACTGAGCCCGGCACCCACCACCACCACATCGTAGACCTTTGTAGCTTCGAAGGCGGTCATTTTAATATGTCGAGGATGGAAAGGTGGCAGATGAAGTATCTTGAGTCCTGACATCAGATCACTGGCAGCCAAGCTATTTATAACCGGTTTGTGGAGGTGCGGTGGGGCCATTCAAAACAACCGGAGTGGCTGGGTGCTTATCGCCCCTTATCAACCCCGCAGCCATACTTACCATCTCGACCACCAGGTGAGAAAAACCTCAACTTCAGAATAGTTCATATAGTGACTTTAACATATACAAAAGATCGACTTCTATATCGATAATTATGGCAAAATATATTGATGCCAACAAGAGTTTATCCAGGGGAAAAAAGGGGGGGGGGGGAGAAAGGAAAAGAAGCACGCGGTACTGTCCAGAGAGCGGAACAGATGGTAAACCAAGAGCAGCAAGTCTATATATGAGTACAATAAGAGATTGAACTGTTGGGGAATTGTAGCCCAACCATGCCATCTTAGGTCTTGGAAAGACCCAAGGCAATTTATCGCAGCCAGCGATAGATACCTACCGACAATCTTCATTGCTTTGTCGAGCCCCGGGAAGTCAATTTGGACAACCGGCGGAAAACAGAAGCTGTGGAGCCGCTTCGGACTCGCACAAACCAATACAAGAACAATGCAGCAAACACGTTAAAAGCAATGTAGGCCCACATAAGACCGAAGTTGCGCCAACGTTCGCTATATGAGGCAGACAGCTCCTCGAGATACACGTTCGAGTTGGTCATCTCGCAGTATTCACAGTTAGCAGTAGCCTGGGGGTTATAGACTGCACCTCCAGCGATTTGCATGTATGAGGCAAGATAACTGGCGCAAGTCTCGTTGCTCGGAGGTTGAATGACAATGAGCTCCAAATCCGAGCACTCAACCTCGGCATTCCCTAATCCAGTAGAAAGCATGCCGCTGACGAGATACGTCATAGGCGACACTCGGTACATGAAGATCCAGAACCCCGGGAGGCTTGCCGGACTGGCCATAACACTGTGCAGAAGTTAGAAGGCGACTCATGATTCATGGAATATATGACCTAACTTACCCGCAGAAGATGAGACTCATCGAGAAGAGCAACAGAGCGAGGGTGGCCCCAACTTCAGCTGTTGCCACACCCGCGACAACCATTATGGTGAATGTGCCACAATGCATCATGAAAGACCAAATAAGTAGAAACATGAGACCGCTTCTTTCGGTCACTGCATGAGTCTCCTCGGCATTGCGGTACATCCCGATGATGTAGTAGAAAGGAAGGTATATCAACACAGCCGCAAGAGAATTCCAGGGAATGTCGACTATGATGTTGGCCATCATGAACGCAGACCAGGCATATGTTTTAGCTGGCCGCTCGCGAACCTCATATAGATCACGCTGTTTGATAAAATTGGGCATGGTCTGATAGGCGAGAAATGCGAAAATGACGAGCAACATGAAAATGGCAAATGTTTGGTGCTGGAGCCCAAGGACGGTTACCTTTGTATTCAAGAATGAAAGACCAATAAATAGGGCCTGTATGGCTAGTTAGAAGAGAATTTTGGAGTCAGTGGTTGAGGCTCTTTGCATGAACTTACCGCTCCAAAGCACAGTATCAGCTTAGCATAGATGTATGAAGGAGAGCGCCAATACTGTTCAAAGACACGCTTCGTACACAGCCACAGTTGGATGTGAAACGGAGCCGCGTATTGCTGCGATGAGCCAGTGCCTTGGTCGGGTCCCGGAGATCCAGGCCTCTCCAGCCGTTCCAGCTCCTTCCGAGTTGCTCGAAATTCAGGACTGTCTTTCCACGTTGCAGGCCAGTCACATACTGGTGCACTCCCCGGGGCAGCACCGATGACCTCCAACATCCATTCAGCAGGATTCTCCTCTTTTGCGCAAGGCCGAGCGCCGTGCCTTTCGAAATAGCCGGTCAGGGTCTCCGAGTTCTCCCCGATGGGTCCAAAATAGACTGTACGACCGCCTTTAGCCAGCAGGAGTAGCCGATCGAATTGCTGGAAGAGGATTGCCGACGGCTGATGGATTGTACACAGAATGGCCTGTCCATGGTCGGACAGCTTGCGCAGAAGCAAGGAGATAGACCACGCTGTCTGACTGTCCAAACCCGATGTTGGTTCGTCGAGAAATAGTAGCAAATCTGGCTTCGCAGCAAGTTCAACACCAATAGTCAACCGCTTCCGTTGTTCCACATTGAGACCCTCTCCAGGAATGCCAACCACGGCCTCAGCATACGGTCGCATTTCCAATAGATCAATGACCTCCTCGACGTATTGTAGCTTTTCCGCCTTGCTTACCGAGGCCGGCTGTCTTAGGAGAGCGCTGAACCTAAGTGCTTCTCGGATTGTGCTTGTCTCCAAATGCACGTCTTGCTGCTGGACATAACCCACCCTCCGCTGAAAAGAAGGGTCCCGTGGACTGCCATTAACACAGACAGTACCTGAGACAACGCCGACTTTGACCCTGCTTGCTAAAAGGTCCAAGAGTGTGGTTTTCCCAGCGCCTGAAGACCCCTATTAAAATGATGTAGTTAGAATCGACGCCATTAATTTGAAAGTGGGCATACTTACCATCAATGCGGTAAGAGTGCCAGGGGTCACCCATCCATCGATATTATCGGCAATCCGTCGCATTTGTCCCTTAATAGGCACATCGTAGCATACATCTCTCCAATGTAACGTGTTAGATTCGAACTGAAAGTTGATGGTCTTTTCTGAGCCCCCTTTCAGATCCATGGAATGTTGATTCATCTTTTCAGCGCTGCATTCCTCATCAGCCGTATGATTTCTGCTGTCGAGAGCCACCTTGTGCCTGCGCTGGAATACCAATACTTCGCCCTTGGAATAGTTGAACACGAGAAACTCGGCAATTATAAGGTACGTCGTCATGAAAAAGATAACGAAGGCGATAAGGATACCCAGATTCCTGTCATCATGCATCAGCAAACCACCACTCCTCCGAGACTGCATTTAGACAAACCTCCAGGTATGGGAGTAGTAATAGCCATAGTTCGCCTCAACGTACGCATCTCCACTCACCAGGCTCGAGACGGCGGAAGCGCCTGCCACAGAGCAAGTTCTTTCTGTACTGGAGATATTCTCATACCCTGGACCGGATGGGACGAAGCTAGCACACTCGAATTCGCGATGATGAAACTCGTTTGCAACCAACGTTTCGTACGAGTATGCGATCGGGTTTATGTAGTTGAGCCAACGCAACCACACCTGCATATTGCGAGTAGGCAACACGAACCCCGTATAGACCACCAGGCCAATAACACCCAGTGCGATAGGGGTGAGAGCCTGTGCGATTGTACGCGTCAATTGCGCAATGGTGCGGAAAATCATCGACATGGTCAAGGTCGACAGGAATGCGAACAGCAGGTATATTACCACATGGCCGGATTCACGTCGCAGATTAGACATGTAGTACAGCGGCAGATTGAATGACAGCGTAGAAAGAACCTTGCATGGGAGGTCACATATCATGGACGCCACTGCTTCCGACATCGGATGGTAGAAGGCGTAAGATGCGTGCTTTTCGACTATGGGTCGTTGGGCGTACAACGCTAATATCTAATTCAGTGTCAGCATAGTCATAGAAATCCAATGGGGAACGCCTACTTCTAAAGCACTGTTCAGTGCGTTGAAGAGCAAGGCAAAAAATAGAAGAGTACATCGATCGGTAAAGCTGGCACTTGAGTCCGAGAGATGGTAGAAAACGCTGCCCAGAATGAGGGAGAGAATAAAATTGCCAAGAACAGTAACAATCAAAAAGGACGTATCCCCAAGGATCCTGCGATAGCCCCGTTGGATACACAAGGCAATTTGTTGCGGGACGGAGATCGTGTAGGGTGAGTTGGCGGTCCTGCAATTTATCAGTATTATCACTCTGCATCGCCAAGTAAAACGGCTTACATCAATGAAGATTGTTCGGCGTCTCTAGAGAGTTCGAACTTCTCCAACATAGACCCTCCCAGCGGATGCTCGTTTTCGAAGAGAGATATTTCCTTTAAAAGTTCACTCCTCAATCGGCTCTCCTTCCAGCACTTTGCAAACTCGTCCGGGGTACGAGGTACACGAGACTCAAAACCCGGTCGGATCACCCTCTCGACGGGGTTGGTGAGGGATGTGAGAAAGTCTGCTGTAGTTTGTCGTTCGGGACATTGGTAGCCCAGTTCAGTAAAGAATGATTTCGCTTGATCGACAGGGCCAAAGTAAATTTGTCGGCCCTCGTATAGCAATGCTACCTTATCAAAGACCTGTAGATGGCATATTGGTCAGCAACAGCGAAAAGGAAGGAGAGTGGATAACGAACATCATACGCCTGTTGTGACGCCTGGTATAGAGCTAGAGCCGCCGCAGTCCCAGCCATGTTGACGGAGAGTCTCACTGTGCGCACAAACTCCAATGCTGTAGCGCTATCGAGACCACGAGTGCTATTATCCCAGCACTGTATACAGCTTTGGGTGAGAGCTAATTCAGCAATGCTGACTCGCTTTCTCTCGCCGCCACTCACCCCGCGAATAAAGTCATCCCCCACCTTTGTGTTAACCGTATGGGAGATTCCAAACACGGCCATGACCACGTCACGCAGATGAGTTGCGTAGGTTTCACGAGAGACTCCCGGCAGTCGGTTGCGGGGAGTTTTAGCTAGGGCCGCATATAAAAGGGTCTGCCCGACTGTCAGATGAGGGAAGTGTACGTCCGTTTCCGCTTGGTAGGTTGCATCGCCGCGAAATTTCCGGTGCATTATGTCCCAAGGGATACCTAGTTGAATGGAGAAGAAATGGGGCGGATCATCAGTTTGGGTTGCTGCGCCGGTTCATCTGGTAGTTCCCACCTTGATAATTGAATTCTGTCGAATCATCCAAGGACAACCCTTTGGTTTGGCCAGCAATTGTCTTCAACAATGTGGACACTCCACTAATCAGATTTCGCACCAGTTAGTAAGAATGGTGAAATCGAGAAATCCGTCTCTTACCTGCCAGGCCTTCCCAGGACAAGGAGCATTTCTCCGCTGCGCAAGAGCCCGTCATGATCCTTCAAGATCTGAAGCTTGCGGTCACCTCGGTTGATCAAACCACCCACCAGATCGGTCACTTGCAGGACTGCATTCAAAAAATCTTTTTGATAGGCGGTTGAACGGCCATACCCGTGCACGCTGAGATTCCGGAATGAGACGCCTGCCGTACGCTGTGGAAACCTGTGAGGGTCTTGCGCAGTCAATTGGAGAACCGCTTTTGCCCAATGTCTAGCGTTGAATTTTGAGGAATTGGGATCTAGACTCGGATCGTCGCAGTTGAGGAAAGGATTTGGTGGATCGTGCCATCTCGTTGAGTCTGCCGTGAGACGTCTTGCTAGATTCATGATCTCACGCTGATCTTCAACTGATATGTCTGGCGAATCTACTTTCCCCCTAATGCTGCCTGGCTTACCGCCAGAACTGACCGACTCAGCAATAGTGGCGTCTTCCATCGTATCAAACATTGAAATGATTCCACCCAAGTAAAGATACCAAAGTATGAAAACTATTTCATTGTATGGCAGATTAACGGTCGAGCCCTGGCGTGACGAGCAACCTCTTTTTCACTGATGGCAAGGAGAGCGATGATGTAGTCTGATAGAAATTCCATCTTGGTTTTTTGGGGGTCCTACCACCCCTCTGCATTGTGATGATTTCCGACACCATTGGTGTAGCTTGTTCGGCGCCGAAGGCAGTGGGGAAGAGAGCTGCCTCGGCGCCGGAAGCACGGTCGCGTCGGAACCATCGGCGACGAAGGAATCCTGTCCTGCCCCACGGACCTTTCTTCTTTCCCTTTCTCTCTTTTCATAGCTTGTCAGCACCGTTGAAGGAGAAATTATGTCGGCAGAGACCCAGGGCTCCGAGCCGCTCCACAAAGCATGCGACGCGTGCAGGGCCAGGAAAACACGATGCAGTGAGTCGATCGAGTCGATTCGATCATCGGAAGGAAGCCAGGCGGGCGTGACTAATCTCTGACTAACTTTCCTCTGCGTGCGCCAGAATTATCAGGCAGTACGGATGCCTGCGACTTCTGCCTGGTATGTCAGGCCTCCACGTCTGCACTCGAAATGATGTTGATGATATTCATGATAATGGCGCCAGTCCCAGTCTCGTCCCTGTTCCTTCACTCCCGTCAAGCGACCCAGAAAACGCAAATACGACTCATCAGGCATAACCAATTCTAACTCCCACCGGATGTGCCGGGACTAATCTCTCCCCCTAGTCTTGACCCCCCTGACCCCGGTATACCAGACCATCCGTGAGCTTCCGGGACCGCAACCAGGCTCCGAACATGCTGCCTATCATCCCACTCAGCCGTCAACCCTGTATATCGACTCTTTGCTTGCCAATCGCCAAGCCTCTCGTCGACACGGAGGTGCCAGCCATCCAGACCAGGTATTGTCTTCTCCAGCTGCCCGCCGCACCCTTGAAACTAACAATGGACATGCAGCTGACCACGATCTTTGGTCCTAATCCAAACATCTCATTCTTCCCTGCGAAAAGAGTTCGAGCTATCAGCGATAGATTAGGTCATAGCCGGCTCGATCAGCTGCTGGACGAAATCCGCGCGGTGGTTGCAACCAAGGTCAAGAACACTTGTGCCATCCCCCAAACATATTCCCAGCGGCATCGGGATGCAGGACGAAATAATGACCTCCCTAGTACAGACATCATTGCGGGACACATTGCCGGTATTCACAAGTTCTCCATGTCCCATCTCCCACATGCTAATGATCCGGTGCTCTGTTATGCAGCGTACTTTGATACTGTGCATCCGATTTATCCATTCCTTTGTCCAGACACGTTCCGTGAGAGGACCTTAGGGCACAACCTCACTCAGTCGCTCATTGCGGATAAAAGCTGGGCAGCGCTGTTTTACGCCATCGTGGCCATTGGCTGTCAGAATAACGATGGGGGAAGCTTTGAGGCTGGCGTAGGAGAAGCCTGGTCGTATTTCGAGCGGTCATTGTCATACTTTCAAGAGCTTCTCTTTGGCAGAGGCTCGTTAACTGCAGTCCAAGTGTGTTATTTGCCTTCCACCATTTAGTAATGCAAGCTAATCTAATATCAGGCACTGATGGCTATGGTACGTACACGTTGTCAATCAGAAGGAACACAACTAAATCTTTGTGCAGGCAATCTTCTCATCAACTGTCTCGGCCTTCCAGTTCGAACCCTTGATGTTATCGGAGGCGGCTATTATGGCGCAGGGATTAGGGTATCATCGCTCAAACAGTCCGCAGGAGGGTCCCTGCCGTCGCACGTTCTGGGTCCTCTATTTCATGGAGAAGACTTCCTGCTTTGCGACTGGCAAGACTTCGGTGTGATAATCCATTCTCGCACCTCCTTTACCTTTATACTAACATCCCATGTGCCAGGTTCTGGAAGATGCCAATATAAGCTGTGCCATTCCTGATGTGCCAGAGTCCACCTTTCACGACTATGACTGGTTCTTCAACTTTGTCAAATACGCCCGTCTTGTCTCCAAGATTCGCCAGTCGCTCTTCACAATCAGCTCCGTGAGTCAACCACTATCCAGCTATAACTCCGTGGTAGAGAGCCTACGCATGGAACTAGAAACCTGGCGCTTGACCGCTCCGCCCCGATTCCGACCAGGTGAAACACTAAAGACTCGCCTGCTACGAGAGACTCTCGCGGTCCAAGTTGCATTGATTACCCATTTTCTCTATCTCAACGCCCTGCTTACACTATCATGGACTGTTCTACATCACGGTGCTGTCCGCCTGGGTACCACACAACAGGAGGTTATGAAGCGAGAATTGATGCGAACTGCCAGAAGCGTACTAGAACTGACGGTTTTCATTGAGGTCGCGCCCTCTACTCCGGTCTGGTAAGTCTCTACGCCATGCTCCTACTTCCATTTGCCATCGTATTAATTACGTCTAACGCTGGCCAAACAAATGACCATTCCAGGATCCTCGCCGTCCTCCCCCTTTCATCACTAATGATCCTCTTCGACCTCGTTGTCCACAACGCCAACCACCCCGAGACCGGTCTCAGCTTGGCCCTTCTCGACATAGCCGGTGGCCACTTCAGCAGACTAGAGTACGCCAGCAATGGGGCTCTACCGGGGTCTTTAGTCGCCGAATTCGCACATCTCGCCCGACAGTACGTATCCGAAACTCGCAAATCCAAGTCCAGGGACTGTAGCGAGGCCGGTCCGCCTCAAGCTCCTGTTGAAGCATCCCCGTCTGTGCCCCAAGCAATGCGACCTACAACGACGACAGCAGCAACCACCACTAGCCAACTGCAAAACGCCGTGTCGGCATTGCCCCAGGGACCCGTTAATGATCTTCCCATTGACATGCAGCCGTGGAGTCCGGCATCGCTGGATCGGAATGAATCCCTGTTCCTTCCTTATATTGATGATCCGAGTTATTATTTTGGGGACTTACAGTTGCTGGGAATAGATGTGAGGGATCTTTTTGATCATCCGTATCAACTTCCGGGGAGTGATCAGTAGATGAATACCTCGTTGGACAACGAATACATCTAACTGAGTATATATTTGAATCCCCGCTTCTGCTGTCACCGTGTTTCTCTCTCTCGGTATCTAGTTGCCGGCGCAAACCCCGATCTTTGGTAGAAAGGACTCTCTGTCAAAGATTGCGGTGATAAATGACATTGTCTTTTGGTGAAAAGGTTATATTACATAGTCTAGATTATGAAAACGGGCTATCGCATTCTCCATTCTTCCCAGAGGTAACCGCCAAATCTATTCCACGATCACTTCAGCCAGCCCTGCGACCCGCCCCATGTCCCCTTAACCATCGAATTGTAATATACCCACGGGAAAAAGTATTTCTTCATATAATAAAACGCCCTCCGCGGAACCGCCTGATCAATACCCAGCATTGCAAAGGTCTCTTTAGGTACTCCACCATACTTAAACTCCGCCAAAAGAACCTTACCATACTGTGTGACGAGCGGACACGAGGTATACCCATCATACCTGCGGCTGGGATCACGACCATCCATCACTCGCAAGAGATTCTGCACCAGCACCGGCGCCTGTGCAGCAACCGCAGCCATGGTCTTCGATGTCGGGAGACTGGACGCATCACCCGCCGACCAAACATTCGCATACCTCGTATGACGCATTGTAGACTCATCCACGTCCACAAATCCCGCTCCATTCGCAAGCGCACTGTCCTTGACAAAAGAATACGGACCCATCTTCGGAACCACGTGCAACAGATCATAGTGCTTTCTCACTAATTGTTGTCCGTTGGGTTGAGCGAAGACTGCTGTATTTCCGTCGATTTCCACCAGATCGTGCTGGAATAATCCCTCCACGTTGTTCTTCTGTCGTAGCTTTTCCAGTGTGACGCTGTATTTGGGTATACCGAACATGGCAGGCAAGGCTGTAGCAAAGCTGATCTGGATGTCTGACTGAGACTGGTCGACATTATACAGCCCCTTTCTCTTCCAGTGATCCAACGCAAGCCACATAGCTTTCTGCGGGGCCCCGGCACATTTAACCACGCCCGTTGGCTGCGTGAACAACGCAGTCCCCTTACGGAGTTGTTGGATTGTGCGAAACACCTTGTCGCATGTATCGTAGCCGTATATAGACGAGACTAATGAATCTGACGCGGCCAACGCCTCAGGTAGGCCTTTGATCTTGTCATACTGGATTTGGATCCCGGGTACCACGACCAGCTGCTCGTAGGTTACTCGATCTCCGTTGCTCAGAGTGACGGTGTTGTCCTCCGGGGAGAAGGTGCGGACTCCATCGTTATAGAATTTCAGATCGGGGTGGACCAGATCGTGCATCGGTCGTCGTAGCTCCTCTTTGGTCTTTAGACCCCCGCCGACTAATGTCCATCCGGGCTGGTAGTGGTGCCAGGTTGCTGGGTCGACCACGGCGATGTCTTGAGGTGTGAATCGGCCTGAGCGAAGAAGCTGGTGGCTGATGGAGAGTCCGGCTGTGCCGCCGCCTATTACTACCACTTTGTGGTTTTGTCCGGAGGTTACTGGGGCGATGGTGGCGAAGGTTTGGGGTTTCGGGACTGGGTGCGGGTGCGGGTGCGGGCGCAGGGCAGCTGAGGCTGCTTTTTGTATACTGGTGCGGAACATGGGCGGAATGAAGGAAGAGGAAGTAGTTGGTGTCGGGGATGTAGGAATTGTTGGGTTGTAGGGTAGGTATATGGAGGAGTAGGGTTGGCTTTATAAGCGGTGGTGGTGGGATCCGAATCGCCGACTCACGGGATGCCCTAGCTAGATCAATCTCCACAGCTGTGATGCCAGGGATTCTCGAACAAGGACTTGATTTGTTTACTTTACACTAAAATACACTAATGTATACTATTATTAGAATTAGAGATTGGCATCCCGCTATCTGTTCCGTCCAGAGGGTAGGGATTAACTCGCGGCTAGATCCAAATCACACCACTTTAGCCTATCACCACAGCTAGTAAGGGTACCTTATTCGCTCCTTAACATACAACTCGATCTCTATCCTGCCTAACCTGAACACACAATATTTCCATATGACTCATACCCTCCATCTTACGACCATTTCCAGCCGAATATTCCTCGGTGGGTCAGACGCCGACTCACGACCTTCTTCGGCCGAGAGAATATGAAGTAATCGCCGAACCAACATCATCCCCAATACACAAATCCTCACCACTCTACACTTATCAAACCGCTACCAACCAATCCTTTCCATCATGCCATACCCTCCAACCTCTCACCCCCGATGCCTCTCCCTCCTCCCGCCCTCCAAACCCCTTCACCAAAGAAACCCCCCGCCAATGCATCCGCATCCCCCACTCCCTCCACGACAACATCCGCGAAGACATCCTCCTCGAATCCCAACTCCTCCTCCTCTCCTTCGCAATCGGTATCCAAGATGCCGCCGCCTGGCCTACCTACGGCTGCTTCGCCTCCAACCAAACCGGCAACATGCTATTCCTGGCCCTCGGTGGCGCCGGCCTCGCAACCACAGCTGACTACAACTTTCGAAACCTAGGCATGAGTCTGGGTGCCTTCATAGCGGGTGCTCTCGTCATGGGCCAGATCGGCAATTACGTCGGAGTCCGTCAGCGATGGTGGCTGCTCCTTTCCAGCTTCGTTCAGTCAGGGTTGGTATTTTCGGCTGCGGGGGTGAGTGAGCGGGCGAATGCCCTGGTCACGTTGTTCATGTTGGCGTTTGCGTCTGGGGCGCAGGTGGCGATGGGTCGTGCATTAAAGATCACGGATATTACGACTGCTATGGCAACGGCGGCGTATGTGGATGTTGTTATTGATCCGGGGTTACTGAAGGGGAGGAATCGGGGGAGGAATCGGAGGGTGTTGTTTCTTGGGCTGTTGATGGCGGGGTGTTTTGTAGGTGCGGTTTTGGTGAAGGTGGTGGGGGAGAGGGGGACGTTGGTTGTTAGTGGGGGGTGTAAGATTGTGGTGATGGTGGGGTTTTTGTTTAGTAGGAGGGTGGATATGGATTGTTAGATTGGGGGGGTTTGTAGGTGACTAGGGCTCGGTTTGTTGTATGTTGATATCGGGTGTGATTGATCTTTCCCCGGGCGGGTTGTAACTTGATATAAGATAGAGGGATTGAGAGGAGACTGGCTGTATTATAATTCTTTTTTCTGTCATATTATTAATTCTATTGGGTGTTTAGTCTATGTATTGTACTGTGCTCATTCTAATTCATCAGTTGATTTTCGAGTGGGGACGCCATCCTCTCATCAATTGATTAATCGGCGAGGTAGCTGGAAACTCGGTGACCCGTACGTATCCCCCCCCCGTCTGAGGCCCTGTCTATTTTTATCTCTTTTGGTGCAACACCTTATCATAATAAACTAGCATTTAATTATTAATAATACATTCCAACCATACCACAAAGGGGACTGACAGAATATATTTATCAAGTGGAAAGAGGCTAAAGGGGGAAAACAGGAACTCGAGCGGGTCAACGCGCCAGAGAGTCATTGCAAGGTGCTCGCAGGCATTCAAGAAGAGCCTTATCCGGGCCAAGAAGATCTGTAATTTCCAACACAACCCTCATTGGAACTAGTATGGTCGCTTTCAAATCGCGTGGGTTCAGGGGATCTGGTGTTCCAACACCGTGTTGGATGGACTATTTAATTAAGGAACTTCAACACAGGCAACATATGATGAAGAGCTTTACCGCACCTATTCATTTCCTTTGATAACAATCATACGGAGTAATAATGCGACATGGTCACTTCATTCTTCCTCCTACGATATCTGTGAGCAATAATCCAATCGACGACGGGAATTCGGCAACCGCAACTGCTACAGATGGAGCCTCATTCGACATTTGCTCAAGGGAAATTATGAGGCTATGGCACCAAATCGATAGCTTCATGCATCCAGGGCCACTACTAATACCATTAGTCTCGCCGATATAGTGGGGCCCCGGCCATCCTCCGCTGCCATCCATCCGATCATCCGGTTCACAGACGGGGTGGAGTTATAAATGGCCATTTTCCAGATTTACTCTGTTATATCTGTATCGCAGGAATTCAAAATGGACTCCACCGGGCATAGTAACGGATTAAAAAGGGTCCCGGAGTGGGAAGATGATCCCGCCAACGCGCAGAACTGGAGTGTGCGGAAGAAGATCTACAACACGGCGGTGCCGTCCATCCTGTGTCTTCTCATGTAAGTGTGCAATCATCACGAGAAGTGGAACATCCAGCTAAACCCAGCTATTTTGTATTCTCACAGATCATTCGCACTTGCTATCTACTCCCCCTCTCACAGCCATGTTCAAACCGCCTTCCACACCTCCACCACCAAGTCTCTTCTCCCGTTCACAATGTACGTCTACGGACTGGCGTTCGGGCCCATGATCGCCGCTCCCATCAGCGAGACCTATGGTAGGCGCCTTATCTACCTCGTGATGACCCCCCTGGCCATGTTGTTCATTCTCGGAGCCGGGTTCAGCCAAAACCTGGCCAGTCTCGCAGTATGCCGCCTGCTGGCGGGCATGTTCATCTCCGCTCCCCTGGCCGTCGGGGCAGGCACAATCATGGACATGTGGAGTGGACCAGCAACCGGTGGCGGCGTGACCATCCTCATGACCATTGCCTTTATGGGGCCAGCTTTCGGATCGTTGGTCGGTGGCTGGGTGGCCGAGTACAAGGGCTGGCGCTGGTCGCAGTGGACGACGCTGTTCCTGGGAGCCGCCTGTTGGGTCTTCAGCCTGGGTGCACAGGAGACATATTCTCGCCCGATCCTCCGCCGTCGTGCTGCTAAATTAGGGCTGCCTGTCCCTCCCAGTCCAATCCCGCGTGGCCTGGCCGGCATCCGGATGATGCTCACAGTCACTTTAGCACGGCCGGTCTATATGCTTCTGACCGAGCCCATTGTGGCTTTGTGCTCACTTTACTCATCGCTCAACTTTTCCGTTCTCTTCTGTTTCCTCGCTTGTGTACCCCTCGTCTATACAGACATCTACGACTTCACCCCGGGTCAATGTGGCCTGGTCTTTATCTCGCTGGCCCTTGGGTGCGTCCTCGGCTGCCTCGGACTCCTCATGACAGACCAGTATACCATGTCTTTGCACCGACGACGCCACCCTGAAGGGAACACCCCTCCGCCACCCGAGCAAGTCTTGTGGGCAGCCATGCTGGCCAGCCCGGTCATGCCAGCCGCATTATTCTGGTTTGCGTGGACATCGACTTGCCATGTCCACTGGATGAGCAGCATAGTCGCCATCGGGTTTTTTGGCTGTTCTAATATAATGATTTTTGTGTGTGACCTGCCCTGAATGTTCTTCTGTCACATTCGGCTAATCGTGAATTGACACAGGTGTCGACCGTACTTTACTTGACGCGAGTTTACGGAGCCACATCTGGCGCTTCTGCATTGGCCGCCAATGGTCTGCTGCGATATAGTATCGGTGGCTCGTTCCCTCTTTTTACTTTGGCTAGTATGTTCCCTCCTTTTTCCCAAGATCCTTCATCGAGCTTAACTGTCTTTAGTGTACCACAATCTGGGTTATAGCTGGGCTTCCAGCTTACTGGGGTTCTTGGCCGTGGCCTTTGCGCCCCTGCCATGGCTCTTCTTTCGTTGGGGAAGTCGTGTTCGAGAGAATAGTGCGTATACCTCGTGAGTGATGCTCAGTACTAAATTCATATCTTTGGGGGGAAAGAATGGGCTTGTGCAGTATATAGTACCATGTTCGTATGTGATGTGATGTGAAATATAAATATCGTTCTCTGAGTTGTCCTTGGGGCTGAATTAATCCCCGCTTATTGCATAACGCACCGTTCAAGGTCCCTTCTATCATATCATGTCGGCCATTACACAACAAACCACCGCGTAGAAGATCCATGACGCAAAAAGCCCTCGAGTACCTCTCGAAGGTTTTCTTAGGGCGGCCCCACTGAGACGGCGAAGTGCCCCACTATATCGCCGACTTGCGGGTCAATCCGGAGTACGGAGGGGACAATCGGAAAAGCATCAAAGTGGTACCATCGACAGGTAGGTCACTGCTGACTGGATGTGGGCAAGAAAGGCCGTAATGATCTGCAGGATGACCATAAGTTGGAAGTTGAGGTGTAAGAGACGAAATATGAGACATAAAACAATAAAGTGTAATGAGTAGGGTAAATGGGTAGTACCGGGAAATCAATGTTCCGAACCACAAGTATTCCCCGTGGCTTCTACTCTTCCCTCTTCCACCCACTACATCCTCCCATCATGGAACTCACTACCACCGTCGCCTGCCTCAATTGCCGAGAAAGACATCTCAAGTGCGACGGCAATTCTGCAGGATGTGCTCGCTGCCAGTCTCTGGGTCTTTCCTGCCGCTTTGTCGCCTCTCGTAGAGGGCGCAAGACACGCCCAGCCATACTGGCTCGATCCATTCTGCCAGTTGGCTCATCTTCACCCCAATTTAGTCTCTCCGCAGCAGGAGCTTCAGCCCCAAGACCAGGATCCTCAACAGTCTGGGTTCTTTACGGACCGGGATCGTGGCCGCCAGTGGATCTCGCTTTACTACCTACACTTTCACCCGGCACACCCCTTTCTCCCCCCAATGGAAGTCCTGCTGGAGTCTGGCCCTCCCTCGTACCTGCTGGACATCATGGAATTTATCAGTCTACATTATCTGTCCCCTCAGATTATTCACGACACCAGCGAGATCCTCCAGAAGGTACAGGCAGCGGACCTCACTGTCGAAAAAGCGCAGGCTTTTCTCCTCCTGGCGATCACGCAGCATGGGCGACAGCAAGCCCACGAAGCCCGATCTTGTTTAGGCCAGGCCCTGCAAAGTGCGTTGGAGCTGGGCCTTGACTGTCGCGAGGCCTCTGACATGGTCAGTGTGGATGCCTCAGTTCGGGCCGAGAGTCTTCGACGCACCTGGTGGGAGATCGTGGTGGTCGATGTGCTACTCGCAGCAGTACAGGTGGACGGGTATTTAGAGTATGAAATGACCGCGACCCCCAATGTACCTCTTCCCTGCGGACTAGAAGAGTATGAACTAGGCTGTACCATGATTCCCCTCCCTACCCTTGCCGACATGGAGCAAAACAGTCTCTTCTGCGGTGATGTCGAGTTCTCCCCTTGCGCTTATAGAATTGAGGCTGCTATGCTACTGCGGAAATGTATGCGCGCGGGCCAGACGCATGCCACCCAGGAAACACTCGACGTGCTCAGCGCCGCCATCACTGCCTGGTTTCATCGACTACCCTCCAGTCGACGCTCCATTCTCCAGCCGAGCGGCATGCTGGACGAGATGATGATGCAGGCCGTGATGCTGATGCACTGCGCCACCATCTACCTGCACTTTTCTCGCTCGTGTCTTCTACTGTATCTTCCCGTCACCAGTCGCATCCTTTGTTCATCGCCGCCCTGCTTCATCGCCACCTCGGTCGACCCTCAACTGCACACGGCAAAGGTGGCGGAGGGCGCCGCACAACTGTCCCGGCTGGCGTCTTTGTCGACCTCAGTCGTCAACCGTAGTCCTTTCTTTGCCTGCACGCTTGTCCTGAGCTCCATTATCCAGGTCGCAGTCATGCTCAGCGATGGTCCGTCCCTCTCCGGGGCCAGGCAACAGTATCTAGGGCTAAACCTGGCGGTCCTCAAGTCGATGGGGAAGACATGGCCAATTGCTGCCAGCGCCATGCAACGAATTCGTCAAGCGGTAATCGAAGTACACACGGCGGTTTCGTGCGACACTCGTCCGTTGCTTGACGTATTTTATCCTGCTTGCTGACTCTGCTGTGACATCTCAATCACTTTGCCACCTCCGAGCATCCCACCGGGATGACAAATAACCGCCCCACCTGGTTGGATCCTCTTCAAGCCCCGATTTTCACCAGTTTTCGGGGGATGTGAAGCAACAAGAGAAGATGACTCCCTCACGAGCCCCCCAACATGAATTCTCCTGTCACTTTGCCGGCTGCACCTCCAGCTTCCAACGCAAAGAACATCTCAACCGTCACGAAGCCCAACATACCCGCGCATTGGCCCGGGCATGTCCGCGCTGCGGCCGCACATTTTCTCGGAGGTATGCACCCCCCCCCCCCCCCCCCCTCTCCCTTCTGCACATCTCCATGGATGACATTCTGACAGAGATTCCAGTGATTCACTCGGTCGTCATATCCGTCGCGACCACAGCTTGCAGGCACCTCCTGGTTTCCTAACAGTAACAGGACGAGCATCCCGAGCCTGTCAACGGTGTCGCGTCACCAAAACCCGCTGCAGCGGAGGGTCGCCTTGCAATCGATGTCGCACCCAGGAACATCCCTGTGTTTACGACTCTCAGAGACAACGACACGAAGAAACACAAGAAGATCAAACGCAGGCGCACACGCCCTCTTTATTTCCTACCACTCAAGAAGACTCCATCGCTCGTATCACCCCGTACATCGACCTATACTTCACCCACTTTCATCCTCACTGGCCTCTCCTGCATCGAGCAACCTTCAGTCCTCCCCATGAGCCACTCTTGGTCCTGCAAGTCGTCGCCATGATCGGATTATGGTTCAGCGACAAGCCCTCAGCTAAAGGTGTGGCAATCGATATTCATCGAAAGCTGGGGCCTTCGATTCTAGCACAGCAGGTGACTAGGCTCTCCCCTGTTCCTTACCCTCTCACAACCAACAAAGGACAGAAAAATAGAGCAATAAATGGGGAACATTAGATGGAATCCGCTAACACCCCGTCCAGGATAAATGGACATGTACTCTCCCTTTCAAAAGCGAAGAAACAACCGACAACAACGAGGGGAATCAGGTCTTTTCACAATGTCCCGTAGCCACATACCAGGCAATCCTCTTATATCTGATCTTCTCCCTGATGCAAAGCAGCAGCTCCCGCCCTCTCCCACCGCGTGATCGCCACATCCTCTCCGCCCTCATAGATACCTGTCTTCGTAACCGCGTCTTCTATTACCCGCGGATGGTATCGCGATACCAGGCCATCGACTCCGTCGCTTGTATATGGGTAGGGGTAGAAGAGCTCAAACGCCTCGGGCTGGCCATGTACAAGGTCTCGCGACTCTGTGGGAGGAACCTGGTGGTTGAAGAGAGTGAGGGAGCGGTCTTGCGGCTTACCGATCTGCAGTTCCCAATGCCGGATAGTCGGCATCTCTGGGAAGCGCAGTCGAATCTCGAGTTGGCTTGTCTGTTGCAGATGGAGGCGAGCTACCGAGGTGTACGGCCGGACAGCCGCGACGAGGGAAGTTGGATCTCGACGAGCGGGGAGCTCTTAGATGATGGGGTGGAGAGCTGGTGGATGTGTGATTAAATGACATGAATTGTCTGTCGGGGTTATTTACTTTAGGGGATGCGGGAATGACTATCGATGACTATGCAGCGTCTGAACATGCACCCACAACGCCTGAACGAACTTCTTCTTCACCCCGGCATCAACTAGCACCCGCATCCATTGCGCTGCCTTACGTCCAGAGTGGTTTATACATTGCCGTGGGGGGCTCAGATAGCAAGCAGTACCACACCCGGCACGTGCCCTTCTTGCGGATCTCGACGAGTTGATCTCAGGTCCCTGTCCCGCCAACATTCGACAGGTCCTCGTCACTAGCGTCGGATGAGACACTCCACAGATGTGAAGTCGGTGGCCTCGCTGCTGCCCTGATGAATGCCTCGACGATCTTCCAGACTTGGATCATCCCCCACTTCAACCACCACCAGTCAAGACAGCCCCGCATTGAACCTATCTTAACACCCTCCCCCACGTCGACACTATACTTTTAGCCCGGTGGTTGAGAGGTGGGTTAGATGATGGTGATGGTGCTATGGGGATTCTCTATTCTAAGTCAGGGGTATGAATGCAGAATGCATTGGACTTTTTGGATTGATGTTGTTGTTATTCTATGTCAGGTAGATCTGTTAATGCTTTGGATATTTCCGGTTCTATTATGTCGAAGCTATACCCCCCTGACTACTGCAGAAGGTGGAAGATGTCCCAAGGTAATATCTTTTGACGACGACAGTATTTCACAGCACATCCCGTGGAAGGAGACTGTTGACGTAGTACAGTAAACACGCGTCACAGTCGGGGCTGTCCTAGTTTGCCTGTCCAGACGGACCTGGTTGCATTGTATTCTCTCATCCTCCGCCTCACTTCGGTAAATGGCAAGGGGGAGAGGTTTCTAGGATCGCCTAGATCTTCCTTTCCGCAGTCCGGCATCAACCATCTCACCGCACTAGACCTAACAGGTTTGCTCTCTGCGAAATCCTTGCAAGTACGTGCCCACAGTTCAAAGGCATGCTTCGCCTGCGGAAGGCTGCTCATGATGAGAGGGAACTCATGTGGCATTCCCTCATACTCATTCCAGAGTACCGATACCCCCGACTTGGCAGCCTGGCTGGCCACAACTCGGTTGCCATCTACCCCGGCTTCCTCGCATCCGCACAAGAGTAACATCGGTGGCGCTCCTGTCCAGTCACCCACTGCGGCAGGAGTAACGAGCTCATGGTCCAGAGTGGCTGCAACGCAGTAGGGGTGTTCTCGGGGTGGATTGGCCGGCCAAACACTATCAGTAGGAAAGCCGGGCATGCAAGGAGGTTGCAACACCCCGAGACAATCATACTCGCCGTTTCTGTGCCACGATGGAAGAGCATCACATTGGTCGCACCAACCACCCACTGTAGCTATCCCAGCTGGAAGTGGAAGGGTGACACGGCGTCGATGGAAGTCGATGCTTGCATCAGAGCGCGGGAGCTTCTGTAGCTCCAGAAGAACCTTTGTCAAACCGAAGCACAGGTTGGTTCCGGAACTGTTTCCTGCAAGAATGATCTTGTTCGCTGGAACGGGACGATAAGGTGCCCCGGCCGGTGGGTAGAGTAAGCTGACATATGCAACTAGGGCGTCAAGGATCGGGGCAGGAAATGTATGCGACGGGGCTAGGCGATGTTTGATGGAAGCTACGGGGGCTTTGGTCATCTTTGACAAACGAGCAGACGCGGCTCGGTATTGGGCTGGGCTGCCGAAGCTGGAGACGATATTAATGGCTAATATATTGCTGGAGAGGTCTTGGACACGTACTAAAGACCGCCACCGTGGATATAGAGGATTGTCATATCGCTATCGCATTCTTTTAAGAGAACGCGAAGCTTCTCCTCCTCGATATCCGGTTCCGATGCATTCTTATTATTTTCAGGCAAGCTTCCAATAAATTCCACGCCCACATCTTGGATTGGGGTCTCCTCTGGGGGAGTTATTCGATGGTAGTCTTTTCGGAGATGGTCGATAACCCTGTACAGTGCGTCTCTGATGCTTGGATTGGCTGGGGCCGGGAAGACGGTTCTGCTGATCCAGACACCTCCGCGAGCCGGAGGGTCACGAGAGGTTTCACGTTGTAACTGTGTGATGGGAGTCCATGGCGATGCACGGTACTTTTGGCAGGCGCGTTTGACCAACTTTCTTTGTTCTGCCGGTGTGCTCATGACAGTGATTGGATTAAGATATGTGCTTGTCTTGTCACGATTCTTTGCTGTCGTTATCCAGATTAAATATCTTTAGCCACTGATTCTACTCGCATGAAGAATCGATTATATGACGCAACCGAAGCGGAAATGACGGCGCCCATCCGTGGCACCCCCCAGTCATGTGACATGTCAGCTTTTGCCATCCATTGATCATGGCAAGTGATTTTCATTCCTCGTCATCTCAATTAAGTCATCTTACACCTGCCTTTTCTGAACGGGTAGATCGGGTCCCACCGGTGGGTGAGGGCATTGAAGACAGCAGACCGTTCCATGGATTTAGACCAGATGGGAAACCTCTCATACGAGATCATCGAGGTAAATGGCGTCTACTCTGGTAATTCTGACAACCTGGTTGTGCCTTGACTTTGCTGCACAACATGGGAAGAGACGAGGCAACTCTTCTAGTGTATTTGATCTCATGGTTCCACCACAGGACAATTTACCATTCGTCATGGTCCTATTCCACTATCCGAGCTTTGGATTTGGACGAAACATGGAGGTCCACATGGCAATGAAAACGTCAGACAGTCTACACCCTTCGCAGATTGACGTATCGTCTGATGAGACCATGTGAATGCTAGAATCCGAGAATAGGTCTTATTCTCCGACCCCATGTCACTAAAAGGGTTCCAAAAGCACATCAATGCCTACACCCTCGTCACCGGTGCATGGATTCTCTTACAGGTTGTGCCGTCGAGCATTGCCAGATGATACCCCCTGCTCCTACACCACTGAAACAATAACAATCTGACTTCAGGTGTATGAGATGATGCCTTGGGCTCCAAAGACCGTTCGCGGAGTGTTTTCGACGTGTGGAGAGAGGGTCAAGAGGCAACACTACGGTTGGTATTCTGCTGTTTGTGGGAAGAAATTATCACGGCACTGCTCAACCATGCTGACTATTAGCAACAGTGATAATACTCTCAGTCTTGTACTTGAGCTAACCTCCCGTGCAAGGATCTCTGGCATTCATCACAGCAGGGTACCTCAAGTGATGCCACATGTCATGGTGGCAAGTGCATGTGGTGTTGCTGTTGAACCGTCGGCATGTTGGCAGGTGCACGGTTGATCATGCGATGATGGACGTGGCAGGTGTCGATAAATGTTGAGTAGGATCGAAGACCTGGTCTGTCCCACCAGGCATAAGGGATAAAAGCCTGAGGGGCCTGAGGGCCTGAGGTTGGACCCTGCGTGGAATCGAGAATCCCCGCAATTGCCCGCCGGCTTGCCGAGAATCGCGTGGGCCAATGACGGCGCCCTAGACGGCCGCTATCCAACCACGGCTAGCGTGGTGGAGCAATGCCGAGAAACACACGGTCTTAGCCAATGGCAGACGCGGATGTCGGCATGAGATCGAGAGATTGGCCGCCAATCGGCCCAGCCAGCCCCGCGTCAATATCCGCCGACCTCCACCGGACCTGCACAAGGTACCATCCTCATCCCCTCCCACGTCGTACAATCGTAGAATCGTACAACCTCATCCCCGTCCACAGACAACATGCAGTCCAAATCATCACAAACTGCACGTGGAACGCCGCGCCCGGAGGAGCGCCGTCCCCTCCTGGGGCCTGATGGTGAAGTTGTACCTTATGAACTCATCGACGACCTAAGTAAGCCACAACGGTCACTGCCAACATGGCTATCAACTTGGGGCAAGACGGCCCTCATCACCGCTCTTCTCTTGATCATGAGTACTCTGCTAGTCCTAGCTGTTCTCTTCTTTGGCCTGGGTATCTCCGGCCTCCCTCATAACCTAAAACCATTACCACCACGCGGCCCCATCAAGAATGTCGTCGTCTTGGTTCAAGAAAACCTCTCCTTCGACACCTACGCCGGCGGTCTAACCTACAACCCCAAAATTGACGGCCTCGTCAACCGGACATACTGCAACCCATCCAACATTGACGACCACAAATCCCACACCGTCTGTGCCAAACCCACCGCCAAAAACGTCGCCCCAGACGACCCGGACCATTCCATCGCCGGAGGCTCAATGCAAGTCTACAGCACCTACCATCCAAACCACACCAGCCACGCCGCCATGAACGGCTTCGTGACCGAACAAATCCGCTCCTACGGCATCGACCGCGATCTCTCCCGCGCCGCCGAAGTCATCAACTACTACACCCCCGACCACGTGCCCGTCCTCAACGCCATGGCCGAAAACTTCGTCCTCTTCGACTCGTGGTTCGCCGCCGTCCCGGGCCCCACAAACCCGAACCGCGCCTACCTCACCTCCGGAACCAGCCACGGACACGGAATGAACGACATCGACTTCCTAACCTCCTCTCTCCCCCAGGTCTCCATCTTCGAACAACTCTCCGCCGCCAACATCTCCTGGATCAATTACTCCAACGCCACTGGCTTCCTCCCAGACGCTCTCTTCTACAAATGGACCGCCCAATCCGGCAAAGGCGAAACGAACGTCAAACCCATCGACCAATTCTACCAAGACGCTAAAACAGGCTCCCTCCCCCAATTCACATGGATCAACCCCGAATGCTGCTCCTATATGTCCTTCCATCCCCCTTCCCCTATCAATATGGGCGAGGGCTTCATCAAAAGTATCTACGAAGCCATCCGCTCCTCGCCCCAGTGGAATGAAACCCTCTTCATTCTCACCTTTGACGAGCACGGTGGTTTCGCGGATCATGTATCCCCCCCGGATAACGTTCCACCGGGTGATCATCACACGCACAAGGAGTGGGCTCTAGATGGAAGTCAAATCGAGTTTAAATTCGATCGGTTGGGAATTCGTGTCCCGACGCTGTTGATCTCGCCTTGGGTCGGAAAGGGTGTGGTCCAGAATCGTCCGACCGATCAACCTAATGATTTTACTCATACTTCTATTCTAAAGTATGTGGCTGAGTTGTGGCATCTGCCCGTGTTGACTCCGAGAGTCGCCTGGTCGCCGAGTTTCGGAAAGTTGGTTGGCGGTGTGTATCGGGGTGATACTCCTGAGAAGCTACCTGAGCCGGCGGATTTTTAGATGTTAGATGATGGGATGGGATGGGATGAAGGTGATGTGATGAAAGTGATGACTCAAATGGCGTATATTAAATTGTGATCATGATCTCTAGGCGTATATATGATTTTATTTTTATGGACTAACTTTACACATCCACTAGAAATTATCTGATTATCGAGCTAAGTAGTAGTATCTATAACCAAGGTATCACGAACGACGAAAAACAGAAGGGTATCTCAAAATCAGCCCCTTCAACACTTTGCTACCAACCGCACCAACACCAACTGTACTCAACCATTCCCCTTAAAACCCAAACTTCTTCCTCCTCGACTTCGTCGACATCGACCGCGAAATAGCCGAGTTCCTCGTATTCACCCGGTCAATATCATACGGATTCGCCTCATACTGCCGATCACCATGTTCATCGCTCGACTCCGACACAGTATTCGCCGTCTTCGCACGCTCGAGATCCAACTCCCTGTCGACACGCGTTTCGTCAAGTCCATCCGCAACAGCCTCGGCCTCTTCATCAACCACCTCCTGGCTCTTCTCCGGATTCAACGACTTATCGGCCAGTTTCTTCATGAATGCGTCCGATTCGCCGGCATATTTGCACTTTCGTCGGATTGCTGCACCGTACTTGTAAAAGATGAATGGGAAGGGGAGACAAGCGATCGACAGGAAGGCCGGGATGCAGGATGCCCAGTGGATACCTAGGTTCTGGTACATGTAGGTAGTGAAGAGAGGGAAGCCGGCACCGAAACAGCTTCGAATGATGGAGTTGGCAGCGAGCACGGAAGCAGCGTAAATAGTGTATGCGTCGATGAGATAGGACATGATGTTGAGGAAGACGAGGACCATTCCAAAGCCGAATGGGGCGGAGGCGATGATGCTCACGATCCAATGGACGTTGAGACCGTTGGTCCAGGCGAACCAGAAGAGTCCAATCGGAATAGTGATGCTGCCGATCATGGACGGGGGGAGACGGGCTTCCGGGGGTGCAAATCCGCGGTGTTTTTCGTGCACCCGTTTATACCGTTTGTTGTCCCACATGTTGTATCCGACTGCGGACATCATCCCGACCATCACGCCGAGGAAAGGTAGACTACCAACACCTTCGCTCCAGCCCCGGAGTTCTTGGTAGACGATTGGAAAGGCGTCGAAGAGCATGTAGAGGGTTCCGTAGACGATGGCCATGTAGATAGAGAGGAGGAGGACGATGGGCTCAGCGAAGAGGAGGATCCAGGGGCGGAGGAGAGCGGCGCCGAAAGCGCTGCTGATTGAGACACGGCCGCGCTCGACGTCCAGTTTGCTGATGTAGGTCTTGCCGGTGAGTTTGGTGAGACGGTCGGCGCGCTTGCGGAGGAGGACTGGGGCGTAGGTTTCGGGAACGATGAGAAATTGGACGATCCAGATAAGACCGGTGAAGGTTGCTAAGAACCCTTCGACCCATTTCCAACCTGCGTTTTCACCTAGGAATCCCCCGATGATGGGGCCGAGGGTCGGTCCGAGGAAAGGACTTCCTGCGAAGACACTCATTGCTAAGCCGCGCTCCTCGGCGGGGAAGACGTCGGCGATGAGGCCGCCTGCGTTGGTTAGGGGACTGGATCCGAAGGAGCCAGCAAGGAATCTGAGGATGATTAATGTCCAGGGGTTTTTGGAGCCTGTTGCGCCGGCGCTGAATACGGATAGGCCCATGTAGGAGACGAAGAAGACTAGTTGACGACCAACGAGTTCACTGAGGGGTGCCCAGAAGAGTGGGCCGATGGCGAATCCTAGAACGAACAAGGACACTCCCAGCGTGGCTACCTCAGTGCTGATGTTAAAGTGCTCGATCACCTGGTCGATACTGCCGGCGTAGGCAGATGAGGCCATGGAGACGCCAAAGGTGGCGAACGCGGCGATGATGGTGTATACCCATTTCATCTTTTGTTTGAAGAGCATGGGGTTGCGTGGGTCATTGGGAATCCATTCTACCACGAACGGATCTGATTCCGTCCCCGAACCGGCATAAGGATAGTCGATGATCTCCTGAGTGACGACACTTTGATCGACGATCAGACGCCAGTGAGGGATCTTGGCCATGATGGGATGGAAAGGAGTGTTGTTGCATGGTGGACTGCGACAAGCGAGGGCAGTGGGGTGACATGGTTATATAAAGGATTGGGTTATTGGCGACTGGTATGGCGTGTTTGAGGAATTTTATTAGGGTGTGGTACCCAACGGGCACTACGACATGACCAGGCTATGCAGGATGGCCCTGGTGCAGTTGATGCAAGCATCCCAGGGAAAAGTGGGTGTCGTCCGATTCGACTGGCCGAATCCCGTTGCTTGTGTGGACTCCACCGCCATCCACCGACTCTCCATGGGCCCACCGAGTGGAGGCTTCGGTTGTGAGTTCGGCAACCCGATGGCTGGACGGACCGAGGCTGGGCCCGGCGCTGGTATCGTTCTCGTGTTTTGATCCGTCACAATACCTGACGAACGCATCATGAAACAATCTCGAGATCTGCCTCGGTTTCTGTAGGTGACTCGAGAAGAAGAACCACCTACTGTATATGATTGACGATGTGGCGATGAAGCCTTTAAGCGAGCACGCGCTAGTTTGCCGATCCCAGATTCCATGTCGGCGTGATTGTGCGGTCGATCGGCTGCATAAGGGGATGCATTGAGAAATCAATACGTACTCCGTACCAGAGCACAAACTCGAGCACCAACTCGGCTGAAGACGGGACGGCTGTACCTGGCGATCCATCTGTGGATTTGCATAATAAGCTTCGTGGGAATCGCGCCCTTTGACATGTGGCAACGGTTGTAGTAGTGTTGCACAGCCGGCTCGGTCGGCACTGACCTTACTATGCACATAACCTGTGTTAGCCTTCCAGCTGTCTAGCATAAGATAGGGGAAGCAATAGCCACTCACCTGAATGGCCTGGAGATTAATTCCGTTCCTTGTGGAGTTTTTCTCATCACTGGCAGCAGAGTGCTCTGCTACCAAAACACACAGCAACAACTTACGTGAGCTAATTCGATACTGACCCCTCACCAAAGAAAGGTATATTGACAACTTTTCTAGCTAGTTTCACGCGTTCCCTTGTTGCCTCCCCAAATATCCCATCACGCATATCATGTGTGCCACCAGATGACTCTCGACTCAGCACGATCTGCCCGACTAATAGACTCTTCAACCT
This sequence comes from Aspergillus sclerotioniger CBS 115572, assembly GCF_003184525.1. Taxonomy (NCBI): domain Eukaryota; kingdom Fungi; phylum Ascomycota; class Eurotiomycetes; order Eurotiales; family Aspergillaceae; genus Aspergillus; species Aspergillus sclerotioniger. The sequence continues at coordinate 142,289 of NW_020291010.1, read as the reverse complement.
ACCAGTGCCACTTCATACCCAGCCGCTGGAAGTACGTGAAAAGGGCACCACGATGCACATAACCGGCGTATGTAGATTGCCATCTGGCGGCGAAGGACTCGGCGATCGGTCCCAACTCTCCAAACCCCAGTACTTCCAGCACCCACGGTAGTAGAATCGCCAACACCCCCAAGGCAAGGAGGGTGGTGTACACTGGGTGCTCCTCCGCAAATCCCACTGCCGCTTCTTTTGCCTTGTTCAAAGCATCGGTGGCAGGATGGGCCATTTCTGCCCCCGCATTGATGGCATCGTTGAGGCCGCGGAGAATAGCCTGCGCGATCGAGTCACTCCATCCATTGGCTTTGATTTTCTCATTCAGGTCTTTGTGGATGCTTTCGATGCTGTCTCTGGTGATGATGGTGGTGACAATGTCGGACGCGAGGTAGGCGGGGGAGGCCGCAATGGTTTGATGGGTGTCGGGAGAAGATCCCAGGATGCAGTCAAGAATGGACTGGAACATGGTCATGGTTGGTCAGAGTGAGAAGAGATGGAGAGTATGGTTTTTGGTGACGGGGGGTATTAGTAGAAGAGAGAGGTGGAGAGGTTTGGTTGTGGAAGGAAACCACTGGCAGGCGCCGGGATAGTATATAGAATGTCCGTCATGCAAACAACGCAGACAAGGCAGACACAGCAAACACAGACAACAGTAAGTCTTCCAGTGAAGACAGCCTTGACCACAGCCTTGCAGTTCGGCTTCCCGTCTGCATGCATGATAATTATTGTTGGTTGGCTGATCTGTTATCGCTAGGGTGACTACGTGTCGGCCAGGTCATCACCCATCATTAACCGCCGATCAGGTGCGTCGCGTCAACCAGTAGGAACAAGTTCGAAATCTTTGGGTTGGATTCTATCATCTTATTGTGGGATACTCGGCTGCCAACAACACGACCCCGCCTCTTGCCCGGTTCTCCTGGCCATGGCTAACGGCTCGGCTGCCCGAAATTCCAGGCCGTGTGTTTGTGGCCTCAGGATGCACGCGTCCACGTGAGCCCGCCTTTCTCCTCGTCCTTCCCCGCAACGCTCCCACATCAGGTCATGACAAGACTTCGGCGATAATCCACAAGGTCCTGTGCCTTATTCCTTTGCGTCTTGTTGTCGGGGTGTATCCCCGATGGTCCCGTCTTACTCACAACGTTATTTAGTATCGGCTATGTCGATAGCTTACCCATGGTTTGCAACAGTGCATCGTTTCTCCGCAAGTTGTCTCCAATTTTGGCAATTGGATCGGTGTCTGCTCGAGCTGAATATGACTGCTGACCATTCGTAATTGCCTTCTAGGGTAAGCCTTCCATAGAAATCTTCGATATCGAGCTACATATTTTGCTGATGACGAGCGAGGACACCGGGTCATCATCAGTTAGCATCGCTGCCAGTCCGGTGCCGACATCATCAGACGTTCAACTACTACTATATTGGGAAATCAGGAGTAAACAGTAGACGTTCAGGACCACCCAGCTATGCGCTGATCGACATCCGTTGCGTGGAAGACACATCTTCTCGTGGGACTGACGCTGCCTATTGCGCGTATGCTGGGGAAGCGTGGTCTCGGGGCCAATGACACGCGAGTGCAAAGGTGCTACATTCTGGAATGTGCGATATGATATCATGCCACCATTTACCAGGTGTCGCTAGCCTTATGAGCAGGAATAGGTCCAGAGCTCCCCTTCCGCAAAGTCAATATGCCGAGCACCCGTCAACATTCTCAAGTAGAACCACGGCCAAATTGAGCAAGTGTCGAGGAAGCAAAGACACTGAATATTCTGACTCCTTTAACGGATGATCCATGTCCTTGAATGGACGTGCTGCGTCACGTCACGCAAAGATGCCCCCACAACGTACAACCCCGGTGTGTACTACATGCTCGGGTCTTTTATTGCTCTCAACGGCGGCCAGGGACATTAGCGGACACACCTGTTGCTTGGTTGTATTTGAAAATCCTTCCTATTCATCGCATCGACCCACGCTAGCTTCTCCAGTCGAATCAGGGGGCGGACGAGTGGGTGGTGATCCGCATGTCCTAGTGATCATCTCCTCCAACACCACCAGAGGTATGCATCCCTTGATTGACCCACCACTATTTGGTCTTTAAAACCAACCCATGGACTGAGACATCCATCGTGAACGGTTGATAATTTCACAATGGGTGACTACAGTCTTGAAGAGCTCTCTGACTTGAGTGTGCTGGCGTCCGAACATGGGCTAGAACTGACCCCGGATGGGTGTCATTTGCGCTGGGCGCGAACCAACCGAAAGCATCCGCGGAACTGGCATCCAGTACGCAAGGCCTACGATATTATTGTCATCTCGCTGTTGGAGTTTTTTACGTAAGGTGTCTTGGAATTTTCTCGACGTCGGCTGACCTCAATTCTCCAGGACATGTCTCAGTACCTCAGGAGTGAGTAGGACATCCCAAATGCATGTTCCGTGTCTCACATTTGACAGGCCACGACAGCCACCGCTGCTCAGAATGAGTTCGGGACGGGAAAGACCCTGACGTTGTTTCTCTACGTGTCAACGTGCGATACCCACTCTGCTTCCGCAACAAGCCGCTAATTTACTGCAGATATCTCTTGGGGCAAGGCCTCGGGGGGATCGTGTTCCCCCCATACTCGGAATCCTTCGGACGGAAGAAGCTCTACATCTTCAGCGCATCACTATACAGCGTGTTCTGTCTCGTCATCGCAGCGGTCCCCTCACTCGGTGCCCTGGTAGTCGGTCGTTTCATCACGGGCTTCCTTTCCGCCATCCCTACGGTAGTGATTACCGGAAGCATCGAAGACATGTTCAACACGCATGACCGGATTCTGGTCATGTTGATATATGTTTCTATGGCATGTATGGGTGTTAGTGCTGGGCCCATTATAAGCTCATATATTGCTGTTCGATTTGGCTGGTGAGCATTTCTCGTCCACTTAAGCTTCGAGTACTAACATAAAATAGGAGATGGGTCTTTTATGTCGGGGCGATTGTGTCTGCATTTCTTGCAGGGCTGCTCTTATGCATCAAAGAATCCAGACCATCCCTTCTCCTTGTCCGGGAAGTAGAAACCTTGCGCAAGCTGACCGGCAATGATTCTCTTAAAGCCCAGAACCCCGATTATATGCCGGACCTGCGCACCTTTATTCACCTCGGGCTCTTGCGACCACTCCGACTCTTTGTGACCGAACCTATTGTATTCATCGTTACTATGATATTTGGGGTGTGTGTTGCGTTGGTATACCTCTTCACGGAAGCCCTTCCGCCCGTTTACGAGGCCTTTGGCTTTAGCACGGATGAGGCGTCTCTTCCATTCCTGGCCCTCGGTCTCGGCGTTATTCCAAATGCCTTGACCCGCATCTTAGACTATCGCATCATCCAGAAACGGCAAAAGGAATGCGGCGTTCTCAAACCAGAACACAAGCTCACCGGGATCTTCATCGGAGCCCCGGTCCTCGCGATTTCGCTCTGGTGGTTTGCGTGGACGATTCCTCCCGAGGTGACCAACGTCCACTGGTTTGCTTCCGTTGCCGCCCTCTTCTTCACCGGATATGCGCTCAACGAAATGGAGATTGTGGTAACGGCGTACCTGGCGGATAGTTATCTCAGCTATGCGGCTAGTGGATTTGCCGCCCTCTCCATCATCCGATCGCTTCTATCGGCCGCATTCCCTCTGTTTGGAAGCAAGATGTTCGACGCACTGGGTGCCAACGTGGCAGTTTCCATCCTTGCAGTGCTGGCAACGATATTTTGCATCGTTCCACCACTCCTCAGTCGGTTTGGAGAGCGCATGAGGATGCGCAGTGCATTCGCCAAGTACAGCCTGCAAGTGTATGCGGAGAACGGCGTCGACCAGGACTTTCAGTAGTGTTGATCATAGAGATACAGGGGGTCAGCGCATACGACGAATTATAAATGCTTACGCGAGATTACGGCTTATACACTTGATTCAGATAAGAACGATACAACACAAAATAAATGGGGTTGGCATTACAGACACGAACTTTTGACTGACATGAAGATTCATGATTATGACAATGACCAATAACGGAGCCATTGGGTAGGTACGAATAGTTAGAGTATATTTGTGATTCTGAAGCATGTTGCAATTTAGCCACTGGCCCATTACGTCCTCCGAATCGATGAGAATTTGTTTGTTCATTCTTCGTCCACCGGACGGCAGCAGCTCCAGCAGCCCTAACAGACACCTCATTAGACTAACAGAACAACCTCATCACTCATCACCTACCTCGACATTAATCGATCTCTGTCCATTGTCAGCAATAGCCCAACGCAACCAAACAAAAACACAGGCAATAAATCCGTACATACCTCTCCATACGGACACGGCTGCTCCATATCAAAACACTCCTCCAAACACACCGTCTGAGCCATTCCCACCGCAGCCAAGACCATCCCCACCACTACCACACCCAGACCCAGTCGAGCCATCCCGTAGTATCTATCAACTGATCTGACCAAAAATCACCAAACAAATAGATAAGATATCTCGTGCCTCGTCGCACAATTCGAGAGATTCTGGAATTTCAACGAAGTAACGGATGGTCACTTGATTCATTTCACTTGATCCACTTAATAGTAGTAGATTGGAATTATATCGCTCAATAGCTAACATGTGATGAGGGGGTTAACCCTCAGACCCCTCTCTTCATTCCCACTCCCTTGCTGACTGGATAGGGTAGTACAATAGGTAATGTGGCTGGGTGGATCATTGGTTCTGGGTCATCGGAAGATGGTTCCGGGTGAGGTCATGGTTGGTCATTGGATTTACTTTTTCCCCTTTGGATGGTTCGGTTGGTTTGGGTGGTGAGGGGGTACTAATGGGGTTAGGGTGAAGGTTCCTACCTACTAGTACTCCATGGGGTTTGGATGACTATTTTCAGTCCGATGTAATGTCGATAGATGGGGATGGCGGTGGGACGGTGGGACGGTTCAGTGGATTGTCTGGTTAGAATTTAGATATTATGTGTATTTTATGGTTTGTTCGTGTAAGTATTTTGGTGGTTGGGCTGGATGGTTTTGACATGGCTGGTAGGAAGGAATGTGGGAGGCGGGGAGATATTTGTCTGCCCGCCGCGAGAACGTAGTGGTAGTATTGGTGTTAGTAGTTTTAATGAGAATCTCGGTGAAAGTATTTGTACTGGAATTAATTACAACCTGCATTCAACATGGTCTATAGCTCCTCGTTCAAATCGACATCTACAGCTATACTGTACAAATGGTAAATATCAATGCGCGCCAAACTCCGCTATACATTACGAGGCAAAACACCTCAGGTCTACCTCTATCCAGTGCATCTCTAATGCACTCCTTCGACACACAATCTACCCCATGATGCTGTCCCAGATCCTCCTCGCCCATCCGTCCTTGGGGTTGCTCGACTCCCACGTGGTGTACTGCGGGCGTCCAGTGTCCAGGTCCGCCTCGATGGGGCGCACAAAGCCCGTGCGGTACCAGGCCTTGTGGCCGACGTACAAAATCACAAACAGGATGGGGCAGATGTATGCGACCCAGAAGTCCGACACATTGAAGGTGGGGATCCACGCCGTGAAACCCTGGGTGAAGATGATGAGGATGTTGAAGAACAGCCCGTACCAGGCCAACCAGGGCTGCCAGATCGACTTGTAGGGAAGGGTCTCGCGGGAAGCGCCGCGGGCTTTCATAGCCTTCATAAAGGCGATGTGACTCGCGTTGATGCAGGTCCAGCAGATGAATCCGGCCACACTGGAAATGTTAACCAGCCAGTTGAAGACGGTGCTGCCCGAGTCCGACACGTTCATGAATCCCAGCAATCCAAAGAGCGCGGTGAACGCCACACTGACGTAGGGGACACCACGGCGGGTGACCAAGCCGAAGATCGGGGGCGCAAACCCCTCCTGGGCCAGACCCAGCAGGACACGGCTACCGCTGTAGACGTTGGAGTTTGCAGCAGATAGGACGACAGTGAGAAGCACAGCATTAATCAAGCTGGGGAGGACCTTCACACCAGCCAGATTGGCAGCGATGACCATGGGAGAGGCGGACGCGTTCTCAGCTCCGCTGGCGAGTTCGGGGTTGGTGTAAGGGACCAGCAAGCCGATAAAGAAGATGGTCAGGACGAAGAAAATGAGGATGCGGATGAAGGTCTTGCGGATTGCAGAGGGAACGGTCTTCTGGGGGTTCTCAGTTTCACCCGCCGCGACTCCGACCAGCTCGGTACCCTGATAAGAGAAACCGGCCTGGATGAGCACTGCCCAGAAGCCGACGAACTTGCCGATAGCTTCGTTGGAGGTGACGAGGTAGGGGGCAAAGGCACCAGGATCATGCCAGTACTTGAAGCCGAGGTATCCCTGCTTGCCAACACCGGCGTCGATGCAGATGGCGAAGATCATGAAACCCAAGACGGTCAAGACCTTAGTGATGGAGAACCAGAACTCCAGCTCGCCGTAAAAGCCGACGGGGAGGAAGTTGATGGCCGTGATAATCACCCAGAAGATCCCGATGAAGATGGCAATGGACAGCTGATCGTTCCAGTACTGGACGATCATGCCGGTGGCAGTCAATTCCACCGCGTAGGTGGAAGCCCAGTTGAACCAGTATATCCATCCCATGGCGAAACCCAAGCTTGGATCGACGAGACGCGCGGCGTACGAGGTGAAGGCACCGGTGATGGGGATGTAAGTGGCCATTTCTCCCAGCGAGCACATGACCGAGTATACAATTGAACCGACGAAGGCGTAGGCGATGAGGGCGCCTGCCGGGCCGGCTTCTGCGAGGGCCGTTCCACTGCTGATGAAGAGACCTGTGCCGATAGTACCACCTACGGGGGTCAGTGATGAGGCTCACATTTGGGGAAATGAGCTTCCCAACTCACCAATGGCGATCATCTGGAGATGACGATTCTTCAAATTGCGCTTCAGCTTGGTCTCGTCCTCCTCATTATCACTCTCGACGTCCTTGGTCAGGCCATTCCGTCTGCGCTCGCGCAGGCCCGACTGGATGCTGTTCTGATCCGAGGAAGCATTGGAACCGTCCTGTTCGGTGACGGCATTCCCAAAGGTCGCCTTCCCGGGGGAAGTGACCTCCTTGTCAGCCATGGCTGGATGTGATGGGCGGCTGGGAGGGCAGGATGGCGTGGGAGACGAGGGAGGAGCGTGACGGTAGCGCGAGGCCAGCGGAGAAGAGAGCCTCAGCGCAGAGCAGGCGTCGAGTGGTCAACGTCAACGACGATTTGAGTTTTGGCCGTGGACAGTCAGTCAAGAGTAAGAGGAACAAGGCCATGTGGCCGGCAGCCTGGCTGCGAATTTTTCTCTCGTAGCATTTTCGCCAAATTGCCGGGCCATTGAAGACTGAAGTGGTGCTGCCGGCGTCTCATACGTCAGAACCCGCGGCAAAACCCACTTGACCGGCCCATTCATTACCTAATGGCCTATCACGGTTGCATGCGGTCTTCTAGAGCCCTTCTACCTTTTCTACCGCGTCGGGGTTGAAGTTCGCCCCTCTTAAGTAGGTCCGCGGTTATCGCCGGGCGCAGACACTGGGGGCATTCCACCCAGCATTCCTGGACTGGACTGGATGCATTCACTACCATATGATAATCATAATAAATTGGTTTGGCTTCTGGCAGGTATTGGTTTAGAGGGGGAGATCCTCAAACACAAGGGGATAAACTAGAAATGATAAGATGTTGGCGTGGCAGAAGAGAGAGAAAAAGAGGGGAAAAGTTTGCATCACCATCGACACTAATCTCCTTCGGGAGTGGCAACCGCCGTTGGTGTTCCGCATCACGTGGTCTCGGGGGGATCAGGCGGGTCGCGTGACTCGGGCGCGATGCCTGAGGGATTATTATTATTGACAGTCCGTCGCACCTCGTACACCCTCGTCACTTGGATCCCACTCTTGCCAGTCATGTCTCGACCCGCCTCCTCGTTCATCCCCTGGTCTATCCCTCCCTGAATCTCATACCCAAACTGAGTTCGGCTATCCTTCAAGATAAGCTCGCCACCAGATCGTCTCCGGCTAGCCTGCCCCTCCGTTGACTTGTTAAACACGTTCAGCCTGTGGCTGGCGGCGGCTCCACCTTTCCCTGTCGACGGATCCATCGACCATTCCCCATGCGAGGCAGACCTGCCGAACAGCGGCTTGATACAGGGCACATTGACGGCGATGACGGCAATGAACTGTCGCGGGTCAGAATGGGTCACAAAGGAGACTAGAGGAACGGACGGTCTCGCGTACCCCCCACACGTTGCTTGCATTCACGCTGTCAATCATCCAGAGAGAGAGAAAGCACCGTAGCAGGGCGGCGATCATCACAAATATACCTCCGCAGAGCAGCAGGCCGGCCATTAGTTTGCTGGTGCAGATGAGTGAGCTTCGAGGTTCACACTGGGGTCGGGTGGTGGACATACCGTCGCATTGGGAGTCGCACTCGGACCAATAAAGGAATCGGGATTAACAGCAGGATGGCATCCGTCCTACATCTGCCCGTTAGCTGACTTTGTCCGAATCCCTGTTGGCTTGGAGACACACGAGATATTGGTGGCCGCAACGACAATGTAGTTCACCGTGGCATGGGTGCACCTCACTAGCAGCGGTTAGCAGGAGGTGACACTTGAGGGCTGACAGCTTACAGCCCGGATTGGGATAGATCTGCCATAATCGGTCGAGCGGGATGCAGTGCAGAAGGATGGTCATCATCGCGGCGATGTAAGCACAAAAGCAGAAGCCCGCGGCGTACTTGACGAACTTTTGCCTGGGGAGACCAATGCTACCCTTTGTTAGACAAATCCTCGAATCAATCCTCAAAGTCCGGCAGGTCAATATACGTCAGACGGTCAAAGAAGCACAACATGCAAGCCTTCAGCACCCAGAGGAGGGTCACATAGAGCATCCAGCCGACCAGAAGGAACTGGGTTCCAAGCATCCGCTCGTGCGTCTCTTTCACACTGATCGAGGCTCTCTCCTCGTCGGTAAGGCCGGTATTAGTTCCAAGGTGGACTGCGGAGCAGTCAGTCATCGTATCCAGAGCATGCGGCGACAGCGCTCACCAATGAGCTTGAACATCGTCACCTCTGACTTGAAATTGTCAGTGCCTGCGTCTTAAGCGGGTTCGATATACCAACAATCCAGAGAAAAAGCGCAATGATGCTCATGAAGTCGTCCGCTTGCCATTTTCTGATGCCCACCACCTTGGCTCGAGAGTAGAGTCGAAGCAGAATCACTAAGACCCCGAGGCATAGTTCGATCCAATTTTCGATAATGAAGGGTAATCTGGCCCTCGCTGTGACGTATTTTTCGATGCGGATCATGGTGAACAAAGCTGTGTGAAAGGTTGAAGATGTTGGATAAAAGCACCAGAGCTCAGTCCTTTTGTGGCACTTGTCAGTCAGTGGCAGGCATTTTCATGTATTCAATGGGCGATCATTAACCAGGGTTGCACTTCCTGTAATCCCAGACTGTAGTCCGATGTTAAGTTCCGCGAACATTGTTGGGTGAGAAGTGAAGTATAGGGCTTGATGCTGAGACACGGCTGGAGATGTAGCGAGTCAGGCTTAGGCATAGTATCGATCAAACTTTCACTAGCCACGGGACTATCCAGTTCTAATTTTAAATCAGTCCATCAGGACCAGATAACATCAATACTTAAAGACTTCTCGACGAGATATATTTTCCTCAGTTCGGGTGTGCATTACATCTGGGTTCAGTCATCTTGGGCTTCTAGACTGAGTTATCCAACAAGTTCTTGATCGTGAGCGTATTGTATTCCCTCACAAGTCCTTGATATCAAGGAATCCAAAATTCTCTCTAAATCAACCAATTATGTGTGTGTGTGTGTGTGTGTGTGTGTGTGTGTGAAAAGGGTAGGCATTTCACTCATTCCATCACGCCAAGTCCAGACCCAACTTACATAACCGCTGCACCCCCCGAAACTCCGCGCTACTTGCCATTCCCATCTAACTTATATTTTGTAAGCATGTCGCTATCCAAACTCCGGTTCTGTTTATCAAGTATCCTTGGTTCAGCCCGACTAGCTCCCTTGAAGCCTGCAAATCGGCGCCCAGTTCTCAAAGAACCAGATTTGTATGAACCCGGGGGCTTCCATCGCGTTTCCCTGGGCGACAGCCTCGGCTCTGGGAAATACACCGTGCTCAGGAAACTCGGCTATGGACAGTATTCTACCGTTTGGCTGGCTAAAGATTCCCAGTCAGTGAATTGTGTTTCGATATCTTACTTATGATACAAATTTTGCTGATGATGTCAATAGACAGCAGCGATATGTCGCCCTCAAATTGCTGAGGGCCGATTGTTATGGTGGCCCGCATGATATTTTCGAACGGGAGATCCTGTCCAAGGTCTCCCAGATTTCTACGACTAGCACCAATGAAGGCTGTCACCATGTGTCTCCCCTTCTCGATCAGTTTAGACATACGGGTCCTAATGGTAACCACGTGTGCCTTGTTTTTGATGTATTGGGGCACCACATGCACTTCCCGACCGCCAACTTTGAAGATGGGAGACTGCCTGTACAGTCAGTCAGAACCATCGCTCGTCAGCTTCTGCTGGGGCTTGACTTCCTTCACAGGGAGTGTGGGGTTGTTCACACTGGTATGAGCACATGGCTAAAATATCACATGCTGCAGCACTGACATGTCCGTTGGAGGCATGCCTGAAACCGACCAACATACTGCTGGAACTAGGCCAGCCGGATAGTATCATCAATCAGTATCTGTCGGAAGTTCCTCCGCGGATAGGCTATGAAGGCGACGCGCCCGTGCCTCTTCGAGAAGTGATAACGACTCCTCTGTTATCCGAAATGAAGGAACCCCGCATCCAAATAATTGACTTTGGTGTAGGCAAGTACAGATCCCTCCGCTTTCATTTGCATCAGCACTCACATCTCTCTAGCTTCTTGGAGGAATAAACACCTATCCGAGTTGATTCAATCACCAGCGCTGAGAGTCCCCGAAGTAACTATTGGCGCCCCTTGGGACACGCAGGTTGATATATGGAGTCTTGGCTGTCTTGTATGTATTTCCATTTATCCAGACAACTTGCATCCCGCAGTGACCCTGACTCGGTACTTGTGGGCAGCTTGTGGAGTTTGTCCAGGGGTTTGTCCTTTTCTCTAGCACGGCGTCAAAGAACGGGACATGGACAGCCGAGGATGATCAGCTGGCCAGAATGATGGAGATTCTTGGGCCATTTCCATCCCAGTTGCTTGAACGGGGAGCCCGGACAGCAGACTTCTTTGATGAAAAAGGTAACTTGCGAGATCCTACTTCTATTTATCGTTCTCTGACGTGACTTGGATATAGGGAACCTTTACCGAATCCCAGACCTGAAGTCCACGAGCCTCGAGCGACTCATCAACGGCACTACCAAGCCTTTCATAAAACCAGCGGATATGTCGGATGCTGAAGTGCCCGTCTTCATCGATTTCATTCGAGGGATGCTTCAAATCGATCCGCAGCTTCGGAAATCGGCGGCAGATCTGCTGGGACACGGATGGTTAAAGTTGTAGAACGGTCCGAGAAACTGTTCTAGAAACAGTCGGTGAGCGGCATTGTGGTCATGTGCGGGGTAGGCATGGGATAGAACCGGATGGGACACTGCATTGCTACATCGGTGAATTTGGCTGCATGGAAAGAGGCGCAGGGGAGGGTGAGACCTGCATGCTGCAATTAGGTTCGGCCTCCCGGATGATCGACCCTCAATTGTTGGCCACCCGATTATTGTCAACCACAGGATCGATCCCATCCATGCTGGAAATTGAGGCTTCGGCAGTCGTTTTCAATTGCAATTCATTTCATCGTGGGGTTGCTGGACATTTTCGTCTTTTACACTCTTACAGCTTTGCGCTGACCCTGCTTTCTCTCCCTTTATTCCGGCTTCATTCTAATTCGGACTGGGTCGCCTTATTCTCAATAATCGGACCCATCCACAGTGTGACACCTCATAGCCACCCTCCAGAGTCCAGGGACTCGCCACTGGATGATCCTGTGGGGCAATGATCCCAGAATAGCTCCTCCCAGCCGATGCTGACTGACGGCCCCGCAGACGTCAAGCCATAAATATCAACGTCCGATCCTTCACTCCCTTGGTCAATTTACTTCGACTATCCCCATACAATACATTTAAACCCACACATCTCAAGATGAAGCTTCTATCCCTCACCGCTCTTTCGTCTTTACTGGCCGCGACCGTATCAGCCGCCCCCTTCCCCTCAGCATATACCCTCGTGGCCGACGGCGGCTGGACCGTGGTAACCGATGGCAGTATGCACCATCCTTAGTCGAATCTCCAATTTATATCAAACGTACTAATTATTGCCAGCGAATGCATACATCGGAACGGGCGACATTGCAAACTACCCCATTCTCATCCGTAAGCCCGGTCGCATCCTCGCAACAGCACAGAAACTAACACTTAGCAGTGAAAGGAGGCAACGACAACGGCATGATTACCGGGACTGAGCAGCACAAATCTTCCGCTGGCGTGCAGCATCTCTATGTCAAGCAGGATGGCAATGCTCCGGTTACCTTGACAGGGCCTAATGCCGGAGCCCCTGCGGGTGCCGTGCTTACCGGGTTCGGAGTCAATGACCAGAATTACCTGACTGTGGACGGACAGAGCTCATTCGGGGTTGATCCCAACGAGGGTCAAATCAAGAAGATCTATTATCTTGATGGATCGGATGATCAGTACCAGGAGATTTCTCTCTGGGTGAAGGAATGCAAGGGGTGTTAGGGGTGCTACTGTTGTATATTATGAAGGTTGTAGTTTTATTTGTTGTTCATGAGAGAATGGATATAATGGGCTTGTTTCTACAGGTCAGTGGTACTGACGTTGCTACGAGAACTTCATGCGAATTTCCTTCCGTAGTTTATCACATTTATCTAGTACACTATTGACAATCTTCAAACACAATATAGAAACAAAAAGTGTCAATATAACCCCATTATCCTTTCTGTATACAACAACCCCCCAGCGTTAGCACGACTCTCAATACCAGTCGAAGGGAGTATACAGACCCCGTCAATCCTCTCACAGCGTCCCCACCAACCCATCAAAGCCCTGTCCTGCTCTGAGCTGTATAACCACTGTGCAATCCCCCAAGTCCTCCAAGATCACATTGGCGATGATATTCATGTATAATCATCCTTACCCTTTTTAAACGCCTAACGAAACACCGACAACTTACGCATTTTCCACCCCAATTCATCAGTAAGTGTGACGTGGTGCATACTCTAGGGTTCCGTCCCTTTCAGCGAAAGCACCGTAGTAACTCCAGGCAGATAGTCGGGCAGTTTCGAGCAAATTGTGTCCGCTGGGTGTAGCTCACTCTTTTCCTATTTTTGAGGGTATAATAATTGATGGGTTGCTATTTCTGTCATGATAATAAATCCACTTCTGAGGGTAGCTCACCAAGGTTATTCGAATGTAGGGCTAGGTTCGTGGAATTGTCTTCCAATTATCCTGCTGGAGGAATTTTCCTTTTGCAAGTAGTATAAGTGCTTAGTGCAGATGCATCATGCAACCACTATATTCATGATGCAATGAGGCCCGTTTGCGTAACGTCAACCGAGCACATATATCCAAGATGATGTGCCAAATTCCATTGACAACTCATCTCATCGGTCGTTTGGGGTCTTTCACGTTCTTTTCCTTTGTCTCTTATGTTGAGTTTCTATTATGGATGTCGCAACAAGAGAGTATCAATAAGATACACCAGACGGATTGGACTGCCTTGCGTTCATCGTCAATGGAAGTATGATCAACAGATGAAGTACTGTATTATCGTCAGGTTCTTCGGGATTATATCATCTTTCCCCGAGGTGAGATAGGAAACGATCAAAACGGGTCGCTCTATGCTCCAACCGATGTATCGTGTATGTTATTTTATCCAAGGTAATGGGTATGATTAATTGATCCTACCGACTCACCTCTGCATACTCAGCCAAAAATCCCCTGTTTGTATCCTCTGAGATGGAAACCATATTCTATAGTAAATACGGTCATTTGCAGATCTTCTTTCTTCTTTTACTCTTGCTCATCTTCCTATGGGTTAGAGATTAATTATCTGATCCTGGCATTTTATTCGATTTGATACTCACCATAATTAAAATCTTAACTAGGTGGGTGGTTTTGTGCGAAGTGCGAGACTATTTTGCGATGTTTCGTTGGTTCTTGGTGTTGAATTCGTGGTTGTCCGGACTATTGGGAGGTTATGCCCTGTCTTTATATTAGTGGTAGGATGGAAACGACTCCGGAGGGGATCACTGATGAGATGAGGACATAGGTAGGTATGTAGGTAGGTAAGGAGAAGATAGAAGGATCGAAAGTGGAGATGAAGGGAGGAAAGAGGGAGGATGGGGTGGTTGGGACGTTGGGTACATCACTTAATGGCATTTTTTCTTCACTGTATTCTTCATTCGGTGAATAATTGGGCTGTTAGTAATGAGTGCCATTGGGCTTATCACTCTTGGAATTAAGTTTAAGGGAATTGATTCAACTCATTCAATTCGTAAATAACAAAGCAAACACAAAAGGCTAATACACATAAACAAATTCATCGTTCTTCCCATCCGTCAAATCCATCAACCCGCTGGCGCCGGTATGCGACTCCCCCGTCGCCTCGAGGGTATTTTCAATCTCCACTTGACGATTACTCTGCATCGACACGTCCACTACCTTGGCTGGCTTGCCGTTGCGCACACGTCGCTTCTCCTGCATCTTATTCAGTATCCAGAGATCCAACCACTGCAGTAAAAACACGGCAATCAATGCCACGAAGATCCCTACGCACGCGCGCAGTCCAGGTAAGTAAGTAGGAGCATCCTTCTCGTTAAATAGAAGCGGTCCGATGATGTTTCCGGCTGAAACAGCCGCATTGTACAGAGACATATTGGCCGATTTCTTCGTCGTCCCGGCCGTATTGGCCACCACCCAACTAATGATTAGTGGGTTACCTCCGAAGATGAACGCAATGAGGTAGTATCCTGCCATGAGGGCACCGGTGGAGGAGCTATCGCGTGGGACGGCATAAAGGATAGCCAGACCCGCTACCACGGGGAGCATCAGCACAGCCAGGACAATGCCCTTGATACGGGCTTTCTGCGCGAGGTAGCTGGAGAGGAGGATGACGATGACTTGGACGGCGCCAAAGGGCATGTTCAGGAGGGTAGTGGTGTAGGTGTCGAAACCCAGGCCACTGAGGATTAATGGACCGAAGACGTTGGACACGGATGCGCCGATGTTGAGGAGTAGGGCCATGCTGGCCCATAGGTAGGTCTTGGGCTCGAGAGCAGCCTCGTATACCTGGTCCATTTTGAATTCGCGACTCCCTGCTCCGGTTTGGTTGGCTCGGAGACGTTCCATGGCTTGGAGCTTTTCTTCTTCGGTGAGGAATCGCGCGGATGGGATGTCGTTGTCGAGTTTCCAGTAGACGAATGGACTGGAGACGATGGTGATGAGTCCGACGACGAGGAAGATGCTGCGACGTATTAGTGAGCTGTTGGAATCCGGTTCGAGAGCAGTGATTCTTACATTTGCCACTCTTTCAGCACCCCTGATTTGATATGTCCCAGGCCGAACGATAGTGCCGCAGCGATGATGGTCGCTACTCCGTTCGTGCCATACCAGGCTGCCACGCGGATCGGTTGCTCGGCACGTCGATACCACTGGCTCGTCAGGAGACTGAAGAGTGGGATACACCCCGCTTCAAACAAGCCGAGAAAGAACCGAGTGGCCATCAGTCCCCCGAAATTGCTGCATGCGGCCATGCATGTCTGCGCAATGCCCCATCCGAGCACCAAGGTGGGCATCAGGATCTTTGGTGGTACCGTCACGATCAGCCAGGAGGAGAACGGCTGCCATGCGAGTTGTGCGATTGGGGCAATGGAGCCGACCAGCGAGTACTGGTTTCCTGTGAGATGAGTGTCCTCTTCCAACCCATAAGTTGCACCATAGCCGAGCACGGACTTGTCAAGAATCTGCAGAAAATACACCCAAATCAAGATGACGAGTATGGTTTTGTCGGTTTTGCGGGCGATGCGCTTGCTGTCTTCTTCCGTCACGGGAACTCGAATGTGATGGATGTCATTGATATCGGTGGGCTTGACAAAGTCAGCACCTTCATCGTGAACAACATCAGGCTTGTAAGAGTCCATGGTGTCAAGCTGTCTGGCACTGTTTTCGGCACAGATCCAGGTCGGGATGGGATGTCGGTGGGAGGGGGTCGGGAATATAAGAGCCACGACCAGCAGCCGCAGCACCCCCACGTCCCGTCAGTTGTCAAACGCCGACGGTCCAAGCTTGGAGCTGGACCGGATGGGCATCCATGGGCTGATGCGATGAGGAGCCCTAAGACCATAGCGGTGTACCCACTTGTCCCCGGGTTTTCATCCCCCGCATTTGCCCCCCGCAAAGACACCCCCACTGAGGCACCCCCACGTTTGATGGGGCCCGCATTATCATATGCTCCCCAGCCGAGGCAACCCCAGGTGCCCTTAAGCATGGTGCCGGCCCGTCAATAAAAGGCGTCATCGGCATGGGGGACGCCGATGACTGGCTGCAGCTGGCCGGGGTCTGCAGCTGAAAGTGAGGCATCGCGTCGGCCGGACCGTGAATGGTCGGGATGCTTCCGACGGATCTCCGTTTCGGTCGTAGTGGCATATGTCGTGACATCATCCCGCTGCGTACCAAACATGCCTGAACTCTCCGTTTATTAGGTGGCTTGGAGATAACGGTCGGGTTATTAATTTGCGCGTTGTGCAGTTGTGCTCGTAATCCGCTGGGTTGACGGGCCCCTGATAATATTAAACGGAAAGAAAGGGAAAGCAAACACAACAATTGATACCTTCTCCCTCCCCATTTTCTCTGCTCAAGACTAATCGAGGTATCCGTCAATAGGGGCTGCGAAATCTCTATTGCATATGACTCGTGGGGGGCTCGAGTAGAGAAATATCGAATAGAGATAAGACTTGACTTTTCTAATGCATCATGTCTGATATGCAGTAGCCCGTCAGTCCGCCCGTCTTTTGACACAGATGCTACTGCGCGCCCACGGTACAGGTCTCAGAAGGTCGTCCAGATCCGGGATGTCCCAGTTAATAGCCGGAAGCAAGTCAGGATCGCCCATGTCAGTTGCATCCGGGTGGCCGAGGTGACCCCTTCCGAGAGAACATGACCCGAATCAGGGTGGCCCAACGCGGCCTTTCTTTGAATTTGGCTACCCCCACCTTAACATCAATGGAGTGCAGTGTTGCAGAATCAGTTCTGGCAGATGTATTCAGCCTCGGGGGGCTTCCACGTAGAATTTGGAAGCCGGCGTACGCCCATCCTCCTCGTCAGCAAAGCTGCACTCGGTGGCGTGATCGAGACATCGAGAGCATTTTGGATGAGCGCCATTGAGCTTTAAAACTGCTGTGAGAGGAAGATTTTCAGAGAAGCTGCTCTCAAAAGAATGATCGCTATTTGTATGAGGTTAAAGTCGTCCCGACTCCACATCCAGTCATTTAGTTCTTACCTTGGTTCGGCGGCGATGGCATTGCTCGCAAGCGCGCGTGATATTCTTACACGCCCGGCGGGGGCCCGAGTGAAACGGCTGGTTTGCTGCTTTTCTGGATGAGATGAGTGGAAGATATCCGTCTGTCAGGGGAGAGAAGTGAAGCAAGTTCCAAATGGCACAAGATGGCGGGGAGGCCATTGCCCCGCAACTCCTTAGTGGGTGGGCTGGTACCCTCCGCACTTTTAGATAATTGATTGGAAGAATTCAAATTTTGTTAAATCAGTATGAAATCTAGGAATGTTCTGTGAATGTATACATGACCAGTATTCTCATGTTGATTCGAGAAATCTTTCTTACTGGGTCTATGACTTTTCTACGGTGCAAGTACTACCACAATTCTCTAGAGTAATTTACCATGACGGCACATCAAGTACATACACAGAACATGATTGGATCCATTTTGTGCCCATAATATCAGCTCAAATCAAACCACATCATTAGTCTTCTCCCGTTGAAGTAACTCCCACTCATCCCTCACAATACGAGGCAATTCATCCTCGAGACTCAAACTCGACGGTTGCCAACCAAGCAACTTCCTCGCCCTAATCGCACAACACCGAACATTCAGTCCCCAACTAGCAGCCTCAAATCCTGCCAAAGCTTTCGCATCCTCGAAACTAAGCGGCGCCATCTCGACACGAGACAAGTACCCCTCTGCCACTGCTACATTGGCAATCGATCGTGCCACATCACTCCAGCGATGCTCCCCGTTCTCCGCAACGAAGTAAGCATCCGATCCCCACAACCCCTCTGTTCTGTCCAGTGCAGCCTGGAAAAACCGTATATACAAATCGGTTAGATCGTGGATGTGGACATTGCACCCGAATGACTGGCCCGGGCTGATATATGGGGCCTTTCCGCGCCTCAGGGCGGTTCGCGCCAGCTCGTACACTTGTCGGCTGCGCTGGGAACAGGGACCGCGACCGATACCTTACTCCCAGGCCGGGTAGCTTAGCATCAAAACCGTGGATCTGAGGGACGAGGTTCACTCACCATATACCGTAGTTGGGGAGATGATCGCAGCGCGAAGAACGTCGGGATGAGCCCTCGCGGCATCAAGGACAATCTTGTCCACGTTTCGATGGAATGCATGGTCCGGGATGTTTAGAATCCGCTGAATACCATACCAATCATCAAAAACGTCATCACGTGCCATTCCGTATGTCTGCGCGTCAGTGTCCAAGTAACTGAAGATCCCGGCGCCACTGGTATGGATCCAATAAGCTGGTTTCTGGGGATTATGGCCCTGGAGAATCCCCGTGACGATGGCGTTAGCGGCCACAACGTTGTCGGATGCGTCGGCGCAGTCTTGCGTGGGTTGAGACAGTCAGCCACAGGGGTATTAAGGAGCGAGAAGCAGCTCACGGATGATAATATCGGCATCGGCACTTTCCTGTTGAAGGAGAGTGGGGTTGCTCAGGTCGCCGAATAGCAATTGTACACCGGGGTATTGAGCTTGGATCCTCTTCCCTTTATCTGCGGTACGGACCAGCACTCTGAAGACTATGTCCGGGTACTGAAGGTGCAGCTGCGATAAGACATCCCCGCCAATATAGCCGGTGACACCGGTACTGCCTGCGGGGTTAGAATCGAATGAACGATGGCTATGGCAGGGAGGGAACCAGCGTACATGAACACTTTTGTCATGTTGTGGTGTGAAATTATCTGTTGCAAATGCTATGGTAAAGGTGGGAGGCCTGAAAGTCTGTGTGGGTTTGATTTGTTTTATTCTAAGGCTTAGTTATCTAGGCTGTAAATTATGTCACACAGCGGGGGCGGAATTTATATTCCGCTTGATTTGAAATCCTTTCTTTTATGTATCCAGTTACATGGATATCTTGTATTTCTGGTAAGGTGGGGAACAGATCTCTGGATTCTCGATGACAAATCCAATAAATCAAGAGGCACATGGTAAGATCGCACCTTGTATACCTGCGACCAGCCCTTGTTGAAATGCTTGGGCATTGATCTCGCGGGGGATCGTGGTCACGACCTGGTCCGGGTACCAGCCGCGTATTTATCAAATGCTCGTTAGACAGGCCTCCCTGGACTGTACATTTCTATGACTGACCTTGTCCAGAACATTCAAATCGGCCATGGCTGTCCGGGTAGTTGTAGAAAGTTAAATAGGACGTTTTCAGAGGAAGAGAGTGGTGAGCTTCATGAATATGACTCTCCTGGGTCTGGATGAACAGAAGCATGCAACAAGTTCTTTTTTTTAAAGTCGCATGATCCCCACCGAAGTTGAGTTCCTCAGAACCAGCCGCGGACCCACCATGAAATCCAACAAACAGTATATGGAAATTAAACCCCAGGAGGTATGTAGTCTCCGGTGTCGTGGCCGGAACCTTGGCCCATATATACTGTGCAGATATACAAACCTTTTCAATTAACACTATATGATCCCTTCCAAAGAGAGAAATACTACATACGACCACAGGGTGTGGAGAACAGGGCTTCCCGTCCGCTCAGCCGTACTTAAGCCACACGCCGGGAGGTTAGTAGTTGGGTGGGTGACCACCAGCGAATCCCTTCTGTTGTATGTTTTTATGCCTTTTTAGATCCTGTTTCATTGTTCTTTTTTCCTGATTCCTTGATAGTGAGTGAGTGCCCTTTTTGTTCGACTCATTTATCTTTCTTCTAAAGGCACATACAAAGTAGGGACAAGCAAAAAGGCTGGAAAGCAAACGTAGGTTGTAATGGCGAAAGGATGAGAAAGAGCGGTAGAACAAAGAAGGCGGTGAGGAAGCATTGAAGAGAAAGGCATAGTGAAAGACAGAGTTGCTAATTACTGTATGTATATATACTGAAAGAAACCTGCTGGTTTGATCAAGTCAAGTCAAGGAGAGAAGTTGGTATCTGTCAAGAGGAAATACACTTCTAGCCAACACGACAAGGTGCATAGATGGGATAGGGTCTATCTACTGTTGGAAACTATTTACCTTGGAATTGTTCCACTAACCAGAGAGGTATCTCTTTTGGTCTAGTTGGGAAAATCTGTCATCTACTTCATCTGCGATCTCCGTGCTAATTCAGGCAAGGCCCATTTGACCATCCACTCTGACTGCAAAACCTCGTAGACTGTTGGCAGTTCTTCAGGCCAGAATGCCATCATTCGACGCATCAAATCAATAATGGCGGTGACTTCCTCTGTGTTAAACTCACATGAGCTCTTCCGTCGATACTCCTGTACGCATTCGTCGAAAGCGAGTTCAATTCCAGACCAGACATAACGGCCCTCTTTAGGGCGCCCCTCGTTGTCAAAAAATTGGCTTCGCTCCGGCCATTGCATCCACCAACTTGAGGGCAAGGGACCCAGCACATCAATTTGTTGTGATATTAGTTCATCAGCAGAAGCAAATTCAGTGCTGAAAATCGGCTGCATGCCAAGAATCTCCCAGATTGCCGTGGCCAAGCTCCAGATGTCTGCTGAATATGAGAGGGGCGCCTCTGGTTCAAATCGGGCTTCTGGAGGTCGCATTGCTAAAGGTGTGTGGCAGTCTTTACCACAACGAGGCTCCAGGTCAGGGGCAAATGCCTCACCAAAGTTACTCGGAAGTACCTGCGTGTCAGACAGTGAAAACTCCTCGGCATACTTTCCAAGATAAAGTGGAAGTACTGTCTTTGGTGGGATATTTGGTGGCAGTTGCTTTCCATCACGTTGTGTGATGGTGACTGTCTCAGGCTTGCCATACTCTTCGTATAGCTGGTCAACCGAAAGGTGATCAAAGTCCGATGGTAGTTTAACTAGGATATTGCGCAGATGGATATCTGATTAGAAGATTATTAGAGACTCCATGAAACTAGGCAGGAACTAGGCCATCAATGAACTGATTCATCACCATCACTCACCTCCATGAACATTCCCCGTGAATGAATATACGCAATAGCCAGTGTGAGGCTACCCGATAGCGCCCGCGCAACTTCGATCGGGAAAAGACGACTAAAAGACGCTTCCCGAAGATCGCATTGCGCGGGTATCATGGTATAGCAACGATGTGTTCCATTAGGCCCCCTGAGTTCAAACCTATCTAATGGGGTGGGGATAGACTCATGTCCTGGGGTTGCGAGAGCTCGGAGAATATTGGTTTCGTGCAGAGGCGTATCTGCTATGCTAACTTTAACGGTAACGTAGCGGTGCCGACAAGTATCCAGGGCGAGCCAAACAGTTGAATACCCTCCAAAGCCCAGCTTGTCAACAATGCGGTATCGCCCACGAAGCACATCATCGATCATGATAGGATGATAACCCCCTGGACTATATTTTTCTAGTAATTCTGCGCCATCAATCCAGTTGTATTCAAAACGACGGACCTGCACATGTTCTTCGTCGTGAGATACTTTGGTTGAATAAAAGGCAGTCGGTCGCGTGATATACGCATCAGGCTTCCAGGGACGGGAAATGGGCAGTGGACGGGATAATGAAGTACACGACTGGGCGACCTTTGATGATGTAAGAAGAGGTATCTTTTGAATGACTGTCTTGGAGCAGCGCATCATGATCGAAAGAGGTGGTGGGTGATGTCAAGGGGAAACTTGAAGGTCGGCCGAGTTCGGGAAGGGTCCCAACGCGATCGACACGTCCAGTTGCCGCTCTGCAAGCTTATCACATTGTGACCAAGTAAAGAATATGGAGTCATCCATAGTCCATGGAAATATCAATACAAGCGATAAGAGAATTAGCTGGAAATATAGGTCTGCTACCATTAAAAAATAGTACCGAGTCTAGACTCATCATGTGATCATATTGGACGACGGTGTCCAACACATCCATACACCAAAATATCATTGATAAAGCTTTTATTGATTGATATTTATGCTATTCATACCGTAACTCTCATGTCCTAATCGTGCCTCATAAACTTCCCATCATCATCGCCTCCACTGTTCCAACCTCTTCATCTCAAGAAAGAGAACACACTCAGTAGTGGCACTGACCATGCACATCCCGAGCAATCGAAGATCCATTGATAGTCAACTATCCACATATTAGAACCCACATCAAGACAAAAACAGAGAGGAAAAGAGAAAACTCACAGTCCAAGCGGCATGCTTCTTGCACCAGATAGCAGTCAAATCCTCGGGACAATCGGTACGGTTTCCAGGACCGAATCCAGTGGGGAAAGCAGTTTGGCCTGCATCCACGAGTTCATGTTAGCCATCACAAGCATTCTTCCCACCTAATATTAAATAGAAATGGGAGGGGAGAAACATACATTCACCAGCAACCAGCTCACCCAAATCCCAAGAACCACCACCATCACCATCGAAAGCACTGGTCACTTGAGCGACGACATCATCGCCCGCCTCGGAGATGTAGTCGTGGTTTTCGCAGCAGAGAGGGATACCGTCACTGTAGTCGAGGACTCGGTTGACGGGGTCGGCGTCGGCGGCCACGGTGGGTTGGGCCGTCACGGCGGAGGCGATGAAGAGGAGGGTGGGGAGGAGGAACTTCATCTTTCTGGTGTTCTGTTTGTCCGGAGGGTGCTTGTTCGGATGGTTGGTAGTTGCTGATGAGGGAGGTGGAATGGGGGATGAAGGAGGTATTTATGTTTTTTGGATGGAGGGAGCTTGGTCTTATTCTCTATCCAGAATATGCAGTATGAGTTAGGTAGCGGAAGGTAGAATAGTAGGGAGCTTAAGCTGCCTGTCCCTCACTTCACCTACGGGTTTGTGATTTGATGGTGGTGAGATTTCAGACAGCCGGGTGGCAGGCCCTTGCATGGCTCAACGAGTTGGTTCTGAGGTTGGCGGAGATACAGAGTACGGAGTCAAATAGTAGGTGCCTAATAGACAAGGGATGAGTTGGCAGTTGTCACAGAAGATACATTGAGTTCCCAAACTCAATTGCGGCCGGCAGGGTTGAAACAAGGGCTGGCAAGACATTCCATCCAACCTTGCGGTGCCGAGCTGAGACATCCGGCGGTGAGGTGAGGCACCAACAATCTGCAACAATTCGACAACCGGATGAGGAGGACTGGTGTCTTGCTATTTGCATCTCCAACAGTTTTGATTGGCGTAGTTGAGTTTGGAAAATGTTCCGGTGGTTGATCAAGTCAGATGTAGTCAGTCCTTGACCCCATTCCTCAGGGTATACAAAGACATCATGCGAGGGCAGAAGCTAGAGCAAGGTCCCTTGTAGATGGCGGCGGCGGATCATGGATCTACATGCAGGTGCAGCAAGATATCGTACGGCAATCAAGGCAACCTACTTATACCGAGGTAAGTTGTTGAGATGATACCGGTTTGGCATTAGAATATTAGTCCCAGCTATGTCGATCGTGGCTCGGCGCAGCAACCCTAATTAAACTTTGTGGCCCTCCACCACCACGGGCACCACTTCCACCGTCTCAGCATCCCCGCGATCGGGATCAAACTCGTCCCAGTAATCCTTTGGCTCTTTCCATTCTCTTGTCTTCTCCATTCCTGTGGGAGGCCAGATGAAACATCCTAGATAATACACCCCAAAAGCAATCAACACTCCCACAGGATACGCGACGAAGTAGAATCGTTGAATCCCCAACGGCGCCTTGACTCCCATCTGGTGCAGAAAGCCGTAGAAATTGGGCGCAATGGCTACAATGTAGGCACCAAATCCGCGGAGATTAAACCCGTAGAAGAAATGGTACATGCCGTCGGACCGGGAGGTGTACAATTCAGGGATGTTGAGCCATCCGCGCCGGATCAAATAGTAGTCGCAGATCAGGATGCCGGCGATGGCGGAGAGAAAGATTTGATACGAGGAGAGGAAGGTAATAAACACGGATGCTGTGGCGAGGAGATACCATGGGCAGATGGCGTAGGAGAGGACTGACACATCAGTAACGGATCACTGTATGGCTACATGCATGAACTCACTGGCACAGATGAAGAAGCCTCGCTTGACAGTGATGTAGCGGGGCAGCAGCGCGGCAATGTCATTTCCGGCACTGTTCGGATTAGTAACTCCTTTTCTAAAGTAGAGAGCAACATACGGGATCGAGTTTTCGAAGATGGCGGAGAAGACGGTCGAGTACACAAATGCGAGCGAAATGAATGCACAGGCAGCTCGATTGCCAGGAGTATACCTCTCCCCCTCCATCAGCTTGTCGAGGAAAGTCAGGGGATTCCAGATCAGCTGTTAATATTAGTATCGAGTTAATACGATATATATTACGACGTACCTCTCCAAATATACTTGTGCTACAAGCTGCGATAATATTCCCGATGACGGCCACCATTAACCCTGAGAGCGGGAAGCTGATGATCTGTCCGAGTATCGCGTCGCTGGGCTTTCGGGTGTACCGTTGAAGGTCAGCGGCATTGGAGATGAAGGTTCCACAGCTCGCCAGTCCCAGGAACAGGAACTTGCAAATCAACCAACTCTTGGCTTCACCCTGTACCTCCGAGGGGGCGCGGAGACCTGGTGGGTTCCCGCCCGCCAGGGAGACCACCCAGCCCAGCATGGCGAACGCGCCGCCATAGTAGACCACCACTTTGATGTAGATGAGCTTTTTCATCTTGGGGACAGGGACGACAAGAAATGCGCAATTGATGAGCCTGAATTGTCAGTATTCATCATTGAGAAGGGGATGGTGTGGGTGTACCAATAAACCAGAAAACAGATCATCTGCGCCGTATTCAAGGAAGACTTGGAACCCATCCGATCCGGGATTCGCGCAATGGAGGGAAAGATGGCATGCAGGAAAACGCTGTTCCCGTCAGTCACCACCTTGCAGAAAGTTGTAACACTCACTATAGACACTGTGCCCCCTGAGTAATGTTGACTCCGTTCCAGACGATACTCATGGCAGCCCGGTTGAAGGTGGGCCAGAAAGCACCCCACGGCCCAAAGCTGGAGCGACACAATACGGGGAAAGGAATGCGATACATGGCTCCCGCTCGGCCGTTGAGGGCCATCAAGCACCCCGCCAGAAACTGACCGGCGAACGAGCAGGCGATGGCCTCCCACATTGTCAACCCCATGGCCACACCGGTGCTGGAGGCATACAGATTGCTGACGTTGGCCGTGGCGGAGAACCAGAAGAAGATGTAGGTGAGGCGCGTCCACGTGCGCTGTCGCGAGGGCGTTGGCCGGATGGAATCATTGTCGAGGGCTCCCACGGGGCGAAGGGCGCCATCCTGGTTGACGCTCTTGACGAGCAACCGCTCATGGATGCTTTCCCAGGCCATTTTGGATGCTTTCGACGAAGCGCTGGATGGTCCGAGAGCGACGGGGCCGCGACGGCCTTTAATCCTTGCGGAATACTCCGTACTCTCACCATATTTTCACCATCCTCTCCCTTCTCAAAGGCAGAAAGATAGGTTATCTCTTGGCTGGCACTCCTTCTCCCCTTGGCAAGGCTGGCTATCAGATAAGTCCACCTCGACGGGGACCAATCATGCCTGCGGATTGGGGTCGCGGTGCTTATCGAGCGGAAGGTGCTACAGCCACGCCAGGGTCTGTTATGACCACACTTTCACCTTAATCTAAATCTATGGTATTCTGTAGTATTCTGATAATGGTTGATTTCTCTTTGTAAGACCTTACTGGAAGCCATACTTGTAGTCTTACTTGAGACAGTGCTCAGTATCCTTTATGAAGCAGTAATCAAGGTCGTATTTGATCTTGTCTTGAAAGGTCCTGTATGTAATAGCTTATATTTATTTAAGAGGCTTCTATATAGAATAGACTGCTTTATTATGGAAATCAAGTAGGTAGAGTGTGGTTATAGCGGCGCCGGGGTGGCTGTAACGCCGCCTTATCGAGCATCCCCCACCTTTTCCACCCCATCGGCGGGGATCGCCGTGGAGTCTCGTGGAGACTCACACATGTCATCTCCAAATAAACCACCGACCAACCCACCCACTTGGACCTTGCATTGACTTCCTGATGACTGTCATGGCTAACTCTCAGTACACTCACGTCGAGCTGTTGACGTTACACGGCCCCGAATACCGCCGGGTTTCGACCGCCCCACCACGGCCCCCCCGCGACGACGAAATCCCCGTCCTCGATCTCGCCGGCATCGACGGCGATGCAGACGCCCGCGCCGCACTCGCAGCCAGCATTCGAGCAGCTGCCCAGAACACAGGCTTCTTCTACATCAAGGATCACGGCATTTCACAAGATCTGATCGAAAATGCCCTCACCCAAGCCAAAGCCTTCTTTCACCAGCCCGAGGAGGAGAAGCAAAAGGTGTCCAACTTCAAGCTGCAGCACATGGATGGCTACCACGCGGTGGGAACCACCCAGGTCAACAAAACCGAAACCAAAGGTCAGTCACCACAAACCAGGGATCCATGGCATATTAACTCCAGGAACAGATCGCAAAGAAACCTTCTCGCTCCGCTACAACGCCCGAAACGATCCAACCGTGGATTCGTCCAAGTCCTCCGCTCGTGCCTGGGACGACTCGCAGCTGTGGGCCGGCACCGCTCACCTCCCCAACTTTCGTGAAACCACCATCGCCTTCTGGCAAGCCCGGTTAGCGTTGGCCAGGAAGATGGTCCGCATCTTCGCCCTGGCCCTCGACCTTCCCGAGACTTACTTCGACGACGTCGTCACTCACCCCGGGTCCGATGGCCTTTACGTTCACTATCCCGCAACACCGGATGCAGATCGAGAAAAGACAGATGTTGACGTTGGAATCGGCTCACATACGGATATCCAGTGCTTCACGCTGCTCTGGCAAGATATGTCAGGAGGTCTTCAGGTCTTGTCATCGTCAGATGAGTGGCTGGATGCGCGTCCCATCCCGGGCACCCTGGTCGTCAACATCGGCGATTTCCTACAGCGGCTGTCAAACAACCGGTTCAGATCGACGGTGCACAGGGTATATAATCGGCAGGGTACGTCACGATACTCCATGCCGTTCTTCTTGGGGTTCAACCCGGAATCGGTCTGCAAGGTCGTGCCGTCGTGTGTGGATGAAGAGCACCCGGCTCTGTATGAGCCCATCTCCTGTGGACAAGTAGGTATTTCTTCAAACGTATCCGAGGATGATTGCTGACTGACATAGTGGCATCGCGATCGACTCGCTCTTGCGCAGGGGAAGAAGGCTGCAGCAGCGTGACCAGCCATATTTGTCGCAACGGGGTAAAAAGAAGCAGAACTATCGACATTTGTATTTGGGGACAGCTTACGGAAACAAAAGTAATATGTACTTTGAGTTAACCTGGGCATAGTATGGCTATAGCTAGTCACTCATGAGAGGAATGTGTACAAGCAGCGCTTCACCTTAAAACAAACTACCATTGCACCTCCTAACCATGCCGACATCACTTCCCTCCCTCAAAGATAATTTTCTGGGATCGCATATGGTTGAAATCATCATACCTAGGACAATCAGCATAATCACAACACCAAGGGATCTACTCACGCCTGAATAGCCTCAGACAACGGCCGCACATCCGTCACCATGAAACTGCACCTCGTCAGCAAACCCCATTCCACCCCATTCCATCTGCATCACTCACTCGAGAATATCTTGCTTCTTCACCAACATCTTCAACGCATCCTCGAAAATACCTAACCCCATTAGCACCATTTCCTTCCTCCCACAAAGAGAAACACTCACTCCGAACCGGACACCTCCCCATCTGCACCTGCAAATTCTTCCCATACGCCTGATTCCCCGTCCAAGGAATCTCCCCATTATGCACACCCACACTCGAGATCCGTCCCCAGGGCCTCAACATCTCAAACGCCATCCCCAACGCACTACTATGACCCACCACCTCAATCGCCACATCCGCGCCCCTCCCCTCCGTCAACTCCCTCACTCTCTCCCTCAACTCCTCTCCCTGCGTCTGAAAATTCCACGACTCGGCCCCCAACCTCCCCGCCAACTCCAACCTCTCCACCACACTATCCACCGCAATGACCTTCTTCGCACGATACTCCAACGCACTAATCAACGCACAAATCCCCACCGGCCCACACCCAAACACCACCACCACACTCTCCCGTATCTCATCCTCCTCCATACCCTTGAACGCATTCCTCGCTGCGAAATACCCCGTCGGGAAAATATCCGCCATGAGCACTAGTTTCTTCTCATCGATGCCCTCGGGCGCCTTGACAAGAGTTGAATCCGCCAACGGCACGCGCACGTAATCTGCCTGTCCGCCATCGAGGACCGCCGAACCGTAGAGTTGACATTTGGCGCATCGCGAGGAACACCCCCGTGTGCAGTAGAAACAGGTCCCGCAGCTGACGGTAAAGGGAGAGACGACTAGATCGCCTTTCTGGAAGTGTTGGACGTCGGGGCCCGTGGCGACGATCTCGCCGGTGAATTCATGGCCCATTATGAAGCCTGTCGGGGAGGGTTGGTGGCCGCGGAAGACATGGAGCTCACTGGATGACGTGTGCGATGTATTAGTATTCCGATCCATCTGATCATTTCAAGAAAAGGGGAAGAGGGGATACGAACCTCCCACATAATGCCGTGTACCGAACTTTAATGAGCACATCCGTAGAATCCTGAATTTGAGGAATGGGACGCTCCTCGAGCGCGACTTCAAGGGGACCCTTGAAGATGACGGCTTGCATGGTGGGTTATGTAAGTGGTGATGAGAAGTAATTGACTAGATGGTGGGGTTCCAATGTTGTGAGGAGTAATAGAAGTTATAGGGTGGTGTCACTCACTCCCCTCCCCGCTTTTCGCTTTTCGGAGGTCCCGTGGACCTCGGCTGGCAGGGATGTCACTTTGCAGATCAGTGATGTTGCTGCTGCTTGAACCCCGCGGAATTTCTTCGGGTATACTTCTTTCTTTATTAACGCTGCAGATGAAGCTTGGTCCGAAACTTAGGTTCTGTTGTCCGCGATAACCCGATCGATATGCTTCATTTCAAGGTTAAGGAACAGGACGTACTATAGGAGGGAGGGTCGGGGTAATGCTAAGCCCTGAGGCTCT
This sequence comes from Aspergillus sclerotioniger CBS 115572, assembly GCF_003184525.1. Lineage (NCBI taxonomy): Eukaryota > Fungi > Ascomycota > Eurotiomycetes > Eurotiales > Aspergillaceae > Aspergillus > Aspergillus sclerotioniger. The sequence goes on along the minus strand of NW_020291010.1, from coordinate 112,805 downwards.
AATTTCAAAACTTTTCATCATCCAAACCCCAGAAACCTCCCATTAAGTCTAATATATGCGCCAGACGACTTCTGTATGGAGTTTGCCGAAATAAATTCAGGCAAAACCTAAAAATGCTGTCTATCCACAAGCGCTCTACAACTACGAGAAATGGTCACACCCTTACTTGGCTTGCTCGTCGACGAGACGTCAACCTATGCGCTTGTGAGAACGCTACTTCTGGCCATAATATCGAAAGAGGATGACTTACCTACCGGACATTTTACGAGTCTTTGACTGCTAGTTTTCGGTGCTTCTTTGGAGTGGTAATAAGGTTGAGACATGGCGGTGGGTCTATCGAGGTGGCAGTGTGTATCATTTATATCAAATATTGAGAGACGAGTCAGGTTTTGAGCTACAAATGCTCAAAAGCGATTTAGTCTCATGAACAGGACGTGTCTATCACGTCATCAACATCATCTAGGTCAACATGGACCACGTGGACACCTTTTCGACAAGCATTGGGCTTTCTCTTGCTTTGGGGAGCGATGGCAGTGTGAAACCACGATGAATTATTCGGCCTCCTACAGCAGCACTTCCGGTACTTATACGTAGTTGACTGCACGAGTCAACGTGCGTAAAGCGTGTGTCGAGCAGACAACCGGAAGCGAGATGGTCCCATCTCAGGATCGCCACCAAGGCATCGACAGTGTACTAGAACTCACAGGGAATGCAAATGGGGAATCAATTATCATCTACCACTACTCAGAAGGTTTATACCATTTTTGTTTGGACTTGGCCGACCAGATCTTCGTCTCGAAGGCTTGCCCGGGTTCGGCTACAAACGGTGATGTGAACCCGTTTATCGTACCGGCATAGCTGGGGCCGACCCGATGGCTGCCCGCCGAAGATGGTGGATCCGACCCCGCTGATTCGGTTGTAGTTCTGACTCGAGCCAGATCAAAACTTGCACTCCGGTCGCGTAGGCTCGGAGCAGACCCTTTGGATGAGGTGGGCCTGGACTGACTCATGCCAGGCACCAAACAACGAGGATGAAGCTGCCTGTCCTGTATTACTGACGACGATTCACTGTTGGCTACAGTGTCTGTCACTGAACTAGCGTCTGCATTGGAATGTGTGTCCGCAATCGATCCGTTGTCTGCAATCGACCCGGTGTCGGTGACGGAGCGACTCTCGGGTATTGACCGAGTGTCTGGGATGGAGGGTGTGTAGTTGGAGGGAGTTCCATTGGAAGAAGTGCCATTGGAGGTGCCATTGGAGGTGCCATTGGAGGTGCCATTGGAGGTGCCATTGGAGGTGCCATTGGATGGGGTATCCATATAGGATCGACTGTCGGCACTAGATCGGCTCCCCATGTTTGATCGGACGTCTGACATGGATCCGCTGTCGGTAGTTGCTCCAGAATCCGTGGGTGGCACCGCGTCCGTATTTGGGGCATCATTGGTGAACTCCTGGCCTTCGCGGATATAGCATCTCGAAATCAGGTCGTTTTGAATGGTGAGGATTTTGTTTAGCGACCGTATCAGAGCGAACTTGAACGGGACCGACATTTCAGGATGAATGGATATCGTTTCGTACGCAAGCTCCTTGACATACCCCAGGCAGGTGTTCATGTGCATGTACTCGATCTTCAACGGGTGCATCAGGATTTTGCCTGTATGCATCTTCCTACATCCAACCATTTAGTTCATCTGCAGTACTCGCAAATCAAGTACTTCACTGGAAGGTCAGTTACGCGAACTTACCCTACCTTATCCAGATACTCCCAATACTCTTTCTGGCTGGGGTCGGAGAACAGCCGGGTCAGGTACCACTTCCAAAAGATCTTCCTCCGCTGCACATGCGGGCCGTCCAAGGTGAACAGGTCTTCAACATGGGCCTCCGATTCAGTACTTCGAGTACGCAGGGCGCGGGCTGTGATGTCAAAGTCGAGCATTTTCGCATACAGACGATGCGTGAGGTCGGGAAGGGCGGCTTTTAGAAATTTGGTGCCTTTATTGAAGACGATAAGATCATCTGCAGGAGTTAGCATCTGACCCAGGTCACATTCATCCCAGCCTACCATCTGTGAAGTCGAGAAATGCACGTAAAAATTCCATCCGTTTGCCAAAATCCGTGTATAGTTCCCTCCGCGTCACCCGCCTGATGTCATCCTGTACAGGAGACAGTGGATCCATTGTGTATCAGACTAGACGTGAACGTTGAGCTATTGAACGGGAAAGTTGCGTTGCGGACTTCGATGCGTATGGTGGGCGTTAGTAGGTGGGCTGGTTTGTCGCCACGCTCTAGATCAGATGGTGATGGGGAGCAAATGTGTTGGGACTGCTCTGCCCGGAGGCCTTATATTAAGCTGACCCAGTGACCCCTGGAAGGATTTTGGGCCAGCACGCGACTCCCATTGCTCTAAACCGATGGGGAATCCGACTGCGGCTGACGTGCGGCGCGATTGGTGTAGCTGCTGGAGATTTCCAAACCGTGCCGTCATACAGCTTTAAGCCTTTGACGGCGCGGTCCACTACCTTACCCGCCAGCGTGGAACTCCGCGGCACAATTCGCTGCGAACTGAGTAGGAACCTGAAGGCTGACACACCACAGCTGTTTCCGAAGCGATCCACGAGGCACAAATGGTGGGTTGGCAATGGAGCCGATAAATTCCAGTATATTAAATCAACGAATTGCGCCCCCACCTGGCGATTTCAGGACAGTGGCCCAGACTCCAATGTTCAGCTACGCCAACCCGATCCCTGGAAAGAAAGGACACGATAGGGACCGTTTCCCAAAAGTGGGGCCGCTAACGATCCCATCGCGTAGGATTCAATATGTCGGACGGAGTCGGATATCCCGTCCGAGTCATGATTTGCTATCGCCTCCGTTTGGGATCGGGTCCGGTCTGTGCTGGTCCCCTCGATGGAACGAACTGTCAGTCAGCCCTTGGCATTCAGGATTGGCTCCCCTGAAGGGTAAAGATGGTTGCAAGCCTTGCATTCAGCTGACGCGCAACATCGTGTCTGGCATGCGCATCGGACGGGGTCCGTCCGGACGAGGGGATGTTGCTGCAGGATGCTGATCGTTATCGTCTGGCGCAGCGCCAGATATGCTGGAAAATGGTCGAGTTCGTTCGATGCAGGGATGGGCCGAGATGGGGAGTGGGATAGAGAATAGTAGGAAGATAGGATCATGCCATATCTGCGGTTCTGGCTTCAGGTACTTCTTTCGGGTTCCCACTTGCCATCCGTCGTGATCCCACTAGACCGCTTGAGGTAAGTCTCGGGGGAAGCGGGCGGCCGAGAAGGGCACATGACTAATCAGTGGGTAATCGCCCGCCGCGCGTGCTCGGCTATCGGCCAATCTTGAAGCTCCGGTGCCATAGCGACAGTTTACTCCTCCACCGCCTGACTAGTTAACCGTCTTGGCAAGAGGCCGATATATTTTCCGTTCCGATCGCTTCGTTGCTGGCTAGGACTCATCCTACTCCTAGACCTCTGGTTGCCCCAGATTGACCGCAGTGACCCACCTTGTCGCTGATGCCTATCTTTATCGCCCCATATCTTGCCCTCACTCACATGAAATAGATAGTTCGGTCTCTTCAAACCAAATCAATGTTTCACTGTGTTTATCGAGCCTCTACTGCCTTGTACAGAACTAGAAGGATTCCCTCAGCTCGGTATTTCCATCGAGTTACCGCAGACTTCTCTAACTATGACTTGAAAGGAAATTTGATTACTGAGAAGGTTCCTGTTATTGTTGGTAACCCAGGAGAAACTTACGTTTTGATTGATCCAGAAGTTGGCAGTGCTCTCCGTGCGGCTGCAAGTCAACTTCAGGTCTCTGCACCTGCTGCAAGTATTCAAGAGAGATATAAACTTACATTCTTTCATGACTCACGACATTTTGGGTTTGGTAAGTGGCTATCACAATTATCTATAATGTTGGTACTAATGACTTTATCCAACACTAGAATCGTCCAGTTATCCCCGCCTCTATGTCCCCCGATACATCCCAGGCCGACCAGAGTCCAGTGTAAGCCCTGCTACGTTGTTTCTGGATGGAAAGATGCATGAGATTGTTCTTGATGGTACTGCAGATGGTAACATTTATTCATCGTTTGGCTATGGTTTGTCGGTTTTTAACATTGATATAGCTCACTTTGCTCACAACGCAAGCGCTACTGCACGAAATCTAGAGCATGTATTGGATCAGTTGAAGGATATGTGAACAATCATTGGCTGCGGACGTATCCAACGAATAAGTAGTAGATAGTTATTGGCGTTATTTACTAGTGGAGGTTGGACTGCGCTATCATAGGTTCGCCACGCCCGATGCAGTCCAATTTCCAGGCGGGGCTCTCCAGGTAAGACATTCATTTCACGAGGCCCGGTGCCAACAATGGCTCCCCGAGCTCGGCCGCTATCCGCTCGCGGCTACCCGGCTTCCCTGCTTCCCTGGTCTCGCACCAACACTATCTAGTTGGCTTTTCCTGTTCCCTGGTCCTCTCTAATCTTCAATTCCGTCAATCGATTCAGTGCCAGCACTCAGCCAGGATACCATGTGGTTGGCCATCTTCCTCGTTGAAGGAGGTGGCACGTGACAGGGAGAAGCCTCGGCTCGATGCACAGAATGCGGGGATGACGCGGCTGCCACTGCGACCGCCCCTGCGACCGCCGATCACGATCGCCATCCACTGCCACTCACCGACAGCTACTCCTTATCTCTGACCTCCCACCACATCAGTCATCAACACACTCAACACACCTATATCAGCACACCATGTCGCACCTCTCTTCCAACCCAATTCCATTCGCAGAGCCACCCTATCTATGTGGCCTCCCATCACCATACTACTCAACTGGCCATCGTCGATTCCAACAAGCGTGTCGCGCGTTCCTCTGGGAGCACCTACTCAGTCATGCAACGGATTACGAAAAGGCAGGCGAGGTCCCCAAACACGTCTTCGAAACCTTCTGCAAACACAACATGTTGATCCCGAACATGGGCGCCCCGTTGCCGGTCGACTGGCTGAAGCGCTTGGGGATCCACGACATTCTGGGCGTCAAGGTGGAGGAGTGGGATTATCTATACTCTGGGATCTACTTTGATGAGGTAATTTATTCAAGACCTTGGCAATGCATGGCTGATAGTTACAGCTGTCACGGTCCGGTTTGGCTGGGCCTGGAGCGTCCCTCAATGCCGGCTTTACCTTTGCTATTCCTCCCGTCCTCAAATACGGCAGTCCTGAACTGAAGGAACGCTTCCTCCCCGCCCTTCTGACCGGTCACAAGCGCTGCTGTATCGCCATCACGGAGCCCGAAGCAGGAAGCGATGTCTCCAACATCACAACGACGGCCACAAAGACGGCCGACGGGCAATACTACCTGGTCAATGGCGCCAAAAAGTGGATCACCAACGGGATCTGGTCGGACTACGCGACCATGGCCGTCCGGACCGGCGGCCCGGGCGCATCCGGTCTATCAGTCATGCTGGTCCCATTGAAAGGCCACCCCGGGGTCAACATGCGCCGGCTGAAGGTCACCGGCCAGCTCACCGGCGGAACAACCTATATCGAGCTGGACGATGTGAAGGTGCCCGTGGGTAATTTGATCGGTCGCGAAGGCGACGGGATGCAAATGATCATGACCAACTTCAACCACGAGCGGCTCTCCATCGCAGTCGGAGTCACGCGACAAGCCCGCGTGGCCCTTTCGAGTGCCTTCCAATATTGTCTTAAGCGGGAGGCCTTTGGCAAGACGCTGATGGACCAACCGGTTGTGCGACATCGACTGGCCAAGGCTGGTGCTGAACTGGAGACGCTGTGGGCATTTCTGGAACAGCTGCTCTACCAAGTGTGTCATTTGCCCAAGGAAGAGGCAGATAAGAAGCTGGGTGGGATCACTGCACTCGCCAAGGCCAAGGCGGGGATGGTACTGAACGAATGTGCGCAGTGCGCGGTTCTGTTGTTTGGCGGAGCTGGGTTCACACGCAGCGGACAGGGTGAGCTGGTCGAAGCGATTCTCCGAGAAGTGCCTGGTGCTCGGATTCCTGGGGGAAGTGAGGATGTTCTGCTGGATCTCGCAGTGCGACAGTTGGTGAAACTTTATCAGAAGGGGGAGAAGCAGCTGAGGTCGAAGATTTAGACGGACATCAGGCTGGGATTTCTCACCTTTGGTTTTGGTTACAGTGTATATTACGGTTAGACAAATTCGACACTGATTTCGACAACCTGGTGTTTCATCCATTCGCAAGATCGGGGTGAAGTCTGGAAGCAAGGGCTTATCAGTCCCGCTGCAGCTCCTTATCGGATCGTCCAGCCACGGCCCCGATCAGGTGCTCGACAGGTCACACCAGCCCCGCTTTTCGACTCGACACTCCACTGCTTCTACGCACGCCAGGTAGGTTTGTCCAGTTTGCGCGCGGCATTCAGACTAACTGGCCGGCAGTTGATATCAGCAAGCAGAGCTACTGATAGCGCCGTCGCTGTGACTACCAATCGCAGCCATGTTCATCCTGGCTCGTCACGAAGCCCAACTTATCATCGGCCGATGCGACGCGTCTTATCAGCAGCCAAGAATGGGAGCAACTTAAATGACGGCCCCTTGCCAAAGATGGTTTCTGTAGAAAACAGCAGCCACCATGGGCCTCAAGCAGCGGCTTCGAGTCAAACACGGAGACCTCGTCTCCAGCGTGGACTCTAATGCAGACCTTGATCCGATTCCGCGGAACTCGCCCCGACGGACCTGGGGATGGGTCAGTTTGACCGGGTTCTGGATTTCGGAGGCGTTTTCAATCAGCATGTATCAGGGTATGTTCCTCTTTGCTACGATGAGTGCCTGCTAAGTGAGCAGTCACGTCCACCTCGGTGTCGAAAGGCTTGAATGCTGGTCTGGCGATTGCAGCAGTGGTCATAGGCCATATCCTCGTATATATCCCAGTCGCGCTGGATGGGTCAGTTTCTTCCCGGACAGACCTCTCGAATCACCTAACCAAACCAGATACGTCGGCTCAATCTACGGCATCAACTTTCCTATCCTGACCCGTGCCAGCTACGGCATGCGAGGCAGCTACTTTGCCGTCCTCAGTAAGCTCTTCCCAATTCCTTCCAGCCCAGCTAACACTCGCAGTCCGTGGCCTAGTCGCCATTATCTGGTTCGGGACCCAAACCTACCAAACAGGGGAATGCATCTCCTCCATGATAAGCGCCATTTGGCCCTCCTTCCAGCACCTGCCAAACCATCTTCCTGCTTCAGGCCCCATAACCTCCTCTGAACTCCTCTGCTTTTTCCTCGCCATCATTGTCCAACTCCCGCTTCTCTACCTCAATATACCCCAACTACGGTACCTGTTCCTCGTAAAAATGGCCATCATGCCCATCTTCGGTCTCGCTCTGTTTATCTGGGCTGTCGCAACCGCCCACGGCTTTGGGCCTGTTTTCTCCAAACCCAGCCATATCACCGACGGCACACCAGTTGCCGTAGTGTTCCTACAATGCGTAACCAGCGCCATCGGCCCCAAGGCCACTCTTGCCCTCAACATGCCCGACTTCACGCGCTACGCACACACTCCGCGACAAATCTTTTGGACACAGGCCCTGGGACTGATCATACTCGTCTCCCTCTGCGGCGTCCTAGGAGCAACCGTCACCTCCGCCAGCGAAATCATCTACGGCGTGCAGACCTGGAATCCTCTGCAAGTGGCCTCCCTCTGGGACAACCGTGCCGCGCAGTTCTTCGCCGCGTTCTGCTGGTCGCTCGCCGCCATCGGAACAAACCTCTCTGCAAACAGCGTGTCCTTCTCCAACGACCTCTCCCTCTGGTTCCCACGCTACATCAACGCCAGAAGAGGAGCCTACGTTTGCGCGATGCTAAGTATCCTCAGCTGTCCCTGGTACATTCAATCCGAGTGAGTCCCCTCTCGCCCCATCTTATCGCCCAAACCACCAACTCTAATCCACAAAACAGCGCAGCATCCTTCTCCTCCTTCCTCGGTGGCTACTCCCTCTTCCTCGGCTCCCTGGCCGGTATCATAATAGTCGACTACTGGATTATCCGGGGCCAAAACCTCCGCGTCCGCTCCCTCTACGACCCCTCTCCACACGGCACGCACTACTTCACCCGAGGATTCAACCTCCGCGCCTTCGTGGCGTTCATTTGCGGGATCGCACCGAATCTACCCGGTTTAGCGCATGCGTGTGGTCAGAGCGGCGTGCCAAAGGGAGCGGTGTATCTGTACTCGATGAGTTGGGTGGTGAGTTTTGTGATCTCGGGGGGGTGTATTGGGGACTGTGTCGGGGGTGGTCGGTCAAGGTAGATGGTGATGAAGTGGTGGAGGGGGTGGAAGTTGGTCTTGAGGAGGAAAAGAAGGGGGAGATGGTAGGTGTAAAGGAGGTTAGTGTTTAAACTTCAAATACCTTACTACTATCCCAATCATGAGCCAAACCCCACATCAATCAACCTCCACAATCCAACCGAATCCAATCCAATCCATCAAAGATACTCCTGCCCCCTCGCCAACCTCCCCACCCTCGAACTAGCATACGCGCCCTTCTTCGCCGTCCTTGCCCCCATCCTCACCAACCCCACAAGCTGATGCACCCCGGCCACCACCCCATCAACAACCTGAACATCCTTCCCAACAGCCTTCTCCACGCAGCCCTTAAGCCCACTCATCCCCGCACACCCAAGAATAACCGTATCTGCACCCTGCTCCGCGACCAACGTCTTCGCAGCCCCACACACCGCGCCTACAACATCCAAACCCTTACCCTTACCCTTCCCATCCAACTCCAAGACACCCAATCCACACGCCTCCACGCCCGCACAGAACCCATCCAACCCAGCGTGTCTAATCGCATCAGCATGAATAATCTTCGAGCGCGTCGATGTAACCACCACCCCGAAGCGATTCCCTATACTCCGCGCCGCGAAGAGACTCGCTTCCATGATCCCCATTACTGGGGCGGGGAGTTCCTCGCGCAGAGCACGGATGAGAGGGTGGTCGCTGTAGCAGGCGACTAGGAAGGCGTCGTATTGGTCTGCGAGGGGGAGGAGAGCGCTGAGGGAGGCCGCCGCGGAGAGGACGCCGTCGAGGATGCCTTCGATGGCTGTTGGGGCGGGGACTGGGGCTGTGAAGCCGTGGAGGGAGACGTCGGGTGGGAGGGTTGGCGTGACGAGGTTGATGCAGTTGGTTGTCATGGAGGGGGTAGAGTTGGGGTTTATGAGGAGGATGCGGAGGGTTCGTTTGGATGGGGATGGGATGGGGGTGTTGGTTGAGGGTGATGTTTGGAGAAGAGGCGGTTCAATCACGCCGGTCTGGGAGGTGATTCGGCCGTAGTGCTCGATGCGACGATGACGGGCAAAGTCAAAGGTGCGGGTTTTTCCGGCACGACAGAGAGTGAGGTCGCAGTCTGCGACGATGATTTCGTCGTCGGTGGACTTGGTCTCTGCGATGATGCGTCCCTCGGGGTCGATGATGGTCGAGCCGCCGATGAGGGGGTATTTGCCGTCGTCGAGGCCGCAGCGGGCGGCGCTGATGGAGAAGCAGACGTTGGTGTAGGAGTGGCATTGCATGACTAGTTTGTGGTGGAAGAGGGAGAGTTCCTCGGCTTCCTTGGGGTCCATGTCGGCTGACTGGCCCCAGAATTGTGGCGCGTAGCCGTTCGTGTTGAATCCACATGCGACGATTTCAACGCCTTGGAGACCGTACTCGCGCCAGGATTCGGCCCAGCGGCGGTCGTTGCAGATCATCATGCCCAAGATCGGGTCTGGAGTGTCGTCTTTGTCTGGGGGGAGAAGAAGGCCAGGGGCACGAAAGGCCTGGAAGCCGAGGTTTCCCGGTCGGAAGTATCGTTTTTCGAGCTGATTGACGGCCGTAGGGTCGGCGAGGGGCTCGACGTCGCCGGGGAGATGGATCTTGCGGTATTTGGATAGAATGGAGCCCGTTGCGGCATGGTAGTACACGCAGCTGTTGAAGTGCTCGCCGCCATCGGTGGCTTCTGCGAATCCGACGATGATGTCCACGGCAAGATCGCGAGCTGTGTCGAAGAGTGCTTTGGTTCGTGACGCGGTGGTGATGTCGCCGTGTTCGAACCAGCTTTCCAATTCGGCTTGGTCGAGGATCAGGTAGCGTGGGAAGAAGGTGGTGAATGCGATTTCCGGGAAGAGGACCAGCTTCGCGCCTTGAGCAGCAGCATCTTTGAGCAAGATGATCATTCGGTCTAGTGTATTCTCTCGTGCGTCCCATTTGTTGGTCGTGCCCAGTTGGGCGGCGGCGAGGCGGACAGTGCGAGCCATGGTGATAGATGAGGTGGTATTGTTGGAGGATAGGATGCTCCCTCTTTCTTACTGGCTGGCATTAATATAGTGATGGCTTTGACCTCTGGCATTCGGATATATTTCCGCCTCTGCTGATACCAGCCCGATGAGGAAGGTCGGGGGAGGTCCTATCAACTATCAAATCTTATCGCGTCGGCCGGTCCGCCGTCGTCGCGAGGGGATGATAACGATAGCCTTATTATCGGCGATTGCCTGGGGGTATGATACAGAGTGAACAACAAAGCTCCAATTGTCAGGATGAAGGCCACACCAGGAATTGACTTGATTATCATAAACGCTACGGTGGTAGGTGTTTTCGCTTCGGTTGATCGACCCTCGCTCACGGCGTAGGCTACGGCCTCCGATGTAGTCCCAAACCAGGATATCGCCATCTCCGACGGGAAAATCGTCCTCCTGGGGCAGAACCTCCCGGCACTCTTCCCCGGTGCTGACACGATCGATGCAGAAGGCGCATACGTGACCCCCGGTGGTGTCGATAGCCATGTACATTTGCAGCAGGACAACTCCCCAACCGGGGACACCTGGGAGTCAGGGACTCGATCGGCCATTGCGGGAGGTACGACGACAGTGTTGGCATTTGCAAGTCAGAAGCGGACGGATGAGAGTCTATTTCCGGTCGTCGAAGAGTATCATCGAAGGGCCAACGGCCAGGCGTACTGCGACTACGGCTTCCATCTGATCTTGACCAATCCAACCCCAACAGTCCTCGACGAGGAGCTGCCTGTCCTAGTGCACGAGGGTGGCATCAGCTCTGTCAAGCTGTACATGACCTACCAGCCAATGCGCCTGGGAGATCGAGAGATCCTCGATGTCATGGAGACCACGCGACAGCTGGGAATGACGACCATGGTGCACGCAGAGAACCATGAGATGATCCAATGGATGACCGAGAAACTCGAGGCGCGTCGCCGGACCGAGCCATATGGCCACGCGCTCGCACGTCCCAACATTGCGGAAGACGAAGCAACGTACCGTGTCATCTCTCTGTCCGAACTGGCCGATGTTCCCATCCTGATAGTCCACATGTCCTCGAAGCTGGCTGCAGCCCATGTGCGGGCGGCCCAGACTCGGTTGCTGCCAGTCCATGCGGAAACGTGTCCCCATTATCTGTTCTTCACAAGTGAGAAGCTAAAGGGAGAGAATTTTGAAGGGGCCAAATGCGTGTGCTCGCCGGCGCTGCGGGAGGATCCGATGGATCTGGAGGCGATGTGGGCGGGTCTTGCGAACTCGACCTTCACGACGGTCTCGAGTGATCACGCACCATCCAAGTGAGGATTCTCTCGGTGCTCCTGAGCCTTGCTGACGATGGTAGATTCGATCACCCTCTGGGGAAGAAGAAAGGCACAGCCAGCTTCACTCAGATCCCTAATGGACTGCCGGGGCTAGAGACACGACTGCCGACGATGTTCTGCGGAGGTGTGCTTACCGGGCGCATCTCCATCCAGAAGTTTGTCGAATTAACCAGCTCGAACCCGGCCAAGCTATATGGACTGGGCAGCACCAAGGGGACGATACAGCCCGGGTTCGATGCCGATCTCACAATCTGGTATCCCACGCCAGAACAAGCTGCCTCCCGCGGCAGTACATCGACAATGTCACCGTTCCAGCTTTCGAACAGCATGCTGCATCATGACATCGACTACACGCCGTTTGAGGGAATGGAATTCACCAACTGGCCTCGCTATACCCTTCTTCACGGCCAGACAGTGTGGAACCGGGACGCAGGAGGCGTGGTTGGCAGCAAAGGCGATGGTACATTCCTGAAGAGAGGGTCGAGTTCCCTGAGCAGGCCGCGAAACGTGTTTGTCAATGAATTCAACCCGTACCTGTAGTTAGTCCTTAAGACACGAAAAGAAGCATATCCTCATGATAATGAATTGTTGATTGATGCCGGCATGCGAGTGTCCGACCCAGAGAAGTTGTATGATGGTAAGACCATATCATACACCAAGAAGTAGCACAAAAAGGGTCAAGTAACCCTGAGCAGAGGGCAGAGCCCCAACATGTAGCGTAATAGCCATGAAGACGTATTGACAGTATGAAAGCAATTCACAGAACGATCGATCCAGGTATAATCCATGCTGAGCACCTTTGTACATAGGAAATTGGGAGACATCATTAAAGCATCAACAACCACAACAACAGCATTCGGCAGCTTCGACGCAGCACTCGCACCATTCCTCGCATATGAAGCAGCAGCACATTGTGAGCAGACAGGTGGTCAGGCATCCGCGGTCTTTGGACGGTTCTGGTTGTGGGGGTGCATATTGCATTTGTTGGGGCGGTGGGTACTGGCCACCTGGAGGAGGGTAACTAGAAAGACAGCGTTAGTTGCTGAGGATGAATCAATGGGGTTCAGCATATGAGCACGTACTAGCCCTGGGGAGGCGGTTGTTGTTGGTAGGACATGGCTCTGGTTCTGGAGTTTGGATGGAAAGGATGGGGTCACACGAAATCTCAGAGGAACCGGGGGCGGGACCAGCACCAGAGTTATATAGGCCGGACGAGAAATCCGCTCAGGGCGCCGGGCAGGCAGAAAGATTGAGGAACAACTCGACACCCGCCCGATTCAGCCCTGCGGACGGACTTGGGCGGCGCTGGCCGGGCTTGGCCCTGCGCATTTCGCTGGGGGCGATCCACCGTCAGGATCGCGATTGGGCCTGCGGTTAGATGAAGGTGAATCACTCGCCGGGAGGTGCTGGGAGATGCCCGTGCCGAGCACTTAGACCCCTGGAGCTATGCATCATTGGCAACTGGTGATTGTTGGCACTAAGAATAGATGGACACGGTAACACCGCGCAGCTGGAGTCCAGTAGGCGCTTCCTGCTGTGTGGACGGTTGCTGAAGCAGCTCGCGCCGCCAAGAGCACATGCCCCGTCGGGCGGGAAAGTGGATGGCTTCCTTGACAGCCTTTCATGGCGCCAAGAGTCCCGGCAGGGATGGAGGACACCCTCAGCTCTGAATCGGGTCATTCGACCAGCGCGCCAAGCCATGGAAGCGCCCCTTAAGGCGGGCGGATCCCCACCCAGGTTCCCCAGCATCCAATCACCCCGGACGAACTGCCAGCAGGGTCCTGAACGCTGTTGCCTATCATCGGGGAGGCGTCGGGGGCTGGTGCCATTCACTGCATGGTTATTGCATGGATGCACCTTGACGAGGCTGGGAAATGATTGTTGTTGATTGCCGTGGAGCAGTTGACTGTGCCTTCACCCAGCGCTGTTCATTTCTTCTAGGATCTACGTCTCCGTGCTTATTGGAAGGACGCGATCGAGGAAATTAGGAATAGCCTGCCCCATAGCTGTAATAAACAACGCTGAAGTAGCATTCCCCTGCTGGGATGCAGGCTGAATAAATGGCTTTTGGAATATGTAGGCAATATTTCTGGGCCCACGACAACACCCCTTGATGGTCTAGTTGGTTATGGCGTCCGGCTGTAATGGTTCATTGTCACCGGAAAATCCCTGGTTCGATTCCGGGTCGAGGGACGTATTTTTGTCCCTGTTCTATAGAAATTAATGGGTGGATATACTGTTTCTTTCTTTTTGTCAAGATCAACAGAGTGGTGCAAGGGTCAGAGAAAGACATATACACAGGATTGGTGGAAATCAAACAGACAAAGAAAGGAAGAACGGCCATGCTACTCAGTGCACTGCCTCTTTTATGAGCATAATGAAAGGATAACACCGATTCTGACAGGCATTGTGTTGGACCCAGCTGCTGAGACCCACTGCCAGCTAATTAGGCTGATGCGACAGGCGGGTGCGCTAGTACAAGTGAGACCAGACCAAAACAAAAAAGTACAAAAAATGGACTCGCCGGGAATCGAACCCGGGACCTCTCCAATGCGAATGGAGCGTCATACCCCTAAACCACAAGCCCAACTTGTTGAAGGGTAGCTCAAGCTTTTGCCTTATAACACCTACAATCCACACATCTTGTTATGGCAATGCTTTTTCTGTGCGTCTGCTACACCCAATTATATTTGGCTCAAAAATATGAACAAGCAGGCTTATAGTATCCACTGATTTCATAGTATGCTGGCTAGCTCCTAGCAAACACTATTAGTGATGGTGATGGGTGCATATATGGCTCACTCAATCCGGATGCTCCTGGTATATATATTTGTTGGCTTGGGGCTATGGCAGACGTCTGGAGACAACACTTCGTTAAGGGACGGATGCTGAGGTACCCATTAAAGATAAACCGCGTGCCAAGGAGGATAGGCTAGCTGTTTCTACGGATGTTCTGCCCAAGGCCTGAGGCCTTAGAATGATGTTTGAGATTGTAGGCACTACAGCCACACTGGCCAGGCTACAACCACACTTTCCGTCTACTTCGCCTACTATGTTGGAAAAGACGAATCGTCACCCTCAAATATATGTGTCTAAAGCGTGCTGTTTATATTTAATGGGATGCTTTGACGGGTGGGGTTCTCCTTCGTTGGTTTAGTGTCTCCGTATGAAGAGTGCAAGTCGATACCGACGGGTGTTTTTTTTCCGTTTCCACATTAACGAGAAGGATTTCTAAGAGGGCTAGCACCGTCTGGCCGGAAGACTCAATTTGCCTTGAAATTAGCCACCTCAAACAGGCGGTTGAAGACGGAAATGAATATGTTCCGTCGGTAACTTGAAGCGAGGGCATTGACCAATTTGATCGCAAGGCCCCTTGAGATGCTTCGCCGTCCATTTGTCGGGGCGCTGAAACAGAGCCGAAAAAGACAGCATGTTTGGTGTGCCGGGACACTGGATGGTCCAAGGGTGAACAAATGAGAAGGATAGATGGAAATGACTTCAATGGGCGGGCCCACGTGGCAGGCACATCTGACCGCTTCGCAGCACTTTTCATCAAGACTTAGCTCTTAAATTATTCTTTATTTACCTTGCAGTCCACAAGCTAGATCCCACATGCCACTAATTTCTTCGCAAACCTCAACTCATTCATCCCAAAATCAAACACTGCCACGACGTTCTTCAGGAATGACACCCCCAGAATATTCAGCACAATACCCTCGAGCGCCACGGTCTCCGATGCCACCAAAGTGGAAGCACAGGTCCCATCCCCGAAATTATAGATGAGATCGCCTCTGTTGTGATAGAAGGTCTGGTTCCCAATGGCGACCCCAAATAAAGGTGCCTGCGCATCACAATCCACCACATACACGCCCAGGTCCTCACTATAGACCGCAGGCGGGGAGAAGAGCGCATTCACCGGTTCCACGATCGCCGCCGGAAGGTAGGAAAACTCATTCCCCGTGTCCACAAAAGCCTGGAACGCAGTATCATTGGCTTGAGCATGACTCCCATTCTCATATCCATACCGAGCACCGGCCACGGTGAAGGCCCAGTACGACCGGACCCGCTTGCCCGAGGTGAACCACAGCGGAATATTGTCCATGACCTCCACCGGGACGGCACTGAACGCCTCACTATGCGGGACGGGCGGCAGCTCACCTAGACCCAGGTAGCCCCCAAATTCCGGACTACCGTTCTGAAGTGGGGTGTGAGCCAGCGCGACGCTAAACCACGGCTCCACCAAGCCCTGCAAATACATCGTGTTGAACACGGGGTTGTAGACAGCCCGATTTTGGAAAAATGTGGTGTTCGGGGTGTAATTTCCGGGATGAGCGGATGTCAAGGATGGATACCCCAGTCCTAACAGCCCGCTGTTGACGCCATCACCCATGGGGTTCGAGGAATCGGCAATTCCCAGGATGGCGCGGACGTTGATGTCCCCGATGGTGATGTTCTCATAGGCCATGACGCCGCTGGCAATGCCGTCGCCATATTGCACGCCGAAGGTCTCGTTGGGGATTTGTTGATAGGTGGGGGAGATGGCGTAGGTGGCTGAGCCGTAGAGACAGTCGGCTTGAGGGATAACCTGATTGGTGGTGGAGTTGATGCAAGTGAAGTTGTCTCTCATGACGTAGGTATCGCTGCTACCGGTGTCGACGAGGAGTTTGAAGGTCTGGTTGGTGGAAATTGTCACGTCAATGTCGAAAACGGTGCCATATTGAGTGGCAAGGAGAGGAGAGGTGTGTGTGAAGCTTTTGCGAGTACTGGAATGGGCATTGCGACGGTTTAGGGGAACCGTGAGTGCAGAAGTAAGAGCAAGGAGCTGAAGAATGGGAGAGAGATGGAAAAGCTTCATTGTGAATGCAATTTCTGGAGTGTTGAAGAGTTGACTGATTGATAGTCCATGTGTTGGTCGACTTTATATTCCTGGACTGAGGCTGCAATCGGCTGGGGCCGAATTGAGCCGCGAGGCTATGCTCCCTCGTATATTCTAGTTTCGCACTGCCGTCATCTCACAGGATTCCAGGAATGAAATTCAGTGGTAGTGTCATGTTGGGTAGGGCTGGGGGCCCCGGATGCCAAGACCTCGTATATTCTCAGTTTTGCCCACGGCCAGGGGACGGCCAATCCCGTTCCACGTACGGGGGTTAATCGGGCGCCACATCAGCTGGAACCAGAAAACGTCTGCCTACATGGGCGTCGTATAGATAGTTCTTTAAATACAGTTATCGATATCTATTTAGGGTGGTATCTAAGAATCTAGGTACCAGGTGCTGCTGGACGATCGTGAATGGAGTGGGGTGGTTCCTGCTAGTTCGGGTTAGCGCCAGCGCCCGCGTCCAACTGCCAGAATGTCCGGCCAGGTTTCAACGGTCAGCCTTCGGTCCCCCGGCATGATTTGCAAACGACACCTGGCATCGACCATGAAGACCACCCGGAAGAGCACCCCGAAGGTCCGCACCGGCTGCATCACCTGCAAGTGAGTACGCGGCCACGGTGCATGGCTCGCTAATTCGGATCTGACCAGCTTCGTAGAACCCGCCGTATCAAATGCGACGAAGCCAAACCGAGCTGTCTCCGATGTACCCGATCGAACCGCACTTGCGGGGGTTACCCTTCAATCCCCCCTTCATCCCCTTCATCCCCTTCTTCACCCCCTGCCGAAGCCACCACCGTCGAGAAAATCACCGCGTATAATATCCCCTTCAAGATCCCCGGCAGTCGGGTGGACCGCCAACTACTCCACTTCTACTGTATCCAGGCAGCATCGGGTCTCTCCAGCTACTCCGATCCAAACCTCTGGAACCGACTCATTCTGCAGAGATGTCACCATCAGCCGGTGATTCGCAACGCCCTCGTCACGTTAAGCGCGCTGTATCAGGATCACCTGACCAATACCCACGCGGAGGCGGGGAGCGCCCGTCCCTCGCTTCAGAGCCTGCGACTCATCGCCAGATCCCATCGACAGCTCCGGGCCCATCTCTCCTCGCCGGATGCATCCACAGAAGTGGCGTTGATTTGCAGCATAATCTTCTATGCCTTTGAGGCTCTAATAGGCAATGCTATACAGGCCATCAAACATCTGGATCAAGGGTTGATCCTGCTGCAAAGATGCCGGGCCACGGCTCCCGTAATCCCGGCCACGGATGACATTCTCCCACACCTGACCTTGTTGTTCTCCAGTCTGGACGTCCAGGCCAGCACATACAACGATGGTCGTCTTCCTGTATTGAAGTTGCTCTCTCCATCAGAAACATGCGGTCTAGTCCCGGTCGTTCCAGACCTCTTCTGCTCCCTGACGGATGCAGAAACGGCACTCATCAAGCTACAAAACTGGATGTTCCACCATCTGGTGTCTGCCCTCCCCTATAAGCATGAAGCACCAAAAGGGATCCGTGCTGATATTCTGCACGAACGACATACATTATACGACCAATTGACAATGTACCTAGATGTTATCAGCACTTCTTTAACAAGCCACACCCATCCGAGAATCTCTAATCGGTTGCTTCTCCTTCGTCTGCAAGCTCGAATGTTCCACACGATACTGGAGGAGAACATTCCAATCATGAGTTCCAAAGACAGTAACCCCTTGCAGCAATCACTGGAGGACTTGTCCACCCTTCTTACAATGTCATCTTCGATTCAACCTGTTGTGGAAGGGGCCATTTCAGATAAAAGGTCATTTACACTGAGTACGCACCTCATCGCGGCACTCTATTATGTCTGCATGAAAAGCGACAATCCCAACACGGTGGACCTGGCCCTAACATTGCTCCGACATGAAAAGCTGCCCAGCCGGGATGGGCTCTGGGACGCGAAGACAGTGGAAGCGGTAGTGCACGGAATAAGACATGCCAGCAAGACGAACGAAAAACTTCCAAGCGAAGGGGGTGCGACAGGCACAACCAGGGAGGATCGGTTAGAATACGCCGGTGCAGAGTTTGTAGACGCAGCGGGGGAAGGGGGATTGTATGAGATGCTGAATGTGTTGCGAAAAGATGTCGCCTATCTACCTAAGCAGTGAACGCTAAGCCTCGCCCGTGACAGCCCTCTTGGTTAAGATGGCCGAGTGCTCATTCAGCCGTTCCCATGCGTGCGCATCGTGGCAGGCCTGTCGACTCAGCCGGACAGCGCGTCGAGTGCGTGATCGCATTTCCGCCTCATATTCATCCAACGCCTCTTTGGCACCTTTGGCACCCGTGTACATTTGTCGCAAGGCCTGGAAGAGGTGGAAGGCGTCTAACAGTCCATGATTGGCGGCTTCTCCCCGACCTACATGAGTCAGAATGATAGCCCTATACCTAACCGGAGAACTTACACATCGTCATGGCGTGGGCTGCATCTCCGGCCAGAGTGACACGACCGTCACGGTTGTCCCAGTCCAAACACTCCCAATCCGCCAGTTGGATTTCCAAAACCGGCGTGGCTGGGGGAATGCCTTCGACGACCGACCGCAGAAACGGCACAAATCCGACGGACCGTCGCTTCATATTTTCCAACCGCTCCGCATCGGTGGCTGCTACTTCATCGGCCTCGCTGTTCACCGGCCACGACATGCAGATCTGAGCCCGAAAATGTTCATGAGGCCTTCCCTGCGTGCCATTACCCTGGGGCGTCTCGAGCAAGGAAAACCAGAAGAACACGCCCGTGCTGGGGTGGCAGCCCTGAAATAGCAGCGGATCCATTGATCGCAAGGGTTGGATTTCCTGCGGAGACAGATCCACTGCTACTCCTGTGAATCGGATAGGAAGGACCGAGTTGCTACATGCATCGGGTCGCAGGACTCGTCGCACCAGAGATCGACTGCCTTCGACCCCGATGACGAATCTTCCGGACACTCGAGTGCCATCTGCAAGGACCAGACACGGAGGAGCGGACGCACTGGTCACTTCCACATCAACCGCTTGAGCATTCTACTGGACATGCTGTTCAATACCCCGAAGCAACGCGGCGCGCATCTTCTCCCGGTTGACCCGCCAGCGGGCGCTGGGGGGAATCTTGAACTTGGGCTCGCCTGTCGCAAGGTCAATGAAGAGGAAGTTCCCGTTATCATGCTGGGCGACTTGGGGGTCGACCTGCACGGCTTGAATAGTGTGTAAGGTGTCATCGGGCAAGATCTGCTGGATATACTCCAGGGCCCAGTGCAGGGTGATGGCCCATCCTTGCCCGCGAGCATCGGGCGATGTATCACGTTCGTAAATGCGGAAGGGGATGTTGACCTAGACGGTTCTCAGCATGGATGGTAGGCTGCCAACAGCACATCTTGTTACCTTCTGAAGAGCCTGACCGAGAGTGAGTCCGACGATGCCGGCTCCTACAATCAGAACGGGATCCATGGGGACGATAAAATGGCTGATGGGTCTTATCTGCTCCCTGCCTGCGTCGCTTAATATATCTGGGTTGATCGGCTATCAGTGGCTGACGCTAGCGTCGTCGGACCGTCGCATAGATAAGCTGTAGCAGATGTGGGGATGCATTGCCAAGGCCTGAGATGCGACGGCTCTCCAGTCCTCATTTTCTGATGGACTATTATTTAAGTCTCTCAGAACAAATCCAACTCGATGCCACCAAGCCCACGAAAACAAAGTGTCATCATGTCTCACGAAGCCCTCAACCCTATCCACCCGGCCGTCCTGCCACATCTCGACCCGGTCTTTATCGAACTCTACAATCAACACGTGGCCAACACCCCAAGCGGGCCAATTGACCTCAGCGTCCTTCGATCCAAATATTCCCAGCTCTACTCCTATGGCACCGGTCCCGCCCCGGAACCCGCCCGAGTATACGACACGACCATCCCCGGCCACAATGGCGACCTCATTCCCTGCCGAGTATACGAGCCCGCCTGCCCAGGACCATGGCCGGTCCACATCGACTTCCACGGCGGTGGTCCGTCCCCATCTCCCCTACACCCACCCCATCACATCAACAAAGCTAACCACCACCAGGATGGGGCCTCGGAGACCTCAACACCGAATCCCACATCTGCAAACACATCGCCGTGAAAGCCAACGTAGCCGTCATCGACATCGCCTACCGCCTTGTCCCCGAACACCCTTTCCCCATCGGCGTCCAAGATTCCTTCGCCGCCCTGCAATACCTCGCCACCAAAAGCCACACCCAATTCCCTAACCTCGACACCACGCGCATCTCCCTAGGCGGCGTATCCGCGGGGGCCAACATCGCCCTTATCATCGCCCACCTAGCCCGCGACCACCACCTGCCCCCCCTCCGCCTCGTAGCCGTCGGCACGCCCGTCATCGACGATATCTCGCATTACAGCATGGCGCACGACTCGCCCTTCCCATCCATGCAGACCATGGAATACGCACCGACCCTGAACTGGGCGCGGTTAAAATGGTTCGATCAGCTAAAATGGAGTAGTCTGAGCGCGGACGAGACCATCCGTCAGAAACAACTAACCGAGGTAAAATGGTACGCTAATGCATTGAATGCACCTGATTTCACCCGGTTACCGCGGACGGTTATCTACACGGCGGGATGTGACCCCCTGTGTGATGAGGGAGAGGCATACGCGCGGAAATTGATTGAGGGCGGGTGTGAGGTTACGGTGAGGAGGTTCGAGGGCGTGCCTCATCCGTTTATGCATATGGATAAAGGTGTGTTCTCTCTTCTCTAGCTTCTATTCACATTTCTTGTTGTTGGTGGGGGCATACTAATGAAATGTAGATCTCTGGCAGGCAAGACAGTTTATCGATTTGATTGCTGGACATATCAAGGTGGCGTTGCATGGGTAGAATAAATATCTAGTTTAGTTCATTTGATTCAATCGATCTATTTGGACTATAAACAAAAATTATCCTGTACGCTGTGATTAACTTCGCCCCTGCAAGATATAACCGATGACCTTGACATTTCACCTTGGTAGATAGAAGAAACATTAGAAAGAAGACAAAAGAGGAAGATACAGAGGAAGGAAACGGGGAAAGAAAAATAAGAAGTCCAACGCTTTTCATTAGACTCAGCGAAATGGATCGATCCCAATAGTAGTATCTAGGGAATCGCTAATGTGATTATGCTCGGATTGGGGCAAAACGTGTCTTCTGATCCTGTTTTTCATTGCATTGCATGTATTACAGAGGGAGAGCGGGATATTGTCGTGGTTTGATGTTCTGACAACAACAGGGGAAACTAGTACACATAACGGAAATCACTCCCCTGGTTCTCACTCCCACTCCCCAGCCGTTCCTCTAAGCTCCTACCATCTACCCGCGCATTCCGATAACCATACACCACCCGCAGCATAGTCGAAACAACAATCGCCCCAGCATTAACGGCCACGATGGTGATTTTAGCAGGGAGATACCTGATCCGGATTCAGCCGATGAGCTCAAAAAGTGCAGTGAGGGATGATTATACATACCCCGGAGCATCACGAGCCTGGAAAGTCTGCGGCCCGATGATATTGGCGATGCTGAAACCGGCAGAGACGAGGGTGCTTCCGGCTACCTAGTTGGGCATTAACTTTTGTTTTTGTTGTCGGGCTGTTGTAATAATATTTTGGTGTGGGTTGTGGGTTGTAGTGTCTTACCTTCATAGAATAACTCTTGTAGTTTGCATCAGTCCATGCGAAGATTAGAGCTAATGGGGCGACGGTCTATTTATGTTAGTGACTAGATATCTTCATCTTGGTTGTTTATTATCTTTGCAGACCGGAGGGGGGAGGGGGGGGGGGTTACCGTATTCACGAGATATATCCCCACCAAACAACCTGCCTGGTTATTTTCCGGTAGAAAAGACATCAGACAGGCACCAAGCAAGGTAGGGATCAAGAGGAGATCAATAGCCAGCCAGCGCGAGTATCCCCGGGCGATAGCAAAGGTGGATCCCATGGTGACCACAATACTGACCACTCCTGAGGGCATGTTAAGTAGGGCACTTTGGAGTCGTATCCAAAGTCCTTGATTAGGATGGATGAGAAGGTGGTGATGACGCCGCTGGGGATGGTGATGAGGATGGTTAGGAGGACTAAGAATGTGGTTTGGATGTCTGTCAATGCTTCTAAGAGTGATGTTGGGCGGAAGGTGGTCTTCTCGTCTGTGCTCACGCCGGGCTGGTTTGTTGGAGTCGCTGTGTGATCCGGTTCTTGTCGTGGGAGGTTAGGAATGTAGCTGTAGTTGGGGTGGTGGGTAGGAGGAACAAGACTAGGAGGGCGGCGAGGATGTTGGCTGCTCCGATGACCACGAACATGATCCGCCAGCCGTGGAAGGGCAATGTGGAGGGGGCATGTTGTGCGGCAAAGGAGATCAACCCGCCGATGATCTGTCCGGTGCCTAGGCCACTGTACCAGAGGCCGTATCGAGGGGTGGGCTCGGTTCGGGTGTACCACATGCTCGTGTACATGGTTAGGGCTGGAGCTGTATTGAGAGGATGAGTGAGCACCGGATAGGAGGAGGAGATGGGATGATTACGCACTAATCACCGCCTCGAGCACCCCGAGAATCACTCGCAGGGACATCATGCCTGCGAAATTCTGGGCCACAGCAGAGCAGCAGAGGATCACTCCCCAGCAGAAGATATTGAATCCGAGGACCTTGGTGATAGGGTATCGTTGTAGCAAGAACCCTGCTTGCGGTCAGCACCAGGGCATGGCTAAAGAATGGAGGAACCGGACCCTGGGAGATTTCAGCCACGGCATAAGCAATGAAGAACCCTGTGGCGAGCCAGGAGAAGTCATTGCCTTTCATCCCGAGATCGTCTTGCATTCCCATTACGTTGGCATATTGATGCTGTTAGTTGGGGTGTTTAAATGGCCATCTGGATGGGAGAGGTACATTTAAAGCCACCTTGTCCAGAAACTGTAGAAAGTATGTCAAAAACATGGTTGGTAGAATGCGCCAGTCAATCCGACGCAACAGTGCCGAATCATCGTACAATTCGCCAAGGCCATATTCGACGGCGGCCAGCTTTTCCTCTTTGGTATCGGTTATGGTGTATGTGCAGCAGCAGTGGCATTAGCAACAGACTGTCGAGAGCGGTGGAGTGGCATGATGAGGGTTTAAAGAGGGCTGGATGTTGGCTGTCACTGGCTGTCACTGGCTGGGGACCATCCGTGCGATAAGCCGCTGCAGCCGTCGCATAGATACGAGCCCGTCGGCTGCACACGATAAGGGATCGGGAATTGTCCGACCCCATAGGAAGAGATCCAGATACATATAAGGAGACATAACTTCAGAGGTAAACGACAAGCCATAGAAAACATATCATTGATCTTTCAATCCCCAGAATGCCCTCACGCACTGACTCCCCCCTCAACATTGCCATCATCGGCGCCGGCCTAGGCGGCCTCAGCGCCGCCGTGGCTTTACGTCGCCGAGGCCATCGAGTCACCGTCTACGAGCGATATGATTTTGCCGGCGAGGTGGGCGCCTCCCTGAGCGCAGCATCCAATGGATCCCGGCTCCTAGAGCAATGGGGTGTTGATGTTAAAGCTGCGAAGCCGGTCAGCCTTGCCCTCTCCTACCTCCTGCGATCGCTTGCCCGGCTCACTGATGAAACCCAGGTAATCTTGAAGAAGCTCATCATGCACGACTGGACGACCGGGACAGTCCGGAACGAATGTGGCTTGGGGGACTACAAGGCCAAGTTCGGAACGGTCAGTCCCGGATCCTCACCACCGCACCGTCTGCAACTGACGTGAAAACCGCCAGGAGTACAGCAACTTTCATCGGATTGACATCCATCAACAATTACTCAAGTCGGCCTTCCACGAGCCGGGTGACGGCACCCCCTGCATTTTGAGAGTGAACCACAAGGCCGTGTCACTCGACGCGGAGGCCGGGCGCATCGACTTCGAGAATGGAGAGACGGCCTCGGCCGATCTCATCGTGGCCGCGGATGGCATTCGCGCAATCTCCCTGTTCCCGCCTCGGGGTGAGATAGAGAAATAACACTTCGCAGTCCGAGAGCCGCCTCCAGATGGAAATCACCCCGGAATTTGCCATGTCGACCTCCTGCTGCTATCGGTGTATCATCAGCGCCGAGAAGCTCCGCCGCCTCGGACTCGACGACTACATCGACAACGAGGCCATCGAGTACTGGGGAGGGTTCGGGATCAACAAAATCGTCATGTCGCCTTGCAGTAACGGGGAGGTCGTGAGCTGTTACTGCTTCTACCCTGCCGAGCACAACAATCTGCGGGACGATGGCTGGAACATCTCGGCTACCCCGGAGCAGCTGGTGGCCACGTTCCCGGGCCTGGATGAACGCATGAAGCGGTTGATGTTACATGCCGAAGATATCAAGATGTGGCGCTGTATTACTACCCTTGTACATTCATTCTGTCTTTGCTTGTTGGTGTTTGTTTGTTGCGCGGTGGCTGATCCAGACAGTATATCGTCACCAACCATATCCCTACTGGGTCAAAGGGAAAGTATGCTTGTTGGGTGACGCCGCTCACCCCATGATGCCCGACCAGTCTCAGGGCTCGTGTATGGCCTTCGAGGATGCCGGCGCCTTAGGGCTGATCTTCCACCGCACCTTCATCGAGGAGTATAGCGTGGCCGAGGGGCTACGGCTGTACGAGCGGCTGCGCAAGCCACGGGCCACGCAACTCCAAGCGGCCAGTTTTCGGGCGCGGGAGGACCTCAATGAGCGTATCGGGTGGAGCTCATCGACGGACCGGCCGGGGAAATTGACCATCGAGGAGGTTTGTGGGTACAATATGCAGATGCATCTCGAGGAGTTGAAGGGCCAGTAGTGGGAGACCAAGTGTATATAGACAACGGGTGGAGACTATGAATAAGACGGCCTGTCAATGCATCCGAGGCATTAGATGAATACCATCCCCGGAAACAAATCAAAGCGAATTCTCGCCCAATTCCCGTCTCCCCTTTCATCAGCCCAGACGGTTTCCAGCAGCTGTCGCGCATGTGGGATATGGCCGAAGCCCAATGTGTTTTCCATGACCATCAGTCGTTCCTTGATGACCATCCGCCGCTCCAGATCCCTACTGCTCGCGCCGGAAATCACCATCGGAAACAGAAGACTGCCCTCCACGGGGCTGCCGTAGGGAATGGCCAACACTGCCGTCACGATCCGCGAGAGGGCAGTCTCCACATCCGCGTGGTGCGGATCGTATCCGTCGACGATCTGATGCAGTCGCAATCGGATCGCCCACTCAAAGGCCGTCGTGGCCCAATCCACATCACTGCTCGTCGCGACCGTGCTGGACGCCTCATACTCCAGCCGCCAGACATCCAGCTGTGCGTGCACATGGGCGGCGGCCGTCCGAAACCCAATCTCCGAAAGGTCATCAATGCGTCGGCTCCGATGGGCCGCTAGGAGATTGACCCGACCGAGGTACTCCAGCAGTGCTGCTGGGATTCCGGAGATCGTGTTTTCCGAAGTGTGTGAAGCGGTGGGAAGGTATGTCGGGAGGGAGGAACCTGATGTGAGGTCGGTTAATCGCTCGCCCGCCCGCAACAACGGGGGCTTGCACCGGGAGATGGTGGACATGGAGTCGATGTAGTGAAAGAGCTGGAGACAGAACGTTCCTTCTGGGGTGGATGCGAGGCGGGGCTGGTCGACGGCGCGGAGAAGGCTCCCGGCCGCTTTGAGATGCCATCTCCAAATGCGAGACGTGCCTTCAAACAGTTCCGTGAGACAGAGGAGCAGAATGGTGGTACAGGCCTCGAGGAAGGATTGCGGATTCGGTCGACTCGGCTGACTGAGCAGGTTGCTGACTTGAGTTAAGGCTGTCATGGTCAGCAGATTTCGATCACACACATCAGTTACTGTTCATCTATGTACCTCTTCCTTGACGCGTCAGGGCCTGACCCCAGATTTGGGGATAGACCCGCCGCCAATGGCAGCCACTCAGACCCAAAATGACGCTGGTTAGAGTCTCCGATGTGGCGGCCATTGGAAGTAGAGTTGCCAGGAATGGGTTGCTAGCGGCCTCCGTAGTGGAGCGCGACAGGGCGCGCGCTACGATATGTATATAGTGGTTGAATAGACTGCGATCGTCGTCATTGTGAAGGTGGGGGCTGAACCCGGTGTCCAGTGGTTGTATGGGTCTGAGGATCATCTCCACATCGAACCAGGAGGGCGAGAAGGGAGATCCTGGATCACCGTCGACGGATGATGAGATCGGATCCAATCCTGGAACGAGATCCAATGCGGAAGACAGGATCAGATCATGAGCAGGTTCAGAAGACGGAGATCCAGGCGACGGACTCCAGTGACATGGCAAGTTCAACCGACGGCAGTCGCTACATCGAGGTCGGTTCTCATCACACTTCTTCTTCCTGTTCTTGCAGGAGACACATCCGCCTCGCGACCGGGAGGCCCTGGGCCGGCGAGAAGCTAGCGACCGAGCCTCCGAAGCCGGTCTGCCGGATTGTTGAGGCTCACAGAAGTGGCCCAGACCTGGCTGGTCAGCATTTGGGCATCCACGGGGGCCAGGACTGGTAGCATACGGGCGCAACGAGAGCAAGGCGAGGCGCCGTCACAGCGTTGATTCTATCGGAAGTTAGCCCAGAGATCAGTCTCAACTGGGGGGACTCGAAGCTCACAATGGCGGCACACCGAGCGCAGACGCGACCAACGGCAGCTATGACCCCGAATTAATTTACCCATTGGAGGAGAGAACAGAAGCAATGAAGTGACGGAGGGGGCCGGGGGGAAGTCCGTCGGTCGGTGGAGGGAATCATTCCTTATCGGCGGGGGTTGATAAGCGGCCGAGGCCAAGATGATTGGGGGTTGATAAGGGGGAGGATTTATCAGTCCGGTGGAATTTGAAGAACCATAGAAATCCAGTACTAGTAAATTCCCCACAACACTGGCTGGCCCTTTATATTGCCGTCGCAATTCATCTTGCCCTTGGCGCCGATCAGCCCGTCCCTCGCAAACCGAGCAATGGCGTCGTTGATGATATCAATGACATCCTGCCCACCGACCTTGAAGTTGACATTGCCGTCCGTCTTGGTAGCCTCGACGCCGAAATGACAGCTGGCATGGCTGGCAATTCGGCGCTGGTGATGGCCAATTACCTGGGTGGTCCAGCCGGAGCCGCCATCGCCCTCGATGTTGGTGATGAGCTGGCGGCAGTCCTCCACCTTGGGCGACGCGT
Source organism: Aspergillus sclerotioniger CBS 115572 (assembly GCF_003184525.1). Lineage (NCBI taxonomy): Eukaryota > Fungi > Ascomycota > Eurotiomycetes > Eurotiales > Aspergillaceae > Aspergillus > Aspergillus sclerotioniger. The sequence continues at coordinate 85,092 of NW_020291010.1, read as the reverse complement.
GGCTGGTCTGGTCCACAAAGGTCGAGTCGCCGCATTTGTCTTGGCCCGGCGGGATATTGCAGGGCCAGTTCGGGCTCGAGTCCTTCTTGGCCGTCTTCCAGGATTGCAAGGCGCGCGCCGGGCTGCAGACGGGCATGCGCATGAAGCCCGGGGTCGTCACGTCGACGTCCATCAGGCCGGCCAGGGTGCTCGGGTTGGCCGGGTCTGCCACCCTGGCGCCATTCTGTCGGCCATTCCCCATCCAGGTGCGGACGGAGCCCTTGACCAGCTCCGTCGTCGTGATGCCCCCGTAATTTTCCCCGCCGGAGATGTACTCGATTCCCTTGGGCGCCGAGAACTTGCTATCTCGGCAGACTCGTTGACAGGGGCCCGAATCGTACTGCTTGCAGGTGCATGTCTTCGCATCGCCGTCTGGATACGCCAGATAGTACTGCCAGTTGTCCACACATACGCCCGTGGCGTTCATCATTTCCTTGTCAAGGTAATTACTGAGATCCTTGTCTTCATTGCAAGCGTGACCGGCATCGAGGATAAAGGTATACAATCCCGATTGGCGCCACAGGGCTGGGAGGGCAAAACCAATGATACACTTGTTGATGTTGGTGAACAGCTCATACCGGGCATCTCCGGTCGCGGGAAGCGGGCCGTTGCCATTACTGTCCTCGATGAGCTTTCCATCAGACATGGCCCCATAAAGAGCGTCAATCGCCTCGTTGGACCCCCTTGAAGAGCTCTTCAAGGGCAAGGGAGGTGACATTCGACAAGCCATAGACGACCTGCCCCAGATAGGCCGAGAACTTATCCTGTTTCTCCGGCGTCCATGTAGCCTGGTCTCCTCCCAGCAATGCGTCCCTGGTGATGGTGGTGCTTTGTGCGATGAGGGCCATGGCGGCATCCTTGGCATTGTCCAGGGCGCTGCCGGTTTTCCCAGCAAACCAATCTCGTTGCTTGAACATGGTGTTGAAGAACGGACCGGCAGTTCCCAGGACCCCCAGCGTGATCATGTCGACCAGAATCGGGAGCCAGGTGTCGTCTTCCTTCGGCGGAAGGGGCGCAAACTTGTTCTCCATATCATTGAGCGTCGTGCTGACAATGCTGAGAGCCCAGAACAAGTTGTCATAGTACTGCGCGTACATATTATGGATCTCCGCCAGCGAGTTCCAAATGAACTGGGCTGCGGGGCCCGACGCGTCCCCGTCTGCCCCAGTTTCGCACTGAATAGTGTTGCAGCTCTCAGTGACTATGTCACCACAGTCCTGCTCACCCGCAAGCTGGGTGGTACTGCCGACTGACTGGATGAATCTCAGACCGCGCAGACGATCGGTGTTCTTCCAGATCCGGATAACGTCGTCCCGGGCGGCATCGGTGCCCATCAACTGCCATCGTTCCGACGGCGTGTAGTAGAGGAAATCCGCCACCACGGGGTCGGTGCAGTCAAAGTGCGTCCAGTTCCCGTTGCGGGTGTAGTCGGCCTTGGGGTCCTTTCCGGCGCGAGCCAGTTGGATAAAGCTGGCCCAGCTGGTCGCCGGCTTGGGGACCCTAGGGGACCCTGAGGCGCTGCTCGGACTGGCCGAATGCCAGAAGCCCGGGGTTGCGGTGGCTGCCGGTGGCCATGCAAAGAGCCCCAAGGCTGCGGCCGGGCTGAGCCTTCTCAAGGCCACCATGGAGACCGAAAATAGCAAAGAGAAGAGTGGACCGATTTTGAAGGGGGTAAAGAGCGTGGTGGCCGCGCAGATGAATCGGGGGAGATGGAATGCCCCCCGGAGGTGATATTATGCTGCATAGATATGGTATCCTTGCCCAGAAGAGGAAGGTATGTGCCTGTTCCAAGCATTTTCTTGTACTATGGTAGTTGGTGAGTCTTTGTTGTCTCGCCTCTCAAATTGGGAAAGTCCGATTGAACCCGGCAAGCACGGAGTCCTCCATGGCAGCAGGCAACCATGATAATGTACATAAGGCTATGCAGGGAAGGCCTTAGTGCAAGGGTATCTCTTTATCAAAGCGGTAGGGCTGGTTCTAGGAGCCATGGCCAAGCACAAGACAACAAAAACAAGGCATAAGCGAAAGTATGGATCCAACTACAGGAGCATGGCCCCAGTCACTCCGAAGGCAGCCAAGAAGCAAGACATACCCCATGCCTCTAATTTCTGGGCGCCATTTTCCCTTTTAGGACAGTCATCGGGCGGGTTCAGCCCATCGCAGAGCCGTGTGTGGTGAACGGAAGCCATACTTGCCGCGCTATCCGCGTCGATCGCAATGCGACAGGGGTCCGGAGTAGAGTACGTGTGACTAGCCGTCGAGTTTGTCGTAACGACGCAAGTGTCGCGGCCTGCGGTGTTCATATTCCAGAACGTATTCATGGTGATGTCAGTGACATTGATTGCAATCGCGTTGCAATCTCCGGGACAGGTGGCGTTGGCGGTCGCCGCGACAAGATCTACATCTTTGAGGGGGGCATCCTCGATGGAGAAGAACTGCCATCCAGAGTAGTGGTGGTTGAAAATCCCGTTGCGTCCATAGTAAATGGACGGCCTACTCAGATACTCCTCGTCGCAGCTTTGCCAGCGGAGCTGCCAGGCCACGGACAGGGGCCCCGTGGTGTTGAGTTTCCGACGTAGTGGTAGGCGAGGTAAGGGTCTGCGCTTCCGGACCAGTTCGTCCAGCGGAAATCGTGAGCGAAGATACTCTGGTTGTTTACGTCATTGTTCCAGCGGATGTCGTAGGAGATACGGAGGTTGAGGAGTTCGGCGCTTTGCGTGTTCTGCACCACAAAGACGATGGGGAACCAGTCTGCTGGTGCATATGATTCGTTGTGAGGAAAGATCAAGTCCACTTCGACGGTGTCCGCAGTGGTGACGGTGACCATGACTCCGAGTAATCCGAGCCACCGAGCCTGGGGGAAGTGCATAGTGGAGAGAACTAAGTGCAAGGCCGATGTCGGAAATAGGAAGAATAGGGCTTTCCTCCACTCCAGGGCAAATGAGAATATTTGTAAGGAGCAAGATAGGGGCAAGGAACCTCTCAATCCCTGTTGCCAAGGCCGCCATACCAAAACAAAGAACGGAGCGGAGCGGGGACTGCCAAGACTTGGCGCGGTGCAGCGTTACATTCAGGCAAACTGTGGCCCTTCGAGAGAGCCATCTGAAGCAGGATATAATCCCAGTAGGATGCTGATCATTCATTCACTTCTCTCAGAGTCTATCTTGCACTGGTGTGGGGGATTATTTAGCTGCCATTCGGGTTAGAAGTCCTTTCAGAAGTAGAACGAATGAAATTTATATATGTGTAACACTAGGTCCTGGCCTGCAGACGGCCGAAAGCCGCCCACAGTCCAAGGCATTGCAAAGCGCCTTGATAAGTATCACACGACTCGTTTCAAAGGGCTTCATCAAGCATCTATAAACGTACTTAGTACTAGTAGGTAGATCCAGGCCATAACTCGAAGAGCCAATAAGAAGACAGAATCTATGACCCATAAGAAGCCTTAGAGCTGGAGGCATCCCGCAGCAGGACCTGACACAGGATTGCTCAGCGAGCGCGCTTTGCAAAGAATCACTTAGCAAAGGTGAACGGGAGTAATAGACGAGTGTAGTATTATTGGAATTATGGGAAGACAGGCTCAACAAGTGGCCGAGGCCGCCGATTGGGTATCGGGTGGCTACGATATGGGCCTTGATAAGACCACTATGCTCCCCTCTATACTAGGATTAGTCGGGAAGTACAGTCTTGCTGTCTGCGACACTACCTAACAAAAGCATATAGTCGGTCGCGTTTATTGAACGAACTTTCTGGACTCATCACCCTGGGTGATACACAACCATCTAGGAAGTCAAGATATCGGCCGGCTATTCGAAACAAACCATCTCTTATGCAGCAGGGAGCGCGAATAACACCACATATCGGATTCTTTTTCTGGAACGCAGATTCCGAGCAGGATATGTGGATTACTAGCACCCACCCATCCGGTTCTATTCTTAAAGAAGATGTAGATTGGGAGATGACTGGCACGGGTCAACTATAGTCCGTCAACTATGTGGGGCACCTGACCAAAGGGGAAATTAGTGCGAAGGTCCATCACGTGTACCTGAACTATAATCAGATTTGATTCACTCAATCCACCCGAATCTTTTAGATGCTTAGTGTATTGAAGCAGATTTCTGACCAATAAGGTCGCGTCCCCCAGTGTCCCCGAAAAATCAAGCTGCGCCTCGAGCCTGGCACTAAGCAACTGCGCTGTTGTGCTCAGCCTTGTTGCTTACCTAGAAGGAGGGGCAAAGATGAGGTGTCAAGACAACCCCAATACCGCAAGCGAAAGGCTTGATCGTCTTTTCTGCCCATGGCCTCATTCAACCCTTACCATACAGACAACCGACCATGGCATCAAGCGGACGTAATGAGGTGCGACTACCGGACTATGAGCCGCTGGGAAATGAGGTCGACGAGCCTGAACTAGAGCCGTCGTCCCCAAGGGCGGCCTCACATCGAAGAACCGTGAGCAATAGGGGAGACGAAACCCACGAAGCACTGGAGTCACAGGAGAAACAGACACTCAGTTCGCCGGATTGGTTTGCTTGGGAGTTGGCTGGAGTCGTGGTTTCCGCTGCCATCCTCGCTGCAATGATCTGTCTACTCGCCGTCTACGACCAACAGCCCCAGCCCGGCTGGCACTATTCCTCGTTGAACTCGATCGTTGCGTGGCTCAGCACTCTCTCCAAGGGGAGCCTCTTGTTCGCCGTGGGTGAGATGATTGGACAGCTGAAGTGGGTGTGGTTCGCACAGCAGAAGCGACCGCTGATAGACTTGCGCTCCTTGGACTCTGCCAGTCGCGGTCCTTGGGGAAGTCTGGGGCTCCTTTGGACCCTGCGTGCCCGACACTTTGCAATTCTGGGTGCTCTCGCATTCATTCTCGCCTTGGGGTTCGATCCATTTTCTCAGAATATGATCCATACCTATCCCAACATGGTCACAGACCCTCTGGGAACAGCATTACTGGCCAATGTCTCCGTATACAATACTTCGGGGCCCCAGATGTACGACGGTGGTAAGCCAACCTTGAAATGCACTGCATGCTATGCCGCATGTGAAACTAATGGAAGGGGAAGATTCGTTCACATTTGTCGATCCCGTGCTCAAAGCTAATGTGTACAATTCACTCTTCAACAACGACCAAACCCGGACTTGGGCCATCCCACAGTATTCCTGCCCCTCGAGCAACTGTACATGGGATCCAATAGCCTCGCTTGAGATCCGCTCCCTTTGCGCTAACATAACAAGCTACCTGACGACCTCATGCTCTAGCATCCCCAGCAATGCCTCCCTAGGTGATACAAATTGTACTATAGCCCTCCCGAAAAGCAATGTGTCGGCATGGTACATGCCTGGTGTACCCCAACTCACTCCATTTATTGTTGAGGGAGTAGGTTTTGCGGAAGCCTTGGTGTATACCAACGCCAGCATATATGCCATCCAATACATCGCCCCACGAGCCAATATTTCCCTAATTGAGCAAGGGAGCCTGGATAACCAGTCCCACTGGGAGGCCACCGAATGTTCCATTGAGCCGATAGTGCGAAGCTTCCGTGCGTCGGTTTCCCAGAACACCTATAGTGATGAGACCCTTGCTGTATGGAACAATGCAACGTTGCAAGCAACTGCTCTCTCCCCGAGTCTTCCTATCGGAGTCTATCTTACCCCGTCATCATGGGGCACCGATCTTGGCGTGCAGCAGTCCGGGAATGGCTCCACGTCCTTCGTGCTGGGTGCGGTGGCTGACACCTCCATTACTGCTTTTCTGGAAGCCCTCTTCTCGGGACAAGCCGTCCGCAGCACGACACAGCTGGAGTTTATTCCAGATGTAGAGGCACATTTCGGAGCTTTAGACCTCTATGCTGGATCAGATGTACTCCAAGCGCTGGGGATGGGAAATATCACAGGCTGCAGTGACAACCTCGCCGACCGGCTGACCTGTGCCATGGAGAACGTTGCCGTGGCAATCACAAAGACCATACGCGATTCGGCATACGTAGCGGACCCCGCGACGGCGGCCATGGCATCCGGACAAAGCATGATCAGCGTAACGTATATCACCGTACATTGGCGGTGGGTGGTTCTCCCTCTGGTGGTCTGGATCTTGGGGGCGGTGTTGGTAATTGGGACTCTTTGGAAAACGCGTCGAGCACGGGTACCTGCTTGGAGAAATGATGTTATGCCTCTCTTATCCCTTTCTCAGGCCGAGGGTTGGCGGGAGTCGGATGCGTCGTTGGAGGGGGCAGCTGGACGGGTGAGTAGTCCTATGATGGCAAGACTGTATGAGGAAAATGGCCGAGTCTTTCTTGGTCGCTAGATTCACGGCATTCCACGAGAGGAAAATTAGGCTGGACTATCGCAATGAAGGATTTAATCCTTATAAACGTTGAGATCCGTCAATCAATCGAAGAGAATGTAGTTAGTAATCTCAGCTAGAACGATATTACATCTAGGATCTGGGAAGCTGACAAAAAGCAGCTTCTCGACCTAGGAACAACTTCCAGATGACAAACAAAAATAACAAAAAACCATAACATACAACAGAAGGGATTCGCTGGTGGTCACCCACCCAACTACTAACCTCCCGGCGTGTGGCTTAAGTACGGCTGAGCGGACGGGAAGCCCTGTTCTCCACACCCTGTGGTCGTATGTACTATTTCTCCCTTTGGAAGGGATAATATAGTGCTTTAGCTGATAAAATAGAGATGAAGGATAGCGACCGGCGATAAATCTTGAGTATCGCTTTGCATGGTAAGGCTTCATCTACATATCAGAATATGTAAATCTCCTTGTGCTTCTGCTAAATTATCTAGTGCTTGTCTATTCTGTTAATTCTGAGATATTTACAGAAAAGAAGATAGCCGATCGACCAGTCATCACAAACATGCTGATGCGCGACCGTGGTTGGTCGGTGGTTGATGGTTGATGGTTGAGGAATGCAACCTAACCTGTATCCCTTGCGTGGCGGGACTTGCAAAGGAAGATGTTGCTGTTTCAGTTCGCGGCAGTTAACTGGACATGGGGACAGGGAAGAAATCGTCCGGGTATTAAGAACCATGGAATGGGTTCGGATGGCCACATCTCACTTGGGCTCATCGCATTCCATGATCTTATCCGGAAGTCAGCGACAGGCGCGAAGACAAGCGATTGTAACCATGTTTTGCTATTTCAAGCACCATTGTCAATTTCCAAACCTTTCACCGGATATTTTCCGCATGGTACAAGGAGCTTGGCCGGAATTGTCACAAGTCAGAGACAATGGCAGTCGTTCAAGCTCCGGTGGATTCCTTTGTTGTCTCTTTCTTTGTTCCTTTCAACCGCCTCATCTTTTTCCCTCGCTCGCTTGGTGCATATATAAGCCAATTCCTTCCTTACTTGATTGTATCATCTATACTGGCCTCTTTATGTTTTCCGCTGTGTGTGAGTCAGACACATCAAATACATTGTGACTACTTCGAGATACTTTGTGATACACTGTCGAAATGCTCCTCGACAGGCTCTCCGAATCCGAAATATATGCCATCAGGGGGTCGCAGGAAAGAATTTGGGATCTAGCGACCGAAGCTGCAACGACTATTAGACAACAATTGGAGGCGAACTTGGAGCTGTCCCCGGTGGATAAGTATTGGGCTAACCAGCAGCTCGCCCGATTCAATGACTTCATGGATCAACTGACAGAGACCGGCTTCTTCTGCAGGGTGACCGACCAAGAAATCATCGGCCAAAAACTTTTTGTCTCATGGTACTTACATTCCGTGGCTTATGAATCAGCATGTTCATACAGTAAGTTGAGCCCTGGAAAACCGACACAAGCATGTCCAAGTACTGATGTTATAATAGGGACCTTGCGCTGGTGTAATACAGTTGGACATGTTATTGATAGGAAGAAGCTAGACAAGTATTTGTAGCAGTCAATGGAAGAAATAGAATACTGAAATGAAGATCTCTTCCATATAGTGAGTTTTATTCGTCGCCGCCTGCAGGGTAGAAGACGTTCAACACATCCCCATGAGTTCGTCGCAGAAAAGTCTGACGCCATGGATATCTCCCCGCCAGAGATGGATGCGGCCATGGAAGGAACTCCCCCCTTCGCCCCGGTGCTCAAGAGGAGTCTTTCCTGGCTGGAAGACTCTTCCGCGGGGGTACCTCCTCCCAACGCCGTCAAGAGGGTTCTTACCGATGCCATTAAATGGGGTTTGAAAGTGATTGGGTCTGGATTGAGCATATAGATAAATAGTGTAGTGTATGCTATAAGAACAGTTCTATGACACTCTTGAAAACCCCATGAAGGAAAAGCCTTCGGGTTCTATTTTTAGACCTTCTGGGACCAACAGGCACCTCTCAACGCCGGCGTCAATCGGAAAATGCCCTCTACTTGACAGTTCGGCCCTAATTTCTTCCCGGGTTGTATATCATACCGTTGTAGGCACTTTCCATCTGACTCTTTTCCAATGCCATTCCGTCACTTTTCATTCTGAGCCCTGTGGAAATCCCTCCAACTCGGCCACTCGCTATATCTGCCCGCCGCAACTGCTCCACAGTGTCCAGCCATCCATCCGTCTCAAGGAATCCCACCCATAATGGAACTTGTGTTTGACGATGTCAATATCCGGGATTACCGCGATGTACATCTCAAGGATGCTTTGGCCCACGTCCTGAACATTGGACGCACTCTGGCGCAATGCTCAAAGATGGGATCCGTGTTAATGGATAGCTGGGCGCAAACCCAGCTCGTCAGGCTGGATGTCCTATTCAGGTGTCTTGACACTACCCAGTTTCACTTCTGGGTGGAAGATGGGTTTCAGGCGGATGTAAGTCATGTAGAGCATCTATTGGAATGTATCGCGGAATTTGCACAAGATTGCCTCGACGCTGGTAGGTTGGGGTCTCATCCTTGTACTCGGCACCTCGGTACTGACGGTGGTGTAGCTCGAACGGAGGCACAAGGGGAGAGAGAGCAGATTGTCAATGAGTGGGATTGGGAATTCGAGGGGGAGGATGTCAGTCTGGTACAGAGGAAAGTTCCCCGTCTTGAGACCCAGATGGTAAAACTTGAGCAGGCGATCATAGCGCTTGCCTTGAAGGTTCATTGCATGCGTACCCGCTGGCGCTGGTAGATTGGGGTCGTGGATGCTTCTTGGTGGGAATGGGATTTTTGGGTTGGGTTTTGATTAGCAGGAACTTGTGGGAATTGACTTCTTTCATGTTGAATGTGTGCGAGCACGACAGTTGAGGCGATATTGGTTGATTTTTGCTGCAGCTTGACTTTGGTTTTGGACTACTTCTAGCAGCCCGTGATCTTTCTTTCCATCTGGAAATGATTGTATCTCGAGATGAATTGTGATCATTGAACACCAACTATTAGTACATGTAACCGTGTCCCCACCATTTGCTGGGGAGATGTCCGCATTTCTGAACTGGCACTCCCCGCGTCTTTCCATGCCGTCTCTCGGTTCCTACAGAATCCTGTGTACCCTCTGTCGTGGGAATTCTTGGGTTTCCGTTTTGCGCGTTCTATTATCTCTGGATGTTTCTTTCAGATGCTCCACTGGAAGAAAAGCTCCGTTCTAGCATATCTGTCATCATCTTCGTTTATAAATCATCGACAATCTGATCAGTCCATCCCTGAATCTAATTCCATTCCTCACTGATCACATCACCTCTCTATCCCAACTGCGACAATTATCTGACACCATACCCAACCATTCAGACTGGTTTGAATCAGCTGCCCTGTCCCTGAACTCAATTACATCTACCCAAACACCCTCGCTGGACATTTGGACATGATGTCTTTCTGGACGTGGTCGGATGTCAGGGACCTCTGCTTAACACTGGGCCTTTATTTGGCCTTGGTCAGATGGTTCCATATGAGCTGGATTAACGCTTTCTTGTCTGCGGGCTTCGTTGTTCGTGTTCTCGGCCCTCCTCTTCTTGGAGTGATCTTGCTCTTTGGTAGTGCTTTGGCTGCTGCCGTGTTTTTCTATGCCATCAAAAGGTGGGATCGAAACTCCCTCCATTGAAAATCATACTCGACTTCTCCGTGTGTGGTGCAGCCACCTCCATGGCGCAGTGTGACATGCGGTTTACGGTGCAAAACAGAGGCCCCTCCCAGCTCGTAAAACGACAACCCGACCCAGGCACACATGAAGGACATTCTAGAGCACTGTTATGCAATTCGAGATGCTTCACTGATTTCCAGTCTACTTGTCCTTCTTCCTACCAGCATGGCCCTGTCCGGATGTTCCTGGGATCAGCATAACGGAACATAGTACCGAGCTGACCCATGGATGTAACCCACCCTTGTGTTACTGATCCCTGACTGGATCGTCCCGAGCCCGCCGGTGGATCCAATGGTGCAACCCGCTCACAAGCAGCCAATCGGCCAAGCTGTTAAACCTCGTCCCATGGTTCGAGCATACATACTAGGCTGATTCCGGAATCCAGTACTTGCTATCTAGTACCTACCTAGGTAGGTGCCAGCCCGGGCCTCATGGATGGCATGCCAATATCTCCACCCGGGCAAGACTGTTGGACCCGATATTGCCCTCCACAAAAGCACAACAGAGGAATGGATTGCTTGGGTTATCGAAAACCTGGGCATGCTTCTGATGCACTGGGCTAGATGTGCGCGGTGCCCTGTCCTCTCGATCCCATTGCCCATTCGACATGGCCATGATCACGCCGCGCTCACAGTCTGGCAGAGGTGCCTGAGAAGACTGGTCCTCCGCGATAGCACACTCTGCCTCCCTTCTCGCTCGGTCTAGACTGCCTTGGCAGTCCAGTTGTTCTGCCCAGTGCGGGTTCCTGTGGCCGATCCTGTTCGAGGGCCCAGATGGCATTGGCTGGGGAGTTTGCCTGGACTTGGCAGCTCGTCTGGTGCCAGCCAGACGTCGGCGGTTTCGAAGGAGTCTCCTGTCCATCCGTGATAGGTCGGGACGCTTGGCACAGGAGAGCATCTGGCCTTGCGTGCCCCAAAAACCGTTTCTCATTGGCGCTCTATCAATAGCCAGCCTGGAGGACTTCGCCTGCTCTCTCCCTTTCAATCTTTCCACCTACAACTTCTTTGCACTTCCACCTGCCTTTGTCAAAATTGTCAACTTACTGTTGGACCAGTTGTTTGGCCTCTATATTTATATATCTTCTAACCCTGAACTTTCTCATCTGACCATTTAGTCAACGCTGCAGTGATAATGGAAATGTTACCTTCAGGGACAGACATGGCCTCTCATTTTGAAACCCGCCCTCCATCGTCCAATCTGGTTCCGCTCATGGAAGAAGAAGACAGACGTGTTCGAGACCTGTTGCACGCATGCATCCTCGTACCACTTATATATCAACTCAATAGCACCTGGGCATTTGAAAACTTGCAAACATTCATGAGGATAATGATGACCCTGGGACAATCTCCCATCTGCGACCGGAATGTCACTCACGAACCCTACCTTTCCTACCAGCGACTTATCCTAGACCATATGATCGCGTTACGACACATACTACAGAGATTGTTAATTCTGGTCCAAGATCACCAAAATGGGATCCGGAGTTCCCCAGTCAGCGCCGGAGATATCACGTCACTGACACCTACATACACTCAAGTCATGGTATCATTCGATACCTCTCTGCGAACCCTTGCCCACTTCCAGAAACCGGTATCACTATTCTATCCGTGGCTGGGGCCTGACGAGATAGACCGAGCCGATGCATATGCTAGAGACCTCCTCAATACCGTTCCCGAATCCGTGTATGAGCTTCCTCAGCCAGGCATAACTGAACTACCAACTCGTTGAACCGGGACTGGGGACTTTGTACACAGAGGGAGTGATAATAGAGGATAATATACCCGGGTGGCCCACTGATCCGTCTGTCACACCATAGAAATCATCGCCAAGCATATTAGAGCAACGAAGATCGGATCGCCGATGACCCGTGGCCCCATCTATAAAGAGACATCATATAGGGTTTCATCAACCGGATCGGGGTTAAAATATCCACGTGCGCCGAGCCGAATCTTGGTTACCCAGTGACACGTCTGCATGACCTGTTCTTCTTACGGTCTTTTATGATGTTGGAATTAACGATATCCTGTGATTTACGATTTTCTGTGACTTTATAATCGTTTATATATACGACCTGATGTTGTTATATACCGTGACTATCTTGACTTGCGTCCATAACATGGTGTTTGGCCTTACTGCTCTGCAGTCATTGCGCTTAAAGTTTTTGTCACGTTTAGACGTGCTTGAATTTGCTTTTAACACTCCTTGGCTGTTGGATTTTGATTATCTGGCATATTGTCTAGCTCGATGGACGAGTTATCATTAAAACCCTTTTTGGATGTGTTAGTCTACGGGGATGATGTATTTCGACTGACAATCTATGTTGATTTTCGTAGATTTATTCTGGGTGATATTGTAGGGTTGCCGACCGGAGGAAAGATTCCCGCTTTTGAAGTATCGAGGAAGGAAGGGTGAGAATACTTGATGGTTTTGTTTTGGGTATGTACGAGGTAGGCAATGGGGTTATAACATGGTCTATTGTATATTGTAGCTATGCTGTAATTATTTAGCGGGGTCTTGAGTAGGTCTGTCTTGTTGGATAGGTCGCAAGATCGGACGGATGTCAGGAAGAGCTGACAGTCATGCAGAAACGTGCAAAAGCACAATCGTTTGATCATTCCCCCATTTTACGATTGAGCCATTCTCTCCTGCTCCCTGCGAAGCCGTCTTTGTCGCCATTCGATCCCCTTGCCCATCACCACCCACATAGTCGGCGACACGGCCACTGAAATTAGCCCCAACGTTGTGTATGCCCAACCTTGTCCCATCGCTTCACTCATGGGTGTAATGGCCGCCGAAGCTGCAGCTCCCAGCTCACACCGGAATAAATTGCTGGCTGCGGTTGCCGCTGCCGACCGTCCAGGCCACAAGTCGACCATCATCGCGTTCAGAACTTGCGACGTGCCGTTGAGACTCCAGCCCGAGATGAAGAGCAGGATAACAGGCACCGCTAGATTGACCTTGTGCCCAAGAACCCAACCGTAGGCGATCATCGACGCCAGACACGTGTAGAACATCGGTAAACCAATTTCCAGCCTCACTCGTTCGATGTTGAAGTTGGTCAGGTCCTGTCGCACATTGCGGATGACAGGCATGCCAACTCGGGTTGCATGTCGACGATAGTTCCAGTCCATCAGACGGCCGGTCGTGAACGCCGATGCGATTCCTCCAGCCCCAATGGGGATGTACATCAACCCGGTCTGGATGTTGTTGAGGTGGTAGACGTTATGGAAGGAAGTGGTGGCCCCCGTCATCACGGCATAGAAACAGGCAAACGTCACGCCTGTCGCGAGAAGAATGAACGCGGTTTCTAGGTCGACAACCACCCTCAGCGTGGGCATAGGAGACGGAATCCGAAAAGCGTAGTTCTTGCGCACTTCAGCCACTTTGTCTTCCTCCACGACCTTGCCTTTCGCCTTCCGATTTCGGTGTCGGATCACGTCGCTCACGGACTGATTGAATAAAGGCGGGGGAACCGAGCCATCTGCAACGACCTTGCGGCAGGTCTCCGGAAGGAAGAGCAACAGGGGAATGAAGAAAGCGCCCGAGTATATGAGGAGAAACCAGAACAGCCAGTGCCAGTTCAGATACTGACTGAGCAAGCCGCCGATGATCGGGGACAAAGAAGGGCCCAGCATGCTCCCGAGGGAGGCGTATGCTATGTAGGTCCCTCGTTCCGCCGACGTGACCAGGTCGCCCACCAGCCCGTTCGCCAACGCCACAGTGCCACTGCTTCCCGCACTCTGAAGACATCGTAAGCCAAGCAAAGCACCGTAGTTATTTTGTAGTCCGAGGCCAAGGTTCGCGGCGATGTAGATGGTGAAGCAGATGATGTACGCCGGTCGTCTCCCAGCGGTGTCTGAGAATCCTGCGATCAAAGTCGGCGCCACGCCTTGCATGATCTGTGTGTAAAGACCCAACTGTCAGTGACTGATCCCCGAGCGCTTCACGAACTTACCAAATAGGTTGTGACCGTCAGATCAATTTTGGAAGTAGAGACGTTGAGTGCCCCCGCTATTGTATCCAGTGCGGGGAAGTAGATACTCGAGGACAACGGAGAAAAGAAACTCGCCAGTGAGCCCGTGGCCACCATCGCTCTTTTCTGGTTGACAGTAAAGACGGAGAATAGCTCCAGCCTGGGTGCTTCATCCTGTGTTGCCTCTTTCTCCAGGTCGGGATCGTTTGCATCTGGGCGTTGTTCAGCCATCGAGGGGGGTTGTTGGTCGTTCATACCAGGATTTGATCCCCGAAATTTTCTTTAGAATCTAGATATAGCTCTGTATTTCATCAAGTTGAGAGAGGTGAGTATGAGAAAGCCAAAACCAGAGTTGTTGTGGTACACTACATCATGGGGCAACTTCCAAAGCCGGTAACGGCCACCCAGGCCCGGGACCGGCTTGGACCGCGGCTGTGCAACCTGGGTCCAGATTCCAGCGAGCAGGTTCATTAACAAGCAACTTCCCCTCACCAGCACTCATTCTTTCCTCACAAGCCACCATTCAAAGCTACTACTCCTCACATTGCTCCTTGACTTCCACCATGACTGCCGAAAAGCCAGCTCTTGTCCTCTTAGACGTGCAAAACGGCGTCGTCGATCGCCTCGAAAACACCGAGCCTTACCTCCAAGCCGTTGCATCGGTGACACAGGCTGTGCGAAATGTCCAGGTGGACATTATCCACGTGGTCACTGGTTTCCGTGCAGGTTACCCTGAGTGTCACCCCCGAAACTCCTCCATGAGCAAGGTCAAGGCCTGGGGGGCCTTCCGAAACAATCACCAGTCCGCCCAGGTTCATCCGGCTGTGTCATCATCTGAGGAAGAGCCTATTGTTACCAAGCATCGAGTCTCGGCTTTCACCAGCACTGACCTCGACCTCATCCTTCGATCCATGGGCATTACGGAGGTGGTCATTGCAGGCCTTATAACCAGCGGTGCAGTGCTGTCGACGGTTCGCTCAGCCGCGGATCTGGACTACAATGTGACTGTTGTGGAGGATTTGTGCATGGATCGTGACCCCGAGCTTCATCAGGTGCTGATGAATAAGGTCTTTTCACGCCAGGGTCGCGTCATTAGCTCTGAGGTGTGGTTGAAAGAGATTGGGCAGTGATTTTGAGATCTATACTACCTGTGGATAAGCAGAACAAGACGGATGAGGTCATTTACTTGCATGTATGCAAAGCATATTGTCATTATTTTGTATTTTCTGCATCTAACTGATGTAACTCAACGATCTGTCCGGCAGATGTTTTAAATACCCTGTTTGGGTTCAATTAGTTACATGAAAAACCGATCTTCACTTTTCATCCCCCGCTCCTCTTCAACTATGTTGTAAGGGAACATTGATCTGGCGTTAAATGTGCCGAGAAAATAGTGACGACCATGTCACAGACCATCGAGATCCCTCAAGTGAGATAACCGCCGAAAACCAGCTAGTTGCACAGGATGTAGTTGGCACCCACCACCGGGCCGAGTCCGATTTTCTTTGACCACTTGTCAAGATTGTAGCGCATGCGCGGCCACTTTCCGAACTTTCTTCCCTTGGCAGGGGCGTGATGCTTCACCTCAAATCCGGGAGGCTGCTCGAAAAGAATGAATAGATAACGGTGAGGGGCGACACGCGGAGGAGGGTGAGGTCCCATGTAGTCAGCTACGAACGGCGCGGCGACTCTCAAAATGTAATTGCCGCTCTGGGTGCGAACGGGCAGCAGGCCGGGCTGGATCCAGTGGAGAATGGGACTCATGAAATTAAAGGAGGCAAAAGGAGCGTCGAGATCGAGACATACAGCCATATAGGTGCCACAGGCCTTGAGCCTCTGGAAGGAAAGCTGGGGTGGGCTCGCCGCATCTGGTTGGTTAGTCGAGGATATTGAGATGCAATTATCAGCTCTGGAGACACTTACCAGCCTTGGAGACGTACTGGCCGGGTTGGACGTGGCGGTTTCCGAAAGTAAGACCCAAAACCTTGTACTCGTCTCTTTCGATCAGCTTCATCGCCCTCTCGACATTCTTCAGAGACGGCATCTTGGGACGAATCCCTCGGAGGAGGTGTTTGAAGATCGTAGCAGTGAGTGGGAGTGAGGAGCAAGGTGTGATAAGTGAGGAGGGTTGAGTGAGGAGTGTAGAGAGAGATGAACAGAGTGAACGGTTGCTTGACTGGATTGCTTGAAGCCAGCATGAAGCTATAGACCCGGCGTTAAGAACAACCCTCGGAGATACCACTGCCGGATGGGGATTTTCCGAGCCGCATTCCATTCACGCTACTCTTCAGTGGAGATGGTCCTGAACTGGTCTAGATCGGTGTCTCTGCACAGAACATTGCAGGTTGTGGGCAGTTGCGTTCGATGGCATCCTAGTCCAGAGATATCAGTGTCATGTCTGGCCTCAATATATGGCATGGTGACGCGCAGTGATTCATGTTGGTAACCCACAGAAGCTGTGACACCGGAGAGGCATAGTTATGCTCACTCTCATACAAAATTGTGCAATACAAGTGTGAGCAACAAGAGAAGGAACTGGAAATCAACAAGTAAGGTGAGTTGACAAGGGAAGTGGCAGTTACTGCTAATAGGTCACTCTCATCTCACCCATGGAAACAAGAATGACTGAACCAGCGACCGCAGACTGCGTGAAGTCCAGTGGATGATGCTAATCGATGAATAATCCCCCAGATGCAACGATATGTGCCCCGTTGATCCACCTTGCCCTCTCCTCACATAAAAATGCCACGGCAAACGCAATCTCATCCGGTGCAGCCATCCGTGGCCCGACCGGCGTCTGGTCGATGATCGGTTGGAGGATCTTCATCTGCTCCTCCCCGGCCGCTGCGAAGCCCTCCGTCTTGGTCGGCCCCGGACTGACCGCATTGACGGTGCAGCCATACTTGAGGGGAAGCTCCTTGGCCCTATTCAGGTCAGCAACATGAACGTTCAGCAGATAGCATCAGGACCTACCAGCACTTGGTGAAGGAATCCACCATTCCCTTAGTTCCGGCATAAATGGTTTGGTTTGGAGGAGGTCCTCGTCCAGATATGCTGATGATATTTACGATCCTCCCGGTGCCCTTGGTGAGATGCTTCAAGGTCGCCTGGGTCAACAAGAACGTTCCGCGGCCATTGATATTCACCAATCTGTCCCAGTCGTCGAGCGTCTGCTCCTCAAGTGGCTTGTTCACCGCCAGTGCAACACAGTTGACCAGGATATCGACTCTGCCCCATTTTGACACTGCAGCGTCGACCAGGGCTTGTGGAGCTGACACCGTGCCCATATCCGCCTCGACGAAAATGGAGGGAGATGGAAGGGAAGTCACCAGGGCAACTGCTTCGGCTTCCAGTCCAGAGAAAGGATAGTTGACCACCGTGCTGGCTCCGCGCCCAGAGAGCTCCCGCACAATGGCGGCGCCAATGCCTGACGAGGAGCCGCTGACGATGGCGACCTTATTCTGTAGGGTTTGCTCCACCATCTTGGGCAAGAGGTGGTCCTTGACAAGGCCAAGTCGATTAAATGGTGACATCAGGAGCAGGTTCGACATTTGTCCCCGGACCACCTTGTCCTGGTCCCTTATAAAGGTGCCAGCGAATGCGCTGATCTGGTGTCCCGCAGCCGGGGAAACAAGCCCGGCCCCTCCAGTTTTGCCCCCGACCGCGTCACCACCACTCACTCACCACTCACCATTCACCTCTCCCCAGCTCCTCTCCGACGCCCTCCACAACCCGACACGGGCCAACCACCGCTTACCATCCTCACACTTTGCTGCATCTTCATCACATCGCTTGTGGGAACTCCTGCCGTCCCTGGTTGCCCCAAAATCTTGTCACCACTATTTGCTGCCATCCAAACGGATGCCTGGACGGTGGACCATCAACCGATCAGCAAGTGGGTCGAAACCTTCCCGAGCCCACTAACGTCGTGAGCTCCTAGCCAAGGGAGTCGCGCCATGGCAGGATATGATGCCAACATTTTAGAGCGCCTGCAGGTTTGACTTGACTGATCTCTCTGGACGATGTGATACTAACTTATCGATTTCAAAGTGTGTATAGGTACATAAAACTCTCCGAATCGTGTACAACAGCTCCCTTGCCTCGAGTCGATCATAACACTAAGGACTAGATAGTTCTATCGCAAGACCAAACCAAGAAATCCGCCTGCAGAGTATTTATTCGCTAGACAAACCAGCCAATGGAAAGCACACACTAAGCCAGCCACAGACGGTGATTGCTCACAGCTTCATGTCGTGTGCGTTGTCGAGCCCCCTCGTACCGGACTGGTCCCCCTTATCCAGATAGCCACAGATACGTCCCTGGGGATCCCACTTGCGGCGGATGTCCATCAGCCGTCGGGCATTGGGATCCGCCCAGAACCTCGTCTTCCGCACCTGAAAGTCCGCATCTCCTAGATAGGAGCCTACCCCGTGTCGTTCCACTTTCTTCATAATATTAGCCACCCACGACTGGCACCTGGCATCATCCTTCTCCTCCTCCCAAACAGTGTACAGCGCGAAGTAATGGTCCGACTGCATACTCAGCGCCATATCGGGAAGCTTTCGACGGCTGCAGGGGTACATTGCATACCAGAGCGCAAACGCCTTCTTGTCTGGGAGTGTCGTGAACGCTTCTTCTAGTACGGCGGGTACGTCGGCGTCATTGCGGATGTAGGCGTTCTCGGCGCAGTATCGGTGTCCTTCCGGGTTTGCCTTGGCTTGCTGCGCGTATTGACTTTCCAGACTGTCCACCTGGCAGAACCATTCCTGGATCGCCCCGGCCGGTCGACTCTCTTCTGCTGGACGCAAAGCTTTTTCAGCGTCATCTGAGGAGGACTTCATGGTGACAAATAGAATGAACAAGCAAAGTTCGTCGATCCCCTCTGGATAGCAAGCCACAACGGCGATCTCGGTGTCCTCATCAAAGCCGGGGGTGATGGATAGAATCCAATCAAAAGCCTGGCGGTAGAGACGGATGGGGTACACATATCCGGATGAGCGGAAGCCGTCCTTGGGATGAGGGATCAGCTCCAAGTGATACTGCGTTACCACGCCGGGGAAGCCAGGACCAGCTCCCCTGGCGGCCCAGTAGAGCTCCCGATTTTGGGTCGCATTGCAGTGGAGCAGCTCGCCCGTGGCTGTCACCACGTCGACCGCTTGGACTCTTTCGCAGGCCCAGCCCCAATTCTATATGCCTGTTAGCGCCCGAATTATAGGGGATATACGCAACCCGACCCGACAATTCCATCCCATCCCCCCTTGCAGTAGAAAGCCACCTAGACCCACGTCCGGGCAATGACCTCCAGGGAACATCAGGCCGTACTCTTTGATCAGATTACCGTTCAGTTCCTTTCCCGTCAGACTTGGGGTGGCTCTCGCGATTTGACTCTCGACATCCACCTCCAGGTGCTTGTAGTTTCCCAGGTCGATCAGGATGGAGTCGTCGCGTACACTCCAGGCCGCCCATGAATGACCCCCAGAGCGCACAGCGACACGACATTTCTTCTCTGCGGCTAGCTTCACGGCTGCAATGATGTCGTTCTGGCTCGTCGCTTTGACGACTGCCAACGGGAATCTTTGGGGACGTCGATGGTTGAAGACTCGGCCTACGCGCGCCTCTTCATAGGCAGCTGGTTCAGCGGAATCGCGCCAGATAATATGCATTTTGAGTGTTGAGTAATTCAAGATATTCGAGGGAAGATGGGCAAAACTGCTGCTCTCCGCGGGCGGCAAAGCATTTAAGGTTATGCCGCCGGGGATCCACGCCAGTGCGAAGGCTAAAGGCGCCCAGTTCCTGCATTATCGACGTCTCGGAACCACTGCGGGCCACATTCTACCCCGCACATCACATCGGGGATCGACGGGTTTCTGGCCTTTCACGGCTTCGGATGGGTGGAGGAAAATAAGCGGTTCAGTTGGTGATGCTGGATGGGATCGTGACTCTGACCTTGGACGGGTACAAACTGAGGACTCGGATACCCCATCGACGCTCGTCGGTCTCATTGTGCCTCGATGGCTCTTGGCTTGAAATATGGTGACGGCATATACCAAATGATCCTGAGAGTCCCCCATGATGTCGAAGCCCATAACGTCGCATCAAGAGGAGACCCTCAGGGATGCCCTCGGAAGCCTACGCCTGCGGCATCATGAGACCAACGAGGTTTTACTAATTCCCACCCCGTCAGGGAATCCGAATGACCCCTTGAATTGGTCAGTCATAAGCCCTGCATGTGTGGTGCCACTGACCCGGTGGTAGGCCCTCCGCCTTCCGGTACTACATCGCCATCGTCGTCTGCCTGGCCGTCTTCTTCTGCAACTTCCTGGCCGCCGGGCCAACTGTGGCCATCCACCAACAACAATTCACTTTCTCGGGCCTGTCAGCTCCAACTTTAACCCCCATCGCCAGGGTATCATATTTTAACAGTACGACGTCTTTGAGTCAGGGCATTGGCATGCTATTTTGGATGCCCTTGATTGTCAAGTATGGGCGGCATCATAATTGATGGACTCATTACGATCAGCCTCCACTGGCGTTACATCTACTATGTCGCATCTGCGCTAATCGGGGGCTTGACCCTGCTGGTCATCTTCACGTTTCCCGAAACGACATTTGACCGTCAGCCTGCGCTCCAGGAAGAAGCCCTGATGGACGATCTGAGCCCCCGACAATTGAACCCAATTCTTACGAGCCATCAAACCAACCATCCACCGTGATCCCACAAAGGTAGTCTTACCTCCGATCGCTCCGTCTTTTCAATGGCATTCACACCTCGGAATCTCTGTTCCGCATCTTCGTCCGACCTATAGTACTAATCATCTCTCCTTCTGTTCTTGGACCTCTCTAGTCTTTGCTGTCACGGTTGGACGCCTCGTCGCCATCTCCTCAGCTTTGCCACGGTATATTCCGAAGCCTACGGCTTCATGTCCTGGCAGTCCGGCTTGTACTTTATCTCTGGGCTGCTGAGTTCCTTTATGGGCATTGCCTTTGGGGGCCACCTCTCTGACTGAACAGCGGACTGGTTCACCCAACGGAATGGCGGCATTCGCCATCCAGACATGCGGTTGCCTTCTGTAATTATCGGCGATGTGTGCGCGCCTATTTCATTGATTCTATACGGCGTAGGAGTAAACAATCACCTACATGGATGGTTCCGACGGTGGCGTTGAATCTACTGAACTTCGCGATCGTGCAGGTGACAAACGTCACTATGGTGCATGTGATCGCTAGCTATCGGCCAACGATGGGTAAGGCGACCGTTTCCATCTTAGCTTTCAAAGGTGAAAGCCCACTTCATCCTTATATTCCTACTATACATATATTCCAAACTTACTAATGAGTTTGGATGCTGCAGCTGCATTCGGCTTCCTACTCTCGTTCTACACCAATCCCTGGATCGATATAGAAGGGTATATTGTCGCCTTTGGGGAGATGGCGTGCATTGCGGGGGCGATTATCGCCCTTGCGGTTGTGTTGTTCTTCTTGGGGAAAGTACTTCGGCATCGCACGTGGAAGTGGCACGTCATAGAAAAGTATAGTCATCAGGGGTCAGATCGAGAGATGGGCGAGTAGAAAGCATGGGGAAGATATAATAGCAGACCGATTCAGCTCTACTCATTTAGCTTGATGGGTACTTCTATGCATGATGCGACTGTGGTGGTCAAGAGCTAGAGGCGGCTCGGATGAAATTGAATCTACAATAGGGGGTCGCTACAGCCACATCGGCCATGCTAAAACCACAACCTTATCCTATTAGCAGAACCATGACTATCTAATCTCAGATTCAAGATCTAAATCTTCACATATGGCCCTTAGAAAGGGCTTTACCAAAAAGATAGTAAGAATAAGAGGTCTTATCAACGATCTCACACACTGTCTCAGAGATGACCCCACAAAGAATCCTACAAACAGCATGGGTAGCCTCATAGATAATGTCACAATGACCTCTCACGTTCTATCACTAGCAGTCATGTAAACGACGCGAAAAGCTTCACAAGTGGTCTCGAAGGGTTCAGGTATGCCCCAGGCAGAGATACTAGTATCGAAACCTCAGGCATAAATATGAGGCTCAAGCTCCAGATATTAATTTCAGCGTTCAGGTATTTGAACCCACAAGCAACACAGACTTTAGTAATAAGGCAGGTAATATAAAGCGTAGTAGGCATTCTACGTGTGAAAGGTGGCTGAAGAAAACACCTGAATTGATCTTGATTAGGTACAGGAGTCGAAAGTTGGTGTTGGGGGATATTCTGGCAGTGAGGAGTTTGATGATGTCAGGTAGTATACTATATGTTGGATTGGCTACTAAGGCGATTCAACCGTGTAGAATGAGATGGATGATGATCTAGCTAGGGGCCTCGTAGGCCATCTATATGGACTAACTAGCGGTGTAGGGAGGAGGGTCACGTGACCCTACGTTGCCTACCGGCATGGGAGCCCATCGGGGATCCCAACACTATATTACCCAGACTGGTACCTTACTTTTACCCTTTTTATAAAAGTTTTAGAATTGTTTATGATCGTTTACTATGTATCTAAGGGAATGGTGAAAGGACCAACAACAAGAGATAGAAGTTAAATTGAATTCAAAACATTGTACTCGAAACTTCTCCGATGGAACGACAAAATATCATCACGGACAGGAGTTGTTAGAGCCAAATTTTCATAACCCGAAAGATCAAACAACAGTGACAGCTGTTTTCAGGAATGCCTTTAGGCGTCCATTTCCTGCAGGGTGAAGGTGTTTGAGTGCCTATCTTTGTAGCGTGCAAGACCCTTACCAGACATTGTAGAATGGTTTGGAAGCCCTGGGAGGGACTGTAGGACCTACCAAAACTTTGCACCACGAGAAGGCTAGATAAGTGGCAATCCTTTACTGAATTGCAAAGTCACTGCTAACATTACCGAGGCGATGTCCTCCACATCATCTCTAACTCCAATATCCCACGGTCCATATTCATTCATCGTTAGAAATGACTTGGATTTGGATGCGTGATTTGGGTTAGTGAGCTGGTCAACATAGTTGGCACTGTATTCTGCGATGATGAGGTAGATCTCATGTCGGTTCTCCGAGAACAACAAGCGGCGAAAACTAAATCTCTAATTAGCTTAACTCTATGGCTTAATTTGCATGTAGGA
This sequence comes from Aspergillus sclerotioniger CBS 115572, assembly GCF_003184525.1. Taxonomy (NCBI): domain Eukaryota; kingdom Fungi; phylum Ascomycota; class Eurotiomycetes; order Eurotiales; family Aspergillaceae; genus Aspergillus; species Aspergillus sclerotioniger. The sequence continues at coordinate 61,899 of NW_020291010.1, read as the reverse complement.
CACTGACACTTTATCTTTTGGAGTATCCTTAAGGATCTCATCGGGGCATTCGTGGATCCATGCTGCTATTTCAGCAGTTTCCTGCATCCTCACAGTGGGCAAGTCATCTCTCGCCATAGCTTTTACCTCGACAATGGCTTTTGTTTGCTTACCCTCGGTTAAGAATAGATGCCCGTCAGTGCGCGCCTCGTATAGCTTGGCTCCCTTACTTCGAACCTTGTACGCCTTGCGTTGTTGAGACCAATGAGCCTGGACTCCCTCGGACGACATGGTTACTAGACTCGCGAGCCCAAGCAAGTAGGTGTTTACCAAGTTTTCATCAGAGACTGGAGGAAAGTCATCGGAACCGTCCTCGTAGGTTGGATCCCTACGTAGGTCATCCTCCGGAGAATCTGGGTAGAAATCAGTTGATGGGGTTTCTTTCGGATCCGAAGTCGGATTTTCATCAAGACTGAAGTGCCCTAAGAGATTGGTGATCGCGATCTCCTTTGGGAGAGGAGTCGGTGTGTCTAGAACGGAGCCTTGTTTGGCCACCTGCTTTTCCTGAAACTTTGTGCGTTTCGAGATTGGAGTGAACCTCACATTATCCTCGTTGTCGGGGCGATCTTGTGCAGGAGCAGAACGAATCAGCTGCCCATAGTACCATATGAGCTTAAGATCGCCAAGGTCAGAAGTAACAGGCAGAATGTCAGCCTCAGAAAACACAAGGGGAACTGCGTGGAGGAACTTTTCCCAGTGGGCCAGGCCCTTCAGGGATTTCCGTGCCTTGGCTACACCCTGGATCCTCCAGTCAGACGGCTGGAACAAGGTGCGTTTGTTGCATTTCCAGAGAGCTCTGAGGGCAAGGTACTGGGGGGGCCCCGATTTTTGACGCGGAAGCATAATGCCTAAGCCCGTAAACTGAGATATCGGGGCATCCACGGGTCGAGGTGGCATTCTCCCATTGTTTTTCCGTTTCGATTCGGGTGGCCAGCGAGTCGGCAGGCATGGTAGCGTTCTTAGATGAGACTTTGATAAACAATGCTGGTAGACGAGGAAAGCAGGGTCAGGGCCTCTTGATATAGGGGACGAGACTTGACGCCATGGTCTGATTTTACAGGCCGCTCCCTACTGCAGGCAAGAATCTTCCCCAGTGATCGGAAAGTTCCTGTTGACTCCCGATTTCACTGATATCATTACGGGGAAGTCTCCCGTGTTAGATTCCGACTTCATTGATACCCTTACGGGGAAGTCTCCTTCCTCAGTGAAGCATTCATTCCTTAGGGAATAGCAGGGATCCCATCGCGGCAGCTGCCTGGGCAACGCCAGCGGGCTTTCCCTATATAAAGCGGCCCATCCTCTCTGTGTCACCTCTCACACAACCGGCATTTCCGCTGCGCAAGGCCATTACCACGTTCAGACGTCTCCACAATGGCTGCTCAAGGACAGATGCAAGACAAACGCCTGCAGGCCCGCGAGCGGGTGTTAAAGATCTCTGTTGTATACTCCAACCTGACACGCATCTTCAAAGAAACCCAACTCCTCGACCACACAACTCTGAACGACAATGATCTCGAGAACCTCAGAATCAAGCTATCCGAGCTTGACCTGACCGGAGACTGTCACGGGGCTTCCGAACTCTTTTACAAACCACGACCAACAGAGGACCTGCCCAAGACTGACTGGAAGGCTGTGAGATTTTCGGACTGGACGGAGGGAATCAGTGGTGAACCACGCCGGGTGGAACATACCCTCCAGAGTGCTTCGAATGAGCTCTGGTGGGGTAGAGAGCATCCCTGGGTTCAACGAAAGTAAGTGCTCGCCCGATGGTGGTGGTCAGGAGGGGAGATTTGAAAGGAATTAACAGCTCACTTGGCATTGTTCTCCAACTTGCAGGTGCTACCACGAGTATCCCAGTATTGCAACTGGCGAGCGCACACCCAGCGATCCATATCAGTGGCAGACCTGCTCCGACATTGAGATAGAATCCGGCGATCTGCCTCACTGCAGCTTTCGAGTGTTTCATTACGCCGAGCCGGAGGAACCTTTGCGTCGCAGTGAAGTCCTGCCTATTGTGGGGTATATGAGAGCTAGGTTGGGCCGAGGTGAATATTTTCGCCACTCTAAGTTTCCGGTAGGTGGCTATCATGCTATCATGCTTTCATGGATCCCTCGGCTAATGCAATATTTTTGTCCTCAGGTGCTGACTGTCTCCATCTTCCGATCCAAGGCGCGTATCTTGTAGGCGTACCACGATGGACTTCATCTGTACATCGCCAAATCCCAGTTTGTTGACTTCAAAGAAAACAAGCGCGAGAACTACGAATTGTTCGTCCGCTGGATTCTCGGGGTGCCTTGCGGTGATACCACGGCCACTCTGGCCATCGAGGGCCAGAAGTTGGGTGAAGCCAACAGCCGTCGCCTTGATGCCTTCCTGAAAAGGCGCTTCCCACCCGGCAGCAATGAATGAAGAGTAGTAGTTGGCTTGAGTGCTTGTTAGCTGATAGCTGCAATGTTTTGAATGTAGGCAATCAAATGATGCAGATCCATGCTACTGTGTAGCACACTTTGTAGTAGAGTCGTAGAGGAGTAGAGGACGAATGTACTCGTCATAAAATAAGAAAGTACTCGGCGGGTATGATTGAGCTCCTTCCTTTTCGGGGTTAATGAGCGGATCTGCTCACGTGCAGTCCGCACTAAACCCAAGATGGGCAACAATGTCTGACCCACTTGGGGGGAACATTGGACCAATGGAACGAGTGGACAGAGGGCAGGTGACTTCCGGGGGAAGGCGGGGAAGACGAGAGGGCCGGCGAGGATGGCCGGGCTTCTTTTATACACCGTTCTGGCCCGACAATTGCTTGCCTCTTTCAGCCAGCAGTCTGAGCTGCTTTGCCTTGCTTAAACTTGCGTCCTCGTGATCCTCCCTCCATCCCCGCCAGTTTGGGTCGTGACGACCGACGCCAATAATCCGTCCGTCCGCTGGCTGGAGCTTAATCTTAACCCACCGCCACCATGTCACCCTCGCAGCGATCCGGTATGTGCTTCCTTCTTTCTTCCATCCTGGATGGCCACCATGCAGATGTGCGTAGCCAGTATTTTAACTCGTGCCGCGCTATATACCTAGTTGCCTCGGCGGACATGCCCTTCATCATCTCCACCAGCACCAAGAAAGTCGATCCCCATACTCGCAAACTCATCCGCAGCCATGTCATGATTGGTAAGAACCGCGGCAAGTCCCGGTATCGCCAAGCAGAGGACTTGGACTTGGGATCCAAGCCGGTCGACACGAGCACAGACGATGTGGCGGCCTCAGCTGCTCCAGTGGCCACGCGAGCGGCGTCGGAGCTTCCCCGCAGGATTGGACACGACATGTCCTTGATTCAGCTGGCCGATGACATGACCAGCCCGGCCTCTCTAGCCACAATCCTGCACTGTACGTCCTAGATACATCCATCCATCCATCCATCCATCCTGACCCGACCAGCTGGATCGGACAACGCACTAATGGGATGGGAGACTGACTAGTCACCGAGCGAGCCAAGACGGAATTCTACCCTTTGGCCGTCTGTATCGTCTTCAATACCGCCAGTCGCACCTGGATGCTCGACATGCTCACCCTGGATGCCGCCTACCTCAACGCCATGGTCATCACCACTCACTCCTACTTTCGCCCCCGCCAGGGTTTCGACCTGTCTCTATCCCCTCATTTAGTCAAGACCATCCGCCTCCTGCGTGACCGACTCGCCGACGAGCAGCTTAAAGTGTCGAATGCGACCGTCATGATTGTCATTCTCCTGGTTTTGCATGCTCATATCATGGGGGACTTTGAAGCGGTCCGGCATCACACCGAGGGTCTGCGAAAGATGGTCCGTCTGCGCGGGGGATTGGGCGCGTTCATGTCGAATAACAAATTGGTCATCGATCTCATCCGGTGGGTCCAGTTGAATCCTTCCTCCCTCCTAGTAGCTACTAGTATGTGACTAACATCCAAGCAGGTGCGATGTGGGACTGGCTATCCACAGTGGAAACAAGCCCGCCTTTTTCGAGAACCGGGACCTCGACATCTTCGTGCCGTCCGCGCTCTGCTTCCAGACCCGCCGCAACGCCGATCCTGCGTTCGTACGGGAGCTCGACTCTGGACTCGCCAGGATCTGGCACATCATGCAGGGATTCTGTTCTCAAATCAACCTCACCGTCGAATCGAACGGCATGATCCCGGAAAAGGACTTCCTCAAAACCATGGCCTCCGTCATGTACCCCTTGCTGCATATGAGCTTTGACTGTGGGTCCCGCAACGAAGCCATCCGTCTAGCGCTATTAGGCTACGGATTCGATATCTTCCTCCAGTGGCGCGCCACTATTCCGTATACAAATCTAGCTTCTTCGTACCGGCGATGTCTCGGCGGCCTGGTGATGAGGGACGATGTCTCCCCGGAACTCTGGATCTGGTTGTTGACCGTTGGCGGGCTCTCGGTCTTTACGCCATCCGCGAGGAGCTACTTCCGGCAGTGGCTACTCTATCACCTGGGGGGCTGTAAAGTGCGCTCCTGGGCAGAGATGCGATCGATCCTGTCCTCCTTCATGTGGATCGGGCTGGTACATGACCGAGCAGGGAAGGATATATTTAACTCCGTGCTGTCGCACATGGTTCCAGGGAAGGAGACTCCCTCGGCGCTTTAATGAATTGGGAATAAATAGAAGTGTACATGATGTAATGTTATATAATATGTTCTATACTTTTATCGGAATACAATGTGGAACTATAGTGATAGATAGATTAGAATATATAAGTCATCCTCTCCGTGCCGTCCAATCATGTGATTCAGTGTTCGTGATTCCCCCTCACTTGTCCCTACTAGTAACACTCGTTTGACCCCGCATCCATTAACACACTCGAATAAAGCCCACATAAGTAGAGCCTCACCTCCTCTTCTCCCCTTTCCTTAGTAACCAGGATGAATCCCTCTCTCCCCTCTCTCTGTCTACTAAGTATCTTGGCATCAAGTACCCTTCCCCACCTTTCCCTGTGAGGCAACGAATCCTTAGTCAAGATTGAAAGGGGGGACGACCGAATCACAGTATTGAGTTAAGTTAAGTTTACGGTTGGCCTTGAACACGACGTATATCAAGAACCTATAGTGCTAGATAGCGAAGGGTTGACTCGACTGTGCTTTTCTCATGAACGGGAGCGAGTGCCTCTCCGTGTGGTGCCGCGTAATACGAAACAAGAACAGTCTTGGGTACGGGTTGCGGACAATGATGAGTTACACTCGTGATTGAAGACGTTGAGTGAAGAAATATCATATGTGATCTATTAAGCTGCAATGTTAAAGCAGGTGATATATACTATATCTTGAGAATAAAAAAAAAAAAAGGCACACGGCAGCGCGACTGAAAGGGTCAATCCCTTTTCACACGCAGGAGCCTCAGCAGGGGACCTGTAATAGCCGCCAACCCAGCAAATAGACGCTCCACTAGAATATCGGGAATGAAACGCACGAGAACCCCAACTAGAAGCGATAATACTCCTAGCACTATCGAGTAGGCCCATTGCACACCGTCGAGCTGGGTAATCGAAAATGCGCGACCTCCAACAAACATGATCACCAACTGCCCCCCAACCATAATGACGCTGACTCCGATGAAGAGCCAGTTTCTGTGCACGCCTTCAAGGACGTTGACGTTGTTTCCGAGTACGCGGGTGCTGAGGCCAGGATTAGAGCCAGCGGATACGCAAATAAGAGAGAGGGAACTCACTTGTACAAGTTGAATATCTGCATCCACACATACGTGTTGAATACGGCGGTTTGCAGCTGAGAGTGCTCATGGGAGGTGCTGTATGAGAAGATGCTGTTGCCGGCAAAGTGAAGCACCAATGTCACGACAAGCTGGTAGATTGACTGGCCGATGATCATCTTCCACATCGGCACCGTGATCAGAGGAGCCGATCTTTTGTCTGGCATCCGATCCAATACCTTGTGCGACGGTGGATCAGTAGCGAGCGCCAGTGCTGCCAATGTGTCCTGGAACAGGTTGACCCACATCAGCTGCACGGCCGTCAGCACCGATGTTTCGCTGGAGCTGGCCACAGACGTGACAAACGCTAGTCCGACCGAGGTAAAGGTAATCGTTATTTGGAACTAATGAAGACTGTTAGAATGTTTGCAGGGACTGGAAGCGGACTACAGCAAGCAGTCTTACCTGTAAGAACTTTTGAACCGCATCGCTGACTGCTCTCCCCCACATGATTGCCTTTACAATCGAACTGAAGTTATCGTCCATCAGCACAATGGCGGAAGCCTCGCGCGCAATCTCTGTCCCCGAAATTCCCATGGAAAAGCCAACATCGGCTGCGGTAAGTGCGGGGGCGTCATTCGTCCCATCTCCTGTGACAGCAACTGTTGCCCCGATTTCCTTCAACCTTCGGACGAGCGTGCGCTTATCTTCGGGCCGGGATCGGGCCAGAACTTTGAGTCGGGGCGCAATCTCAAGTTGCTGCTCCTCGGTCAGGTTTCTGAATTCCCGTCCTTCGATGACAATGTCCTCGGTGCTGGAGATGATGCCGCACTCCTGAGCGATAGATCGGGCCGTCAAGAGATTGTCGCCTGTGACCATTCGTACCGTCACGCCTGCCCGGTGGCAAGTCTCTACGGCATCATGGGCCCCTTGTCGCAGAGGATCCCGGATACCGGCAATGCCAAGGAAGGTCATGCCCCGCAGGATATCATCAATGTCAAGTGTGTCTGATTGAATCTCCCCTGCCTGGTTTGGGGGCCATGTCTCAAAGTCTCGGAAGAGCAAGGCGATTGTCCGCAGCGATTGCAAGGCGTAAACATCTACCTTCTGCCGCAGGAGTTGCTTTGCATTCTCGTCCAGGGCGACAATGGAGAACCCTCCTGTTGGGTCTATGATGGAACTCGTACAGATACCCAACAATGACTCCGCCGCTCCTTTGACGTATGCTCGATAACCCTCCCCCAGGCGGACCACAGTAATCATATACTTGCGAGAAGCACTGAATGGGAAGAGTTCCACTACTTCATGATTTGATCTTTCCACATCCAACGGACCCATGGCCAAGTGGTCCCGTGCGAAGTCTAGCAGGGCGGCTTCGGTTTTGGATCCGACGAACGATCGGCTCCCATCTGTTTTCGATTCAAAGGCGGTGGTGTTGATGGCGATTGATTCCCGAAGGAGCGATTTAATGCCAGTGTTGAGATGAGATGTGAACTCAGCAGTAGTTGGCACAGCTCCAGCCACGCCGTCTATCTGGGGTTGTGGATTGTTAAATTCTGCCATTGTGCCAATCGTTCCTGCGGCCACCGTCATCCTATTCTGAGTCAGTGTCCCGGTCTTGTCCGAGCAGATGTCGGTGGCATTGCCCATAGTTTCACAGGCCCACAACTGACGGACCAAATTCTTATCCTTGAGCATCCTCGTGGTGGCAAATGCAAGAGACAGAGTCACGGTCAAAGGCAGGCCCTCGGGAACGGCGATCACTACGACGGTCAAGGCAATGATGAAAACATTCAAAAAGTTCTGACCCTTTTCGGTCCCAGACACCGTTGAATGGCGCAGACCAACCAAGAACTTGATAAACAAAATGACGAACATCACCAAGCCAGCAATTCCGCCAAATTTGGCTATGTACTTGGCTAACACATTGAGTCGCGACTGCAGTGGGGTGAATCCAGGGTCCTCCTCGAGACTTAAGAGGATTTTGCCGTAGCTTGAATGCGCCCCCGTTGCTAAGACCAAAAACGACCCGACGCCTTCGGCAACCTTTGAGCCAGATATGACGAACGGATCGAGATGCTTTGTATCCCGACAATCGGCAAACGCCTCGGCGACCTCATCTCCGGAGTGCTTGGGTAACAGGTCCGACTCGCCTGTTGCAGATGATTCGTCGCACCGAATATGATGACCCTGGATCAGGATGCCATCGGCAGGAATAACATCTCCTGGCTCCATGTGCACGATGTCCCCGACCACCAGGTCATGGATAGTGACTTCTTGCGACCGACCGGAGCGGATGACCCTCACGTCACGATCCTGCTTCTTCTTATTCAGCTTCTGGAACTGCCATTGCTTCTGAAAATCATTGCCTGCGCCGACCAGTACGATAACGATGATAGCGACGATGATGGCGACTCCTTCTACCCATTCGACTGGCGGATTCGAACTTATGTGCTTGGTCCCGAACGTCTGATAGAGACCTAGGGCCAGCGAGATGATAGCTGCACCGGTTAGGAGGAAGAGAACGTGATCGTTGTAGGCCATCCATATCAATTGCAGGATCGTGGGTGGTTTGGGAATGGGCAGGCGGTTATCTCCGAAGACGGTGCGTCGATCTGCGAACTGTTCGGTATCATGATGATGGTGATGGGATGATCTGTGGATGGGCGAGGCTGTCTCCGGGGAGTGATGGTCCTTGAGGCCCGACTCATCCACGCTTAATCCCGTATTCCGGTCGGTTCGCAGTCCCTTCTCTAACCCAGGCAGGCCACCAAGGGCGTAGAAGGTGTCGAGGCTTCGCGATTCGATGAGGCCGCTCAACTGCTCAGCCGAGAACTCAAACGCGCCGTGCCTACCCCTGACCAGAAGTTCGTGAGCGGCGACCGGCATTTCGTTCAGGCTCTTGAGGGACGTTAGTAAACGATCGGCTCTATGCTTGGTTCCGGTCCGAGGGTGGGCCACTAGCAAATGTGAGCCAAGGCCCTTGGACAGTTGGACTACCTGCCTCCTTCATAGCGCCGGCTGAGAGCTCATGCTACCGCGAGGGTTGGGATGGAATTAGACCGCGGATCTGGTCGTTACTGGTGTCATGGCGGACGAAGCTCACACCATGGGAGAGAATAAAGGTTACAGAATAGATACAGAATGTCCAAGCGCCAGGTGCACCGCCCCCCTGAGTGAGACGAGTGAGATGGGATGAGACAATGAAAGATCAGATGAGAGGACGGAGGAAGAGACGCGAGAGAGAGCGAGAGAATCGCCCGGTGGCCCGTCGGTGGGTGGCTTTGGTTGGGGCGATACCGGGCGGAGGCAGCCGCGTAACACCAGCCGGTAATCTTCGGCTTCCCCGCTCGGTCGTATTTTTGCCTAATTCACCCGGCAGGATCAGTTCCTGGCCTGATTCATCAAAGCCATCGGACGCCCGTCGTATCGTGATGTGGGTGGAACCCAGGGGATGCGGCTTTCGGAGTGGCGATTACTTGGGGGTGGGATTCCACATCATAACACCAGGGGTGAATATCTGACAGGTCTCCTGTTTACGCGTCACTGGATACTTATTTACCGCCAAGTGGTTGCCTAGTACTCCGAGGGTGCAACGATATCCGGGTGTACATAGAACGCAATTGCGATGATCAGGTACCTAGGAGCACGTTAGAAGGCAATAGAGAGAAACAGAAGAACAACTCACGTTCCGCATAATAAGACCCCCGCAAAGTAATTGGACCGCCCCTCCCGAATCAAGCAGTTCATCACCACAACAGCCAGTGAGAAACAAGCGGTCTCGAACGTGTTGAAGCGGAGGGACATCGGCTCACCAAGAGCCCAGCCGTAAAGGACCAGGAACGGCGTCACAAAAAGGGCAATTTGGAGGGTGCTTCCCACAATCACTCCAATCGCCAGATCCACTTTTCCCTCTTTCGCTGCCTTGACAGTGGTTGCAAATTCACCAGCGTTCCCAACAATAGGCACGACAATCAGACCCAGAAAGGCTCGGCTAACGCCGTAGGCCTCTACGAAGCCATCCACGCCATCAACCAGGTAGTCCGAGCAGACGGTGACCCCCAGTGTCGCAAGAACCAGGACAAGACTGGCGGCGATGGGTCCCAGTTGGCGCTCTTCTTGATCATCGTCTTCGGTTCCACTGAAGAGGTGAGCGTGGCTGCTTAGTTGGAAGTAAAGGTAGACAAAGTAGAAGATCAGTAGAAAAACGGCAGTAATGTGGGACAGGCGCAGAATGTACTCGCTTCCATTGGGTGAAGCATAGAGAGCGGTGGAGTACAGAGTGGATGGGATGATGAGAGCAGCCGAGGACACAATCATCAGGGACGACATGATCCCCGTCACATCGACGTTGAAAAGCACGGTCTCCTTGTTGTAGCCGCTAGCAAAGAAACAACAGCCCAAGACCTTGATAATAGTCAGATATTCTGGCTGGCAATGGGAGCAATGTACGCCATACCAGTAGAGTACCGGAGAGGATGGAGCCAACCATGGAGGATTGGACTATATGGATTTCTCCTTGAGTCACCGCTGTGATTCCAACCTGGGGGAATCTGATTAGCTTGGAAACTCAAAACCAGATCAAATACACTCACAATCATCTCGATGGCATTGCCGAAGGACGCATTGATCAGGCCTCCCACGGTCTGTCCGACGCTCTTGGCCAATTCTTCGGTCGCAAAGGACAGCAATGACGCCAGTGGAAAGATGGCCAGGAAGTTGAGGATGAACACGGCGGAGGGATTCCATTCCTGGGAACCGGACAGGATCCCCAGGAACACAAAGACCAGCAGCACATTTGTGTAGCTGGAGAAGAGAGTCACTTCAATAATATGCCACAGGTTGGCCAGGGGGGAGGGCCTCCCCATCTCCCGGGCACTTTCTACAAACGCCATCTTGAAGTTCATGAGCTCATGAGTAGAGAGGAATCAAGGGGGGAGGAAAGGTCGTGAGGAGGAGGAGCATAAGAGGTCAATAGGTCGTCGCGATCCCTTCTAGCCGGAATTCTTAAGGCGAGCGGGGGACGTTCTGCGGATTACCGTCAGGTACGGTTTCACCCACGTTGTATGTGACCGATACAATTGTTTACACGCAAAAGGCGTCAGGTGCAGGTGGGTGGGTGGGGCTAAGCCCAAGCACTCAATGCCATTGGGTCAGAATAGGGGTGCCTAGGCGCTAAGGTTCTCGGCCTTGACGGGGAGGTGGAGAGGCTGTCCAATGAAAACCTGCCACCCAGCCCTGTAAGGCTGAGGGGCCCGCCTGCCCAGGAGACGCTTGGTTCGGGCTCGGGGACAGCGGTACGGTACCCCCTTACCGCGGATACGGCCAGGTCCGGTAACTCTGCTAAGTGGTAAGTGGTAAGGTACATCAGCCGCGCCTCGGGAACCAGTGCGCCAGTCAGCTGAACGGCGAGCATCCGCGAGCTCGTGCTGCCCAAGAGAAGCAACCATTCTGGATATTTCACCCCTGGAGTAGATCTACCGCGTCCAGCATGCCCGCCATGAGACACCGCCACCATCACTCAATCACGATGGAGGACTCATCTGGGTTGTCGGCGGAGTCAAATCCCCCAACGCCATCGCCCACCGACCGTGGCTTCCTGCCGACCGGGCCCCTCCACGGCCGCGCCAATCCCTTCCACATGGCCATCGTGACGATTGGAAGCCACCCTTTCCTGAGGGCCCTGGCCGGTTTGGTGCTCTTGGGGTTCGTGTCTGGTATTCTGGGATGGCCTAGACAGGTGGTCTTTTGGTTGAACCTTGGCGCATTGATTCCCCTAATGGCCCTGATCACCATTGCCATTGCTGAGTTGTCGCATACCCTGGGCGCGTTTCTCCACGAGCTCCTGAAAGCGACCCTGGGGAACTCGGTGGAGTTGATGGTGGGCATTGTGTCAGCGCAAATGGGACAGGGCCGCATCTTTCACTCGGTAGTGGTTGGCAGCATCCTGTGTTATTCGCTTCTGGTGAGCCACAATCTTTGTTCATGTGCTTGGGTCTGTTGCATTGACCAATGATCTTCAGGTGCTGGGTAGTTGTTTCTTGATCTCCGGCTATGACAAGGAACATCTGACCTTCGACCGCACGTTGACAAGCATCATGTCATCCTTGATGATCATGGTATGCATCGCGTTGGTTCTCCCCGGGGTAATGGTCACATTTCCCTCGTTGGACACGATCTCCATCAATGCGATTGTGACGAGCCACGAGGTTCGACTTGTCTCGTACGGCATTGCCATCATCCTGCTCACGCTCCTTGCCGTCTTTCTACTCTTCCAGCTCAAGACGCATGCTGCATTATTCCATGTTGTCGAACGCACAGGCCGCGCAGAGCTGGACGATTCCAGTATTGAGGGCCGCATGCATGAACTCCATCCGGACCACCATTTGGGTGTCTTCACTCCCAGAGGCGCAGGTCTTGCTCTACTTGCCGGGGTGGCCTGTCTGACCGTATGTGTTATACATCTAGTGAATAGCGTTAATGTGTCGCTGGAGAGGGGGACAGGCACTAGTTTCCCCATCCTGGTCTGGGTACCACTGATGGGTAACGTGACCAAATATGCCACCATTGTGGTGATCTCGCGACAGGGCCATGTAGAGGCCGCGGTCCGGACCATTCTGAATAGCGTTCTTCGCCTCACTCTGCTGGTCACCCCGGCCTTGGTTCTCATGGGGTGGTCATTGGGCCAATCCGTCACTCTACAGATGGATAATTTCGAGGCCACCATGCTGTTTCTGGCAGCCATGGTTATGAGTCATGTCATTCATGAAGGGAGAGCCAACTATTTTGATGGGCTAATGCTGTGTGGAACGTCAGTATCCCCTCGTGTTGCCCAGTTCCTTCTTTGCTGTTGTTACCTGGATACTAACCAGCTCATAGATACGTTATCACGGGGGTGGCCTTCTATGTCTGTCCCAGTATCAGTACCACCAAGGACGTCGCGATCGTGAACACATGATCATTCAAATTCATGATCAAGATGGTATATGCATATAATTATATCCTAGTATATCCCAAAATGGTGCCCAAAACATAGGATGATCGAAAGCGTTATAACTACTCATTCTCTGTATGTAAACAAACATGGTTCATGGCTACGGCTTACCGAACGTAGAAAGCAAGCGTCAGGATAGCATACCTGGATAGGACAGTTAGCAGCTTGATCAACAAAAAGTCTGGGTAATGACGTACATGGCAACAAGCATGCTTCCGTGGATATAGGTATATTTGCCGTCCTGCAGGATACAGTTGACCAGCAAAACCGAGAAGAAGAGTACGACTGTATGGAAAGTCTCGAAATAAAGGGTCATTGGCTTGGCAATTACCCAGCCCAGCATGACGAGAAACGGGATGGCGAACAATCCAATTTGCAGGATACTGCTGACAATGACACTGATGGCGAAATTCACATCTCCCCCACCAGTACAGGCAGTGATGACGACTGCCCCTTCGCAGCTGTTGCTGATAATGGGTATGAGAATGGTGGCAATGAAAGTCTTCGAGATATTCAGTGAGGCAGCAGTTGCAGGGATGCTGTCTATGATATTCTTAGCACAGGCAATAATACCGAGCGAGGAAAGAGCCAGGGTGATGACGAGTCGATTCAAGCTGTGCTGTGGCTCTCGTGACGAGTGACTCTCATTATCCGGGCTGTCATCCTGCTGTTGAAAGAGATGGCTATGGGTGCCCAGCTGGAAGTACAAGTACCCTCCATACAGCAGTAAAAGGACGGCAGAGGTGCCGCGTGAAAACGCGATGATTTGTTCCCCCAGATCGAAGGGAAAGGTCGAGTAAAGAACGGAAGGCAGGATCAGCCCTACAGATGTGACAACCATCAAGGAGGCTAGAGCGCCCGTGACGGGTTTATTGAAGTGTAGGATGAAGGTGTTGTACGAGGCGGCGATGAGACAGCAACCGAGGATCAGGAGGAGATCGGAGAGAATGCTTCCGATCATGACGGACTGTGCAAAGTAGACTTCCCCGCGCGCGAGGGCCAGAATTCCGGTCTAGAGGAGATAAGCCCATTGGTTAGATCGGTCGCTCTTGCATCTTGCCAGCTCTGGGCACTCACCGACAGCTCCACGCAATTTCCAAAGGTGGCATTGATTAGTCCACCCATGAGCTCCCCCAGGTAGTCGGATAGCAGGTCGGAGCAGTCCGACACCACGGCCGAGAGGGGGATGATGGCAAGGAAGTTATAGAGAAAGACAAGAACGGGATTCCAATGGAGGACATCTGCCATCAGGCCCAGAGGCAGGAAGCATAGCAACGGATATGCGCCGGAGGTGGGAATGGCTGCTGCAATCTTCTGGATGACGGACGGATGGGCGTGGGCGGAGGAGGCAGCCGCCGAGCCAGACTGCGGCTGAGATGGCATGTCCGGATGGTGGTGGTGGTGGTTGTCTTGGGGGTCTTTCGGTAAGGGGTCGTTGTGCTCTGGCCGGGACATGGTGGGACGACGGCGAGAATGGAGGATGACAACTGACGTGACAACTGACAGGCGATGGATGGCGGCGGGAACTGGGAGACAGACGGACCTCTGCTGATGAAACCTGCCTTCTAATTTCAAACCGCGACGATCATCGCGCCAGTTAAACAGCAGCAAGCAACGGAAGCGCAGGACGGACGATGGAGGGGGAAGCAGAGAGAGATGATGAGTCGAGAGGAGCAAGCGAGAAGCCGAGAGAAGAATGAGGGAATGACAGACCAGACGGATATCATACGGTATTACCGTCCCGAACGGTATGGCGGCGTTTCGGAACGGTAATGCGGGCGGCTGCTATTTCTGGACGGAAAGGATGGTCTTGAATTCTGACGGCAGGGCTGAAATGCAAAGGCCGAGGAGGAAATTGGGGGGATTTCCTTTCCCCCCCGCCCACCCACTCCTCTCCTCAAGGACTTACGGACTCAAAGGAGCCGCTTGCGGACGAGTTTTCCTCCGGGTGCCGGCTGGTCACGCTGTCCTGTGACTCCTGTCCATGTCTCTCCATGTCCATGATTCCATCGCGTCCCAAGGGTGGGTCCTTCCACCTTTCAGTGCCAATCCCAGGTCTCCCCGAGCCAAAGGGACTCCTTTCCCCTCCCCCCTTCGAGTTTCCAATAATGCAGGTAAGATGAAGGGGAGCCTTGGGGCAGCTAAGCACCTGCATGTCGCCGGGCAGAAGGCGGCGATAACACGTTGGTGCCAGTTGCGGCCGGACTTTGACTGACGATGGGATCATCCAGCGGCCTAGCGGCTTGGCGGCAGCGAACGGGGCCTTCAGTCGTCGGTCGTCCGTCCTTCCCAGAATCCTCTGCCGAAGCGGTCGACCTGTCCCACCGTCGTGCTCCAGCATCACCGGCCCCCGTCGTCACCATCCTTCTTCCCATCGCTCGCTCGCTCGCTCGCTTGCTTCCCGTTGGCAGCAGCTCATGCGCCCCAGATCTTCCCCCTCCCCTTCCGTATCTTTCCTCTGCACCCAGGAATCGCAAAGTGTCGAGTCCGGCCTTCCACTTTCTTCCCGATCTTGCAGTCATTATCGCTCCCAGACCAGCTTATTAATTTCGTCCCTTGGGTCGTCTTAGGTTCCTCCTTTCCACCCCGGTTTGCCCTGCGCTCGAATCATTCACCAACACTCCGCAACCGCCATCCTATTAGAACAAGATCCTGGTGTCGCGAGAAGACCGCCCTGCTTCCCTCGATGGATATCTCGCCGTCCACCTCGTTCTTTAGTGCGTTCCGAAGTCTATCAAAACGTTATCGACGCCAGGGGATCACAGATGCAGCCACCAGGTTAGAGGCGGTGGTGGAACGGGCCAGCAACGAGGATTCGGGCGACCCTAGTGCTGCTTTGGTGCGTTTCGGGGGATTAGTCCTCACCTTTCTGGAACGGGGTCAGTGGAACGCCGCCGTAGATGTCGGGACCATCGTGGTTGACGCCCGACGAACCCTGCTGGGCCCCAACGACCCGCTCACTATGATAGCGATACACAACCTAGTCTCGGCGTACTATGGCCAGGGCCGTTGGACGGAAGCGATCGATTTGGGCCGCCAGGTGACTGAGGCTAGGCGGAGGGTGCTGGGGGAGGATCACCCGCAGACCATGGCCTCCATGTCCAACCTGGCCTCCGCGCACCGCAAGCAAGGACATTGGCGACAAGCCGAAACGCTGGAATTGTGTCTATTGGAGATCAAGACACGACGATTGGGCGAGGATCACCAGTCCACCCTAACCTCAATGGGAAACTTGGCGACCACGTACAGCCACATGGGAAGATACGATGAGGCAGAGAGGTTGGAGAAGAGGGTGATTGAACGTAGTGCGCGAGTACTGGGCGACCACCACGGGTCCACCTTGACATGGAAGTCCAATCTGGCGGCCACATATCGAGAGCAGGGTCGCTTAGGGGAGGCAGAGAAGCTCGAGTCCGAGGTGATGGACATCCGAATAGAAAGCCTCGGAATCCAGCATCCCCTGACGCTCACTTCCATGGCCAACCTGGCATCGATGTACCGCGACCTCGGTCGGTTGGACGACGCGGAACATCTCGAAACGCAGGTCGTCGAGACAAGCAAGATAGAGCTTGGCGATCAGCATCCCCAGACACTGATGTCCATGATTAACCTAGCATCCACGTACCGATGTCAAGATCGGCTAGAGGAGGCCGCCAGGCTAGGGGTACAAGCAGTGGCCGCGATGAAGTCGATCTGGGGGGACCAGAACCCCTTGACGCTTACCGCCATGGCCGATCTGGCCTTGACATACCAGGGGCAAGGACACACTGACAGGGCGGAGGCATTGACGGCGCAGGTGCTGCGATTGATGCAGAAGAACCTCGGGTCCCTCCACCCCCATACACTAACCACCATGGCGAATCTGGGAGCCATCTACCAGTCACAAGGGAGATGGGATGAGGCCGAGAAGCTCGCAGAACAAACAGTTCGCGGTCGGGAGAAGGTGCTAGGAAAAACACATCCCGACACGCAGGCGTCCATGGAAGACCTGGTGCGCGTCTGTCGAGTCTTAGCGGCGGATCGGACAACGGCGATGCGCGTCCGGAATGTACATCATTGAGGTGTAGCCGTGACTGGACAGGCCCTCGGGTGTAATGGCCGTTTCTGTTTCTCTTGAAAGTACATTTCTTCTTGTTAATGAGTCCATGATCATCGGTCGGCGTTTGTGTTTGGGACTGGATCCATGAACCAGACCGCCAACTGCTACATAGGGTATGGTTAGTGATTGCAGGGAGCACATAGGCACTATTCTACTGCACGTTGATGAAGGCGGCTTTTTGTTCGTGTTTGTTCTGGTATGGTGGACCGATGAAGGGTGAGACCATCCCCAGGAAAGGCCGTGAGAGGGCCAGACTCGCTTTTTGAGGGGACCTTTTTGGAGTGGAGTGTGGCTGAGCAGCAGCGCATCATCGCAGCACTGCCCCCTTGCCAAGAGACCCCCCTCCAACGACTGCCACCTTGTTTCTTCTTTGTTTTCCTCGCGGGAGATGCAACTCATGCCATCGAGCCTTATCTATCTACACTACTATTGACTACTACTACTACCTACCTTAATAAGGGTGGGCCTGCCTCTCTCCGATCGCCAATATCCCCGCTTATCTCCGCAATCATGCTCTATCAGTATCTCGGGCCTCCGACCGTCTCTTGATTCGTTCCATTCACATCAAGCTCCAACCCCCCAACGTTGTGACATCATATGCCAGCGAAGACGTGGATGGTTCGCTGTACCACCATTGGAATCCTGAATCGCACCAGCTAAATACACAATTGTGACCATGGTTCTGGACTTCCCAATCCCTCAAGTCTATGGCCGAGATCCAAGGAGGAGAATGTTCCTGATGGGCACGCATAGACCACAGACCCCTGCCCCGGGATGCTCGGGTTGACGTTGCCCTCGTTGATTTGCCAGTTCCCCGCTCGCAACCACCGACGGAATAAGGGACATCCAGCTTCCCCGCTCCCTCGGCACGAATGCATCGCTATTTAGTCCCCGGTGTCTACCAGGGAGGACGGCGGCTGGCCTTACTCTATCATCAGCCCGGCTGATTTCATCATCTCAACGTCACGACCACGAAAATGACCAAGCTGGCTGGGGCAAGCATCCCCTCTTTCACGGTCGATGGGAAAACCGCTATCATTACAGGTGCTGGATCGGGTCAGTTCCTCTTCCCCTCATCCCTCCTCGTCGACAGCAGTCTAATCCACACCAGGTATTAATCTTGCTTTCGCATCCCTTCTTCTATCACGCAACTGCAATGTGGTGATCGCCGATCTTACCCTCCGTGCGGAAGCCGAGCAACTCATTGCTAGGCATGGGGCCACCGATACGTCGCCTCGAGCCGTCTTCATCCGGACGGACGTCACTTCCTGGGTGGACCTGGACCGTATGTTCACCCAAACACTGTCCCTGTTTGAAGAGTTTCATATCCTCTGCCCCGGTGCTGGGGTCTACGAGCCAGTATGGTCGAATTTCTGGCATCCGCCGGGATCCCAGGCAAGCAAGGACGAAGCTGATGGGGACCGGTACGCCTTGTTGGATATAAACATCACCCATCCTATCCGGGCTACCCAACTAGCACTGTCACATTGGCTGCATCCGAAGGGCCCAGATGCGATCCCTGTCGCCCCGGATAATCCAAGGCGCGTCGTCCACATCTCCTCCGTCGCGGGTCAAATGCCTAACATAGTCTGTCCCATGTATGGGGCGTCGAAGTTTGCCGTAACGGGCTTTGTCCGATGCTTGGGTCCGCTTGAGCAGGCTATCGGCGTTCGTGTCAATGCGGTTGCCCCGGGCCTAATCCGAACGCCACTGTGGACCGATAATCCCGAAAAGTTGATGCTCGTAGACCAAGAAAAGGACGGATGGGCCACTCCCGAAGAGGTGGCATTTGCCATGTTCAGGTGTCTGGTGGAGGACGATCTGCAAGGAGGCACTGTCTTAGAAGTCGTGCGAAATTCAACACGAAGGGTTGAGGCTCTCAATGACCCTGGTCCGGAGAGAGCTCTCGGAGATGGTTCACTGGCAAGTAAGAACGCTAAAGGGGCCGAGCAAATCCTGAAGTCCCTACAGCAAAAGGACATCTGGGGACTATGATCGCCGCGTGTGTGGCTTTGTATGCCCCGGCTTCTAGCTCTATCGTGGTCTGTCATATTAGGAGAGGAACTCCTCAAGGTGTGACATCGAAGTGCAATGGGGTGGTACCGTCGTCTACTACAGAAAGAGGTAGCCAACCTGTTTTCCAAAATTCGCCCGCGGTCTACATTGGGCTACAGCATGGTATCAACGCGCACTACCTTACCTAGACTGTCTAATTGGAGCCCCATTCATTATCTGAACCTATTTCCACGTCTGGAAAACCCCTTGGCTGCACAAAGTCCCTAGCGCTTAGTGCCTTCACCTCAAGATGTTGTCAGACTACACCGTCAGGGTATTTTCTGCGGGAACCTGCACACAATGCAATGCAAGCTCACTGTAACGGTAACTTCAGAGTCACTACATGAATCTTTCCAGGCAAAGTGTGCAAAGTCGGGTGACGAAGACGCTATCCTTCCCGTGTTGCACCAACTTGTCTGTGTGACTAGTCGGACATCAATCTCCATCAGACATTGCTTGCCCGTTGGTCTTGAAAGGGAACTGGCCATGTACATCTAATGAATTATAGCTGGCATGCCTCCGCATGGGTGAGCGATTCTTAGGGGTGTTCGAAGTCTGGGGAATGGAATCAGCCCTCCTGCTGATCGGTGGTGATCAGCCCCTTGCGCACCTCTCGGCTAGATGCTTGCTTTGAGTGATACAGTACATCCGTGGAGACTGCCTTTGTGGGACTGACCCCTTTTCCTTGACTTGGAACCCTCACCCCCTAACTCTGCTCAGGCAGCTGGAAGTTAAAGCCTCTTGTTCTCTGCATCGCCTCGGCGCTCATATGATGGGTCTCTTGACATTCATCACGAAGGCACTTCCCCTTCCTGTGCGACATGTAGGTGTTACCCTTTGGCCCATCGTGGATGCACAAAAGTTACGGGACGTTAAAAATTACCTCCGGATGATCTCGTTGACTCTATCTAGAAAACACCTCAACCTACCTGGTTATATTGAGAGTCCTTCGACGTCCGAGTGGGGAGTATTACAGTATCACCAGCACTATTGTCTTCGGAGTGTTGTTCGGTAGACGAAAACATATATGATGGTGGCCAAGATTCCGACCACCAGTCCAATCATGGGATTCCACTGTTGTAGGCCGGAGCCACCATGCGTGTTATCTTGGGATTTGCCCTGGCTTCGCTCTACTTGTCGGCCACCATCAAGGCTCACTCCGTCTATCTCCCCCTTGTCGACTTAGGGTACGCCATCCACCGAGCAACAGGATACAATGTGGGTCCTCCCATCAACCGCCAGCAATGATTGCCCCTGGCTAATGTTCTAGGCCGCCGGAGACTACTACAACTTCAGCAACATTCGCTACGCATCACCTCCTACTGGAGACAATCGCTTCCGTATCCCCCTACCACCATCAACAGACCGCGCTGTAGTTCAGGACGGCATGGGAGGTAGAATCTGCCCACAGGCATCTCCGATCTGGCAGACGGCCATCGCCCGGGACTTTGTCGACGATTATCTGAAAGGGATCCCGTTCAACAAATCGACAGACGTCCTCGACTACCCTTATCACCCCGAGCCACGAGACCCACGGGAAACGGAAGACTGCCTCTTTCTCGACATCCTAGTCCCCGCACGGATAATGCTCAGAGCATCTGATCCCGTCCGCGGCCCCCGAGTGCCTGTCATTGTCTGGTTCCATGGCGGTGGATTCACCACCGGAGACAAGAGCCAGTTCCCGGGTGCCAGTGGACTAATTCAGCGAAGTATGGGATTCGGGGACGGAGTCGTCTTCGTCTCCATCAACTACCGCGTAAGGGTTCCCCTTTGATGCCACACTCGTATGCTAACATGCCATAGCTGGGAGCGTTCGGCTGGCTCAGCGGCCCCGGACTCCGCGAATCCGGCAACGCCAATGCAGGGCTCGTGGATCAACGCATGGCCCTCCGCTGGGTGCAAGAGTACATTCATTTCTTCGGCGGCGACGCCAACCGAGTAACCGTGATGGGCGAATCAGCCGGTGCAGGATCTATCATGCATCACATCACCGCTTTCCGACATGAGGAAGCGCTATTCCAGCGCGCCATCTTGCAAAGTCCAGCCTTTATCCCCGTTCCTGATTTTGAGCAGCAGGATCTGGCTTTCCACCAGTTCCTGGATATACTCAATGTCAGCTCATTGGATCAAACACGGAAACTGCCATCGCAGACACTCGTTGCCGCAAATGCATATCAAGTAGCGAGATATTCAGTTTACGGATCGAATCTCTATGGTCCGACCGTGGACGGGACTGTCATCTCCGCCCTGCCTGGCGAACTGATCCTCCAGACAGAATACGAGTGGTACATGAAGATCATGCTCGGTCGGAACGCGAATGAAGGGCTACGAACAACAACACCCGATGCTATACATGAAGACGTATATCGTCGATATCTCCGGCAGACGTTCCCGCAGATCCAACCCGGCACCATTGATTATCTTCTGCAACAACTGTATCCGCCTGTCTTCAATGGGAGTCGGGGATATCACGACGCGGTGGGACGCGCATCGTCCATTATGGCCGATTACGGATACCAGTGTAATAATTACTACCTGAACCAGGTGTACAAAGGGGAGACTTACGCATATCTCTTTGATGTGTCTCCCGGCCTGCATGAGGATGACGTGCAATATACCTTCTACGACGGGGATTCATCGAAACAAGTCAACGCCACGGTCGCATACGTCCTGCAGGACTACATCACAAGCTTCGCGATGGGGGGCGCGCCGCGTTCGAAGATTGGGCCTGAGTTCACGCCTTATGGACCCAACAGGACGATGATGGATCTGGGAGGGACTGGAATTAAGCAGATCCGGGATCCAACGGACCGGGGGAGGTGTGACTGGTGGCAGCTGGGATTTTACTATTGAGTGTTTACTTGTTATCATGACAGGTCATGGATTGTCCTTGCCAATCTGACGATCAAAGCGATCATTCAGTAAGGTTTTGATTTATTGAAATTCGATCTCCATTACATGCTTCTACGATACAAGTATTGCGGGCTATGTTGCCTTTCCTAGAACCTGTTGGGATACAGTCTTCGTTCCGTCTATTCTCCAGATGCCAGCGGTATATCGTTTTGGCCTACTGTTGTGAACGTGACAGAACCTTGTCCCAGAAAAGTAGATACCTTGCAGAGGTTGCATACAACCCACGATGAATAGCAATGGAACGGTAGCTCATCTAGGCCTCAGGCATACATCAGGTAAGGGTTTCCTCAGGCATCATGTGGAAGGCCTTAGGCTCTCTTTCTGCCTGAAGTTTACTTATTGCCGGAGGCAGAATGTAGGCCTAAGGCATATTTAAAACCTCAGGCAGAGAGAGGGCTTTGATGCCTGCGGGCAGATCTATTTACTGTCAGAATCTTCCAACTAGACCAAAAGAGATACCTCTTGGCTAGTGGAATAATTCCGAGGTGGATAGGTCTCAGATTTCACTACAGAAAGGTAATTTACCATGGGCAATATGTATATGGTAGATTAGTGAACCAAATCCATCTCAGAAAGATTATCAATTAGGCTAAGATAGAAGCTATGGTAGTAACACACTCCCGCTGTACAGCAGCAGGATTCGTCTTGTCTGTTCCAGAAGAGATATCCCCGAGACGACTAATCCAACGAGAAGCCGTTTACAGGTTACCCTGACCGGCGTTGGAGGCGGGGCTGGTGCTAGCGGCATCAGCAGTGGCGAGGGTGTCGCCGTTGAAGGCCTCGAGAGCGGTGGTGGAGGTGCCGGAGAGGTCACCCTCGTTGACGTTGGCAACGCAGGAGCGGCCAATGTAGGACTCGCAGGTGGAGGAAGCGCTGGAGGAGGAGAAGAGGGCACCCTTGAAGGTGTCGGTCTCGAGGACAGTGTCGACGTTGGAGAAGTAGTTACCCTCAGCGAGGACGTAGCCACCGGAGCCGATCTCGAAAGCGTGGCCCGAGTTGTTCTCCCAGTAGTTGTTGACGATGTGGAGGTAGGTGTTGTCCTGGACCTTGGGGGCACGGCCGGAGGTCTTGTACAGGTAGTTGCCCTTGAAGGTGACCTTGTCGGAAGAGCCGTCGAGGTAGACGTTCCAGTAGTGGTGGCCGTCGCAGGTAGCAGAGTAGTCAGATTCGCCGTCGATGTAGTTGTTGGTGATGGAGACACGGTTGTCAGCCTCGGTACCGAGGACGTAGTGCTGACGACCAATGCGGGCAGTCTGGGAGTTTGTCAGTCAGGGAGATCATGATTCTGGGGGGGTGGGTATGGGGAATCATACAGTGACGTGGTCGATCCAGACCAAGTCAGCGTCATCGAGGGTGATGGCATCACCACCCCAGACGTACTTGGCGTTGATGTCAGTGACAGCAATGTTCCTGTGGAGCATGTCAGCCTCGGTCCAGCGGTTCTAGGGGAATCGGAGCCACATACTGGATGATGATGTTGGAAACACCGCTGACCATGCGGAGACCCTTGCCCTTGATGACACCGGAGGTGCCCTCTCCGATCAGGGACTTGTTGGAGTTGACGGTGATACCGAGGGTACCAGCGTTGTCGCTGTCTCGGGTTAGCCCTTGGATCCGCGATGAAGTTGCTCGCGTCGGAAAACTCACTAGGTGACCGAGCTGGTGGGAGCATCGGGCTCGTAGTTGGTGCACCAGTCGTCCTGGTTGATGGCCAGCTGGCAGTTGGAGGCAGTACCCCAGGGAGCGCAACCGGTGGTGGTGGTGGTGCCCTCGGAGTCAGTGAAGTCGAAACTAGCATTCGATCCTAGTCAGCCGGATTCTCCTCTCTGGGATATCCCATCACTCCAGCGGAGTACTCACGTCTTGGTCAAGACAATGACACGGGCCTCGTCATCACCGAGGTAAGAGACCAGCTCATCGGTGGTGGAAGGGTAGACGGCCGTGGCAGAACCACCGCCAGTGGCAGACGAGGCGAAACCCTCGGGGGTGCCCGACACTCCGACAGCAGCGGCGCGGGCAGCGAGAGCGGCAACAGCCGTGAGAGCAGCAGCGTACTTCATCCTGGAAGTTGGCAAATGGTATGATATGACAAAGAGTGACAAGAGTGAGGAAACAAATGAAAGAACGAGAGAAAGAATGACAAAGACTGTGTGTGTTGAGCAAGAGAGGAAACGATCGGAGACGGTCGACGGCTCGTCTCTTATATAGATGACGGGCTGGCCTCGGATGCCATGGCCGTTGGAGGTTTGGAACACTACTTCCGACATTCTCCTTCTCCTGAGTTCGGAGAAGAGGTCCACGGCGACTCCAGTGCAATCTCGAACAATATCGGCCGTGATGACGGTGGGTGGAGCTGTGGGAGCGGTGGACAGGGAAGGAGAATAAACATCTGGGTCCGGGCGATGGTGATGCCACCGCCGATCATGGCGCTGCCCGGGTTTGCTCTGGGTGCTTTGGGAAGGCGATCGTCAGCGTTGAGGGGGTCCTTTGAAACACCCCCACTGGGGACATCCAGTGAGCTGTCCGAGCGGCACGGAGTCTCACCCAGAGAAGAAGTGGACCCGCGGGTGCTTAATTTGATATGGTTTCGAGTAGATGGCGGAGTGGCCATCGGTTTCATGCCCGGCTCGATGGTAGCGCGTGGTTAATGGTTTCCCATGGCTTGCGCGCTACCTAGCGTCTAGGAAGGAACCGGGGATGATAGAAAGCGTGGGCACTGGCAGCTCCGGGTTGATTCGATCGTGCCAGCATGACGCGGCTCCTCGAGCCCGCCGTTGAACTAGCCGGCCGTTCTGTTTAGCCTCGTGTTTCCAAGTCCCAACCTGATACAGGGCCTGTCGGAGGGCGCGTCGGGACCCTTTGGCCCGGACGTGGCGGAACCCGTGCAGGGTGGAAGCCGAAGGTGTTCGGCGTTGGAACCGGCTGGCATGGCGGTGCTAAACTCTGTCGAGCCATGGACAGGATGATCGCGATATCGATGATGATCATCATCTTTCAATGTTCCCCCTTCTCCCCTTGGAGTGGGAGTGGGAGGGATCCCCACCGTTGGTCGGGATTGCAAAGTGGAAGCCCTAACCCCACCCACTAACACGCGGCATCGGGGCTAGTGTTGGGCTAAGCGCCACGATGATTGGTTCGCCGGGCGGGACACCGCTTGCCAAGGCTGCCAAGACGGCAGATCATTGCTTTTCCAGAATCTCCCCAAGCCTTCTTTGTCTCTCCCACTCGTCCACTTGCCGTTTTCCACGCTGCCTTCATGATCCTGGCCTTTTCGGCCTCCTCGGAATCTCATCGGGGCTCGTCCGAGACCTGTTATTTCTTGATTGACATTGATTGATTGATTGATGGATTGATTACTTCGTATTATTTGATTGAATGCTGATGAATCGCTCTCTTACGCGGGAAAACGGTTGGTTTCCCGGCGACTTTCCGGACCCGAGCACTGTCAGTCGGTCACCGTACACATCAAATTTACCTCCTTAATCTCCAGTTTCTGAGTATGCTTATCACTAGTTCGGCTTAACTCCCGCCTTTGCAGTTAATTAATGCCTCCTCCACTATTGACACTTCCGCTTCGTGGACGTCGTGTCGTCGTTGTCCGCCACAAGACCGCGGCCCTTGCGTGATTAATTCAACCCCAACGGATTTTTGCGGCCAGATCACTCCGTAATGTCGACTCTCTTCGCTCCATCCGATGGCCTGTACGGACTAAATGATACTCAACCATTATTATTTCTCTCATTCAGGGGCTCATCGGTCTGCTATGGAAACCATCTTGTCCCAATGGTGTTAGATTGCCCGACGTCATGCGTCTGTGGCCCTAGAGTCATGCTACGCTGAGATCTGATTCATGCGACCTTCCTAGTAGATATCACAGATTCTCAACACACAATCATGCCACAAGGGTGGCCAAGATAGCCTCAAGGGCAGATTTCTCTCCATGTACGGGGTATGCGGTGGAATGGAAAGTATAAGATGATGCCAGTCCAAGACGAGGTTCGACAAACAAACCATTTCTATACCTTCGATATTACCGGCCTTTAAACCTGCCTCCTTTCACCTATTCTAGATTGTAATAGATGCCAGGTCATTCACGGTCTGTGTAGAGTGTCGGCGCTGATAATATAAAGCTACAGCCGTTATCATTTACTAGACAAGCGGATACATTGGGATGGGTTATGCCATGTCATCTTCCTGCAGCTCTTGTCCTCTTCGATGAACGACTCGATTTTGTCGACCGTCTCGAACGCCAGATCGTTCTTTATGTATATGCAGAAGCTTGTTGAAGCTTGAGCTGAACATGGAAATCTGAAACGTAGAGTACACAATGGTCCTGTGGTAGTTACTGTGTATGTTGGTGGTTTTATAGAAGGTCAGAATATCTCACAAAATGGTGTGTGAGCCTTGCCAGACATAAATTACCCAACCAGAATCCTAGACCCCCCCAGATAAAGTTGCATCTATACGAGTAGGGTATGAACAATAGCACTCATATAATATCTGTTTTGTTTTGAAATAGTACTTGCAGTTGTGAGGTAAGTTGGTGCTCGGTGAACCCGGAAGAATGGGACGCATTCAGCGGAAATATATATTGATATCATCGGTTCGAAAGCGTCTCGATATCGAAGGCAACAAACCACCCACAACAATAATCCTGGAAGCATACAACTAGTAGTAATCCTTTCTTCACAACTACTACTCATTATTGGCAGATTACAGCTGAGGCAGCGGATAGATGGTGGTGCTCTTGTAGAAGGTGACACCAGTCAGGTGATCACCCGTCATTGCTGGTGTTGGTGTTGGTGTTGTTGTGCCTCGTCCATCCCCATCTTCATGGGATCAATCAAGGCACGCGCCTGCTCAGAACCCATACTTTCCCCAATCATTGATCTCACTGATCACCTTCGGTACTTCTAGCTATAATGTGATATACTTCTGATTGAGGATTGTCTGGTCACCTTCCAGAACCGACACCGATGATCAGTCAGGATGAGCGCTGATCGCGTCTCAGTGCGGGAGATCTTCCCGTGTACACTGGTAATCATGGTTGGGTTTCCCGTCCCCAAGTCTGGTGTTAAGGAAGGGAACGCCCTCTTCAGGTTGGAGCATCCTTAATTAGGTGTTGTGGGGGAAGTCTCTGATCCTGCGCCAAACCTCACCACCGTGAGGTCCTTCCAGGCTGCGACGCTTCACGGCACAACCCTTCGTAAAGAATAATCGACACCAATGACTTGATGATATGCTGGAAGAAATGATTGAGGCCTCTGAGGCTTGACCTAACAATCAAATCACTCTTTATAGATGGTATATCCTCATGGTTAACCTACAATTCATGGCTAGGTATTTGAAGGGACAAGCGCGATCGTCGGACATGGAGCGAGTTAAAAAAAGTACTGATGTCAAGCAGCTGGTTCTAGCAGCTCGTGTTCTTTCAGGTGTCGATGCGATAGCCTCCTATCTTAGCCTACAACTTATCCTCCGTCCATTTCGTGCCTACGACTCGCATCGTTCCCTCGCCTCGAACCGTGAGATTCCAACTCGTTGCTCGACCCAGAGCCACTACACTTGCGCCCTCTTTGATGTTGCGGATACCTTGATCATGAAGGAGGTGGAGGAACACTGTCATCGAACCTGATTGTATGGGTGGGAGATAATCACGATCCGGTGCACCCGGCGACCAGCGCCTCATTTTCCTCATCCTGGATGGAAGGATGATCAATTTATCGGTCGCGTCTGATGGCATTGTGGGCCTTGATCGGTCGGAAGCGAGATACTGGTGCAGCAATCGCATCCGCCTCTCTCGTCATCTGTTGCGTATGATGTGCGCCAGAGCATCCTTCCCCGCACGATAGGGAGAGCTATGCCTCAGAATGAGGACTTTCCCAAGGCTGTGAGCAATGTACTGCGTGTATACTGCGTTGCAAGGGCATCTGTAATGGCTATGAATAGTGGATGCTTCTCAAATGCTGTCTGTTACACCCGGATGTTTCTACACTCATGTCCCGGTGTCATCCCTCGTGTAGGATCCTTCGCATTTGGTCGTTAATACTCCCTGGAAGGAAGTCTGCTAAAAAGGTGGCTCTCATTCAGCTAGAAATATCGGACCGAAGCCATTGGAGAGACTGTTGTTCACCGTGTGATTTGAAAGTCCAACATCATACGATGGGAGTTGGTGGAGAGGCACGTGAGAGGCTAAGCTGGTTAAGGACCACACGGCGCGTGCGCCATCGGAACTGGAACAAGTGCGACTCCGGGAAGGCAAAACTCCCAACAGAGTCAACACGCCTTTCATTTCCTCTCATCTAACATTGATCCATCAACGGATGGTCCTATCGATTCCAGCATCCATGCTGTCATAGCTAACCCCAGGTCCATTGGGTCTGGCCCCGACGAAAAGTCCACATCCCACCCGGCCGGCCGTGTTGTGCCAGCTGCCCCAACCATATGCCCGGGGGTAAAGCCACCACCGTTTCATCTTCACTTCCCCGCCGACATCGTCGTGGCTTGACCCGCAGTGCTGCTGCGTGTGAACGCTGCAGGCGTCGTAAGCAAAAGGTCCAACTTTCTCGGCCCGGGGAAATTTCGGATCACTGACCACGACCATAGTGTGATGCGAGGACTCCAACATGTGGTGCCTGCAAGGCTGCTGGCGCATCCTGTGTCCCCTCCGAACGCCTAGTGGTACGGCAGGCCCATCCAGAATGCCAGTGCGGCCTTTTACGAGACCAACTACAAACTCTGCGACATCAGTACGAGACTCTGTTACAGCAGTTTGAACAATTGCAGGGACAGACCAGTGGCAAGAGTCCCCGGAGCAACTCCAATGCCCCAGATGCATCAGGACCATCGCCTTCGGGAATCATTTCCGTCTCCAGAAGCCATGTCTCACCAATGCACGAGGAATGGCGGAAGCAGAACCTAATTTTCAATTGCGATATCCCTTACACTGGTCGCATCCTTCTGCCAACCTTTTCGCATAGATCAAGGGTTCGGGATACGAATGGAAGCGCACTCAGCAGTGCATGGAAACTCTGGGGAGATGACCCGGGACTCGTGGATGCTCCATTGCGCTTAACTACTATTCCCCCGGAGTCTGATTCGGAGGCCTACTTGAAATTGGTCGGAACATTCTTTGATCGTAGATGGCCCTATCTACCTGTTCTGCATCGGCCTACATTCCTTCGCGAGCATCTATCACCTTTTTTGAGTAGGAGAGTGTCAAGCGGCATATCAAGATTTTTAGTTAATATGGTCTGCGCCATTGCTACCGCTGAGAAGCCATTGCACCAGGAAGAAAGCCACTACTCTCATCGGGCTTTTTTTAACCAAGCAACGCAAGACATGCACCTGGTCATAGGGACGGGTGACTTTGAATGCGTACAGTGTCTCTTGCTTCTCTGCATGTACGGCTACAACGAACCGCAATCCGTCAACCTATGGTACACCTCAGGTCTTGCCCTTCAATTGGCTATCGGAATCGACTTACATCGAAAGGAGAGCCTCGCGGGCCGAGATAATTTGTCTGCAGAGATGGTTAAGCGCGTCTTTTGGTCTGCGTATGTGACGAATTGCATCATGGCAATCAACATGGGCCGGCCCCTCGGTATCCAGGAGTCTGATATCACCATGTCTTTACCACTACAGTTGACTGATGATGAATTGGACAATTCCCCTGCGGTGCTAGACCACACCAGTATAGTACCCCAAGTGACGGACACTTCGACCTTCATTCATATCATCCGGTTGCGCAAGATCAACGCGGTTATCTACAGCTCCTTTCATTCCATCGGCCAAACACGACCTGGTGCTGAGGAACTGGAGAGCAGGCGAAAGCAGTATTTCTCCGACCTGAACCACTGGGTCTCTACTGCACCGCGGTACATGCAGACAACTTCCACTTTTCAATCCCCTCATTGGTTTCAGATCGCTTTCCATCACGCGGTATTGACCCTCTATCGCCCATCTCGGGGAGCACCCATGCCATCATCCGAAGACCTGCGCATCTGCACCGAGTCCGCTATCGGACTGATAAGTTCTTACAGCGCTCTATACGCCATGAATCAAATCAAATACACCTTCGTGGCTATCCATGCGCTTTTCATGGCAGCTATAACCATGCTCTATGCCTTACGGGCCTCCCCGCAATTACGTCACGACTTAACCAAATCGATCGTACAGACGAATATCCTCACTTTTCTAACCCTGTTCCGTGGCATATCGAATGGCCGCATGGTCGGAGAGAAGTGCTCCGAGATTGTTGAGCGACTGGGAGACTGTATCCTGAGTCTGTTTGATGACGCCACCGGTGCGGGTGTCGATGTGGATACTGAGTTCCAGTCGTGGTTTGGTCTTCAGAGCCACGCGTTTACTAAATCGGCGCATGGCGATTCCGTAAAGGGAATGGAGAACAAATCACCCGATTACCCGGATGCCAGAGTTGACCTTCCGTGGGCCGATCTGTTCCTCGAAGGCATAGACATAGGCTCGACTGACGTGTGGAGCTTCCTGACATGAGCACTGTTCCATAAGCGGCACGAGCTTGATCGGCATGCGACGCACTGCTTGAGATGGTCCCGCAGGGCTTGTAGTTGCCATTGTCAGTAGCCAGTAATTGCAGTCTTTTCTACCCCGTCTAAAAATGGGACTCAATCTGCTATGAGTGATAGAAGGGCTGGCCTCGCTGGCTCTCTAAAGTTCTGGTCCGAGGCCGAGGATAATCTTCGCGGTGAACCAGCCAAGCAAAACCAAGTAAGGTTGCCAACATTACACGTTTGAGGGCGTGTCGTGATATCATAGACATGAGAACATCACCGGAAATGGAGTTGCCTTCGACACAGTCTACCCTGGGCCTAAAGTCGCTATGCCGACTGGCCTCTCGGCGACGGCTGATCGCACTGCGCTGTGAAGCCTATCCTAAGTCTGCCCCCATGGCTTCTATCGACCTACCAAGACAGAGGCCTTCTACAACTATGATCCATGCATAGCGACTCTCGTCCCATCGCACCGTCGCTCGCCTCCTACATTCCACTCACCAGTATTCTTCCACCGAACGTCGGACAAGGCATACTGGACATAAGCGCAGCCGTGCCTCGAACAATGGTGTTGTAAGTTCCATCATCGAACTAGGTATGAAAGTCCTCCTCGGCGTAGGCCGACGGTCGCGTCAACGGGATAGATCGGGTCGGGGATATTTAGCTTCTTGTTTAATCGCCTGGGCACTGGATACACTGATATCGCTAAAGAACAACCTTGTACGCAATTCAAGTTAGGGTGAGCAAATAGTCAAGTATGACGGTGTAGACAGCTCTCATCCACGCTCACCTAGCGGAATCAAGTACCACTCGACTGTATCACTGGCATCTCATTGGTACCCGTCCTGGAGAGGTCTCACTTCCACGATGGGAGAGGGCGTTGGTTGTTGGAACAAGCTGGAGGGTGTCGATCGGGAGAGAGCGTATCACTGGAGCTATCTAAAGGGTGGAGAATGACAGCGATCGGCGGTCCACTGGTTCGTGTGTGGCTCTCCGGGAAGCTAGTCCCAAAGTCCTCTGCCGATTCAGGTTGCGACCTAGGTAGGCAGTTTGAGTTGGATTTGGCTTGAGACAGTGGGGAGAGGACCGTGGTCATTGGAAGAGAGAAGGGGGAAGGGAGACTGGGAGAGAGCAGGCACGGGAAAAGAAGTCCGACTCCTGCTCCGACTCCGACCGGGTCGCACCGAGGCCGCAGCTCTAGTGTGGGCTCTAGTGCAGCCTCCCGTGCAGATGCAGAACTCCTGGGATTGGTGGCCTCTGGAGAAGCCCGGTTGGATGACTCGGATGCAGGGAAGAGAAGCAAGACCCGAGGATAGTGAGGATCGAGAACTAGAAGAGAGACGAATGGAGTTGAGGTGAAGAGGCAGAGGCAGAGGCAGAAGAAGAGGAAGAGGAAGAGGAAGAGAGTTGACAAGCGAGAAGCGGGAAAGGGAAGCGCGGGGCGGCCCTCATGTGACCCAATCCAAGAGGAGCTAGTCCGGGGCAGGTAGTCAGCACTAGTCGGTAGTCACACACTCTCTCCCCCCGGCTGCTTTCTTTTCCTTCACCTCCTCAACGTCATTCAAGCCTGTCACGACCGATCACAGCCGAGCTGATGAATCGAAAGCCGCCTCCCCGACGTCATGCCTGTGTCCGCTGTGTCCGCCTGAAGGTCCGATGCGTGCCTGTGGGGAGCACCGGCACGTGCGTGCGCTGCACCCGGCTGGGCCAGTCGTGCACCCTCCCCGATGCTCCCCAAGCCAATAAACCCAGGTAGGTGTTGCTGCTCTATCTATACCCCCAGATATCATCTCCCCATACCCACATTCCATGGCTCAAGCTTATCCCCCCCACTCCCCACAGGAAGACCCGCATTGATGCTCTGCAGGAGCAAATCGATCAGCTGGCCGCGCAATTGGGCCAGAAAGTATGCAGGCCCGTCCTGGCTCATGCACACCCCAGTCATGCTAACCTCATCCAGCCAGGCCACATTTCCCACGAAAGTGCGCTCTCCAGCGCAACCCCATCCACTCACCCGCCGGATTCGCCACCACCTGTCCACCACCGACGGGAAAGCTCCCGACCCGGCGACGAGGCATCGGGGGAACCCGTCCTGGGCGGGTTGGTCGGTTTCCGCGAGGCTGATGAACTCCTGGACAAGTTTCGCACCCAAAAGATGGCCCAGTTTCCATTTGTCATGGTTGCCGCGGACATGGACATCGAGAGTCTTCGCCAACGGTCGCCATTCTTGCTACTGTGCATCGTCACCGTTTGCATGGAACACAAGCCTCTCCTGCAACACAAATTGGAGGCCCTCGTCAGAGAGACAGCGGCCACTCGTCTCATTGTAAAGAGCGAACGGAATATCGATCTCCTACTTGGCCTACTTGTGCATTGTGCATGGTTCCACTACCACTGGCGGACTACACATATCCACAAGTACATGTTGCTCGAGATGGCTCACATGGTGGTGGTCGATCTGGGGATTGACAAAGACGAGAACATCCGGATGCAGCCGATCCCCCAGGAAGGCGCAGACACTCAACGGCATCATCAGAACCCCACTGAGCAGCGGGCTCTACTCGGCTGCTACCATCTGTGCTGCACGTGAGTTTCCTTTGGTTTGATCCAATGCCAGCTTTCTTGCGGGTCCGATCTCCGTCGCCAACACTAACATCGTGCCTTCAGATCAACATTATTCCGCCGACAGGTGACCATGAGGCACACCAGATGGATTCAGCAGTGCGTGGAGGACCTGGCCCGCAAGCCGGAATATCCTAGCGATGTCATTCTTGGGGACTATATCATTTCCAGCAATTTCCTGCGACACACCCAGTGTGTTTTCGATGAGGATGTGTGCCTCTGCTCCTACCACCCTCGGGATGCGTCTTGGGAGCAGATTGTGGAATCCATCGAACGACAAGAACGGCAAACTGACGAACAGCTATCCCGTCTCAGCCAGAGCGATAATTGTGAGTTGATGACACTTCTAGCTACTGTGTCCGCCATCTTGGAGAAGTCTAACGCTGCCACTACAAGGGGCCCTCCGTCTCGAACTCGCCGCACTCACGACCTTGACCCTGGGTCAGGCGGTCCAACGCCGCAGGGATATCTTTCGTCTCCGGGAGGTCAACCGGCTGCAATATCTCACTGCATCGGCGCACCGAGTCCTTGCTACCTACGTGGAGATCCCAGCTTCCGTGGCTGTGCATCTGCCAGCTTCATCGTATTATACCATTTGGTACGTAATGCTGGTCCTTGCCAAGGTGAGCTTGCTGTTCGGGAACTACAACCACCCCACTCCAGATATCGACAGCCGGCGGGTTCACGAGGCCGTGCTTGCAACCATGCGAAAGATCGATACCCTCTCTCTCGGGGATGACATCTGGTCGAACTGTCGAGTGATCAGCATGGTGGCATGGCTGGAGAAGAACAAGAAAGAGGCGCAGCGTCAGTGCAGTATCAGCCATGTGGTGCAGCATACGGATGATGGTTACGGCCCCGCGCGCCCTTCCGTCTCCTGGCAGGGCCCTCCTGCTCCGATGATATTCGAAGCCCAACCTCACTGGGCACCGGCCCACCTGCCCGTCCAGCCTGGGCCTGCCGTATACCTTGAAGGCCTTATGCACAATGATTGGGACACTGGCATCTGGCGGCAGACGTTGGAAGCATTTACCATGTTTGGACCCCCGACCCCACAAAGCCAGATGGGGGTGCCGTCGCCGGTGGTCATCTGATGCCCCACGGTTTCACATTTAACCCGAGCGCGTGGATGTTCAAATTCTAGGGACTACGAGCTCCCCCAGTTTGAACGTATGCATATGAATCAAGATTCTGTGGGCTGGGCCCGCGATCCACTAACCGCTCTTCCGTCCTGGCGGAAAGGTCGTGGAGGGTGTTCTGCTGGGAAATATGATCATCTAGGCGACATGTAATCATGGTACCTAAAGTTTCACGCCAGGGCTATAACTGTAAGGGTATGTCAGGGTTCGGTCCGAACAGGCTCCTTGACCATGAGCATGCAAAATGGGTGACACTACCATGATATTTTAAAAAAAAGAGACAGTAACACGTCGTGCCACAGCGCTTGGGTGGATGCCACGGCAACCGCATACATGACATGTTCGGCAGACTCGGCACACTTCGAGGGCTAATATCAACCAGTGCTGATTCCAAATGCGGAAAGAACAAGTTCGGAGGAGCAGAAAATAAGACGTGATCTATGAATGCCGCTGCAATAGCATGCAATGAGGGCTCCTGTTAGGTATCACAGTGTCTGCTCCTATGTTTATAGAGCCAAAGCCTGCGTGCCAGGAAGGCCACCAGGGTGCCTGATGCTCCGTCCTGACCTAGTCGAGTAGGATAGCATCTCACCGCTTATACGAGCGGAATCAGGGAGTCTATATACCCTGCCACAACAGGGCGCGGGCTCTTTCAAAGGAAGAGGTCGAGGAAGACGATCACCCTAGATCCGGTTGAATGCCAATTTGTTTTCGTGTAGAACATGACCGACTGAGAAATGCAGTCGGGTTCAATGTTTCGACTGCGATATGTGAGCGGACATTTATCAATGCATCTGTCACCCTCCAGCAGGCGTGCCAGAGCACGCCTACTCACCTGATCACGATGAATGGGATCCCTATAAAAACGGTGGTGCGGAGAAAATCAAACCCACTTCCAGCCGGATACAAAGGCACAGTGTACCCTGCTAGAGAGCTTGGCTATAAGCAACTTTCCCTAGTTCTCTGAATGAGGCCAGCTGCTTAAGAAGTACTCTGTACGCATCGCGACTTACCCTCGAGCAGAAACAATAAACCGCGATCGGAATGCCCAGCCACATAGTTGAGATGGCTCTCGCGTAAGACACCAATCAAGGTATTAGGGTTTATTCATGTGCATGGCAAGGTGTGGTGATTCGAAGTCCGCACTGGTCGTAAAAGGCTTGATCAGAACTCGGTATGTTTGCCAGAGCAGGGAAAGGCATGACAGCTACTGACGGCTATGGAGACCATCCAGCTTAATCGAGGTATGGAAAGCAATACCTTGATGCCCGTTGTGGTTGCTTGGCTGGAATGCCAGCCACATACCAGAGGAGAAACAAGACCCCCAACCAAATCAACATGCCGCTGTGTGTTAACCGCTTAGAATCAATCTTCTATGTACAGGCTGTCCGAGACTTCCATCAAGGACCATCAGACATGCCTGGTAAACCGGCATGGACCATCTGGGAGAAAAAATGGGTGCTCAGCCGGGCGATCCCTGATAAGAATAGAATCAGGTACATAAGATAATCCCTTTTCTTTTGGCCGGGCCCTTCTTGGTGGGCTTTCAATCGATTTGCCTTGGCCTTTGGTCGGATCCTTTCGCTCTCCTGTCCTAGTCCTCACCAGCTTCGACCATGCGATTTTCCACCCTTTCGCTCTGGACGGCCGTGGGCCTGGTCTCTGCCAGCGCCGTTCCTCAACCTTCACGCGCCCCAACCACGGTCGATGACCAACTTTTCTCGGGCGGATGTACGCCTGAGACGATGACCATTCGAAAGGAGTGGCGGAACATGACCAAGGTGGAACAAAAAGGATATCTGAAGGGAGTGCAGTGCTTGATGGATCTTCCCGCGCAGACGGGGCTGGAGGCCACGACGAACCGCTTCAGCGATCTCCAGGCTTTGCACCGGGCCCTTACCGACACTCCGCTGGGCGACATTATCCATACCGTGGTGAGCACAGCCTCAGATTTGACCCTGCGAGGCCTGGGACTGACCGCTTAGGGCCAATTCCTGCCCTGGCACCGATACTTCCTACATGTTTACGAGACCTTACTAAAGGAGGAGTGTGGATACACCGGGCCCATGGCGTAGG
Source organism: Aspergillus sclerotioniger CBS 115572 (assembly GCF_003184525.1). Taxonomy (NCBI): domain Eukaryota; kingdom Fungi; phylum Ascomycota; class Eurotiomycetes; order Eurotiales; family Aspergillaceae; genus Aspergillus; species Aspergillus sclerotioniger. The sequence goes on along the minus strand of NW_020291010.1, from coordinate 25,752 downwards.
TGCCTCGCTCCCGATTTGCTCCGGGACACGACCAGGCTGACCGGACACGCAGATGGTGGAATGAGGAGTATGATACCGACGCTGGCAATCTATTTCGGTCGGAGATGTGGGATGCCGATAGCTTTGGGGGCAACGGCACGGAGCCCGACGGATGCGTCACGGACGGTGCGTTCGCCTACTATACCGAGCATATTGGTCCCCAGGAGGAGAACACGGTCTTTTGCATGAACCGAAGCTGGGGGAACCCCGAGGCGATTCAGAACACCACCGGCGCTGCGGTCGCAAACTGCAACTCCTACGATACCTATACTCCCTTCTGGTTTTGCATTGCGTCCACGCCTCATCGAGGCGGTCACTGGGCGGTTGGCGGAGTTGTGAGTGACGGTGTCCTTCCTTCCTATGGTCCTGGTAAACTGACGCACAGGATACTAGATGGGGGACGTGAAAACGTCTCCAGGTGACCCCCTGTTTTACTTGCACCACGGCTACATCGACCGTCTGTGGTACCGGTGGCAGATGGTCGACCCGGCCAACCGGCTGTGGGACATCAGTGGGAACGCCCTCAATGAGTCGGTCAACGTCGAACCCCCGACGGGGTGGCCGCAAACGACCCTCAATTATACCCTTACCACCTTGAACGTCATGCCGGATACCCATGTGGCCGAGGTGATGAACCCGGTCGGGGGATACCTGTGCTATGACTATGAAGGTTGAGCGATATGCTGCGATGAATACAGTTGATTGATGTATAGATTGTTGGTCAGATGGAACACTATAGTATAGGGTATAGGAGTCATCAGTCGACGCTTTGTACGCGTAGATGTCCTATATAGAAAGTTTGGGGGTATGGCTGCTGTGCACATGACATGAAGAGTCTGGCTCTTCTGACCATTCCAAGCGGCAGTAGAGAAGAGAGTGTATGTAGCCCGGGGATTATTTATCAGTCATGGGGGGATTTCTTTTTTTTTTTTTTTTCTTCCCTACTTATTTCATTTTACTTTACTTTTTTGGGTCATATTTTAATCCTCTAGGATCACTCGTTCTCAACTTATAGCACATGGGATGTCTGACTACATCTAAATACTATGTTTCCGCGTCACTATTGAATAGCTTCAAAGATAAACACTAATTTCATCGGACCGCTGTTTAATGGTCATTGTTCGGGGGATAGAGGAAACCTGGAATGTCTTATGTGACGCATCACAATAAAAGGCCGACCTGGGGATGTTGTATGGGCAGTGGGGGATAATCTTGGTTTGACCGGGAAGATCGGATACTTGTATTTTTAGCCTAAATCCATTGGGAGCTAAAAATGCTATTGTTTCATAGAATGAGCATTGTGAAGCTAGATGATTGTTACAAAGATGAGAGAGCCTGTGGAGCAGTGGGTTAGGATGCGGCGGGCCCTTCGTAAAAATATATATCGGTCGGATTCGCTGGCCCTGTTCTGGGCTTGATTCCCAACATCAACAGATAACCTCTGACGGCGACGCCCGAACCAATTCGACTCAAATAATAAATAACAGTTAATAGAAGAATGGAACGTTCAAGTTTTCATCTAAAAAAAAGATACAAAAAAGGAAGAAGGAATAAAGAAGGCCAAAAACATACAACAGAAGGGATTCGCTGGTGGTCACCCACCCAACTACTAACCTCCCGGCGTGTGGCTTAAGTACGGCTGAGCGGACGGGAAGCCCTGTTTTCCACACCCTGTGGTCGTATGTGGCATTCTTCTATTTGGTTTGAGTGATATAGTTGCAGTCTATCATGGTCCGTACTAGTGGAACTCAAGGACGATGGCCATGTTGGCAGCGTTGCCCGGAGCAGACGCCTGATTGGCTGGCGCGTGTAACCCGGGATAACCCTCATGCTGGGATAAGCCAGGCTGCCACTTGCCCATGTTAAATAGGACTCCAGGGAACCCTTCATGCCCTCCGTTCCAGCTGTACCAACCGACTCTTCTCTCCCATCTTGGCACCTACCATGCCGTCTCTAGCCCACGCCGTCCGGATTGCCGGATTACTTCTATCGCTGGCATCCGCTACGGTTGCAGGACCGGTTTCAACACCCAGCATCAAGTGGGGAAACTGTAGCTCCGTCAGCACTTCCTTGCCCTTGCTCGACTGCGGAGAGCTCCAAGTGCCTATTGACTGGGCGAACCCTCAAGGCGACCAGGTTACCCTGGGCATGGCTCGCTACAGGGCCTCCGATCCCACCTCCAAACTGGGGAGCCTGATCTTCAATCCTGGGGGTCCAGGAACCCCGGCTTCGGAGGTGGTGGAACTGGCTCCCTACGTGTTTGGCAATGCTCTTCTCGAGCACTTCGACATTATTGGATTGGATCCTCGTGGGGTCGGCCTCAGCTCTCCCATTCGATGCGATCCATCCATTTACAATCAGCGCGTGTCGAATTTCCCCACCACCGAGGTCGAGTTTCAAACAATGCAGCAGAAATACCGCACCCTGGGCCAGAGTTGTGGGAATCTGACGGGCCCTCTGATGGCTCACTTGGATTCTGCCAGTGTGGCCCGCGATGTGGAGGCCGTACGGATGGCCCTGGGTGAGGCCAAGCTCAACTACCTGGGCCTGTCGTATGGAACCCTACTGGGCGCCCAGTATGCTCAACTATTCCCTCAGAATATCCGGGCGATGGCACTGGATGGCAACATGGATCACAACGAAGCCTGCACGTACAGCCTTGTGGTTCCATCCTCGGCATACGAGACCGAACTGGTTCGATTCGGCTCGTGGTGTGCTTGGAATAGTTCCTGTGCCCTACATGGTACGGATGTGCTTCAACTCTTCGACAATCTCACCGCACAAGCGGACCATCACCCCATTCCGGCCCCCGGATGCAATATTTCCGGGGCATGTCGCTCGGACGTGACCGGGGAAGAGCTACGGGATAATCTAAGGGACTGGCTCAGCTTCAAGGACCCCCCGGCCCAACTCGGCCTCACGGGGTGGGCTGACCTGAGTGTGGCGCTGGCCCAGGCCAGTGCTGGCAACGCGACTCTCCTGTCCACCCAATTGGCGCTCGACTCATCGTCTTCGCTCTTCCCAGAACTGGCCATCTACTGCCTCGACTGGTCTCAGGACAGTCGGTCTCTCGCCGATGTTCGGAACAAGCAAGAGATGACTGCGACGCTGATGCCGCATACGAGAGGGGCGGTCGAGGCGAACATGCCGCAGGTGCAATGTCTTGGGTGGCCTTTTCCCGTGCAGAATCCGGAGCACAATGCCCGCATCAACAATACGTCGCCGATCCTGCTGGTCAACGCCCAATATGACCCGTTGACATCGTTGACATGGGCCGTGGGACTGCAGGACCAGATCCGGGAGAGTGTCCTGCTCACACGCGCGGGGGATGGCCATACCTCGTATGTCCTACAGGGAGAGACGTCTCGCGCGATCGATGCGTATCTGGTCAATCTGACTCTTCCGGCAGCGAACACGGTGCTGCCTAGCTGAATAGCCCTGATTAAAACCGCCAGCTGTCAATCCTGCGGATTTCCTGGCAAGACGAGTTATAGCCCACTACTGGACCGGTTAGATAAAAATAGTTCGGATATCCCATCCACCCAAATCATGGCCAGTTGTTGATTGCCTCCATATGATGACCGGATCCACCTGATCTGTAGAGCGACCATCTATCTCATCGTGTTCATATAGTTTGCTTGCAGCCGCAATAGACTAGTTAAATCCAAAGCCACCTGCTTGGTCGACAATGGCAAATGCAGTCGCAGCCCTAAAAGACATTATTTGCGATAGGACTGCATTGGGAACGAGTAATTTCCGCTCTTAGCCAACAGTCGTGACGCCGTGATTCCCCCCACTGAGAATACCTCCAGCATGCCATTAAAATGAAGGAGATCTCCGGATCTTGCCATTAATGGGGCAGAACACGAGGCACTGGCGTCACGCCATTCAATCGAGGCTGGTTGTTTTTTCCCACCCCGGCAGTGAAGGGAGATGGAAACAATGGGCCCCCCGAAAGTTTGCCAAGCTCAAGGTCCGATCGAATGGCAAAGACCAATTGTCTGGCCCCAGCCTAGCTAGCTAGCTCGAAGGACCACGGGGAACAAAAGTCCCGGCAGGGATTTGCTGCAGAAGGCCCCGGGAAGGCATCCAATGAGGGAGGCGATGTGGTGGGATGGACTGGACGAGGGTGGAGTGATGAGCAAAGATGCGGGGAAGACAAGCTGGGGAGAGCAAGACAGCAAAAGAGAAAAAAGTGGTGATGCCATCGGAATGCATGACGCCACCAGAACCAGCGGTCTCAATGGCCGTCAATGAGGCCCACCCCCACAATTTGGCCCCGTGAAAGTCCAGCGTCGCGATGAATCCGTGGATCAGCCCACCCATCAACCAACCACGTCGCACCACCCGGCCGTCATATGATCCCCTCATGCCCTGCATCCAGCAGCGATCGCCCGTCTTCAACTCCCAGCGGGGGGTCTCTCGTACGCCAATAAATAGCGCCATGGGCTTTCCTCTCCGATCGCTTCTTTCTCAGACTCAGCTTTTGCATTATCGATCTTGACCTTGACCTTGACCTTGACCTTGAACCGCTCCCCATTTCTATATCCCCCCCATCCCACCTCAACCGGCACCATGGATGACCAATGGGTTTCCTTTCATATCCGGGACCACCTGGACGACGGCGAGATCTCCGTCCGACACACCGTCATCGAAGGGTACGTGTCCTATCATGAACTGCTGGATCAACATTCAATGCTAACTGGTATTGGATCATAGCGGCGAATTCCACAACCCCAACGACCGTAGAAAATCCCTCACCGAAGAAGAGATCGACGAGATCGTGATCCCCTCGTACGGCATCGGCGAGATCTGTGCTCGTGGCCGGCGTGGCAGTGAGGGCCGTCTGGACCTGTTCCACGGCGAGTCCAAGATCTGTGAGGTGCACTGGGACAATCGCGAGGGAAATCGCGTCAACTTGGTCGAGATGCTGGACAGCAGTGACAAATACCGCATCGAACATGGGGGATGGAGCCCAGAGGCTGGACCTCTGGGCCACGTCTACATTGACATTTTGGCACAGAAGAAGAAATAGGGTGCCTTGCTCGATCCGGATGCAGCAGTGCTGCAGGCCAGGAGTTAGCGTTGGTTTTGTTTTAGTTGCAGGTTGACTGATATTCTCCGAAACCGATATAGGAACTGCATGATCTATAATCTTTTTTTTTTTTTTTTTTTTCAATGAACACGAGTTTATAACTGTGCTTGTTTCTTTTTCTTTCGCTTGAAAGTGGGTGGGGGACCCTTACCTGGTCGACGTGTAGAGGAGATGCCCATTGGGGACCCAGTTGATAGCAATGGGGTTAAATATGTCTTGACCATCCATTTCCTGGCCGATAAGTGGTTTGAAGCATTTCTTTCCTCCTCGTTTTGTGGAACAGGTGCTGTTCGATTGGCTGTGCAAGTGCCATTCTTATCCGGTAGCGTGGCTGCTGCTTGGCATCAGCAGAATGACTCAACCCTCAAACCCTCAATTATTCCCCCTTCGAGACTAATTCTCATGCATTCTCCATCCCCGTCATCTGAACTATCGACTACAGCCGAATCAACTCCATGCTTCCAAATCCCGACCGAGTCCAAGTGGACCAGAGCGGCAGTCCCGCAACAACAGCCACCAGCCATGCACTCGCATTGCCGGAAATTGTCCACGAGATTTTCCTCTGGATCATGAGCGACCATGCCAGCACCTGGAAATTCTTAAAAGACGGGGTAACGGAAGAACCCAACGATGACACGGACTGGAGTGACTGGGAAGAGTCTCATCGGTCGTATGGCCGACACGGGGTCCTGGTGCAATGTGCCCAAGTCAATCGTCTCTGGTTCCGCGAGGCCGTGCCCTTCATCTGGCCCGATCTCGCGGATTATGAGTATTATCGCTCGCTCCCGGAATTCTTCGTGGATGTGCCTGATCTGGCGCGTCGACAGTTCTACGCGAGCTTTGTGGAACAGGCGGATCTTCGTCCCGTGGAGGTCGGAGAAAGTCCCCAGGCTGTGGACCAGGCGCTTTCAGGTGTGACATTCCCTAAGATCCAGTCTCTTCGTTTGCGTCTTCCGGGTTGTTATGAACCATATCATCTACCCCGGGTTTGTTGCCCGAAGATGGTGACTTTGGAGATTGATCCGAGGTTCGAGTATATGCCAGACACGTATTGTGTCTTGCGAGAAGAGTGGGATGAGATGTTGAGACAGATACCGGTATGATACCTATTATGATAAAAGAGACTCTGGAGACTGGCAGCTAACGAGATATTGTGCAGATGATCTTCCCCAATCTGGAGACGGTCAGGATCATCGATCGTGCTCGAGTCCATCCCGGAGCACTCGAGCAATTTGCCGCGCGTCTTCCTCTTCTGAAAGTTTTTGAGCACAGTAAAGTCATTGAAAGTGCCGAGCCATATTGACAGGATGGTGCTTGAAAGACAGCCACTGTGGGATTGAGTCGTTACCTTTCTGTAGTGTATTAATGTGCTAATTGAGATATTGGGCCCTTGATGAACGCTTCCCAATGGTGGTATCACATGATCAAAGGGTCGGTAGCTCAGGGGTAGAGCGTGGGACTGCAGATCTTAAGGTCACGCGTTCAAATCGCGTTCGACCCTTTGCTTTTCTTTTTCTTGTTTTTTTTCTGCCGACCGGAGGACTCCAACAACTACAACAACAGAAAGAAAAAAAAAAAAAAAAAGAAAAAAACATGTCAATATGATAGGGATTCCCTGTAAAATGCCACACACCCGCGAAAATTTATCCGTGTCAATCAATCCAATGAGGTGGAGGGAGCCCACATTGGTCCAATGAATATACTGGCCTGAGGACAAACCCTGTTCTGGCCTAAGTAGAAAGCACTTCCACAGCCGTTACCGGTCCGGTCCCGGCCCGCTATGGACTCCCCAGAATCCGCAGGCAACAATGCAAATCCACAGGCAACCACGCGCGACAGCAGATACCACTTCACTCCTCGTTGAAACCTCTTCTCTTCTTGCACATCCTCACGCTATCAAACCATCAAAATGGCAAACGACACCTATTTATCCTCCATGTTGCAGACATATTCCGTCCGCACCGCCGTCAATACATCCGCCTACTTCATTCCGAGAATCCAGCCACACATGAAAATCCTCGACATTGGTTGTGGACCCGGTTCCATCACGTTGGATCTGGCGGCACTTGTTCCACAGGGAAGTGTTATCGGGATTGATTGCAGCGAGACTGCTATTAACTCGGCCAACGACCTCACCCGAAAACGAGGAACGGAGAATGCGAGCTTTCAGGTGGCGAGTGTTTTGGATCTTCCCTTTGAGGATGGGACTTTCGATATTGTTTGTGCGCATCAAGTGCTGATTCATCTTCCGAATGAATCGGGTAGAACGGGCGCGGTTGAGGGTCTGAAGGAAATGAGACGCGTTTGCAAACCAGGAGGCTTAGTTTGTGCTCGGGAATGCGATTGGAGAAGTGCGGTGATTCATCCCTCGATCCCGGGGGTACTTGACAGCATGAAGTTGGTGGAGCAGTTGACGGCCTTGAAGGGAACCTCGCCGTATGGTGGATTGGCTCGGTCGTGGGCTGAGGGGGCAGGGTTCCACGCATCCGATGTTGAGGCATCTGCCGCCGCCGTGTACTATTCCCGGCCCGAGGAGGTGAACTGGTGGGGCGAGACGATGGCGCAACGTCTGGAGCAAGGTTCTTCGCTGGACGTGGGCATCAAGGAAGGGTTTATCACTGAGAGCCAGAGAGAACAGCTGCCTGTGGCATGGAGAGAATGGGCTCAACAAAGTGATGCCCTGTTCTCTATGACTGATATTCAAGTCATCTGCAAGAAATAGGCTGACAGCGAGATGTCTTACTGGACCTGGCTTCAAGTGATTGCATATGTAGTATATGCTCCTTGGTCAGATTAATAAGCCTCATGTGAATAGAATGTGATAGAGGATAATTGAATGCACAGAGTAGGGTTGCATAACCTATTCTTATCCGGCACATCAAATCTGCCAAAAGTGGCGGTCTACACCCGCCTTAAGGTTCCATTGAAAGAGGGGTGGGAATACACCGAATGTCGTGCGTCTTAATGCGCCTGTTAGAACGACTGGATGGGGTGATACAGGATGGCACCAGTGAGGTCATGTACGAATCCTGTGCAACGGCCAAGGCAAGCGAGATGATAAGCCGGGCGAAGGGCACCGGTAGAAGCTTAGCCTGGATTTCCTGTGCGACAAGAGCAGTGACTGGGTCCAGCCTGATTGAGTATTTCCCCGGACCTCCGTTGACCCTCTGCTAGCACTGGTCCGCCGGGGGGGGGGGGGGGGGGGGGCTCGTAAGACCTTATCCCTTAGCACGTGTCGGTCCAGGCTGGGGCTTGGGCCTCGAGCGGTGGCCATCCAGGAGCTGCCGTGGCGCTGCTAGTCCACGGGGATGGGCGGTGCTCTCCTCCCAGGCCCCCTTCTCGACGGGTCCAACTCAACGCAAAAGCTGTTCCGCTGCCAGTCACTATTGTCGGGAGCTGTTCATTATATGGAAAATATTGGGGCTTCAAAGAGCCAAGGATGCCTCCGACACTCTCGCGGAGGCGCTGGGGATGGTACCGTGCTTGGGCAGGGGTGGCGGTGGTTGGGCTGGAGAGCAGTTGGTGGCGTTGGCTAGTAGATTCACGGTGCGTGAGCAGTGGAAGGTCGCATCCTGGAGAAAACTAATCACTCCAGACCCCAGACTCCAGATTGTCCAGATTGCCCAGATTGTCTCCGACTCCAGACTGCAGGCGGTCCGCGCTAGTCCGCAAACCGCATCCCCGCCCGATCTCACCCGCATTTTCGCCCGCATTTTCGCCCATTATTGATTGTCGCCTGCCGCGGTTCGACCAGAGGCAGCCTCAGGCCCCCTAGTCCCCAGCGTGAGATTCCCAGTATTCCTCTCTTCACCAGCCAGTACGTGCATTACAGAGAAATAGAAGCTGGTGAATAGTATCTAGATGATTTCTCTTCGGCCCCTGCTAACGGCCAGGGAAGATGAAAAATCTGGGGACCAGTCACGCGACGTGACATGAGCCACGAAGCTTTTTGCTAGGTCTGGCGAGGGTCCAATCACGGTACCCCCCGAGGCTGGCCAGGATTCACGTCCGGGCAGGGCCGTGCATCCAAGATTCCACCAACCACCACCCCAGCTGGGGATATTGAAGTAAGGCAGACGACAAGATCAGTGGCCGAGGAGAGTCGTCAAACAAGCACCGGATGACACCTCTTGTCCCGGGGCCCCGCATCCCCAGGTGAGAGGGGAGATCCACCCCCCCCTCCCAAGATGGACAAACCCCAGTGGAGGAGGAGGAGGAGGAGGAGGAGGAGGAAGAACAGCCATGCACCGCTCATCCGACACGTGGTCCTCCAGTGATGCCCTGCTGGATTCACCAATCTCTCCCTCCAGTCACCAGCGGCCACTCAAGCGCCCCCATTCACCGGTCATCCAGTCACCCGAGTCCCAAACCCCTCGGTCTTGAGAGCCCCAGGCCAATGGGGTATTTTCGAAGCACCTCGAGGTGTCATTGGTGCAGCACAAGGCCAGCCTCGGGTAATTTCTTGTCCTGCACTACCCTGTGGTACCGTGACGTTCTCAAGGCGTCGGGAAAACAGGAAGACCAGGGGCAAAAGTCCCAACGGCGCGAGGTAGCGCCCCTGGACCGGAAGGAGCCCCAGCCCTAGAAAGATTATAAGACCCTGTCTTTCCCCCCTTCTTCCCTCTTTCCCCTTCCCCCTCCCCCCTCGCTTTGCTTTGCTTTTGTTTCCACTCACGTCAAACTCGTGGTCATGGCGGACAATCCCAAAATGTCGGTGGATACCACTCAGCACAAGGAGGAGTTTCACGGCGATGAAAAGGCCGACATCCAACACTCCGAGGTCTTGGCCAACCCCGATCTCTTGCACGAGGCCTTTGATGGCGAGAACCGTGAACATGAGTTGGGTGTATGGGAAGCGGCCAAGAAGCACCCCTGGGCTTGCTTGTGGGCATTCATCATGTGTTTTACCATTGTAAGTCGATCGTCCTGGAACTTCGTCCCCGACGTGCAAGGGCAGCAGCTGATCCCTGGTAGGTCATGGAATCGTTCGACATGTTCCTCAACACCAACTTTGTTGCCTTGAAAGCGTTCCAAGCACGTTACGGGGTCCAAGTCTCAGCTACGGAATATGTCATCCCCACTAGATGGCAAAGTGCGCTCTTCCAATCCGGCCAGTGCGGTGCCTTTATCGGGGTTTTCATGGCCGGACCCATCACCAGCCGCCTGGGCTACCGCTGGACCACCATCCTGGCTCTGATAATGATGAACGGCGCGATTTTCATTTCCTTCTTTGTAAGTCACCCGGCGCCGTCTTGTGGCTCAGTGGATTGTCTGACTGGATCGATGTAGGCCGAGTCCCTCACAGTGCTGGTGATCGGACAAGCATTTGAAGGTGTTCCCTGGGGATTCTTCATCGCCAACTCCCCCGCCTATGCCAGTGAAATCGTGCCCCTGCCCCTACGAGGTGCCTGCACCGCCACTCTGCAGATGAGCTGGTCAATTGGTTCCATCATTGTCGCCGCCGCCAGCTATGGCTACAACGGGCGAGCCGACCAGTGGGCCTGGCGAGCCCCTCTGGCCTTGCAGTGGATCTTCCCAGTGAGCCCCCCTTCCAGATGGTGTGGCTACGAATGCTGACGCATCCAGACCCCCCTCTTGATCTTCGTCTTTCTCGCCCCTGAATCTCCGTGGTGGCTGATTCGCCGCGGTCGCAAGGAGGAGGCCATTCGCTCCATCCAGCGCCTCGGCACCAAAGACACTGAAGAAGCCCACCAGACCCTGGCCATGATGGAGCGAACCATTGAGATCGAACAGGAGATGGGTGGTGCGCCGACTCTCCTCGACCTGTTGAAGGGAACTGATTTGAGGCGAACCATCATCACCTGCCTGGTCTACGCGTCCCAGAATTTCGCGGGTAACCTGATTGCCAACCAGGCCACCTACTTTTTCGAGCGTGAGTAGCCCCTGTGTGAAATATGAAGCATAGCCAACTAACCCCCCATGTAGAGGCCGGCATTTCCACCGGAAAGGCGTTCGAGCTCAATCTGATTAACTCATGTCTGCAATTCGTGGCCAACGGATGCTCGTGGTTTTTGAGCGCATGGTTCGGCCGTCGAACCATCTACCTCTGGGGCACGGCCACCAACGTCACCCTCCTCTTTATTCTCGGCATCTGCGCCTCTGTCACCCAGACCCACGCCACCAACTATGCCCAGGCCTGCTTGGGAGTCATTATCTCCTTCGTCTTCGCCGGGACACAGGGGCCGATCTCCTACACCATCATTTCCGAGACCTCCTCCGTGCGTCTTCGCGCGTTGAGCACCGCCGTCGGTCGTGCCGCCTACTACGTTGCGGAGATTCCGATGATCTATCTGTCGTCGAGGATGCTCAACACCACCGGGTGGAACCTGGCCGGCAAGTGCGGTTATGTCTGGGGAGGTACCGCCACCTTCTGCTGGGTGATGGCGTACTTCTTCTTGCCCGAGCTCAAGAACCGCTCGTACCGTGAAACGGACATCCTGTTCAATCGCAAGATTTCTGCTCGGAAGTTCAAGTCGACCGTCATTGGGGTGGAAGAAAACGAGTAAGGCAGGGAACGTACACGAAGGAGCGAAGCCTGTGTATCCGCTGAGGGTTGTGTTCTATCACCAGGCATTAACAATAATCTTCCGTTGCTTATATTCTAGTATCATATATGCCGTAATAGTCCATAGGTCAGCCCTGCTGATTAGGGACCGTCCAGGTATTGTCAAAGCCACCTTTTCTTGAGATTTGGCATCTGTTCTGGGTGAAGTAATTAACATGCAGGTAAGCTGGCGTCACTTCGGATGGACCTATATAGTAAACTGCCTTCCTCTTACCATTGACTACAGGATGGCTGCAGAGGATATGGATTAGAGGTCCCTTCCTCAGACAATGCTGAAGAAGCTGTTGATCCGAACGTATCTATATGATCTTGAAAGCCGTCCGTTGCATTATCAGCCACACGGCAAAAGGATCTCAGTCTAAAAGATGATCGGAATTGATATTGATTGGGTTATATTATATACTGGTAGTTAGATTTGTGATATACTTACTGGACTGGGCTGACAATAATCTTGTACTTTGTCTGATCAGATCAAGAATACCTATATCAGTCCCTGGTTAACGTATATCTACACCAAAGTTAGCAATATTTTCAGACGGTGACCATTAAACTGTCGTAGGAAGTACATAATCTCAAAGCAATGAAAAATCTGAGCACACACAAATTAGAATAAAGGTCCGACATACTTATCCTCCATCCAGGAATTAGTACTTCCTGGGACAATACCCCCCCACAGATCTACGACGAGCCTCTACAGTCATGGCTGTCCCATTTTCAGTCAAGCTCTGACATCCTGCTACTTTCGATCTCACCTGGATAACCAAAATGATGAGACTATAGTTGCCATGACCGGTCTCCATAATCCACGGTAGGGTCTGGGGCTGACTCTTCCGCCTCATCCTCCGGAATCGTCCAATCCTGAGGCACCACCCACAGCCCGTGTACGTCTCCGGCCTTCAGACCGGTAGTATCCGATTCTCCTCGACTTGCCTTCGGGATAGGGCACACTGGCTGCCACGTGGACGGTTCCTCCAGCGTCTGCCAGTGTTCCCATGCCGCCGAGCCGGCCGCCAGATTGAATGCCTCCTCCAGAGTATTCAGGTAGTGCTCGGCGCCGTGAAGATCCCAGCCCTCGTTTAGCTCATATGTAGCCTTGAGAGAGCGCACCTGATCCAGCATGATGTCGTTCCACGCTTCCGAAGTGGTCAAGGCCTGCTCCTCATGGCTGTCCTCGGGCCCATGGGAGAGGTGTCTGTCCACTGCCTGCGCCAGGAGGTCGTGATGTACTGTCAGGGCGAGGCTATGCTGGCCCTGGCGGTTGTGAAACCTGGCGCGCAGGTTCTCGCAGCGGATGATGAGCGGGTGCAACTCATCCCACTCATCGTACACGTCGTGCAGGTTGTAGAGCATGTCGTCGATGAGGTCGTGGGCTTCACTGCACTGGCCGCGCGCGAACTTGACCTCACATAAACGCAGCCCGATGGAGACGGTAGTGTTCAGGTGCCAGTTGTCGAGCAGGATGCGCGCATTCCAGAGGGATTGGAAGATTTGCTGCAGGGGGGTAGGATTAGTGCATCCGTTAAGCCAAACAGGGCGAGGAAAGAAATACGTACCTCGAGGCAGTCGATGTCGTTCTTGTCGCTGAGGAATTGTATCACAATGTTGACTTCCCCCAACGAGAGCCCGGTAACGTCAATCCAGTCTCTGCGGCCGTGGTAGACGAGTCCGATGATGAGCTCTTCCGTGAGCTCTTGGAGATCCCCTGGAATCGTAATCGGGGAGGCCGATTCGTCTGAGCGGATTGCCTGGACGAGTCTGAAGCCCAGCCGGGTGATCTCCTTGGTCTGGGAGCCCCAAACATCGCGCGTCAAGTATTCGTGGGCCCATTTGGCGAGTGTGAAACAGCCTGCAAAGTATTGTGTGCGCTTCAGCTCGATACAAGCGTTGACCAGGGAGGTGACAAGAGAAATGGTGGGTTGGCGCTTGTGGAGTTCGTGGAGACAGTCATTGAAGAATGCCCAGACGACTCCAGACTGTGACAGATCTTGCTGGGTGTGCAATTGGAACATCGCCCATGCCTCTTGAAGCAGTGCACCCGCCTCGTATTTACGCCCCCGCTCTTGGAGAAGGAAAATGAGTCGAGAACTGACAGTGAGGCCAGTCTGCAGAGAGCTTTTCACGCGCTTGATATTGGCCCACACCTCATAGAGGGCGCTCTCGGTCAGAACTTCCTGGATGATCTCCGCGAGCACGGGGGCTTGGGGTCGACCCATCAAGAGGGCTTCTAGGGTATTGACCAGGATGAATGATCGACGATCCACCAGCAAGAGTCTGGCTTCGCCGATGCGTGGGACTGGGACTTCGGTCCGGTACATCAGGAATGCGCGCTCGGCACGCAAGTCGTGCAGGAGTTGCAATCCAGTGTTGACGTCGCCGAACTGTTGATAGAGTTTGGAAAAAGTCCAGGCCCAGTCGTAGAGACGTTCCTCATTGAGTTCCTCGATCATGATCTGGACGATAAACTCTTCCATTTGGGCCCATGCGCGGCCGGTGCGACTGCTCTCTTGGCCGTAAAAGTCCATCAACCGGTGGAAACAAGCGACAGTGTGGTCATCGGAGCATCCTCTGCTGCGCAGAGCTGTTTGCCATGCACGACGCAGCATCTCCTCAGCCCTACCGGCCAGGCTGGCATGCTGGGCGTAAAGGCGCGACAACCGCTCGGTGGCCTCAGTTACAAAGGGCGGAATCTGATGCTGGTCCTCCGACATCTCCATGTCACTCTGGCAAATCCCTTCGTAGAGATCCACGGCCTCGCGGTATTGCTGATCCCCTTCGAGGAGCAGGGCCAGTTCGTAGTCGACTTGGGTGAGCCAGATGCTATCGCGCGACACGAGCGTGCGCAGCTCTCGCGTGATCTGGATGGCCTCTGCATGCTGATTGTGCAACAGCAACAAGCTCGAGTACTTCTGCAGAACCCCGAACATTTGATCATCGGTGATATCGCCGGCGCCGCGGTGCAGCATCATGGCCCCCCACAGTCGCTCATACCAGGTGCGCATCTCGCTGGGTCGGTCCTTCGCTTCGTACAATTGGATCAAAACCAGCACGGCGTTGAAGCATGTTGACTGGCACAGGCCCTCACCGTGCCCGAAGCTTTCAACAATGTTCAACAAAATGTCTTCGGACACGTTTTGGATGTCGGTCATCTGGTACAGATCCACCAGCTTTTCGGCAATTTGGCTGTATTGGTCATGGTGGGCACCATAGGGCTCGGGGAATTGGGTGTGAAGCGACTGCAAAACATCGATCGCCTCAGACATGTGTCCGGCATCTCGTAGAACCTCGGAGTACAGGTCTGCGGCTTCGAAGACATACATATCACCTACTCGATCCGAGTCGCGGAATGAGGTGAAGACGAAGCGTAGCACGCCGGCTGCCTCATCCTTGGAGCTCTGACTGACAACCAGTCTGGCGTACACCAGACCCATTCTCAAGCCACTCTCCGTTAGCACCTCAGGAATGGTGGGATCGTAATCTTCCCATTGGCATAGCTCGGGCCAGACGCGCTCGAGCACCTTGTAGCAGATGGGAGCTGCACCGTGCCAGTCACGCCGTTCTTTATAGTGATCAACTAGCTCGGCGACCACATCAATGCAGTGCTCGTTGACAATATCCATGAGGAGGAGGGCCTCAACAAGCTCGACAAGGAATTCCGTTCCATCGCCACGGTGGGGATGGTGTCGATAGCACTTCGACAAGAGGATGCTGATTCGGACAGCCTCAACGTAAGTATTGATGCTCAGACCATCGGGGTAGATAGATCTTAACTCCACGAGGACAGGGATGACCGGTTCATAAATGCCAGCCTGGATGTAGTAGTCGCTCAACGCCAGGAGCTCCCGGCGAGTGGTCTCGTCCATTGGAAATGTGTCTTCTTCGAGGGCCGCCCAGAGCTTGATGGCAATCTCACTGGCTTCGAGGTAATTAAAAGAGGTGATCAAGAGTTTTCCCAGTCGCAAAGTCACTTGGATAAATGCCAGACGGGCATCCGGACTCGTCCTATCAACGGTGGCGCGATAGAGCGTCTGCCATGCGCTGCGTAGTTCGGTTTCGGCCTGGAGTTGCTGTCCCTGGCTATCATACGACTCGACGAGGTGGAAGAGAATCCGAAGGTGACGATGGTCCCAGACCTCAATCTCATCGCGCATTTCAATGAGGAGCTCTTCACATAGATTGCCTACCTCGTGATGGCAATTGAGAGTGAACAGAACCTCGGCGAAACGATTTGCGTAGTCTAAGGTCCGGATATCAGACCTACCAAATGTTACAGTCGCCCTTTCATACAGCTGACGCTGCAATCCCGCCATCTGTTCTCGCTTGTTCCTGTGCTGGTAGATTTGGAGGAGTATCTCCACCTGCGATAGTGCACGCTCACTCAATTGGGTGCCCATTTCTTGTTCGAGGTCCCAGAGGAATCTGGTTGCAATCAGTACCATATCAGAGGGCGTCAGAAGGGGCAAAGCTCACTCGTATAGTTCTTCGCAGAGCATGTCCACGCCCACCTGTAACCCGGACGTCGTTTCAGAAATGCAAAGATTGCTGTACTCCATGGCCAGTTCCCGGCAGAGAGGTTTATCCTGGTCCGGTAACCTGGACGCTAGACACCACGCTTCACCGAGGTAAGTCACGGCTTTTGCTCGACGTCCAGATGCGTTGGACAACATTGACAAAGTGATCAGCGTCTGCACAACCGAGACACTGCGCCCACCATGAACTGCCTTACGGAAATCGAGAGCCTGAAGATGCTTGTGCTCCAGAGCATCGCTGGTGTGTAACTTCCAGTAATGGTGCTCCAGCTGTGCCAGCAGGGGGGAGTCGAGATACACCTTCCGGAATTCAGAAATGCTATCTGGTTGACTCTCTTCATAGTGTTTGATATAATGAAGGATTGAGTATTCGAGAAGGGGATCCTTTGCAACACGAGCCAAGATCTGGTTGCCCAAGGAACCTGATTCTTCTAGCGTCAACCTGCTCGGGCCAGCATCGGGCAAGCGATGTTGGATATATTCCAAGCAGCGCCAGAGGACGACTCGGTGAGCCGCCCCAGGGCTCAATGAAATGGTTGATTCGTGACCCAGCCGGACCAAGCGTTCCTTGATCAGGGGATGAACAAATTGAACGAAACCTTGCCGAATATCGATCAAAGATGCGCAAGATTTCCGGAAGAACTGAGTGGCATTGGAGCCCAGGGACCCAACGGCAAAGTGTGGGTCAATCATGATTTCGATCTCCCTCAGTGTCATGGCACGCTCAGCCACCAGCAGCCATGACAGCAGATGCTTCACTTGTGGGTCATCGAATTTGACCTGCAGGATCATGAAATCAATGAAGTCTGGGAGCGCGGTTGGGATCGACTGCAGAACGAGAGTGGATTCCCGGTAGCTTTCCTGCAGCTCGATCAGGGCCACCAGCAGATGGGCCCTAAGCAGCGAGTCCACCGGGCGTTGAAGAGCTCGCTCCCCCACGAACCGGGCTGCCCTCTCGTTTCTCTTCAAAAAGCCAATTTGCTGGACCCGTGTCCTCACCAAGAAGCGAGTATCCTCTTCGAGCACCCGGGAATCGATCTCGAAATGGAGGCTGTCGGCTCCGTAGTTCCCATCGAAGAGCGGCCGAGAGAGGAAGATGCAGCGATGCCGCAGAGACTGCTTGACCACCTCATGAAGCCACACGCACACTTGGGTCTTGTCTCCCTTAATCTTGTCCAGTCCGTCGATGACCAGCAGCAGTTCCTCGCCAGAATACTTGGCACTCAACGAAGCTGCCTGCTGCTGTAAGATGGACCACAGGCGGCGCTCATCTTCATCGCCCTCATTGCCGTACACATCACGGAAGGATTGCAGGAAAGCAGCATCCCCGATTGTCTGTTCGAATAATTGAAGGAGGAGACTTTTGACAAGGTCGGTTGAAGTCCGACAGCCTTCGAGGGATGGATCTATAGACAGGTCAGGGGGGGGAATGGACAGACGAGAGTCAGAAAGTTGGGCTTGCCATACCAACGCTGAAGTAGAGGACCTTTGCTCTGCGCGAATAACGACTTTTTGACCGATCCAAGATTGACCTGACACAGGCACTTTTGCCCGTCCCCGCCTCCCCGATGATGAACAGCATGGACTTGTGGCTTTGCCAGAACCTGGTGGTTAGGTCGGACAACCACTTGAGGGGCAACTCGGTGTCTGCATCAGTCGTAGCAGAGAAGGCGTGGAATTTGATCGGCCGATCAGTCGTCGCCCCGTTCGACAGCCATTTTCGAATGGTCTCTATCCCGGTTTTGTGGGCTGCAGTCCGATCCTTAGCCCCATCCGTATCCCTAAGGGCTTCCAGAGGAAGAACACTTACAGTCCATCGAAGAGCGCTCGATAGCAACTCGCCAGACTTGGACAGAGAACCGTTCCTCCAGTTCCACGAGTTGCTTGAGGTGTGTTCTGAACCGTAGCCTGAATGCGATACTCGCCGAGGACACTGGCTCGTCTGTTATCATGAGGAATTAGGAATTAGCCCTATCGATGTTACCGCCACGGTGAAGCACGACATACTCTGGACCGCTTGCAAAATGTCCCAGTTGAAGTTGATCACCTCGACCAGAGCGAGGATGGCGATATGAGAGGTTTCTGCGGTGGGGACCCCCAAGTGCTGAGTGAAATGGTACAGGATCACCGCCATCTGATCCAGGACGGTGAATGCCTGCTCCAAAACCACCGAGTTGGCCCACTTGGACCGCTTGGAGACCGAGATGAGCTATTGAGATCCATCCCATTAGCGTCTTTCCGCTGCAGGGCTATCCACGCGAAGCACTTACCTGGATGAGATGCAAGAAAGAGGCCATCACCAGATTGGAGCAGTCGGCCACTGCAGGATCCGCCGGTCGAAGGGCCGACATGAAAGCATCGATATCCTCCGCCAGTCCGTCGGCGCGATGCAGAATCCAATCCGTCCGACTGGCCCGGTGCGGCATGAGCTTGAGTCGCAAATCGTCCATCCTCCGCTGAACCTCTCTCAGCGTCGTCACTTTGGTGGGCAGCCCCGTCGGCAATGCGGTCGCAAAGCGAGGCTTCATCCCCAGGACATATCTCGCCAGATTGAATCTCCCTCCACCTCCATGGGGAGGAGTTCCAGTCCACTCCGGCGGACTTGCAAGCCCACCTGGACTACCATGACTACCATGACCCCCATGACGGGGGATTATTCTTGCGGGGGGCGTTGCGGGCCGCGCTCCTCGTCTCGGTCGGAAAGGCCTGGCCTGACCAGTCGAGGGCGACTCCAGGTTGTAGAAAGCCCTATCCCCACCACTGCTCAGACGCCCAGCGGGGAAAGCATCAGGGCGTGGCTTCCAGCTTGGAGACCGCCGCGGTGGGGCGGTATCGCTCTCTTTGACACGTTCGGGCTCGTATCCTGGAGCATCTGAAAAGTTCAGATTGTCGATTGGAGAGTTGATGCCCTTTGAACGATCCCTTGCGGGGGAGAAGGGAGGAGAGACGGTCTTTCTGCCAATAGACCCATGTCCATGCCTAGGGTTACTCTCAAAATAGCCCACCCTGCTCAGGACCTCCGCCTTTCGAGAATCGAGGACCGTCTCATGGAACTCATATTGCGAAGAGTACGTCACGAGTGACGAGCCACTTGCAGCCAGCTGCTCGCGTTCGTCCTTGTATTGTATGGGGCTGATGGAGCGGATTACCTCGGGGGTGGAGGGCTCATCGATGATGGCGGAACTACTTTCATCCTCCGAAGTGGTCCGTTCATGATAGGGGCTCATTGACCGCCCATTGCCCGGGGAAGAATCCGGGAGGTAGCTATCTGAATGCAAGTGATGATCGTTTGGGGCGGAGTGGCTGTCATGCATGGCATCATGGCCTGCCTGGTATACGAGAAGGTGGGCCGAGGAACCCGCGTCGGGGTGCTCTACGCCGGCTGGCGTGGTAGACACATCCCGGGGATGGTCGTCTCGCGGTACATCTATTAAACAAGGAGCTTAGCTCCTCTTTCGCGATTCATCGGGGTTGAGATAGGGTTCAGCCAACCGTTCGAAGCCATCGACATCTTGAGAAGCTTCTGCAAGTAGTGAAGTTGGATATTTTGATGTTCTTGATGTGCTTGATGGATGAATGGAAACTATAGAAAGATGGAATTCAAGGAGTGAAACACCTGAAGCTGCTTTCGAAACCAGCGGAACTGTTCGTATTTATGTCTCCTATCGCAATTAATTGGCGGTGTACCAAGCATCATGTATGCTGCTTTGAGGATGCACATCTGACATGTCCATGGCCGTCAGCCAGCCGTCCGAGTCAGGAAAGCCATCCCCAGTATACCGAGAAAAGAAGATTGACAAGCTTGTACGGCTTATTCGGTGCGCCAATTGCGCCTTCAGGCTGAGCATGCTGCGGCATCAAACTGCGCCTTTAGGCATTGTACAAGTCATATGCACAATGTTGGGTTTGAGGGACCCCGTGACTGCAGCATGAAACGTCAGGTCCATTACAATGCCCGCTTGGGTGTACATCATGTAGTGTGATTGCCCCGCAGTTGAGTTTCTCGATATCTTTTCCGTCTTTCCATCATGGGACGGCAGGCTGTCGCTTTGTTCAACTGGTGGGGAGTGATTCTGGGACTTCGATGTCGGTGAGTCCATTTATTCACCTACCCATCCAACAATGTAGGGAAACGCCTCTTCGAACTTTGATTCATGTCGAGAACTCCAGCTAGTATGCAGGTAAGTGATGGGAACCTGTGAACTAGTGACTATTAAGATTTGGAGATGAATTTCCAACTTTAACACTGGTGGACATTCGATCGAGTGCTTGAGTAAAACACCGCCACACCGCCACTCCGCATACTTTATGCATTGCTACTGATCAATATGATATTTACTATCGACCGGCGAATCAGCGGCCAGATCCTTCCAAATAACCCTTGCCTGTGCGTCTAGACTGCAGATTCATAACAAACCCACCTCGAATGCATCAACACCGAGATGGCCACGCCTCTGCGGGGGCGTCAAGGCCATTGAATGGGGGGCTGTGCTTTCGACGCTGGGCTGAACATTATGCTCATGGCTCAGCGCCTCAAGAATGCGAGACTTGAGTCAGCCATTCATGTTGTATCTCCGCAGCTTACAAAGGTGTAGTAGTATGCAGTGGCCCCGTGACTCTCTGCCACTTTATCTTTGCTCACTGCGGCTGTGACCCTTCTGCCATGCATTCTTCTTTTCTAATACTAGATCGCAGAGGTATCCTTGATATAGTACTCGGGATGTGGGGAACTTGACACGAACGGGAACCCGGATCTAACCCTGTATTCTTCTTTCAATATTACCCACCTTCTTTTCACCACTCGAGGTTATATCCAATCACTTAGGATGACTGCGTATCCTCAAGTATATATATATCTTGGCGTAGTTGCGGAGGCGATCGGGGTTTTTCCATCACTTCAGGGCACCGAAGACATAAACAGACTGGGTCTTGCAATTAAATCGAATGGAAACTCCTCAAGAATCGAAAAGCCGAGCTTAACATCCATTGTGGTACTGTTCAGCCACTATCTTGGCTACAACTTGAACCCGCAGCGGGTGCGGGCCATATTTTGACCCCAACCAATCATGGCCCATATACCAGGCTTGCATCCGGGCTGAGCCCACCGCTTACCCAGCCAGAAATAGCAGGGTTGTTTTATCACCATAGTATTCGGTGTAATAAAGGTAAATCTACTGTGGTATGTTGTCGACTTACATCCTAGAGCACTTTTGCAGGTCTATGTGGCAATAACTTTGATTGAACATGCAACAATTGGCCTGCTGGCCCAATGGTAAGGCGCTTGACTACGGATCAAGAGATTGCAGGTTCGAATCCTGCGTAGGTCATTCTTTTTGCATCTTCCATCCATTCAATGGAAGAACAATTGCTGCACAAATTGAAGGGTTCAGGACTGTTGATGTCCCTTTCAATGTGATCCCTGACACTGGCGGGATATCTTCACACGTGGAAGTGTCCATGATTCCAGTCTGTTTTTCGTTTTACCTTCGGTCCCCCAATAATATCGAGCCTTCTTAATCTGCTCTCCCAATTCTTTCACCCAGCCTCGATTCTGATTGTTGCCTCGATTTACGTAGACTTAGGGAGAGTCGAGATACCAACCACGTCATCTCCCTCAATCCTCTATTTCCACTTATACAAGGCTCTCAACATCTAGACAGACAGTCAGATACGTGGACAATTAAGATTACAGTCTTGGATTTAGCTTATCATGTTAGTGTTCCAGCTTCCGTTCCCGCTCTCCTACCTAGCTGATATCCTTGTTCTCCGGTCTCCGAGATACCCAGAACAGGTACTTCGCCTTCAGCAGAGCTTGGCGACGTTTAGCCTCTGTTTCAATCCAGTGCGCAGACCATGCAGGATCTACTTAGAGCGAAGAGGCCATCGTCTTCCAGCATGTCTATATTCAGGTCCCGTAAAAAGGTCACCGACCAGACCTGAAATCTACTGAGGAGTCCCTCATGGGTTTGGGGCCGGTCAAGTGCTTTACCGGAGCTAAGGTGACTTCGCGTGACTGGTTATTCCAGCAAGTATTGTTCAAACGTTTGATTCCGATTGGCGGAAGTCTATCCTAGCTCAAGAGTGTTTTCTCCCATGATTTCCAAAAAGTAATCTATCTTGTTGCAATGGGATTGACTGACAAAAAGAAAACCATTATTGCTGGCCTCCACCAGGTAGATAAAACCAATCAGTACTAGTCATTATCGCGAGGCTCTCCCAGAAGTACTTAGATTATACCCAGGTTGCTATTGATTACAGAGTTAACCAGGGAGCCTCACATACGTAGATTTGCCGTGTCAAAGCGGTCCTCCTAACAACATCGAAAAAACAACCGTCGGACTTGGGACCCACTGTGGTACGTAATCCAGCGGATATGATGCCTGAAGTGCCACCAAGGCCCGGGGCCGAAGTGGCACCGAAGAGCTTGAGTTAGTCTAAATCGAGCAAGTTATTGGCTCGGTCGTTGCCAATTTGTAGATAGGGAGATAAGTACATAAAGCTGATTCAATCAGTGCAGCTGTATTTGGATCCTATTATATGCGGGCTGATGGCACTCACAGAGATGAGGCTGAGCAGCCAGTTCTGGTCCACAGTTGGAGGCCATGAGGGTTTTAACTTGATCTGTCCTGTAGAGTATGATCGATCCACCTCATAGCGTGGTAGCCATATACATCGGCCCATTGTCAGCTATCTTTTTCGACCAAAGCCTGGGAAAGGGTGTATCAGTGTCGTGTAAACAATTGAGGAAGTTATAAGACTACAAAAGCACCAAATGCAGGCAGGAGATATATTCCAGATTTGCATATAGGGATCCAAAATCAGCTACATCATAGCTATATTTGGAACCTGTTCCAATACAATTTTCTAATGTCTCTTGTTTTTTTTGAAGCATGAGAACCATTTTGTCATTTTCTAGACTAGAGGACCATGCAGCCTAGAACTAGCAAAGCTAAGAATTTTGCATTGGACGCCATTGGATTTAAGGGTATCTGTTCTCAAGTGACTATCTCATTCGGATCGAAGCGATGGTGGATCAAGGCAAATGACCAGTTTCAAAGGATACAATATTGAGTTGTTAATCACTTCTGGTAGGATCTAATCCCTCTTTCATAGAACATGTTCGATAACTATAGACTTCCTCTCTTCAAGGATACCTCATAGCGCCTGATTATGGCATTTCCTCTCACATAGATAGATATTTTAATAGAAGATTTGAATGACGAACGTGGAAGAATAAAAAAATACACTTCTATAGATCATATAGAGAGCCACAAAACCCAGTCTCTGTGACCACATACGTGAATAATTTCGTTCAGGATCGAGCTGGGCATTCAAGAGAGATATCATGATAGTTAAGAGACTTGATTCAATAGAAATTGATTAATCCCTCCAGACAAATCTTTCTCGGGTTGGAATTCACCATTCTAAATTAAATGATTATTTACAGTCAGTTCAGCCCTCCTGCAGCAAACAGTATCCTACTCATCAAGGCACTAATCATGTACCCCTTCTCGTGACTGTCAAGAAAAGTAACCAAAATGCCGTTCGCGATCTGCAAGAGAATAGAAGGTCAGAAACCGCAATACTCTATGATAGGGTGATAATATGCTACACTCACCTGCACAGAACCGCTGCCATAGTGTTGAAGGACTTCACTAGCTGGCCGCCATAATCTTGTAGGACTTCACTGGCTGGCCAGAATCATAGAGGCAAACGCCGGTCTTAGGAATATACACGGTACCCTTGCAGTCCTCTTCATAGAATATATGAGGTACAACGTTTTTCTTGGCGTAGGTGACTTTGATAGAATGAAGATCCTTGGTAGTGTCGAAGTTCTCACAGGCCTGGGTACCGGTGGTGGCCTCATCGTAGATCTCGCTGCCCTCACAATACACTCCTGTCCAGGCTCGAATTTCCCAGGCTGTGGCTAGTGAGGCCGCGAAGAGAAGAATACTGGAAAGCTTTAGGGCGTACATAGTGGAAGTCAATGGTTGCCTTTTCCAAGCTGGGGGTCTAGACAATTGAAGTAGGATGGTTGAGAGGATTGGAAGAAGTGATAGTTGCGAGGAATGCGTCCTTGGCCCTTTTTATACCTGTGATCTATCTCCAGGCCTCTCTTTCCCCATCATTCTTGCCCTGTTTTATTTACTTCACTCGGAGGGGTTTCGTCTCCCCGAAGGACTGATAATGGCTACTTGAGTATAGATCTGGTTAGTAGCCAAGGCCTAGTTTTGAGTTCCAGGTTGCGGGATAGCCGAAACAGCCAATAGGGAACTATCAAGTCAGAGTGGATCCAACTGTAAAATGTCAGACTCTCATCTGGCAAAGATAGATGACTGAATGGCACTAGCAGCCTACCTTGTTTGGCTTAAGCTGCAGCTCCTTACCACCAGCCTTGATTTCCGTTGCGCTAAGTGCTTCTTTTCCCCCCTATACGGTTCTC
Organism: Aspergillus sclerotioniger CBS 115572; assembly: GCF_003184525.1. Lineage (NCBI taxonomy): Eukaryota > Fungi > Ascomycota > Eurotiomycetes > Eurotiales > Aspergillaceae > Aspergillus > Aspergillus sclerotioniger. Next base: position 1,063 of record NW_020291010.1, on the reverse strand, counting down.
GGATATCACCGAGGGCTGGATGTCTTACTGGCTTTCCGAACTTGGATCCAATTCTGTTTACTTGACCAAGAGCCTCGCTTGGATGAACTCCTCCCACAGTAGGCATTGTGATAACTCCCTTTGAGATTACTGGGACACCGCATAAAACAGTGGGCTCACTCTCAACCCTCGCACGATACACTTAATCCTAGTAACCTCGTACTGGGAATACTCCCAGCTCAATTCGTTGCGAAGCACCCACCAATCTAGCCTTTTGTCTCAATGGACTCCACCGAGGCAGAATCTGTATCCCTATCTCTAGAGCCATGAGCCTTGTCAAAAACCAGAATCGACTAGTTTGATGCGACTGTGAGTAGTTTTGTTAAGCGGCTGCTGGTTGTTACTATAGACACGTTATTTAGAGTGAAGCAGGGATGCTGAATCCTAAGCATGGATCCTAGATCTACTTGATAAAAGTAGAGCTCGTGTTCTGCTTTGGTTATTGCCGGACACACTAGCCTCGGCGGCCGGCCGAGATTGCGTAAGGTAGTGGAGACTACTCCGTAATATAATCAGACAATGAACCGGCGTGACATGTAACTGGTGGGGATACACCGATGGGTTCACAAATCAGTGTGGCAGTGTCAGACGGATGTCAAAAAACAGCTGTCAGGTTTAGTATTATTATTATCTGTAACAGCAGCTCCACCAAGTATCACATGACACTTATATCATCCTGTTTATTCTGTTTAATTTACTATTACTAGTATTATTTTTCTTTAGCAGATATCTCTAATACTTTTTTTTCCTGTTTTTTTTTTTTCATACTTAAAGTTCTAGAGTAATTAATATAAATATAATTTTTAATATTATTGTTTTATTTTTTTTACTGCTATATACAGTCAGCTTTCATTAAATTATTAATATTTTTTATTATTAGGGCTTTAGGGTTTTAGGGTTTTAGGGTTTTTAGGGTTTATTTAGGGTTTATTAGGGTTTATTAGGGTTTATTAGGGTTTATTAGGGTTTATTAGGGTTTATTAGGGTTTATTAGGGTTTATTAGGGTTTATTAGGGTTTATTAG